>NC_056739.1:812130873-812830873 GCF_019279795.1 Protopterus annectens
CACAAAGAAGGCTGGCTACCTGCCTCAAACTATCTTTGGGAGCAAAGGATCATATCCAGAGGATACTTCATTCCTTTTTTACAACTTTCAGCTAAACCAAAGAAAATTCTCCCCAATGTTCCACCCAATTAGAGGGAGTTAAACAGCGCAGGAAATTGCAAAGTTGATAGACAAGAGTCATCCAGAAGGTCCCACCAGACCAAATAGTATCTGGAATTAACTCGTTTTTTTAGTGTCAAAAAAGACAGGGGACTAGAGCCCAGTTCTGGACCTAACTACCTGAACCAGTTCATAAAGAACTCCAAATTCTGGAGAGTCATGGTCCAGTCCATTCTACCTCTTCTTCAGAAGGGCGACTGGATGTGCTCAATTGACCTTCAAGATGCATACTATCACATCAAAATGAACAGATGCTCACAAAGGTATCTCCACTTCCGTCTGGGAGCCAGTTATTACCAGTTCAGAATCCTGCCCTTTGGTCTCACCACAGCCCCCAGGGTGTTCACCAAATGTATGGCAGTGGTAGCAGCTCACCTGAGACTGCGTGGATTCAGAGGGTTTCCCTATTTAGACGACCGGCTGCTAACCACACCAGCAAGGCAGTCATCTGCTAGTACAAGCCAGAGATCACCTGCTCCACCTAGCAGCTGTGCTGTGAATCATCATTAACATGCAAAAATCTTATGTGAAACCAGTTGAAGTGATAGATTTCATAGGGGCCCGTTTGGGCACAGTCACTTGACTAGCTTTCCTGCCACAGAATAGGAGTCTTATGTTGAGAACACATGTCAGGCTGGTCCTTGCCATTCCAATGCTCCCAGCAAGACTGATCCTCAAAGCATTAGGTTTGATGGCTTCTACTATAACTTTGATTCCCACACATGAGAATCCTCCAGTGGATTCTAGTGGTGCAGTGGTCCTTTCATTGCTAGCCTTTGAGTCATCCCATACAATTGTCTGGAGTGTGTAGAAATTCTCTTATTTGATGGGTTCATTCTGAAGAAATTGAGCAAGGGTGCCCATTAATACTTCCACCCCCCAAAGCCACGTTGACCATGGACGCCTCCCAGTTGGGATGGGGGAGGCAGCTCTTGGGGTGGACGGTCCACGGCACTTTATCGATACAAGAGACCAATCTGCATATCAACATCCTAGAAATGGGAGCTGTGCTTCTAGTATTGCAGGCCTTTCAGGGCTTTCTCCCTCTAGGGACTGTTGCAGTACAAGTGGACAACATGTCAGTAGTCTGGTACATCATCAAACACAGGGGAACCAGATCTTACCCACCTATGTCAAGAAGCAGTGAGGGTTTGGCAAAGGGCAATCTCTTTCAACTGCTTCCTAGTAGCAACACACATAGCAGGGAAATCCAACACTCTGACAGGCTCAACAGGACCATCCTCATGCATCACGAGTGGTCTCTCAAGCAGTCAGTGGCAATCATGATCTTCCACAAGTGGGGTCAACCTTGCTGCAAACTATTTGCATCCCCCTCCAACAACAAATGCAGCAGGTTCTTTGCCGTTATCCCTCCTCAGAGTCAGTCAGCGAGAGATGCTTTAGTTCATGCTTGGCCCTCCGGTCTCCTTTACGGTTATCCTTCCCTACCTCTCATTCCCAAATTTCTTCAGAAAGCCCAAAGGTTGAAGAGCAAAGTGATCCTCATTGCTCCCTTTTTGACTCGACAGGTTTGGTTCTCCTTTCTTTGGTCTCTCCTAATATGTCCTCTTAGGATGTTAGATCCCAGTCCAAACCTCTTATCTCATTCAGCAGGACAGATGAACCCAGATATTGTATGTGTCATACTGACCACATGATTTCTTCCATTGCAGTGATGACTAGACATTCCAGGCGTTTCTTTGACATTTGAAAAATGTTGGTATCTTCCCATAAAGCTTCTGATACAACAATCTACAAGAGTAAATAGAAATGATTCAATATTTATGCTCATTAAAAAACAATTGGATCCCTTCACTGCTGCAATCCCAGCAGTACTGGACTTGCTTGCCTCAATTTTCCAGGAAGGAGCAACTTTCTCTACTATTAAAGTTTAATTAGTGGGTCTATATTAGATAATTAAACTTTCAAAAGTTTGAGTGTCATATGGTCGACATCATATGATTGAATTTTTGAAAGTTCAAACGTTTTAATGGAGATATCCGTACAGCATGGAATGGGAAGATTTCCCTTTTCTGCACTGTAGTCCGATCTCGGAGTTGATATATTTAGAGTGGGGGGTGTGGGGGGGGAGGAGGGTCTGCCCCCCTGCTTAAAATGTTCAGGTAGGTTATTTGTGTATTTTATTTTTTTATTAGATGTTCGAACATTTAAAAGTTCGATCATATGGTGTCGACCATGTGGCAGTCGAACATTTGAAAGTTCGATTATCTAATATAGACCCTCAATTGGCAGCCATCTCCAACTACCTTATAGAGGATAATGCTTCCTCTTTAGCATAATCCTAATTGTGTAAAGCTTTTCTTAGGGATACCTTCTTACTTAGACCTCCAGTAAAGGACCCCACTCCGCCTTGGGATTTGACCATGGTTTTACAAGTCTTAGTACATTCCCCTTTTGAGCCATCCGCCAAGGTGGATGTCAGATTTCCTTCTTAGAAAACTGTGTTTTTGGTAGCTGTAAGCTCTGCAAGAGGAGTATTGGAACTACAAGTACTATCTTCCATACCAGCGTATTTGATTTTTCACAAAGATAGTTACCTTACACAGAAATCCTTCTTTTTTAGAAAAAGTTGCCACTGAAAATAACATCAGTCTTAAGAAAAAAGATAGTACAAATGCATTGTACAGGCATGTGGCTGATAAGGGCAACAGTCACAAATTTAAATTTGCCATATTAGAAAAAGTTAAAGTGGACAATAGAGGTGGTAACATTAAAGCTATTTTATTGGGGAAGGAAGTTAGATGGCAAATATTTACAGATGCTGCTACCCCGCCAGGCTTAAATGAATATATTAATATTAAGCCTTTATTATTATAAAATTATAGTGGTTTTAACGGAATGACAATGCATGCATTGTATATATTAATTATTGACATTATTGTATTTTTAAGGTTTTCTACCATCTTTAGATATTTTTATGTACTTACTTTTATGTATTTATATTTATGAATTTATTATATATTGATATACATTATGGTAAGAGATGTATTAGGATGTAGGATTTCACGTTTTAATTAATTTTTAATCAATATTCATACTTATATATTTTTTTCAATATTTTAATATGCTAGCATCAATTTATCTATGAGAATTGGTATGAATGTATATTTATCCCCATAGAGAGTTATCAGTTCCCTTATGCATGAATTCTGGAGTATGGACAGTTTTTTAGTAGTTTTTTTAGCAATTTTTGTAGTAATTAATTTAGTAACTTATTAATATTTTACTATGCTGGTATGCATTAATATTTATTATGACTTAGTTTCCTACATGATAGTATGATGTATGAGAGTTAGCAATGAATTAGAGGCTGTATTAATTGGTACACAAAGTTTAGGAATATGTAGTACTGACAATTCTATGTTTTTTTATTTCATTTTTATTCTCATTATTTAGAGTGGTATTTATGTATTGAGTTGATATATGGTTCTTTAAATTATAATGAGGCTGAATTTTTTTTGGCGCCAAAAAACTGATAAATAAGTTAAGAAACTTGTGTAGTTGATTCTGATGAAATCCACATTTTAGGTGGAAGAAAGAGCTAAATCCATCATTTACAGTTGTTTGTACTTTGCCCGTTTCTTTGTAATAAATCGCAGGCTGTATTATAGCTGTGTGCGGCTGCATTTCTCAGATGTTTTTAGTGTCAGATCCAATACTCCCATCATTGAGGACAAATGAAAATGGACAACACAGTACACAACGTTAAGCCAAGAGGTACATATGAGTGGTGTAAGACAGGGATGTCCAATGAGTATGCTTTGCAATAGTTATGAATGTGGTAATATGTGAAATAAATTACAAAATGAAGGAGGTGGGGTGTATAACACCTGAAGGGTTAAGAATTCCACTTCTGTTAACATATGCAGATGACATTATAATAATTGCAAAAAACAAAATTTGGATCAAAAAGTAATTTGCACAAATGAGTGTTTAGAGGTGATAGGAATGGCTTTAAATAAAGAGAAAAGTAAAAGTTAGGTGATGTAAAGATAGGAGGTGTTTATTTTAAAATTAGTTACATTTCTGTGTTAGGTATAACATTTGGGAGTAAAAATGTAATTTAGAGTTCCATGGGGAAAAACAGTAGAAGAA
Source organism: Protopterus annectens (assembly GCF_019279795.1). Taxonomy (NCBI): domain Eukaryota; kingdom Metazoa; phylum Chordata; order Ceratodontiformes; family Protopteridae; genus Protopterus; species Protopterus annectens. The sequence goes on from NC_056739.1 coordinate 812,135,149, forward strand.
ACAAAGCAAAAACCTGTTTGCTCTGACTACCTTAGCAAATGTTTCGATGAGGTTTATCTCCATTGCAGTAGAGGCCACCTCTCGACCGGCAGGCACAGGCATTGCCATTCGACGGCATGTCTGGCTTTGCCTTTGCGGGTTTGCAGAACCCTGTAAGGCATGCTTTACTAATGCCCCCTTTGATGGTTCCACCTTGTTTGGGCTCTCCATCAAGGACACCTTAACCCGCAGTGAGTAGGAGGGTAAGACTCTTTCCACGGTTTTTACTCCCCAACGGTCCTTTTCTAAGACACAGAAGGGAAGTAAGAAACTCTCGTTCTGCAGAACTCAGTCTTCCTTTAAAGATGCTCCCCAGGAATTCTCTTTCGTTAGCAAGAACAGGGGATTCAATAGCAGAAGCCGTTCCAGGGGCAGAGGGGGTTCACAGAATCAGGGCTCCCAGGAACCCTTCTCAGAGAAGCCTTTCCAGTCTTCCTGACATGCTGCCCAATTGTCCTGCCTTGGAGGCAGTTGGGGGATGACTCTCCCATCACCCACCACCCTGGACAAGTCTCACCTCTGATTAGTGGGTGTTAAAAATTATTTCCAGGGGTTACTCCAATCCCTTTTCTCAGCCCTCTCCAATTCGAAAAACTCTCCTGGATGTTCCACCCAGCCAAAAGGAGTTGGCCCATGTAGAGGGTCAAGATCTTCTTCGAAAAAGAGGCATCCAAGAGGTCCCAACAGGACAATGAGGATCCAGAACATACTCTTGTTTCTTTTTGGTGCCAAAGAAGGTCAGAGACCTGCATCCAATTTTGGACCCTAATGAACTAAACCTGTCTATCAGAAAGTCCAAGTCCCGGATGGTCACTGCTCAGTCCATTCTGCCTGTCCTGCTCAAAGATGATTGGATGTGTTCAGTGGATGTCATGGAGGCGTACTATCATATAAAGATCGACCGACGCTCCAAGAGACACTTAAATTAGGGGCCAGTCATTACCAGTTCAGAGCCCTGCCCTTTGGACTCACCACAGCCCCCCAGGTGTTTACCAGATTAATGGCAGTGGTGGCAACTCATCTCCAGCTGCGGGGACTCCAGGTCTTTCCATACCTGGAAGATTGGCTCTTCATGGCTGCCACGAGGCATTGACTGAAGTGGCCACTAGGTATTCTCTCTACCTTTTTCAGCATCTGGGCATTACAGTGATTTTTCCCAAGTCCAGTCTTATTCCATGCCAAAACCTGGAGTTCATCAGGGTCTGGTTAGACACAGTATCGGAGACTGCAGCACTGCCTTTCCACAGGGTCGAGGTTAGGTCTCTCTTTTGCTGGAGCTAAAGTGTCCGTTTTTATTTGATTCTCCAAGCATTAGGTTTGATGGCGGCTGCCATTCAGTTAGTAAGATATCACATGCGAGTTCTTCAATGGATCCTGGCAGTCCAGTGGTCTGCTCAGGTTCATTTCATGTCCACGACCATAAAGTTGACTCAGGTGTGCAGTAATCATATCGCTTGGTGGCTTCACTCTTGGGACCTATTTCTAGGCAGGTGATTTTGTCTTCCCCCTGCCCAGGGCCATAGTGGCCACGGACACTTCCCTGTTGGGGTGGGAGGGCATTTTCAGGGCAAGGTGGTTCAAGGCACATGGTCCCCCACAGAGACCAAATTGCAAATAAATGGCCTGGAGATGAGAGCAGTCCTTCTAACGTTGCAAGCCTTTCAGGAGTGCCTCCCTCTGGGGCCATAGCAATTCAAATAGAAAACATGGCGGTGGTCTGGTATATCAAAAAGTAGGGGGAACATAGTCTTATCCTCTGTGCAGAGAGGCTGTGAGTGTGTGGGAATGGCCGAGGTCTTCCAGGAGCTTTCTTCTTGCAACTCACATTCACAGAAGTTTCAACATGCTGGCTGACAAACTCCACAGGTCAATCTTGAGTCCTCATGAGTGGTCTCTGAATCAGTCAGTGGCAAGTCAAATATACTACCATTGAGGTCAGCCATGCTGTAATCTTTGTCTCCCCAGTCGACCACAAATGCAGCAATTATTTTGCCCTGATCCCTCCAGCAGGGGAGTCACCCAGGGATGCATGGATTCACGATTAGCCTCCGGGATTTCTCTATGCTTACCCTCCTACTCATCTAATACCCAAAGTCCTACAGAAAGCTCACTGCCTGAAGACCCTCACATCCTCATTGCCCCTTTCTGGCCTCGTCAGCTGTGGTTCTCTTTCTTAAGGTTTCATCTGAGGTATCCACCCTGGATATTGGATCCTGTTCCAGATCTCATTTCCCATCCCTGAGGGTTTCCACTTTCCAATCTCTTGGACTCTGTCTAACCACATGGTTTCTCCAGTTCTAGTAATTCTTCAAAGTCCAGGCTTCCTTCCCTGGTGAGGAGCATTATCTTGGCCTCTCAAAAGCCATCTACAAAGAAGGTGTATTCCAGTAAATGGAATAGGTTTTCTATTTGGGCTAGACAGCATAATCTGGATATTGTTTTGGCCCCAATTCCTGACATCTTACTCTTCTTATCTTCCCCTTTTCAGGATGGGGCAAGTTTTTCTAACATTAAGCTCCAGTTACCGGTCATTTCTAATCTCCATCTTAACGAGGAGCCTACTTTTTCTTCTAAACTGTGCAAAGCCTTTCTGAAAGGAGTTTTTCTTAGACCTTCTGTCAAAGATCCTTCCCCACCATGGGATTTGACTTTGGTGCTGCAGTCTTTACCCTTCAAAACTGGCGGCTTCTTGTGATGTTAAATTCCTGTCTTGAAAGACTGCCTTTTTAGTGGCCAATACCTCTGCCAAGAGGGTCTCGGAATTTCAAGCTCTAAGCATTAAACCTCCATTTATGATCTTTCATAAGGACAGGGTGTCTCTGAGAACAAATCCTTCGTTTATCCCTAAAGTTAACCTAACCTCAAATAAATCAATTCAACTACCAGTCTTCTTCCCTAATTATTCTAATAAAGGAGAATATGTCTTGCATTGTTTAGATGTCTGTAGATGTACGTTTTTATCTAAAAAGGACCGACACAACAACATCTAAAAAGGACTGAGGAATTTTGGTAGTCGGACCAGCTGTTTGTGGCCTTCTCTCAAAACAGAAAGGCCCTGGCATTTTCCAGGGTGACTATTTCCAGATGGATTGTTAGTTGTATTTCCTACATTTGATAGTAGGCATGTGCAGTTACTCAAACCAGTTAAGGCCCATTCTACTAGGATAGAAGCTACGTCTTCAGCCTTCTTGGCTAGACTTTCCTTGGATGAGATTTGTGCTGCTGCTACGTGGCCTAATCCTCACACTTTTGTTTCACACTACAAATTGAACATAGTGTCTAGGAACAGGGCATCCTGGTATATCCTTCCTTGAGGCCACCCAGGGTTCATACTAGCTGGGGACTCTGACCCATTCATGATGAATAATACTTACCATACTTGGCATCTGTGCTATTCAATGCTATTATTCATCACATTCCTGCCCTCCTTTTCCCCTTCCTTCTGGGAGGTCTGGTGAGGCTGCAGTAGCTTGAATATTATGGAAGTTTTTGACTTGTTGCAGATTTGTTTCTGCGTTTTAACTAGTTCGGCAAACTCGATCTGAGGGTTAGAAGGCAGCAGGGGATTATGGGAACTGGAGGAGCTTGAGCTCTGGATCTGTCTGACAGTTGCCGGCTTGGATCCAAGACCCATTCGTGATGAATGATATTGAATAGCACAGATGCCAGGTTACGATAAGTATATAGCTTTTTATACACAGTGCAGAATGTATGCATTTGTGAGTAAAACAGCATTTCAGTCCCACCATAGAAGATGTTATCAAAGCTCCTTTGCAGTAAGACAGAAACTAAGTATTTTTTCTGTCATTTTGCAGCCATAAGGAGGTGATCCTTACAGAGTCATTCCAGCCTTAGTCAAACACAGACATTGATACTTCAGTGCAGCAGATTATATATATGTCAGAATCTGTGAAACCATTCTTCAGAGCTAAAGCACAGCGCCACCTCTGTTGTAGCGATATGAGGGTTGACACCCAGGAATGAAGATTATCTGAACCAGTCTTTGCCACGTTTGACATTGAAACATCTCTTGTGACCTTTGAATGCATTGTGGACATGGCATGGGCAATATCCAAGTGGGTGACCTTACTCTTGTCATTTCTGAGTGCAGAACTCCAGTAGCCATATGAAGGTTATCTGGACCAATCTTTGCCATGTTTGACATTGAAACATCTCTTGTGACCTTTGAATGCATTGTGGACACGGCATGGGCAATATCCAAGTGGGTGACCTTACTCTTGTCATTTCTGAGTGCAGAACTCCAGTAGCCATACCACAGATTGGAACTAGCATAATTTATTGATCTGATATTATCATTTTCATTCATTCCTCAACATATGGATCTTGGATCCAGCCCTCTGATCCAACTCTGGCAATCTCTGTAGATTCTTGGATCCAATTCTCGAGCTCCTCACTTTACCCATAATGCCCCTTACTTGACAGACTACCTGAGATCTCATTTGCCACTCGGTCGGGCTTGCATTCTCTCGAGCTCTAGAGTGCTTTTTACTATCATTAGCCTTCCTCCCTTTACTCCTTCTTACCTTTGTACCATTGCTGGTATTGGGCCTTTTTTTCTTTACCTTTTATGTATTCTTCCTGCCATTGTTGGTAGTTATCTTTATCTTTACTTTTGAAACCAAACCACCAGTGACCAGAGTGGAGAAAACACCACAAGGAACAAACAATCCACTCTGTGCTGTTGCCTCAAAAAAAATCCACAGGCATGAAATGATCCAAAATATTGGTAAAAACACAGGTTTATTACTCCAACCAGTCAAAGCAGTAAAATAGCTTAAAAAACATATGGGATAAATAGAACACGACTGTAGTGTATCCAACACAGTCAAGCGCTTTCGTCCTGCTCTAGGACTTCTTCAGAACTGTGTTTGCTAAAACCCACTCCCTCTTTTATACTGACAATTAACTAATTAAGATTTGAATCAAATTAACCCTATAGAATCTGTTAAAAAGTGTGTAGTAAATTTGCTTATTGGGAGCATACATATATTCTTGAACACACTGGTTTCTCTAAATACATTAAACTTTATAAGAGATTTGTGGATGATCTCTTTTTGATTTGGGGAGGAGACTATGAATCACTTAATGATTTTATCACTTGTATAAATGGCACTATTAGCTTCTTAACACTAACTAGTAAGTGCTCAAAAGACTCCATAGAGTTTCTTGATGTGCTGATCTCAAAGGATAGAGATAGATACATACATCTATATATAGGAAACCCTGTCGAAGAAATGCTTTCTTACACAGAACTAGTATGCATCCCCCACATATGTATAAAAATGTGGTAAAGAACCAGGCATTAAGATGCATTAAGATGCTCAAGACTAATTAGTAAACAGGAAACTTTTGCAAAGGCCCTAATGGATACAGAAAAGGATTTATCTGATAGGGGCTACAGTAAAAAAGATATAGAGAATCTAAATTATGTGGATCGAACAGGTAAAGGACGTCCATACATAGAAGGCGTTGAACATCAGAATAATAATAATATGAGTGTTTACCAGAAAAGAAATAAGATCAAAAAAAGGGTTAGTATTCCATATACTAACTGCAATAGAATGATAACAGCTGTTAGAAAAAACTGGGGATTTCTGACCTTAGATGAAGAGATTAGCAAGATAGTAGGTCAACATCCGAGTTTCAGTTATAAGAACACTAGATCTTTAAAGAGACTTCTATGTTATGAACACAAAGAGATAAGAACATTTTCAGTAAGAAAGGGAACTTTTCCCTGCTATAATTGTAACCAGTGTCAATATATATATATATAGTAGAAATATTTTTATACATCCTGATACACAAGTATGTTATGAGTTTGATTTTTATGCTAGTTGTGCTTCCAGAAATGTTGTTTATTTAGGTGTTTGTCAGAAATGCAATATGTATTATGTCGGTAAAACAAATAGAACATTAAGAGAAAGGATCAGGGAACATCTATATGCCATAAGTAAAGAGAATGAGACCAACGCCCTAGCTAAACATGTGATTCATAATGACACCACACATAAATTTAAGTTTATGGTCTTAGAACTCATACATACCACTACAATGCTAGGAAACATTAGTAACTTTACTGAAAAAGAGAACAAATGGATAATTAGATTACAAGCTGACATTAGACATGGTCTCAATGATAGTTTCTTTAAAACCCTTTTTAAAAGATAGACCATTGAGACACTAACATCACTGCATTTTCCAAGTTGTTCTTCATCTTTATACACACATATATGTACTGTATCTCTTACATATGTATATATATTGCATTTAACATATGCTTCTTTTTAATATTTTAACACATATATATTTTATACATTTTATATATATTCACATTTTATATATATATATATATATATATATATATATATATATATATTTTTTTTTTTTTATATATTATATATATATATATATATAATTAGTTTTTATATATTATATATATTCTTTATATACTATATATTATATATTTTTATATTGAATTCTACACATATATATGTTTGTTTGTGTAAAAGTATATTATGTATATAAATATGTTTTATATTATTCATAGAATTTCAGGGATGTTTTCAGCAGACTAATAATTTAATTTGTTAATAATTGTCTACTATAAAAATTTTTCTAAGTCATGGAAAATGTATGCTGATAATATGAATTAATTAATTAATTAGCTTTCAGAGATTGTATTGGCTTATGAAAGGGTTAGGTAGAGATATAATGATTTTTTTACTTTTTGTTTTTTATTAAAGTCTGAAGAAGCGCTCTGTGAGGCGTGAAAGCGCTTACTTTTTACAATAAAGAATATATCAGCTATTTAGGTTGACTTCGATTGTCGTGGTGTGCTTCTGATCTCTCTTTTTTCTACTGGACATTTGACTTTATTTTGGAGGCACTTCACCCCTAAAGTATATATATTCTTTCAAAATTTTAATGTTTCTGTAAATGAAAGCAGTGTTTACTGAACTAGGTTAATTTCTGTTACAAAATAGTGGCACTATGTTTCAATTCAGGTTTTATAGATACATTGTCATTGATGCCTGGGGTTACCGTGGCATTGTCTCAATTGCCACCTCATTTCTGCCCTCTCCAAGTTGTTTTTCCAATTACTCCCCCTCGGATTACTACCAGTAACCTCCAGAATACCAAATAAGAAAGAGTGATTGGGATTATTTTTAATATGCCTGTATATAGCATTATTTTCATCATGTTTTCTCACAGCATACAAATGCTCATAGATCCTCCTTCTAAAAGTTCTTTCGGTTTTACCTATGTAGAAATGCTGACATTCCTGACAAATAGCTATATAAAAATAATCCCAATCACTCTTTCTTATTTGGTATTCTGGAGGTTACTGGTAGTAATCCGAGAGGGGGTAATTGGAAAAACAACTTGGAGAGGGCAGAAATGAGGTGGCAATTGAGACTTAATGCCACGGTAACCCCAGGCATCAACGACAATGTATCTATAAAACCTGAATTGAAACATAGGGCCACTATTTTGTAACAGAAAAGAACCTTGTTCAGTAAACAAAACTGCTTTCATTTACAGAAACATTAAAATTTACTCCACACTTTTTAACAGATTCTATAGGGCTAACATGATTCAAATCTTAATTAGGTAATTGTCAGTATAAAAGAAGGAGTGGGTTTTAGCAAACACAGTTCTGAAGAAGTCCTAGAGCAGGACGAAAGCGCTTGACTGTGTTGGATACACTACAGTTGTGTTCTATTTATCCTGTATGGTTTTTAAGCTATTTTACTGCTTTGACTGGTTGGAGTAATAAACCTGTGTTTTTACCAATATTTTGGATCATTTCATGCCTGTGGATTTTTTTGAGGCAACAGCACAGAGTGGGTTGTTTGTTCTTTATCTTTACTTTTCTTATACATATTAAAAAATAAAAAAAAAACTCTTCTTTATATACAGTATTTGGTAAATACGTCCTCTGTTTTCCTTTATTGTGTTTTTTTGGTGAGAGTTTGATCACTGGCATGGCTGATGAGCCCTCTAGCTTTAAAAAGTGCACTTCCTGTGGACATAAGATACCCAATTCTGTTGCTCTGAGGGAGTGTGTATCCTGTTTAGGCCCATTTCACTTGCAGGTGTCTTGTGAGGTCAGTGTGGGTTTCAACTCAAGGGTGATCAGTGACAGGTGGAATAAGTTGGTCCTGAAGGGTCTTTTGCCAGCTTCTTCTTCTTCTATTGCTTCTACTTCTGGGACTCAAACCATGAAAAAGCAAAGGTTGTCAAGAGCCTGGGGAGCACAGGAAACTCTCCACTATGAAGTCTTCTGCACCTAGAAAATATCAGATCCGACAACTTCTGACCAAGTCTCCCTGGATCCAGAGCCTTGATTCTCTCTAGAACCTGTGTCTCCTGGACTTAGATCTCCATTTTTGTAGGAGACTTCTAGGAAGTCATCATGCCCTCCTAACACTACTTCCTCACTCAGGTCCTTCAGTAGTTTTTCCGAGGCGGACGTGGACAGGATGATGAGGAAATTTCTTAGATCACAAATCCAGATGGGGCTGTTGCTGGCTGCACCTCCCATCAGATCTGTGAGCCTTCAGCCATCTTCACAACCCATAGTAGCTCCTTCTCTGATCAACCCAATGTTTTGGAGCTGTTGGATCTAGGGATACCACTTTCTTCTTCGGATCTGACTTTGCACCTGACCTGTTCAGATCCAGTGGCTGACTTCAACTCAAGAGGTTTTTGGAGCCGTTGCTTTTCCTCTGAGCTTCAGTGTTGGACAGCTCAGGTCCAGCTTCTTCCTCAGAGGCAAGTTCTGGGAAGGGGTGGAGAACTGACTGAGCCGAGAGCATTGGCTCTGGCGAGGTTGGTTTCTACTTTTCCTGGACACTGTGCTTTTGAGGTAGTGGAGTGGGTTTTCTCCCATCCCAGGGAATCTTCTGCTCTCACTTTCTTGGATCCTATACCCATTCCTCCTACAGACTTGAGGTCTAAGTCACATCATCCTTCTCCACAGGGACAGGCCCTTACAGACAGTAAGAGAGCTTCCAGACATTTCCTGTCCATGAACTCCACATCTCTTCTGATACCTCTCCAGAACACCCCACTGAAGATGTCCATAGGAGAGAACGTGCAAGAGGAGGCACTTGATTCCCCTCAGGAATCTTTAACTGAGGACACTGATTTTGATGAGGGAAAGGGTCCCCTAGGTTCCCACTCGAGGATGTCTGCTTTGGAGACATTGTAGAGATCCTGTGCTAAAAAGGTAGTTGGACCTCCCAAAGCCCTTCCCAAGAGGAATCTATGTTTCTGGAAGCTTCTGGAAGCTTTTGGGTCTGGCCTGGCCTATCTACTTCTTGAGTTACCTCCCAGAGGATGACCTTGTGGACCTTATCTTCAGCCAGGCATGGAAGAAGCTAGATACTGTGGAGCCTATCCCCCACCATCCATACAAAATCCTAAGAGCCCCCAAAGAAAGGCAATAGTGGAGTAAGGGAATCCCTGTTGATGCTATAGTTGTGGAGGCAGCCACCAAGAAGGAACTAGCATCACAGATTTCTTCTACTCGCCCTCCTAACAGAGAGTCCAGAGCATTGGACAGATTTGGAAAGCTTGTTTATGCTTAGTGACCTTTGCCTTGTGGGTGCTCAGCTGTCTGGCACATGCTACTAGATTACAGAGGGACTTGATCTAGGAACTCTCTTGAGTCTGCCTCAGGGTTCATGTTGGCGAAGGAAGAGAAGACTTATTTCTCCCAACTGGCCACCCTACAGTCTATATCCAACACATCCATGAGGTTAATATCTCACACTGCTGAAGTTTTCCTCACAGGCTGTTGGTTCAGGCATAACCATAAGAAGACATGCTTGGATGACACTATGTGATTTTGCGAAATCCTTTAAATCCTTTTTTATCAGTGCTCCCTTTGATGGATATTCCCTGTTTGAACCCACAGTTAGACACACTTTCTCACAGTGAGAAGGATGGAAAGACCTTGTGTGCTGTTGGAATCTGCCTCTCTACCCTGCAAAGAACTTTCTCTAGGAGTCAGCGTGGTGGTAAGACTGTATGGTTATGAGAATCTCAAAGATCTATTCAGGACTCGCGTGGGAAATTTTCTCACAGAGGCATAGGGGGAATAAAATCAGTAAACACCATCCTCGTGGCAGACTGGGTCTGCAGAACCAAGGTTCTCATGATTCTTTCTCAGTCCCTTCCAACACTCCTGAAAGGTTGCTGTACTGTTCTTCTCAGGAGGCAGTTGGGCGGTGCTTTTCCTTGCACACAAATGATTGGACAGCTATCACAAGAGATTCTTGGATGCAAAGGATCATATCCAGAAAATACTTCCTTCCCTTCTCACAAAACCCCTCACAAAAGAAACCTCTCCCCAATGTTCTTCCCAGTCAGAGGGAGTTAGCAGCATTAGAAGTCCAAAAGCTGCTAGAAAAAAAGTCATCCAAGAGGTTCCATCAGACCAAGCAGGATCTGGGATTTACTCGGGGTTCTTTTTCTTACCAAAGAAGTCAGGGGACCCAAGACCTATCCTGGATCTGTGTCATCTAAATTAATTTGTGAAGAATTCCAAGTTCTGGATGATCACAGTTCAGTCCAGTCTGCCACTTCTACAGAAGGACAACTGGATGTGCTCTGTAGATCTTCAAGATGCATGCTATCACATCAAAGTAAACAGGCACTCCCGAAGATATCTGCTCTTTTGGCTGGGGGTCAGTCATTATCAGTTCAGGGCCCTGTCCTCTGATCTCAACACAGCTCCCAGGGTGTTCACCAAATGCACGGCAATGGTGGCAACTCATTTCAGACTGCATGGATTCAGAGTGTTTCATTATTTAGAAAAACTGGTCCCTTTCTGCACAAGCCAAGCTTCTACTAGAGAAGGACAGGGATTACTTAACTCCAATTGTGTCCATTCCTAGGGATGACAATAAATCTTTCCAAGTCCCATCTTCAACCAGTTCAAGTCTTGGAGTTTATAGGAGCTTGCCTGGACAAAAAGTTCACATTCTTAACTCCGAGCAGAATTCATTCCCTGAGATTGCATGCCAGACAGATTCTAGACCATCCCTGTCTTCCTGTGAGATTGGTTCTTCAGAACTTTGGTTCGATGGCTGGAGCTCTCCTCCTATTACCCATGGCTCACTTTCACATCAGAATTCTCCAGTGGTCTCTGTTTCAGCATCTGGTAAAGCATCCTATAAAGATTTTGTGGCTCTGCAAGGATTCCCTACTTTGGTGGATCCAGTCCAGTGTACTCTGTTAGGGACGTCCATTTATCTCTCCTCCACTGAAGAGCATGCTGACCACAGATGCCTCCCATTTGGTGTGGGGGAGCATTTATTGGGATGGACATGGTTGTCAGACACCAGTCAGACACCAGTTTGCATATTAATGTCATGGAGATGACACCGGTCTTGTGGCAGCGCACATTCCGGGGAAGTCCCAACTACCTGTCTCCATAGGGGTTCCCCAAGGATCCATCCTTGGACCCCCTACTCTTCTCTGTTTACACCAATAATCTAGCCTCTGCCACCAAACATGGCACACTCATACAATACGCAGATGACTCGACAATCATCTGCTCAGCCCAGTCCCTACCAAAACTGCAAAATGTCACACAGGAAGCCTTTTCCTCTGTTTAAACATGGTTATCTGATGCCCAATTAATACTCAACCCAAACAAAACTAAACTACTCATCTTCCAACCCACCAAACATACTCAAAACAACTCTCACTTTAACATCACAGCAAAAGACAACACCACTATATACCCAACTGAACACACCAAATTGCTAGGAGTGGGAATAGACAATAAACTAAAATTTGACATTCACATATCCATGACCATAAAAAAAGTCCACAAAAAACTAGGAGCGTTATACAGAAATAAGCAATTTCTCACCAAAGCAGCAAAGATTTCAGTAGCAAATTCCCACCTCATCTCCACCCTACTTTATGCCTCTCCAATATATATACCAACCTAAGGCAATGTGATCTAAACAAGCTAGAGACCTGCTACAACAAAATTGCCAAATTCGCCACAGGGGCATCCTACCGTAGTCACCACTGTCTCTCACTTGCTGAACTGGGCTGGCTTGAACTCCCTCACGTCCTTCAGTGGTATCAACTCTCACTCGCCCACAAACTAGTAAACCATCCACTAAATGTCCCATCCCTCCAGAATCTACTCCAACCCTATCGTACCACCAGACCACTAAGATCCAGCAACAAAAATCACTTGCAGATCACTAAAGCCAATAACTCTGCTGGTGAAGCACTATTCTCTTGCGCCATAGCCAAATTATGGAACTCACTCCCACCCACAATTACCTCTGTACCATCATGCACCCACTTCAAAACTTTACTAAAAGCGCACCTAAAAACATGTTGGCTATGCCCTTCAACTCCCACTCTAATATCATCCACCCCATCCAACCACTACCTTTCTTTCCACTCCACTAACTACCTTGATTATAGCAAGCTCAGATGCTCATAAGCCTAGTACTTATTATACAGCAGGAACTTCTCATTGTAACATTTGTTAATGTCTGTTATGTACTTCACAGATAAAGATTCTAGTTGTCTACTGATGTGCTATGTTCTTCATCTGTAAATATGTTGTAAGTAATTGCTATGTTAAATTGTTAATCGCTATGTAATCCATTGTAACTACTATCTGTTTATTTTACTGTGGAGCTTTTCTCCCCGGGCCTCCGCTGAAAATGGACCTATGTCCAGTTGGACACTCCCGGTCAACAAGTTTAAATAAATAAATAAATAAATTAGCATTGCAGGTCTTTTAGAGCTCTCTCCCTCTGGATACAATTGCTATTCAAACAGACAGTATGTCAGTGGTTTGGTACATCAGCAAACAACCAACCACTTTCTTGTGGCAGCGCACATTCCGGGGAAGTCCTGCGTCTTAGCTGACAACCTCAGCAGATGCATCCTGATGCCACATGAGTGGTCTATCTGTCCTGTGTTGACGGCAATGATATGTAATCACTGGGGTCAACCACGCTCATCCTCTTTGCCTCTCCCCTCAACAAGTGCAGCAGGTTCTTTGCCATAATTACCCCTCGGGAGATATCCCGGAGAGATTCTGTAGTCCACGTTTGGTCCCCCTGGTCTCTGTATACATGTCCTCCTCTTTCCGTAATAACCAGATTTCTGCAGAAAGCCCAACGGTTGAAGAGCATGTTAATCCTCATTGCACCCCTCTGGTCTCAGCAGGTGTGGTTCTCTTTCCTATGGTCTCATCTTGTATGTCCACCTTGAACACTAGACCCAGTCCAGATCTACTATTGCACCCATCGGGATGATTCATCCGGACATTCAAGGCCTCAAGTTAGCCGCATGGTTTCTCCAATTCCAGTGATAAAAATAAAAAAGTTATAACGCTAAAAAAATAATTTTTATTATTTGTATTAAGTTTGTTTGACTACACTGTAGGTTTCCCAATTCCAATGATAGCTAGCCAGTCCAGGCTTTCCTCTCCAGTTCGTTGGATTTTATACTTCTCTCAAAAACCTTCTAGAAAGAGTTACAAGAGTAAATGGAAGAGATTTACATTTTCAGCAGAACAGAGGAAGCTACATCTCTTCACAGCTTCAATTCCTGTTATATTACATTTTCTGGCTTCAGTTTTTTCAGGGCAGTGCTAGTTTGCCCACTGTAAAAGTCCAGCTCACAATCTTCTTTAATTATCATGTAGGGCATAATGCCTTTCCCCTAGCTTCTTTTAAAATTTGTAAGGCTTTCCTGAAGGGTACTCTTCTGCTTAGACATCCAGTAAGAGATCCTTCTCTACCTTGGGATCTTACTGTTTTGTTATAAATTTTAACCCAGTCCCCCTGCGAACTTTCAGCTAAGACAGACCTGAAATTTCTCTCTTGGAAAATAGTTTTTCTTGTAGTTGTTACGTCAGCAAAGCGAGTTTCTGAGCCCCAAACACTCTCTTCAAAAATGCCTTATTTGTTTTTTCACAAGGACAGAGTGACATTACGTACAAATCCTTCCTTCCTGACAAAAGTTGTTTGAGTCAAGCATGAATTAAGTAATTAATTTATCAGTCTTCTTTCCAAAAATTGACACCAAGGGTGAATACATGCTACATATATTTTAGATGTACATAGACAGCTTCATTTTTACCTCTATAGAAAAAAAGGATTTTGAAAAACTGATCAACTGCTTGCCTCCTTTCTAAAAACAAATTGGGAAAACCAATATCCTAAGTTACTTTAGCTAAATGGATAGTAGATTGCATTTCCTTTGTATATTTTCTAAGTGGTTTGTCCATACCTAAATCTCCAAAGGTTCATTCGACTAGATCCATGGCTGCATCATCTGCCTTTTGGGCCAGAGTTTCAATTGATGACATATGTGCAGCAGCCACTTGGTCCAATTCCTATATTTTTATTGCTCATTACAAGTTAGACATCATATGTAGGAACAGGGCTGCCTTTGGCTTTGCTGTTCTCTGGAATATCCTTCCATGAGGGCCATCCAAGTTTATTGTAGTTGGCGACTCTGTTCCATACATTGAGGAATGAATGAAATTGACAACATTGGATATTAAAAGTTATGTACTCACCATATCTATACATGTATGTTGTCTATTTTCATTCTTCCTCAACTCCCCACCCTCCTTCCCCCATCCTTTTGGTAGTGACCCGATATGGTGCATTGCAGCCATTGTTTCCAGTTTGAGCCCCTATTCAGTCTCTATCCCGTTTGCTGTAATGATTGTAATTATCATTACAGGTAGTTATGTGTTCTGGTATATTAGCAGCAGCAAACTTGATCTGAGGTAGTCTGGCAAGTAAGGGGGATTATGGTTAAAGGGAGGAGCTCAAGAGTCCGATCCAAGAATCTAAGCAGATTGACTGCATCGGATCAAAGACCCATATATTGAGGAAGAATGTAAATGGACAACACAGATGCATAGTTATGGTGAGTACATAACTTTAATATGTCTGTGAGCTAAAGACCATCATTCTGCATGACTTTGGGTGGCAGTAACAGTTTGCACACAGAGTTTTCATTCATGGACCTGAGCATCTGACTAGGTCATATAATCTCAGAACATGACCTGATTTACATGGCTCCAAAGTGACTTAAGCGCAAGGTAAATGTAATCCTAGTCTTGGTTATTGAACTCATCTTTGTCAGTGGGAAGTGACTTCCCTCCCGAAAATGGTTAAGCATTTAGCAACATTAGCATGAGAGATGTTTTTGCTTTTGAGAAGTGTCACAAACTGATATGATAAAAGAAATGATCAACATATTGTTCACTCATGCAGTATTCTTAGTTAGATGGGTTATATCCTATCAAGGATATAACAGCCGGCTAGTTCCAAGGCTTCAGGACACCTTCCACATTCCCAAACTTTTAAGTCAGCTCAAGCTGAGATGATTAAAAAGACAGTTTTTGGCACCAAGCCCTTCAGAGCTTTCTTGCCATTGAAGAGTATGCTGCTCTGCAGGTTTTCAAGTATTGATGGTTGGCTTGCATCATTCCTTTGCTGGGCAGATAAGTTCCCTTTAGGGGGAAAAAACGTCCACATTATATAAATTGTTGTTTTAATTGTATTTCTTTGTTTAGGAAAATTATTTTTAAGATAGGAGTGTATGCTTTAACAGACTGTCATGAGACATAACTGTACTTTTTATAAAAAAAGCAGCACTTTTTTTTCCTGTCGATTTAAAAGTTGTTTAATTAAAAAATTGTGTTTTCTATGGAGAAACAATTTATTTTATTTTTGGGTGCTAGCAAAGTGTTTTAAGCCATTTTACTGTGTATGGAAAAAAGTGACATTAAAGACTAAATTTCTACCAGCTTTTGCCATTGGTTTTCCCTGGGAAAGCGGCACCATTTCAGTTAAACCATGGTACAAACTATTGGTGCCACTGTCAGTCCTTCCTCCAGCCACAAAAAGAAAAAGTTAAGCAAACAGCCTTTGCCACCACAGCAGGCTAGCAATTTGCATCAGCTACAGGTGGATGATTCTGCTGTGCCATAGCTTGTTCCTCAGATCAGTCATCTTTTACCCTGGATCCCTCTGGTATAGCACCTACAGTCAGTGTGAACCGGTAGTTAGCTGTGTACTCTGCAACTGTTGGGGTCCCTCAGTGGGGTAAGAAGTTCTACTCTTGTTGGTCCTGGGAAAAGAAACAGGGAGGACTTCCCTGTTTTGTCAGAATGTTGTGCCTATCCCTACGGAAGCTGCTGCTTCCATTAATAATGCTGTTGGCCCCATTTTCTGTTTCAAAATGAAATAGAAAACTAAACGGGCATCTATTCCTCCACAAAGTTCCTTAGACAGGAGACGTTTACTATATGTGGCTCTGGGTTTAATTCAGGGTATTGATCTCTTTATAAGGTGTTTCCTGGTAAGAAAGAGGCCATGCCTCTTTTCTGAAAAGATTTAAGATTCTGAATCTGAACGAGAAGATGAAAGATATACGGTTTCCTCCTCAGTTTTCTAATTCAAACTTGGAGGACAGCTCAGTTACGGATTCTCCTTGTGGGGGTTTCTCTTTCTGTGAGACTTTCTAGAATGTGCCGGTATTTTCCGTGAGAAAATAGGTTTCTCAAGCAAGCCCTCAGGAAAGTACTATGATATGTCCTTCCATTTCACTGTTGCAGTATTCATTACAGTAGGGATCCTGTACCAATGGTGCCCCGACATCCGGCCAGTAGAACAAGGCATTTAGGTTGCTTTTAAGGTACGCTATATGTCACATGTATGCTTCTTGTGTAGTGTAGGGCATAAAGGTGACGTCCAGAGTACCATCCACAGAACCTCTTTGCTGTCAGTCCAAAAGCCATCTCTTAATAGTCTGTCTGTATGCCAGTGTTCCGTTGCTGGTTTCACTGAGCTGTGCTGTTCCAGATAAGTGCGCTGTTGGAGTTCCTTTTTACTTATCTTTTTCTTTTTGTTACTTGTGGGATATCATGTCATCCAGGAAGACTAAATGCCAGTATGGGAGACAAATTCTCCATAAATACTTCCACAAACAGTGTCTGTTTTGCCTTGATACCCCTCAAGACCATACGTCCTGTTCCATCTGTCATGCTTTTGTACCTAAAACCTTGCGTAGTAGACTTTCTTCTTTGGCAGTTTATCTTGAGAATCAGTGTCTTAAGCCGCACACAAATGATGCAATGGAGGGAACTTGCAGAGAAAGCATGCTACCTGTAGGTGTACAACACAAAGGTTAGCACTGCAGCACAAACTACCTGGACTCGATCCACACATTCAATACAGACAGGCATACTGGGCATGCTCACACACTTAAACACATGAAGGCCATGTCTGCAAACACCAGTAGACCAGACATATCTGGCAGCTGCAGATGTTAGTGCAGACACTCCTCATTATGCACCACTCATGCTTTGCACACACAGTGGATAGGAATTTAGGCATATATGTAAGGACAACACACTATAATAAGCCAAAGGTAGACGTACATAGATGTGTGGAAGAGGGTGACTGTGACAAGGAGCCATCCAGGCCTGTCCCACCCAGCACACAGCCAAAGGGCCATAACCACACAAGGGTCAGATGTCACTCACTGCAGATACTAGCCAAAGGTATCTGTCAGCATTGCAGACTATGTGGTGCACGTGCTAGCTGTGCAACATGACTGTACAAGGAAGTAGTCATCCAGCAGCTGTATACACGTACCTGTGAAATATGACCCAGTCTGTGCCCGCATGTGGCGTGTCAACCCCTAGATGAATGGGTTATGGCCCATGCACACACACTTCCCTCCCTATAGCCCTACTATGACAAGCATGCTTAGGTCATCCACTGTGAAATACACCTTTGGGAGAGTTGTAGCCCAGTACTCTCCATAGCACGTTCCATAACTGCGTACTGCTGTAGTGTGATAAACTAGTTAAGTAGGAGATATTCTTCATGTTTCACTGTTGCAGTCATCAAATTTGGGTTATCTGCTTGCAGTAGCCCTCAGTCGGCCTGATTATCAAAGTCTTGGGTCCTGCGTCGGTTGCTGTCTCATCTTCCATGATGTCAGATAGTCAGGGGTATAAAGCATGCAGCCGATACCATTACTTCAGTCTTTCTTGCCGTCCAGTGCCCGAAGCAGAAGCAGTTCGCAAGTGCCGGTTGGGCGACTCCTGAAATTTTCGCTTTCGAGTTTCAGAACTGAAGTCTTCAACTAAAGCCAAGTACCCCATTGGGGAAACTTTTTCTTGCTCTAAACCGATGTCAGTAAAAGTCAATAATTGTATTTCTTGTGGAAAGCAAATACCTCATAAAGATTTTAATTTGTACTGTATTCCTTGCCTAGACCCTGACCACGATGTACCTCGCTGTCAGTTTTGTGCATTATTTAAACCACGAACTATTCGTCATTGGTATATTTTCGCTTCTAAATATTTTAGTACTCGGTACAATTACCCAGATATGTCTTCGGCAAGCCACCCGACTACTGACATTCCAAAAAAATGCAAAAATAGACAGAGACAGGTCGCCTAGGTCCAAAACTGCCGACGACGCTTCTCCTAAGCTAGTCGCCAGTTCGCCGGTACTCAGTGAGGCGCTTTCGCAGCCCCTGATACTCACTACTTCAGATTCGCAGGCCTCTACTGAGACCCATTCGGAGTCCAGTACGCCACGAGATGCTTCAACTCTGGAACCTGCGGATGTCTCTACCTTGGATGGGTCCGGAGCCACTGTGCAGGCACCGGCTTCTGAGGGTGTATTCTACTGACTTGCTTATTAAACTGATGCCTTCTTCTTCAAGGCCAAAAACTCGAACCATGCCTAGAAAACCGACACCCAGACCACATGGTCAGGCCTCTATGGCTAAAAAACAAATAAGAATGGCTAGAAGACCTTATTACTTTAATCAGGGAACGCCAACCTTCCCCCTCTAAGAGACCCAGGACTGAATTTGCTTATGATACTTCTGACCAGGATTCTGAAAATTCTGTTTCCTCTGATGACCATGATTTACCCTTATCTACCTATGAGGATTCTGATACAGAAGACTCTCTTCCCTCTGCTTCTCCCCCAGAGGATTTTTCTTTTGGTGAAACCTTGCATACTCCTTGGGGAGCATTTTTTATTTTTATTTTATTTTACATTTGTTGACCGGGCTAGTCCAGCTGGATACATGTCCATTTTCAGTGGAGGCCCGAGGAGAAAAGCTCTGCTAACATACTACTAAAAACTATTCATCTAAGTAGTAGTAATAATATTAAAAGCTCACACTGAATAATAATAATAAAAAACACACTATAATCATACAGAAAATAACAAATGTCATTGAAGAGGGCTAAAAAAGTAAAGTTAGAGAAAGCAGATGGGTAGTCATTTAAGAGATCAGAAAAAGTGAAAACATTAGTGAGTATGTAAGAAAAGGAAAAAAATGCCTAGTGCACTCAAACATGGTGAGTAAATACTCTGGAGAGACAGAGTTAGGAAATTAAGCAGAGAAGGTTAGCTTAAAGAGTCAAATAAGCTGTTTAGTCAGGGTTATTGCAGGAGCATAGCCAGTGGTTAGTGAGAAATAGTTTTAAGTTAGTTTTGAATAGTGGGAGTGATGTTATGGTAGTAAGGTCTTGTGGTAGTAGATTCCATATTTTGCCAACAGAATTAGAAAATATAGTGTTTCCAGCTACGTTATTTGAAAAGGAAGTATGAATCAGCATTCTGTTAGAGGAGCGCAGTTTCCCCAGATTATTGTATGATTTAATGAGGGAGGAGAGCATTGGAGTGTTGTCAGGGTGGTATAGGGCTTTATGGGCCATTGTAAGTTGGTAGAATTGTATCAGGTGAGGTAATTCCAGCCAGCCTAGTTCTTTGAGATTGAGACAGTGATGAGTCCTGTATGGAGAGTTTGTAGCAAATCTGGCAATGTGGTTAAATGCTGTAGCTGGTTTGTTAAGATTATACTTAGAAAGATTAGTGTATATGGGGGAGGCATATAATAAGGTAGAGATTAAGTGAGTTCTAGCTATAGTGGTTCTGGCTTCAGGAGTCAGAAAAGATTTGATTCTATAGAGAGATCCTGGTTTTTTGTTGGTGGATTTTATGGTGGAGTTTATGTGAGAGTCAAATTTTAGTTGGTTATCAATTGTAATTCCTAAGAGTTTGGTGCTGTGATCAGGAGGGATTAGCGTACCATTATTAGATGTGAGTGAGAAATTAAAGGAGGGAGATAAGTGGGAGGGTGCAAAAAGCAGAAGTTTAGTTTTATTTGGGTTAAGGAGGAGACAGTGGTTAGAGAACCATTGCTGTATAGTGGTGAAGGCTTTTTGTGTGAGGAAATGAAGTTCAGTTTGGTTGGAACCAGAGCAAATGATGGTAGTGTCGTCTGCATATTGAATGCAAGTTGTATCTGGGGTAACTAGGTGAAGGTCATTTATGAAAATGGAAAACAGTAGTGGGCCTAAGATAGAGCCTTGAGGGACACCTATAGAGGTGGGGAGGAGGTCAGAAAGTTGGTTATTCCAAAGAACAGCTTGTTTTCGGTTTTCCAGATAGGATGTGAACCAGTTTATAGCTAGGTAGTCAAGAGAGAGGGACTTCAATCGGTGGATTAGAAGTTGATGATTGACCATGTCAAAGGCTTTGGACAGGTCTACGAAGAATGCTGAGGAAAGAATATTTTTGTTGCGGTTATTATTGATACAGTCAGTAAAGGATAGTAAGGCTGTGGTAGTACTATGGAATGACCTAAAACCATGTTGGCAGTCAGCTAGAAGATTGTGACAAAGTAGATGGGTAAGTAATTGTTTGTGTATGCATTTCTCCATAATTTTTGCAAGTGGAGATAGTAAAGCTATGGGGCGGAAGTTGGAAAACTCAATGGAGTCTCCACCTTTGAAAAGAGGAATGATGTGTGAGATTTTCCAGAGCGATGGAATAGTGCCTTCTTCTATGGTTCTATTAATCAGTATGGAGATGGGGTAGGCAATGGCTTTTGCTCCAATTTGCAGGTATTCAGCTGGTAGTTTATCAGGAAGGTTTTAATTTCTGTAACAGGGCAGAGATATATGAAATGGGTATAGGTTTGAGGTGGAAAGGGGGGGGGTGGAGGTAGGAGTGGGTAGTTTGGAGGTATCAGGGTTTTCGCTGGGAAAGCAAGGATTACTCTTATTCTAAAAAGAGGCTTAGGGATTTCTTACTCCTGCCCCAAAACAGGCCTTTAGCTATTCCTCCTGTGCTAGACATTGTTGATGATGCCTTTTCGGAATCTAGCTGGGCCCCTGACTCTTTACCTCCTACTCCCAGAAAACCTGATAGATACTACAGGGTTCCTGACTCCCACAAGTTCCTTCTTAAAAATCCTACTGTGGATCCTGAGACCATTTCACAGGAACCCAAGGACATTAAGGCTACTACTGCCAAAAATCCTACCCCCCTCTGATAGAGATTCCAAGACCCTGGATAGATGGGGTAAGAAGGTATACACCTCTGCAGCCTTGGCCATCAGGGCCTTAAATTGACAGATGTTCATGTTACACTGCTGCAGTCATCACACTTGGGTTATCCTGCCGTCAGGCGGTCCCGCAGTCGGCCCGAGTTCCAAAGTTTTTGTCCGGCATGGGTTGCTGTCGCCTCTTCCCTGACATCAGTGTGCCAGGGGTATACAAGATGCATCCGACGCTATTTTCTTCTGTCTTTCTTGCCGCGTGGTGCCCGAAGCAGAAGCAGTTTGCAAGTGCCAGTCGGCCGACTCCTGAGATTTTCAAATCGAATTTCAGACTGAAGTCTTCATAAAGCTAAGTACCCCGTTGGGGAACCTTTTCTTGCCTCAGTCCGATGTCAGAAAAAGTTAACAATTGCATTTCTTGTGGGAAGCAAATACCTCATAAGGACTTCCATTCTTATTGTATTCCTTGCCTAGGCCCAGACCATGACGTCACAGGTTGTCGGTTTTGTGCTAGGTTTAATAAACGAACTATTAAACGTCGGTTTGATTTCACCTGACATTATTTTGGTAGGAAATTTAATTATACCATGCCGTCGGACCAGCCGACGACCGCAATGCATAAAAAACGCAAAGATAAGGACAGGCAGCCGAAATCCAAACCGGACTCCGAGGCCTCTGCTATGCCAGTCGCTGGTTCTCCGGTTTTCAGTGAGGCACCTACGCAGCCCCTGACGACCGCTGATTTAGAACCCCAGGTGACATCCGATTCATAAGCGGAGATTGCTAGGCCTCCACAACCTTTACCTTTTGGCCCTTCCAACTCCATACCTGAAGGAGATTCCAGTGCAGTTGAAACGCCTTCAGTTGCAGAAGGTGTCTTCAGACCGACCACACTCACTATTAAATACTATGCAAAACTGAAAACTCCTTTAAAAACAAAGAAGACTGCACAGCAGTCTCCAGTACAAGGCCCCATGCCTAAGAAAAAGATTCTTAAGATGGCTGAAGACTTAATTACCCTAATCAGGGGTTCCCATCCCCCTCCTGATAAAAGGCCAAGGCAGGAGGAGGACTACATTTCCTCTGACCAGGTTTCAATTTCCTCAGACTCTTCTGAGGAACAGGAATATTTCTTTCCCCCTTATGAAGATTCTGATGCTGAAGAGTCTATCCCTTCTGCAGCTCCCCCAGAAGACTACTCTTTTGGGGAAACCTTACATACTGTGAGGGAATATTTCCACTGGGAAGGCCAGGATTACTCTGATTCTAAGAAAAGGCTCCGAGAGTTCCTTTTACTACCCCAGCACAGACCACTTGCTATTCCACCTGTGCTAGATATTGTGGACGATGTTTATTCAGAATCTAGCCTTAACCCAGATTCACTACCTCCAGCACCAGCCAAACCAGATACTACAGAGTCCCTGACTCGCACAAATTCCTGTATAAAAGCCCTGTTGCTGACCCAGAAACCATTTCCCAGGGTCCCAAAGGGGTTAAGGCCTCTACTGCTAAAAATCCTGTGCCCTCTGAAAGGGATTCTAGAGCACTAGACAGATGGGTAAAGAAAGTATATACCTCAGCTACTCTGGCTATGAGGGCCTTAAATTGTCAGTTTCACATGCTGAAATATCAACAATATCTGATGTCTCAATTAAAACAAAAAATGCACGCACAGACCAGACAGATTACAAGGAAATGCAAGTTTTGTTGCATTCAGCTGAACAAGTGGGAAAACATACTTTGCAATGTGGATTTGATTAATTGGAAGCTTCTTGTAGAGCAGCAGTGATGGGGTGTGTCATACGTAGGCATGCTTGGTTAAAAGAACAAACTTTACCTGATCATGTTAAAGCAAAGTTATTGGATGCACCTTTACAGCAAGATGTTTTATTTGGTGTAAGAGCAGAAGTTATTTTAAAGAAAATGGAGGATAAGGCAAAATCTATGCAGACGGTCAAGGATTTCTTACAGGTTCAATCCCCTAATTTCAGCATAAATTGGCCAACCAAAAACTGGTCCTTTCCAGCTTCTGCCAGACCACAGAGGGGCAGATACAGATGCCCAAGAGGCAGAGGCCAGCCACAAGGCTCTTACCAGCCTCGACAATGGAGTGCCACAACCCAAAAAGGAGGAGAAGACTGGTCTCAAACTACCAGAAGACAGACACAATGATTTACCCCTCAAACTACCAAGCAAAACCCTCTTGGCAGCTCCCTTGGGGGGACAACTAGCACTTTTTGCAGACAATTGGCACATCATCACAAAAGACAAATGGGTCCTAAATATTGTATCTCAGGGATACAGATTCCACTTTCACACTTTGCCAAGGATAAAAGGAATGCCAAACCTGCCACCAAATCAATGGGTAGAGGCTCAAAAGCAAATTTCAGCTCTCATGGACATGAGAGCCATTCAACAGGTTCCTACACAGGAGCAAGGACAAGGATTTTTCTCAAGACTGTTTCTAGTTCCCCGAAAGGACAAAGCCTGGAGACCCATTCAGGACCTCTCTTCTAAACACATACCTGGAAGTACCCAAATTCAAGATGCTAACACTGCAGCAACTTCTTCCCATGCTGGGCAAGAAGGCTTGGCTAGTAACGTGGGACCTCAAGGAGGCATACCTGCATGTCCCTATCAGACAAAATTGCAGATGATACCTCCGATTCATTGCAGGTTCAACCCATTACCAATTCTCTGCACTGCCCTTTGGCTTGTCTACTGCGCCCAGGGTCTTCACAAAATGCCTGGCACCAGTAATTGCATACTGCAGACAAAGAGGGATTCAAATATATCCATACCTGGGCGACTGCCTTATTCAAGCAGAAAGCAAGGACATTCTATTAAAGCATCTGGCATTTGTCAAAAACCTACTAAGTTGCCTAGGGTACACAGTAAACGAAAAGAAGTCAAAACTAGTGCCCTCACAGAACATAATATTCCTGGGTACCAGCTTAAATACAACGGCCCAGATGGCTTATCTCACACCAGACAAGCAAGGACAACTGACTCAATACTTCAAAATGATGGCAACAAAGACCCAACTCCCTGCAAGAAAAATTCTGCAGGCCTTGGGATTCATGGCATCTTGCATACTACTAATACCATTTGCAAAACTGCATATGAGGAAATTACAATGGTATCTGAAAAGTATGGACCCAACACAACCACAGCTTGGAAATAATAATTCTACTCATTCCCTGCCTTCAACAGGAGTTTCTATGGTGGGCTCAGGCATGTCACCTCACCAAGGTAAAACCTTACCCACAGCCAGGCAAACTATAATAACAGATGCATCGGATTATGCCTGGGGAGCACACATGGCAGGACAGTGTATTCAGGGCAAATGGTCTGCAAACCAAAGGCATCTACATATCAATCAAAAAGAGATGCTAGCTGTACAAAATTCCCTAACAGCTTTCAAAGACCTCCTACATCCAGGACAACTCCTAATAAAGACGGACAACACCACAGTGATTTGGTACATAAACAAGCAAGGGGGCACACACTCCTACCCCCTATGCAGACAAGCAATGACCTTGTGGAACACAGCACTGACATACTAAGTTCAACTACAAGCACAATTCCTGCCAGGAAAGAGAAACACACTGGCAGACGATCTAAGCAGAAACATCACAAATCCTCACGAATGGAAACTAGATCCACAAGTATTCACAATGATAGCTCAAAAATGGGGGAGCCCAGACATAGATCTGTTTGCTTCCCCCCAAAACTACCAACTACGGAAATTCTGCACAAGGACATACCACACACGAGCTTGGAAAGTGGACGCCCTCTCATTCAGTTGGAAAACTTGGACAGTGTATGCCTTTCCTCCACTGCCTCTTCTGGCAAAGGTGCTGTTGAAAGCCAGATTAGAGAGGCCACAAATGATGCTCATTGCTCCAGTCTGGCCACGCCAACACTGGTATCCAATAATAAGGAACATGGCTCAAGGCCCATCATGGATTTTACCTACAATTCCTCACCTACTCACTCAGCAAAACAATCAGATTCTACACAGCCAGCTCAAGACTTTAAATCTGGCTGCATGGCAAATTGCCTAAACAACCAGTCAACACTTCTCTCTAAAGCTGTGATGGACGTCATTCTGGAGGCCAGGAGGCCCAGCACCAGGAAAGTCTATTCAGACAAATGGAAAAGATTCTGCACCTGGAACCAGGCTAAAGGCCAAAATCCCCTTGTCCCAAATATTCCCCAGGTTCTTCAATATTTGACTGAGATGTTGCACAAAGGACTTTCCTTCTCATCTATTAAGATCCACGCCTCAGCTATTTCAGCTCAATACAACACGGATCCTCCTATATTTTCACATCCATTACTAAGACAGTTTCTCAGAGGGCCTAAGAACATAAGACCGCCCCGGAGAGCACCAACACCAACTTGGGATCTCAACTTTGTTTTGGAAAAGCTTACACTTCTGCCCTTTGAACCAGCTTTCACAGCTGATCTACAGTTCCTATCATGGAAAACTGCCCTGCTGCTAGCAATAACTTCAGCACGAAGAGTCTCAGAACTACAGGTCCTAATGGCAGTGGAGCCTTTCATCATTTTTCATCAAGACAGAGTCTCTTTATGGACTTTCCCTTCCTTCATGCCAAAGGTGATATCCAGTGTGGCCCTAAACCAAACCATTCATTTGCCCACCTTTTATCCAAACTCCCAGAACAGAGGGGAAAGGCTCCTACACCCTTTGGACATTCACAGACAATTACGTTACTACTTGGATAAAACTAAGGCTTTCAGAAAAACTGACCAGCTCTTTGTATCCTATGCTGCAGGATCTTAAGGAAAAGCTATCTCAAAACAGACCATTTCAAAATGGATAGGACATTGTATCCTTTTATGCTACACACACCATGGGAAATCTGTGCCTGGTAACATCGGGCCCCATTCCACCAGGGCTACAGCAACATCAACAGCCTTCCTCAGAGGGGTACCAACCAAGGATATTTTGGAGGCTGCAACTTGGAGTTCAGTGCACACCTTCACCAAGCACTATCACTTACCTTTATATTCTAAAACCAGAGCTGGCCCACTGCAGTTCTGCAGGGGCTACTAGCCTCTCCAAACCCTGTTTAGTTCCACCACCCATCCTTAGCTTTGGGATTCAACCCAAGTGTGATGACTGCAGCAGTGTAACATGATGAACATAGTACAGTTTTGTACCTACCATAAATGTAGATGTTAGTGTGTTCACACTGCTGCAGTCCAGGTTACCCTCCCTCCATCCCCTCTGAACTAGCTGGACTTATCTATTCCTTTCTATCCTATACAACCTCTGTGGTGTATTTGCTTGTGACTGAAGGTATTGTTTTATTTTTATATGTATATTTTTATATAGCAATATGTATTGCCTACCTATTGGGGGCACCTGACATCTGGGGCAAGAAAAACTGAAGAAAATGGCATCGGATGCATCTTGTATACCCCTGGCGCACTGATGTCAGGGAAGAGGCGACAGCAACCGACACCGGACCAAGACTTTGGAACTCGGGCCGACTGCGGGACCGCCTGACGGCAGGATAACCCAAGTGTGATGACTGCAGCAGTGTGAACACTCGAACATCTACATTTATGGTAGGTACAAAACTGTACTTTTCATATGTTAAAGTATCAGCAGCATATTATCGGATTGCTTAAACAGAAAATATTGATTCTTGACTGTGCTGAAAATAAGGATTTACAGGATTTGTGCTGAAAATAAGGATTTACAGGATTTAATGCATTCTGCTGAACAGGTTGAAAAACATACTTTACAATGTGGTTTTGATTCACTAGGCATCTTGCAGGCCTGCTGTCACTGGATCTGTACTTAGGCATACTTGGCTTAAGGAGCAATCTTTGCCAGATCATGTTAAAGCTAAACTGCTGGATGCTCCCTTACATCAGGGCCTCTGTTTGGCAACAAAGCAGAAGAAGTTCTTAAAAAGATGGAGGAAAAAGCTAAATATATGCAAACTGTTAAAGATTTCCTACAAAATACAACCTCCAAGATTCAGTAGGCATTGGCCCTCTAAGAATTGGTCCTTTTCTGCCTCTTCCAGGCTTCAGTCCCAGGGTATGCACAGGACTAAGCAGTGGGGGGCTCCCACTTCCAAATCTGGGAGTAGTCAGACTCCCCCTATGGTAAGCTGTCTCAATGACTTAACTTTAAAACTTCCAAGCACTTCTCAACTGACTGCTCCTCTAGGGGGAAAAGATTGCTCTGCAAGCAAAAAACTGGGAACTCATTACCCAGGACAAATGGGTTTTAAATATAGTTTCCCAAGGATACAGATTTCACTTCCAAACGGTTGGCCAGATCTACCCCCAAATCAGTGGGCAGAGGCTTAAAAGCAAGTACTCTCTCTCTTAAGCTTAAAGGCTATTCAGACTGTACCAGAAGAGGAAAAGGGACAAGGTTTCTACTCATAACTTTTCCTAGTACCCAGAAAAGACAACTTGTGACATCTACACCTTTTTGCTGATTCCAAAATTCAAGATGCTAACTCTTCACCAGTTGCTTCCTATGCTAGGCAAGGATGCCTGGTTGACAACAATGGATTTAAAGGAAGCCTACCTGCACATACCAATCAGGGAGTCGTGCAGAAGATACCTATGCTTCAAAGCAGGCTACATGCACTATCAGTTCTCTGCACTGCCCTTTGGCTTATCTGCTGCGCCCAGGGTATTCACAAAGTGCCTAGCTCCAGTCATTGCATTTTGTAGGCAAAGAAATATTCAATTATACCCGTACCTGGACAATTGTCTAATTCAGGCAAAAAGCCTGGACATACTTTTGAATCATTTGGCATTTGTACAAAAGGTGCTAACTTGTCTGGGGTACACCATAAATGAAAAGAAATCACATCTTGTACTCTTGTCAGCAAATTATATTCCTGGGATCAAGCTTGAACACAACTTTCCAGATGGCTTTCCTCATGCCAGAGAAACTATAGTGACAACTTACTTCAAACTAATGGCCACAAAAACCCTGCTATCTGCAAGGCAAATACTGCAAGCCTTGGGGTTCATGGCCTCCTGCATTCTAATTCCATATGCAAGACTGCATATGAGGAAACTACAATGGTATCTAAAAAGCCTATGGTGTCAACATTCGTAGGATCTTGAAGCAATGATTCCCATCATTCCTTGCCTACAGTTAGAGTTCCTTTGGTGGGCGGAGGCCTGCCATCAAAACACAGGACTACCATTCACTCTACCACCTGCCACCCAAACCCTAGCAACAGACTCACCAGACTATGCATGGGGGGCTCACCTGGCAGAGAAGTGCATTCAGGGCAAATGGAACCCAAGTCAAATGCACCTGCATATCAATCAAAAAGAAATTCTAGCTGTACAGAATGCTCTGACTACCTTCAAGGACCACATTCTTCCAGGACAATTAATGGTAAAGACGGACAACACCACTGTTATGTGGTACATGAGCAGGGGGGTACCCATTCCTACCCCCTCTGCAGACTAGCCATGGCTCTGTGGAACACGGCCTTGAGCTACCAAGTGCATCTACAGGCTAAATTCCTGCCAGGAAAACTAAATACATTGGCAGACAAACTAAGCAGAAATCTCCTGGACCCACACAAGTGGAAACTGGAACCAAAGACTTTCAACATGTTGATAAAGAAATGGGGGAGCCCAGATATAGTTTGCTCCCCCCAGAACTACCAGCTGGACAAATTCTGCACAAGGACTCCCCACAAACAAGCTTGGAAAGTGGAAGCTCTGTCCTTCAGCTGGAAAAATCCATCAGTTTATGCCTTTCCTCCTCTGCCTCTCCTCTCCAAAGTACTACTAAAGATCAAAAGGGACAAACCAAGGACAATACTGATTGCACCAGACTGGCCACGCCAACACTGGTACCCCCTCTTGTGCAGTGTGTCACTATTGGCTCCATGGCACCTGCCTCAGACTCCTACCCTGCTGTCTCAGCAGGAGAGCCAGATTCTGCACCCTCACCTTCAGACCTTGAACCTGGCAGCCTGGCTAATTACTTAATCTCTCCGTTACCATCCCTCAGTAAACAAGTGTTGGATGTCATTTTGGAGGCAAAGAGGCCTAGTACTAGAAAATCTCATGCTGAAAAATGAAAGAGATTCTGTGCCTGGAACCAAACTCAAGGGATGGCCACAGCAGCGCCCAATTTACCTCAGATTCTTCAATATTTAACCAAGATGCGTCAAAAGGGCTTTTCTTTTTCCTCCATCAAAGTTCATGCCTCAGCCATTTCAGCTCATTACAACACAGAACCGCCCCTCTTTTTTCTCATCCACTGCTCAAGCAGTTCCTCAGAGGGGCCAAAACTTAAGACCACCCAGGAGAGCCCCAACTCCAGCCTGGGACCTTAACTTTGTATTGGAAAACTCACTCTTCCTCCTTTTGAGCTAGCTGCAAGTGCAGAGTTAAAATTCCTTTCTTGGAAAACAGCCTTCCTTTTAGCAATCACTTCAGCAAGAAGGGTATCTGAATTACAGGCCCT
This sequence comes from Protopterus annectens, assembly GCF_019279795.1. Classification (NCBI taxonomy): domain Eukaryota; kingdom Metazoa; phylum Chordata; order Ceratodontiformes; family Protopteridae; genus Protopterus; species Protopterus annectens. The sequence continues at coordinate 812,165,105 of NC_056739.1, forward strand.
TATGGTAGTGGAGCATTTCATCATCTTTCATACGGACAGGGTGTCCCTCAGGACCAATCCCTCCTTCATGCCCAAGGTAGTATCAAGTGTGGCTCTTGATCATTCCATTCATTTGCCAACCTTCTTTTCTAATTCACAGAACAAAGGGGAATGGATACTGCACTCCTTAGATGTGCACAGACAACTTAGATTGTACTTGGACAGGACTAAACCTCAAAGGAAATCTGAACAGCTGCTGGTGGCATTTGCTGCAGGGGCAAAGGGGAAGGCTGTTTCAAAACAAACCATTTCTAAATGGATAGGCCATTGCATTCATTTCTACTATAAGCACCATGGAAAACCTATTCCACGGGGATTAGACCACATTCAACCAGGGCTGCATCTACCTCTACAGCCTTTCTCAGAGGTGTCCCTACCAGAGACATCCTAGAAGTGGCTACCTGGAGTTCTGTACATACTTTCACCAAGCATTACCATTTGCCAATTTTCTCTAAATCCAGAGATGGCTTTGCCACTGCAGTCTTGCAGGGCCTTATAGCTGGTCCTAATCCTGTCTAAATTTCTCCTCCCATCCTTAGCTTTGGGAATCTACCCAAGTGTGATGACTGCAACAGTGAAAAACGAAGAATATAGTACAGTTGTGTACACTTGCCATAAATGTAGATGTTCGAGTGTATTCACTGTTGCAGTCCTGGTTACCCTCCCTCCAGCCCCTGACTTCTTTTGGCTATACCTCTATTCTCTTTTACTATGGTTAAAAGCTTTTTAGTGTATTTGCTTTTTTGTTGGTGGTATAACCTTGTGTGTGTGTGTGTGTGTGTGTGTGTGTGTGTGTGTGTGTGTGTGTGTGTGTGTGTGTGTGTCTGTATGTCTGACTCTCTGTGTAGAGAGCAATGCTTTTTTCAGTAGTCACACTCCATACAATTCAAATGCTCTACTTTGGCAATCCTGCTGATGTCATCCAATGTGAAATGCACCTTTGGGGAAGGAGTTCTCCAGTTATCCCCGTGGTTCATCCTATACCCACACATGTCTGTTGTGGATGTTTTGTGTGTGTCACTGCCTGTGTAGGGAGCAATGCATTTTAGCCTAGCCACACTCACTACAATTCAAATGCCCTACTTTGGCAATCCTGCTGGTGTCATCCAATGTGAAATGCACCTTTGGCAAATGGGTTCTTCAGTAATCCCCATGGTCCATCCTATAACAGCTCCATGCTGTAGTGTGATATAGACCTCTGTTAGGGGTTCTATACCCACACATGTCGGTTTTGTGTGTGTGTGTGTGTGTGTGTGTGTGTGTGTGTCTGTGTGTGTGTGTGTGTGTGTGTGTCTGTGTGTGTGTGTGTGTGTGTGTGTGTCACTGTCTGTGTAGGGAGCAATGCATTTTAGCTTAGCCACACTCACTACAATTCAAATCCCCTACTTTGGCAATCCTGCTGATGTCATCCAATGTGATATGCACCTTTGGGGAAGGAGTACATGTTCATTGTGCATACAGATGCAGTAATCACATATGGGTTCTCCGCCGTCAGGCGGGTCCTCGGTCGGCCGAATTCCAAAGTCTTGGTCCGACGTTGGTTGTGGTCGCCTTCTTCCCTGACGTCAGTGCGACAGGGGTATATAAGTCACAGCCGACGCCATATTCTTCAGTCTTTTTTGCCGCGCGGTGCCCGAAGCAGAAGCAGTTCGCAAGTGCCGGTCGGCCAGCTCCTGATTTACGAAAAATTGAAAACCGAAGTCTTCTTTAAAGCTAAGTACCCCGTTGGGGAAATTTTTCTTGCCTCAGACCGATGTCAGACAAAGTTAACAATTGTATTTCTTGTGGGAAGCAAATACCGCATAAGGATTTCCATTCCCTCTGCATACCTTGTTTAGGCCCAGACCACGACGTCTCGGGCTGTCGCTTTCGTGCGACTTTCATTAAACGCACTATTAAGCGTCTGGCGGAGTTCGCCCAACATTATTTTGGTAAAGCCTTTGATTATAAAATGTCGTTGGATACTCCGACTACAGTTTTGTCCAAAAAACACAAGGACAAAGACAGACATGCGAGGCCTGCGGTCTCCACCGACACCACGCCTAAACCGGCTACACATGGTCCGGTTCTCAGCGAGACGCCTATGCAGTCCCTGACTACTGACGACACTTCCTTGGCGGTGTCTTCTGTACCCGAGACCGCAGGTACCTCGGCCCTTTCTCAGACTACAACCACCGAAACCACTGCTAGTGTTGAACCTCCTAATGGGGACAGGTCCACTTCTTCCCAGGGTGTTTTTAGGCCCTCTTCTTCCTTCTCCATTAAGGCCTTTACTAAGACCAAATCAGCCATGCATTCCAAGAGGCCTGTTGCACAGGGCCCATCCCCAGGCCCCATGCCTAAAATGCAGATGCTTAAAATGGCTGAGGATTTAATTACCCGTATCAGGGGCTCCCAGCCCCCTCCAGACATTGTCTCAGAACATTCTGATGTAGAGGAACACTCGTACTCCCCTTATAAAGATTCTGATGCAGAACATTCCATTCCTTCTGTATCTCCCCCAGAGGATTTTTCCTTTGGGGAAACCTTGCACACCTTGAGGGAGCACTTCCATTGGGAAGGCCAAGACTTTTCTGATTCCAAGAAAAGGCTTAGGGAATTTCTTTTGTTACCTCAGCACAGACCTCTGGCTATACCTCCTGTCCTGGACATACTTGATGATGTTTACTCGGAGGCTTGTCTTAATCCGGATTCCCTGCCTCCTGCCCCAGTCAAACCTGATAGGTACTACAGAGTTCCTAATTCTCACCAATTTCTGTTCAAAAGCCATAATGCTGACCCTGAAACCATTTCTCAAGGCCCCAAGGGAATGAAGGCCTCCACTGCTAAGAATCCACTACCTTCCGAAAGAGAATCTAGATCCTTAGAAAGGTGGGGAAAAAAGGTATACACCTCGGCCACCCTAGCTATGAGAGCCTTAAATTGTCAGTTCCATATGCTTAAATATCAGCAGTTTCTCTTATCACAATTAAGAAACAAAATGTCTCAGCCTGAACAACCAGATTTAAAGGAATTGCAGGATATGATGCATAGTGCAGAACAAGTGGGTAAACACACCTTACAATATGGCTATGATGCCTTAGAGGCCTCAAGTAGAGCTGCTGTTACAGGATCAGTTATTCGTAGACATGCCTGGCTTAGGGAACAAAGCTTGCCTGATCATGTTAAAGCTAAACTGCTAGATGCTCCTTTACAAAAGGATGTGTTATTTGGTACTAATGCTGAGGAGATGCTACGAAAAATGGAAGAAAAAGCTAAATCTATGCAAACTGTCAAGGCCTTTCTACAGGTACAGCCACCACGTTTTAGCAGAAATTGGCCTTCTAAAAACTGGTCCTTTCCAGCCACGGACAAGCCCCAAAGAGGCAGATACAGGCGCACAAGGGGCAGAGGACAATCTCAAGGATCATATAGAGGCAGACAATGGCAAACTCCAGCACCAAGAGGTGGTGAAGACAGTGCACAGCAATACAGAAAGCAAACCCAATGACTTCCTCCTTTTCCTGCCCAGCAATTGCCAGCTGGCAGCTCCCCTGGGAGGAAAGCTGTCACTATTTACAAGAAACTGGCATATGATCACAACAGACAAATGGATCCTGGACATTATAAACAGAGGCTACAGATTTCATTTTCACACTCTTCCAAAAATGAGAGGCATGCCAAACCTGCCACACAATCAAAGGGCAGAGGCGCAAATACAAATTTCAAAACTCATGGAAATGAAAGCTATTCAAGAGGTTCCTACTCACGAACAAGGTCAAGGTTTTTATTCCAGACTTTTTCTGGTACCAAGAAAAGGAACCGACTGGAGACCCATTTTGGACTTATCCATCCTAAACACATTTCTACTCGTACCAAAATTCAAGATGCTCACATTACAGCAGCTTCTTCCCATGCTGGGCAAGGAGTTTTGGCTGGTAACATTGGACCTCAAGGAGGCATACCTGCATGTCCCAATCAGACAAAGCTGCAAACCTTTCCAGACTTCTGTATTAGTATAACTGTTTCACAGATGCATTACTCTGTTTATATGGATGTCAGTGTCTGAAGAGCTATATGACATGGCATATAAATCTGTAATAGTACACAAATAAAGGTATTCCAATTCTGCAAACCTGTGTGTGGTGTTTTATTGCATGACCTCTCTGTGGGTATATGTTGCAGGCAACAAATGTCATTTGTATAGGTGGCTCATCCAGTGTCCAGTTGTTAGGGTGTTAACTGTAGGCATAGTGGCTGTTCCATATTGTGTGCGCCTACTACATAAGTATCTTATTGTACATATCTCTCTGTGTGTATGTGTAGTCAGATGTGTGTATGTATGTGTGTATATATATATATATATATCTGATTACATATATATATATATATATATATATATATATATATAATTATGTCCGTATATACCTACATAGATATACATCTGCTTACATATATGTAACTTGCTGTGTATATGTAGACATATAGGTGTACACATATATGTGTGTTGATGTAGGCATTTGCATGAACATGTATTCATATATATATCTACATAAATAGATATGTTGTATCTGTTCAGATATTAATATATTTACACACACACACGCGCATCTAAATGTTGGACTACATTCTCTGTACTGTTTAATGACTGGGCTGGATGATATGTTTTTGAAATAATCAGGGTTATGTATATCTGGCATGGCTTAGTGGTAAATCACTTTGTCTAGGGTGTGCAGGGTCCTGGGTTTGAGCCTTGCAGAGGCTGTTTATTTTGTTGCTGGGCAGAACAATGGGCGTTGGATACAGAGTGATTAAAGCACTTTAAAGCAGTTGTAAGCGGGTTTGCGGGTGTTTGAGCTGAGGTAAGCACTGCTAACGTCCAGTTACAGTCTCCTGATACTCAGCTTCTAAATTGCTTACCAGCATGCAAACAGACTCAGACCCACTTACTGCTGCTTAAAAGTGCTTACTCCCGCTTACCCCCACAATAATTTCTGTAAAAGAAAAGAAAAAAGGGTTGATAGGAAAGTGGTGAAAAAGGGGCACAAAGAAGGAAAGACAGTAGGGAAAATAGCTAGGGATGTGCAGGAAGGGTGTAGGGAAGGTCCATAGCTGCCCATTTCTTCTACAGCAACAGCTGTGCATATACACTGAATTTAGAGGTAGATTTGGACACTCAAACCTCTGGGAGAGGGGTGAGGACAACAATAATAAGCTGTGATGCCAATTAGACCGGATTACAAGTGTGGACATGTGTGTGAAATGGACAGCTATGTATGGGGCAAGATTTTTTTTGTGGGAACAGATTGTCCTTTTTTTTCTTTTTTTCAGGTGAGAGTGGGATGTTGGGGAGGGGTAGTAGGTATATTTGGGGAGGTAGGTTGGGTAGGGTAACAGACTAGACACACAAGACGCATACAAGGGTGGTATATGATACATATATGGGGGTAAACACCTTGATGGGGAGGGGTGTTGGGATATCTGAAGCCCACAAGCCCCCTAGTGGTAACAGTGGGACTGAGGTCCCCATCCATGGGCAGTCACCACTGCACCTTCACAGCCCTGAAGGTGGCTGTGCTGGGGGCTGAGCCGCAGAGCCAGGCTGACTCTCTAATCGTGACACACGGCCCTCGAGCTGGCATAGGAAATCACCGAACTGCTCGTTGATCACTCTACACACCACGACCCCGACCTGATGAATGGTGACAGGTGCCTGTCCGCACCCACTCCTGGGGGGCGAGCCCCATCCCCTGAGGAGGTTTTTCCTGAAGGTGGTGCAGGACCAACAGACAAGGAGGTCTGGGGTTGGGCCCCAAACATGCTGGTGCCCGGTGCCACGGCCACCTGAAGTAGGACAGGTGGGTCCGCTGGGACCGACCTTCCCAAGCGTGCTATAGTGTTTAGATTTCATCATCATATATGGGTTAGTAATAGTCAACACATTCCAGGGTTAGGTATAACAGCGTGTATAGATATTCCCATTAACCCAGACACCAGATACGGAACAGTTGTATAGCAAACAGAACACATGCATATATGGGACCACAGTGGTGATAAGAACAGCATGCAGGTACATTGATGGCACCATGCCATCAATGTTGGAATTATTCCATATAGCACATGCATGGGAGCTGTGAAAATATTTATCAAACAAATGGACATCATCAGAGTCATTACATTCCAGTTGGGGTGGGTATGTTGATTATTGTTGGAGATATTGTGGGAGGAGAGAAAGATGTCAATTAACAAGGAGTATATTCCTGCAGTCCACATTACCTTCCTAGTCCGTGCTGTTATCTGTACCTTACAAGTCTTACAACACTACCCTATAGCCTTAGTTTGGTCACTGATATGGCTGTCATCATCATTACACATGAACCAGATTTACATGCAGTATACACCTCTTACCTGGTATGCCTGTGGAGGGAATGTTTGTTAACACTAACTGTTTCTACACATACTCCCGGATTCAGAGTTGTTGTTTTGCACATAGCTATCCAGCTCTTTCTGCACAGACTCTGGCCATGTGTTGACCACATGCTGGTGTGTCGGGACATGTCTAGAATATTGCCCTCTTCCACCTTTAGTGACCTGACACGCACATATACATGCTTTCCTACACAGTTATATTATGTAGCACAGTGCATGTGATAGTGACCAGTGATATTTTATTATTCAGAGAAACTGCAACACGCACAATCCCCTACAGTACCAGTGTGAACAGTACCAGTACAGGTTATATTGGTCTGTATTTCTCAGCACAGTGTTCGTATCCAATGTACCTGTGGGAGCAATGTTTGTTAACACTACCTGACTGTTGCCACACAAAGTTCCAGATTACACATTAGTGTTATGCACATACATCTCACTCTGTTACTGGTCACACTCTGGTCACAACTTGACAACATGGGAGTTGTAGATAGGACATACTTGAAATATTACTCTCCCAACAGTTTTGGGGGTTGCTACATTGACAGGTGTGTTCTCATGATGTTTGACAATCACTTGTATTCCCTGTTTGCTGGCTACACATCTGGGATCATCCCACAGACTTACCAGGGGGACAGGCAGCAGATATTGGCACATGTACTGGACATTCTGGCCTCATGTGTACAGTTGTGGGGTATAAATCTGTATGTAGTCTAATTCCACTCCCAGGATTCAGATCATGGCTGCGTCTGCTACAGCATAAACACTGTCCATCACAGTTGTGTCTGCTATATTGATATTGCTGTATACCTCCAGTCTGCTTTCTGTCTTATTAATCCCCTGTGCTTATGCATTCTGACCTTGTATAACAACACTCATACAGATTTCCTGGACAGTTCTATGTTATAGGACAGTGTGGGAGACAGTGATGTGTAATACCTCATTATTCAGAGCAACTGCATTTCATTCTTGTATTTCTGGGCACAGTGTTGGTGTCTGACAGACCTGTGGGAGGAATGTTTATTATCACTACCTGAATGTTCCCACACACAGTACCAGGTTCCACATTACTATTATGCACATACATCTAGTTACTGTACACATTCTGACCACAGCTTAACAGGTTGGGGTGCAGATGGGAAATACATGGCTTCTTCGTCACATAAGGTATTGGGGACTTGCTAGTGTGCCAGATATGTTGTCATAGATGTGTGTCAATCAGTTGTATTTCCTGTTTGCTGCCTATGCATCTGGGATCATCCCACTGATTTCTGAGGGGGGACAGGTTGATAGGCAATAGATATGGGCCACTTTAATAGACATTCTGGACATATCTGTACAGTTGTGGAGTATGATTCTGTATGCAGACTACTACCACTGGCAGGATTTGAACCGTGGCTGTGTGTGCTAAAAAAAAAACAAGAGTTCACATCTCAGTTGCATGTGCTGTTCGTTTTTTGTTGTCTGCATTTTCCCTGTTTACTGTCTCTGTGTTTCTCAGTTGTACTAAATGGCCTCTGGGGATTACACTTGTCATATACAGACATTCCTACACATTCAGTTTATAGTGCATGGTGTGGGTAACGGTGCTTAATACAACAGTAAATGCATGAGTATTACTGACCTGCCTCACGTCACAACCTCACCACATGGCTGATGTGGGCCTCCTGGTTTGAGGCCCACTCCATTGCAGTTGTGGGGGACATAAGAAGAATATTTAGTCATACCTCTCCATGATATACCTGAGCTGGCAATTATTACACACATACTGGGGTGACACTTACACACGTCTGAAACATCCCCTGATGCTCTAGCCTTTTGGAGCCACTCCTCCAAGATGTCCCCCTTCCGCCGCTTCAGGTCGGCATAGTGGTGCCTAACCTCCTCACCAGTTTGGGGTATGCCCGTGGCACTGTTGAGGTCGCGGGCGAGACGGTCCCAGGCCTCCGCCTTATATTGGGAGCCCTGATACTGGCCCTGCAGCAGTCTCTGAGCATGGTCTTTAACTAGGAGTCCTGCCATAACCTTGGACTCCTGGATGCACCAGCACTGCGTCCGGAAGCGCAGTTCTTCCCTTACTGCCATAGTGCCTGCAAGGGGAAGCTACAACCAGTTATGAGCTGTATTCCCGCCTCTTGGGTTTAAGTAGGGCCAATTTCCCACACTTTTCCGTGATTGGCCGGTTTTGAAAAGGCTAAGCTATGGACAAACCTGCTTACCTAAGGTTGGCATTATTTAAAGCGGTATATCACTGGGCACAATGAGTTAGCTGGTCTACACATTGCTCACATCTCCTAAGCTGTCCTGTGCAATACTTAGCGTTGCTTACATTAGACTTTCATTATAATGCCTTTTTGGCATTGTGTTGTTATTCATTACACCTTATATGTATGCCTGGTATCCCTGATTGATGTGTATGTGCACTCTGTGGGGTCCTTGTGTTTCATTGGGGACTTCAACACTCTATTACAATTGCACCTCACTTCTGGGCTTACTGCTGTACTCCAATTTACATATTTATGATGTTCTTCATGTTTCACTGTTGCAATCATTACATTTGGGTTATCTGCTTGCAGGTGGTCCTCAGTCGGCCTGATTAACAAAGTCTTGGGTCCTGCATTGGTTGCTATCCCTTCTTCCATGACGTCAGGTTGTCAGGGGTATAAAATATGCAGCCAACGCCATTACATCAGTCTTTCTTGCCGTGCGGTGCCCAAAGCAGAAGCAGTTTGCAAGTGCTGGTCGGCCGACTCCTGAAATTTTCATTTTCGAGTTTCAGAACCGAAGTCTTCAACTAAAGCTAAGTACCCAGTTGGGGAAACTTTTTCTTGCTCCTTACCAGTGTCAGTAAAAGTTAATAATTGTATTACTTGTGGAAAGCAAAAAGCTCATGAAGATTTTAATTTGCACTGTATTCCTTGCCTAGGCCCTGACCACGATGTACCTTGCTGTCGGTTTTGTGCTTTATTTAATCAGCACACTATCCGTCGTGTGTATCTTTTTGCCTCTAAATATTTCGGTTCTCGGTTTAATTATCCAGAAATGTACTTTAGCCATCCAACTACCGGGATTCCAAAAAAACGCAAAGATAAAGAAGTCCAAAACACTCAACGACGCTTCTCCTAAGCCAGTCGCCAGTTCGCCAGTACTCAGTGAGGCACTTTCGCAGCCGCTGATACCCGCTACTTCTGATTCGCAGGCCTCTACTGAGACCCGTTCAGAGTCCGGTATGCTGTGAAATGATTCAACTATGGAACCCGTGGATGTCTCTACCTTGGATGGGTCCGGAGCCACTGTGCAGGTACTGGCTTCTGAGGGTGTATTCAGGCCTACGGACTTGCATATTAAACCAACGCCTCCTTCTTTACTTAGGCCTAAATCTCGAACCATGCCTAAAAAACTGACGCCCAGACCACATGCTCAGGCCTCTATGCCTAAAACAAAATTATAAGAATGGCTGAAGATCTAATAACTCTAATCAGGGTTAGCCACCCCCCCCCCCCCTTCTAAGAGACCTAGGACTGAAGTTGATTATGAATCTTCTGATCAGGATTCTGTTTTTTCTGATTCTTCTGATTATCTGGATTTGCCCTTATCTACTTATGAAGATTCTGATGCAGATAACTCCATTCCCTCTGCTTCCCCTCCTGAGGATTTTTCTTTTGGGGAAACCTTCATACTCTAAGGGAGCATTTCCACTGGGAAAGTCATGATTTTTCTGATTTCAAAAAAGAGGCTTAGGGATTTCTTACTCCTACCTCAGCATAGGCTTTTAGCTATTCCTCCTGTACTAGGCATTGTTGATAATGCTTTTTTGAAATCTAGTTTGGCCCCTGATTCCTTGCCTCCTGCTCCCAGAAAACCTGACAGAGAAACTACAGGGTCCCTGAGACCCAAAAGTTCCTTTTTAAAAATCTTATTGCAGATCCAGAGACTATTTCACAGGGGCCCAAGGACATTAAGGCTTCTACTGCTAAAAATCCTACCCCTTTTGATAGAGACTCCAGGGCGCTGGATAGATGGGGTAAGAAGGTTTACACTTCTGCAACCTTGGCCATTAGAGCTTTAAACAGCCAGTTTCATATGTTAAAGTATCAGCAATATGTTATTGGACTGCTTAAACAGAAAATGATGTTGATTCCTGACTGTGTGTAAAAGTGAATTACAGGATTTAAAGCGTTCTGCTGAACACGTTGGAAAACATACTTTGCAGTGTGGTTTTGATTCATTAGAGGCCTCTTGCAGGGCTGCTGTTACTGGGTCTGTGCTCAGAAGGCATGCTTGGCTTAAGGAGCAATCTTTGCCTGATCATGTTAAAGCTAAATTGTTGGATGCTCCCTTAAATCAGGACCGCATGTTTGGCAACAAGGCTGAGGAAGTTCTTAAAAAGATAGAAGGTAAAGCTAAATCTATGAAAACTGTTAAAAGATTTCTTACAAGTTCAGCATCCTAGATTTAGCAGGCACTGGCCCTCTAAGAATTGGTCCTTTCCAACCCCTTCTAGGTCTTGTCAAGCCAAACCTAGACACAGCAAAAACCCCAAGTTTCAGTCCCAGGGGACACACAGGACTAAGCAGTGGGGGGCCTCCACTTCCTAATCTGGAAGTAATAAGACTCCCCCCTGTGGTACACTGTCTCAATGACTGCCTTTTAAAATTTCCAAGCACTTATCAACTGACTGCCCCGTTAGGGGGAAGGATTGCTCTTCATGCAAAGAATTGGGAACTCATTACCCAGGACAAATGGGTTTTAAATATAGTGTCCCAGGGATACAGATTTCACTTCCACACGTTGCCAACACCAAGTGGGTGGCCGGACCTACCCCCAAATCAGTGGGCAGAGGCCCAAAAACAAGTACTTTCTCTCTTAATCATGGGGGCTATCCAACTGGTACCAGAAGAGGAAAAGGGACAGGGTTTCTACTCAAGACTTTTCCTAGTACTCAGAAAAGACCATTCATGACGCCCTATCCTGGACCTGTCTACTCTAAACACCTTATTGGAGATTACAAAATTCAAGATGCTAACTCTTCACCAGTTACTTCCTCTGCTAGGCAAAGATGCCTGGTTGGCAACACTTGATTTAAAAGAAGCACACCTGCACATCTCAATCAGGGAATCTTGCAGAAGATACCTACGCTTCAAAGCAGGCTACACACACTATCAGTTCTCTGCACTGCACTTTGGCTTATCTACTGCGCCCAGGGTATTCACAAAGTGCCTAGCTCCAGTTATTTCATTTTGCAGGCAAAGAAATATTCAAATATACCCATACCTGGATGATTGTCTAATTCAGGCAGAAAGCCAAGACACACTTTAGAATCATCTGGCCTTTGTTCAAAGGGTTCTAACTTGTCTGGGATACACCATAAATGAAAAGAAATTACACCTGGTACCCTGTCAGAAAATATTCCTGGGAGCAAACTTGAATACAACTTCCCAGATGGCTTACCTCACACCAGAGAAACAAATTAATTTGACAACCTACTTCAAACAAGTGACCACAAAAACCCTGCTATATCTGCAAGACAAATACTGCAAGCCTTGGGGTTCATGGCCTCCTGCATTCTACTAATTCCATATGCAAGACTGCATATGACGAAACTACAGTGGTATCTAAAAAGCCTATTGTGTCAGCATTCTCAGGATCTAGAAGCAATGATTCCTGTCATACCTTGCCTACGCCTAGAGTTCCTTTGGTGGTCAGAGGCCTGCCACCAAAACAAGGGACTACTTTCACACCACCCCCTGCCACCCAAACCCTAACAGATTCATCAGACTATGCATGGGGGGCTCACCTGGCAGGGAAGTGCATTCAGGGCAAATGGAACCAAAGTCAAATGCACCTGCATATCAATCAAAAAGAAATGTTAACTGTACAGAATGCTCTGACAGCCTTCAAGGACCACATTCTTCCAGGGCAACTAATGGTAAAGATGGACAACACCACTGTTATGTGGTACATAAACAAGCATGGGGGTACACATTCTTACCCCCTCTGCAGACTAGCCATTGCATTATGGAACACAGCCTTGAGCTACCAAGTGCACCTACAAGCTCAATTCCTGCCAGGAAAATTAAATAAACTGGCAGACGGACTAAGATGAAACCTCATGGACCCACATGAGTGGAAGCTGGAACCAAGGATTTTCAACATGTTGACAAGCAAATGGGGGAGCCTATATATAGACCTTTTTGACTCTCCCCAGAACTACCAATTGGGCAAATTATGCACAAGGACTCCCCACAAACAAGCCTGGAAAGTGGATGCTCTGTCCTTAAGCTGGAAAAACCTACCAGTCTTTGCCTTCCCCCCTCTGCCTCTGCTCTCCAAAGTACTACTAAAAATCAAACAGGACAAACCAAGGATGATTTTGATCACTCCAGACTGGCCATGCCAACACTGGTACCCCCTCCTGCGCACTGTGCAACGGGTAACCCCATGGCACCTGCCTCAGAATCCTTCCCTGTTGTCTCAGCAGGAGAACCAGATTCTGCACCCTCAGCTTCTAACACTGAACCTTGCAGCCTGGCTAATTACATAATCTCTCCTTTACCATCCCTCAGTAAACCTGTGATGGATATCATTTTAAAGACAAGGAGGCCTAGTACTAGAAAATCTTATGCTGAAAAATGGAAAAGCTTCTGTGCCTGGAACCAGTCACAGGGGATGAGCACAGCAGTGCCCAATTTACCTCAGATTTTACAATACTTAACTGAGATGCTTCACAAGGGCCTGTCTTTTTCCTCCATTAAAATCCACGCCTCAGCCATTTCAGTTTGTTATAACACAGAACCTCCACTCTTCTCTCATCCACTGCTCAAGCAGTTCCGCAGAGGGGGCCAAAAATTTGAGACCACCCAGGAGAGCTCCAACCCCAGCTTGGGACCTTAACTTTGTTTTGGAGAAACTCACTCTACCTCCTTTCGAGCCAGCTGCTACTGCAGATTTAACATTTCTTTCTTGGAAAACGGCTTTCCTTTTAGCAATCACTTCTGCTAGAAGGGTATCTGAATTACAGGCCTTATGGAAGTGGAGCCTTTCATCATCTTTCATGTGGACAGGGTGTCCCTCAGAACCAATCCATCCTTCATGCCCAAGGTGGTATCCAGTGTGGCTCTTAATCAGTCCATTCGTTTGCCAACCTTCTTTCCCAATCCACAGAACAAAGGGGAGTGGATACTGCATTACTTACATGTGCACAGACAACTTAGATTCTACTTGGACAGGACTAAACCTCAAAAGAAATCTGCTGGTGGCATTTGCTGCAGGGGCAGAGGGGAAGGCTATTTCAAAGCAAACCATTTCTAAATGGATAGGCCATTGCATTCATTTCTGCTATAAGCACCATGGAAAACCTATCCCCCAGGGGATCAGACCTCACTCCACCAGGGCTGCATCTACCTCTACAGCCTTTCTCAGAGGCGTCCCTACCAGGGACATCCTAGAAGCTGCTACCTGGAGTTCTGTACATACTTTCACCAAGCATTATCATTTGCCAATTTTCTCTAAATCCAGAGCTGGCTTTGCCACTGCAGTCTTGCGGGGCCTTATAGCTGGTCCTAATGCTATTTAAATTCCTCCTCCCAACCATAGCTTTGGGAATCTACCCAATTGTAATGACTGCAACAGTGAAACACGAAGAACATAGTACAGTTGTGTACACTTACCATAAATATAGATGTTCGAGTATATTTACTGTTGCAGTCCTGGATGTTCAACGTGTTTCACTGTTGCAGTCATTACAACTGAGTTAGCCTGCTGGCAGGCTACCCGCAGTCGGCCTGAATTCCAAAGTGTAGGTCTGGCGTCTGTTGCTGTCGCCTCCTCCCTGATGTCAGTGCGCCAGGGGTATAAAAGATGCAGCCGACGCCATTTCTTCCGTCTTTCTTGCAGCGCGGTGCCCGAAGAAAAGCAGTTCGCAAGTGCCGGTCAGCCGACTCCTGAGATTTTCGTGTTCGAATTTCAGATCCGAAGTCTTCATTAAAAGCGAAGTACCCCATTGGGGAAACTTTTTTCTTGTTCCAGACCGATGTCAGAAAAAGTTAATAATTGTATTTTTTGTGGAAAGCAAATACCTCATAAGGACTTTCATTCCTACTGTATTCCTTGCCTAGGCCCTGGCCACGACATTGCTAATTGTCTGTTCTGTGCTAGATTTAACGAATACACTATTAAGCGTCGGTACGATTTTGCATTTCACTATTTTGGCAGAAGATTTAATTACACAGTGTCGTATATCATTGTACTTTTATATTTAATTGCTTCCCATTAGGGGGGCACCTGACATCTGGGGCAAGAAAAATTGATGTAATGGCGTTGGCTGCATGTTTTATACCCCTGACAACCTGACGTCATGGAAGAAGGTACAGCAACCGATGCAGGACCCAAGACTTTGTTAATCAGGCTGACTGAGGGCTACCTGCAAGCAGATTACCCAAATGTAAGACTGCAACAGTGAATACACTCTAACATCTACATTTATGGTAAATGTACACGACTGTACTTTCTGTAGTGGGTTATGGCACATATGACTGTATACTGATGCCTTTCACAGGTTCAGTTTGGTTATACTATGGTGAGGACTTGTTTGCTACTACCTCATTCTTCTGTACTTCTGTGATGGCTTGGTGGATAACTACTGTGACTATGGTGTATAGGGTCCTGGGCTTGAGACCTGCATGGCTGTTTATTTTGTTGATGGGCAGAACAAAGGCCGTTGGATACAGAGTGAGTAAGGCACTTTTAAGCAGTTATAAGCGGGTTTGAGCGGGTTTTGCGCGAGGGTAAGCACTGCTAACCTGCCGTTACATCTGCTTACTCTCTGTTAGCTTTAGAATTGCTTAGCCAGTGTAGGCATTGCTTACTGTCTCGCAAACGGGCTTAAGGCCACTTACTAGTGCTTAAATATGCTTACTACTGCTTATTTGTGCTTAAACCTGCTTACCATTGCCTTATTCATCATGACACTGACACCTCTCACATGTGCATTTACTGCAGTACTCCAGTTCATAAATATATGTTATTTAGTTGGTTATGCAACAAGAATATTGGTCATAACATGCTTTGCCATATAAAAGGGAATGTGCTGCAGTGGGACTCGAACCGGGAATACCTGCTCGTAAGGCGAATGCTCTGCCCACTACACTATTGCTATGCTGCTTCATTTACATACATCTTTCTTGTTATCCTCTTCAGCCTTTTAAGTTGCTTTAACTGTAGCTAAGCGATGGGCACACCCGCGCACCTACGGTTAGCTGTAGCTGGATTTTAAAAATAAAAAAGGGTTTCTTCTTTTTATTTCTACATTCTGTTGCTGCTATACACAAGGGGGACTGTTGATGAGGATATGCGGTCACCTGTGAGCGGTCTCGCTCATTGCATACCCCTTTCTGCTGTTCTACATTGCGGGGATGTGTTTTATTCTGAGAGCTCTGCTCTCAGAAACGCCCCCTGCACATTTACACGCTCCGTATAAGCCTAGGAGCTCGGGCAACATGCCTCATTAATATGCGTGGCACACTGCCATCCTCCTAAACGGTCGCTTCCATGCAGGACTAAGCAAGTCCTGCACGGAAGATTAGTAAATCCGGGTGTACAACTATTACATTTGTAATATTTTGTAAACTACTTACAGTATCTCAGCAACAACTCAAGTTGCACACATACTGTCAGCAGCATTTTATTCGTCTGAGTGTTTCACATGAGGCTAAGGAGTTATGTCTGTGTTACTTGGTTGTTGAGATATTTAGAGAAATGTGAAAATGATATCTATATAAATTAATATAAAAACAAGAGCTTATATCTATTTACCTGCACTAGACAGAGGTCGGATATTAATGCAGTGGAGTTTGCTATTATGTAAGCTTTAAGAATAAATCTTTTAAAACCTTGTATATTGCATGATGTTCTTCGTTCCACATTGCTGCAGTCCTTACTATTGGGTAGTCCGCTGTCCAGTCGGCCCGAATACCAGAGTATATGGCTGACGTCGGTCAGGGCGCATTAGACTGACGTCAGTACGTCAGGGTACTAATGCGCATGACCGGCGTCATATCCTCAGTCTTTTTTGCCGCATGGTCCGATGCAGAAGCAGTTTTGCGAGTGCAGGTTGGCGTTCTGAAATATTTCCGAAACCGGAGTTTCAGACCGAATCAGAGTTGGCTAAGTATCCCGTTGGGGAACATTTTGTTTTTTTCTTGCCTCAGTATTTAACCGGATGTCAGAAAAAGTGAATAACTGTATTTCTTGTGGGAAACAGATACCTCATAGGGATTACCATACCTTGTGTATACCTTGTTTAGGGCCTGAGCACGGCGTTGTTGGATGCCGCTCTTGTGCTAGGTTTAACAAACGCACTATTAAGAGGCGGTTAGACTGTGCCAGGTTAGTGTTTGGGAAGCGTTGCAATTATAAAATGCCGTCGGATGCTCCGGCGCCCGCTTCGTCCAAGAAGCGCAAGGACAAAACAGCGAAGCCTAGGGTTGATGAACCGGCAGTCCCGGACGTCGGTTCTTTAGAAGGCTCAGTGGAGCCAGAGGTTTTGCCAGGAGTTTCTTTGGAGTCTCAGGCAGAGACTTTACTGTTACAGGATGTGCCTTCTCAGGAGGTAGGCCAGGCTGAGGGGCTTCTCAGGTAACTGTTCTTCCCTCTCTTCCCAAGGTAGTTAGAGCCTCTCCTTCTGTTGCCAAAACTTCTTTGAGAGGTAGGCCAAGTTCAGCTTCAGTGGGGCTTCTCCTAGCATTTCAGGTTCTGTGCCTAAGAAACATATGCTTAAAATGGCAGAAGATTTGATTACTATGATTAGAGGTTCTATGCCCCTCCTGATAAGAGGCCTAGGGTGGAACCGAGTTTGATAGTTTTGAACAGTGTTCAGAGGCTTCTGAGTCTTCTGCGGAAGATTTGCAGGAGTATCCTCCTTATTCTGATTCTGATGTGGATGATTCCACTCCTACAGCTTCTCCTCCTGAGGATTTCTCATTTTCAGAGACTCTGCATTCCATGAGGGAGCACTTTAAATGGGAAGGCCAGTATTACTCTGATTCAGGAAAAGGCTTAGGGAATTCTTGTTTTGCCCCAGCATAGGCCCTTAGCTATACCTCCTGTGTTGAATGTGGTGGAAGATGTTTTGCAGAGGCTTCCCTGAACCCTGATTCTTTGCCTCCTGCTCCTGTTAAACCTGATAGGTACTATAGGGTGCCTGAAGCTCATAAGTATCTTTTAAGAGTCCTAGGGCGGACCCGGAAACTGTTTCTCAGGGACCTAAAGGTGTTAAGGCCTCTGTGGTTAAAAAGCCTGTTCCCACTGATAAAGAGGCAAGGGCTTTGAGTAGATGGGGAAACAAAGTGTATACTTCTTCCACTTTAGCCATGAGGCCGTTGAATTGTCAGTTTCACATGCTTAAATATCAAAATTATCTCCTTTCACAACTGAAATCTAAGGTGGATGCTTTGGCGGAAGGTATTGAGTGTAAAGAGTTGCTGGATTTAGTTCATGTGTCTGAACAAGTGGGTAAACATTCTTTGCAATGTGGTTTTGATGCTGTACAGGCCTCCTAGAGGGTGGCTGCCACTAGTTCTGTTCTTCGCAGGCATGCCTGGTTGAGGGATCAGAATTTAGCTGAGCATGTTAAGACAAGGATTTTGGATGCTCCTTTACAGTCTGATGTGTTGTTTGGTTCGCCTGTGGAAGCAGTTTTAAAGAAAATGGAGGACAAAGCTAAGTCTATGCAAACTGTGAAAGATTTTTTGCAGGTGCAGCCACCAAAGTTTAGTAGAAATTGGCCTACTTAAGGGATGGACATATCCTGCTTATGATTCCCAGTCTAGAGGTAGGTCTAGACGTGGTAGGGGCAGAGCTCAAGGTTCTTTTAGGCCTAGAACAGGGAGTTCACCTGCTCAGACTTCTGGTGAGGGCAGGGGTCAGTCCTTTCGTAAACAGACCCAATGACCTGCCTTTTCAGCTGCCAGTAGATTCTCGTCTGGCAGCTCCTTTGGGAGGAAGACTGTCTCTTTTCAAAGGAAATTGGGATTTAATTACTCAAGACAGATGGGTGTTGGATATCATTCACCACGGTTACAGGTTTTATTTCCATACATTGCCCCCTTTCAAAGGCATGCCAGATGTTCCTCCTCCACAAAGGAAAGAGGCTCACAAGCAAATTTCTCTGTTACTCCAAATAGGGGCCATTCAGCCAGTCCCTGTATCAGAAAGGGGCCTAGGATTTTATTCTCGCCTGTTCCTAGTACCAAGAAGGGGAACACGTGGAGACCAATTTTGGATTTATCTATCCTCAACACTTATCTGGACATTCCCAAGTTCAAAATGTTGACGTTACAACAGCTTTTACCTCTGCTGGGCAAAGATCACTGGATGGTAACTTTAGATCTCAAGGAAGCTTACCTTCATGTGCCTATAAGACTAAGTTGCAGGAAGTATCTGCGTTTTCGAGCTGGAAATTCTCATTATCAGTTCTCTGCATTGCCCTTTGGCTTATCTACTGCCCAGAGTATTCACAAAGGTTCTGGCTCCAGTGATAGCTTACTTCAGGCTAAAAGGAATTCAAATCTATCCTTACTTGGACGACTGCCTGATTCTGGCTCAAGAAAAGGAAGACCTTCTACAGCATCTGGAATATGTTATAGCAGTGCTAAGATGCCTAGGGTATTCTGTGAACGAAATAAAGTCCAGTCTAGTACCCTCTCAAGACAAGTGCTTTCTGGGTGTGAGACTGAATACAGCAGCCCAGATGGCCTTTTTAACCCCGGACAAACAAAAGAGTCTATCACTTTACTTCCATCAACTATCTCATCAGTCCGTGCTGACTGCAAGGACAGTCCTTCAAGCATTAGGGTTCATGGCATCTTGTATTCTGGTGCTTCCCAATGCCAAACTGCATATGAGGAAGCTACAATGGTATCTCAAAAATGTATGGACACAGCACTGCCAGGATTTGGACACTGTCATTCAAATAATACCTTGCCTTCAAAAAGAATTTTTGTGGTGGGCTCAGGAATGTCACCTAAACAAGGGACTCTCTGTGACCCGGCCAGAGGCGAGTCAGATTTTAACGACAGATGCCTCGGACATTGCTTGGGAGCTCATCTAAATGGAAAGTGGATACAAGACAAGTGGCCTGCCAGACTACAGCATCTACATATCAACATGAAGGAGATGTTAGCAGTCCAGTTTGCATTAATGGCTTTCAAGGAGTTACTTCTTCCAGGGCAGGTGTTGATTCTAACAGACAACACAACTGTCATGTGGTACATCAACAAGCAAGGGGAACACATTCTTATCCTCTATGCAGGCAAGCAATGATTTTATGGGAGACTGCGCTAAGCTTGCAACTAACTCTTCAGGCAAGGTTTCTGCCAGGAGCACAGAACTCCTTAGCAGATGTGTTAAGCAGACAAATCATGGATCCCCACGAGTGGAAACTGGATCTTCATGTATTTCAGAAATTGACAGTGTCATGGGGAACTCCAGACATAGATCTGTTCGCTTCTCCACTAAACCACCAGCTGCCAAAGTTTTGCACAAAGGGGTTTCATCACACAGCTTGGAAAGTGGATGCTCTGTCTTTCAGTTGGAAAAACCTTCATGTGTATGCCTTTCCACCTCTGCCTCTTCTTCCAAAGGTGCTATTAAAAGTCAGACAAGACAAGCCAAGGATGATTTTGATAGCTCCAGATTGGCCTCGGCAACACTGGTACCCACTACTAAGGAGTCTGGTAAGGAAGCCTCCATGGCCTTTACCTTTGATTCCTCATCTGTTATCTCAGAAGGACGGTCATCTGCTCAATGTCAAGCTTCACTCTCTTCATCTAACAGCCTGGCATATTCTGTGTTGAAACACAGCAGGTCTCAACTTCCTCAACAAGTTTTAAATGTGATTATGGAAGCTAGAAGACCTAGTACAAGGAAAGTGTACGCAGAAAAATGGAAGAGATTTTTATTTTGGAGTACAGCAAAGAATTTGGAGATTTCTGAGCCTAATTTGAGTGTGGCTCTTCAATATCTTACTGAGTTATTGGACAAAGGTTTGTCCTTCTCTTCCATTAAGATTCATGCTGCAGCAATTTCAGCTCACTATGATTGTGACCCACCATTGTTTTCGCATCCTTTGTTCAAGCAGTTTCTTAGAGGGGCAAAGAATATAAGACCCCCACGTAGAGCTCCTACTCCTGCTTGGGATCTCAATTTTGTGTTGGAAAAACTTACTCTACAACCTTTTGAGCCTGCGGCTACTGCTGAATTGAAATACTTGTCATGGAAGACTGCTTTTCTGTTGGCTATTACTTCTGCAAGAAGGGTGTCTGAGTTGCAGGCCCTTATGGCAGTAGAGCCCTTTTTGATTTTCCATAAGGATAGGGTATCATTACGTACTAATCCTTCCTTTATGTCTAAGGTGGTTTCTAGTGTGGCTTTAAACCAAACTATTCATTTGCCTACTTTTTATGCAGACCCCCAAAATAAAGGGGAAAAGATTTTGCACACTTTAGATGTACACAGGCAATTGCGTTATTATTTAAGCAGGACTAAGGAATTTAGGCAGTCTCAGCAGTTGTTTGTTTCTTTTGCTTTGAGTTCGCAGGGCAAGCCTGTGTCAAAACAAACTATTTCTAGGTGGATTGGGTTTTGCATTGCATTTTGTTATTCCCATCATGGCAAGGAGATTCCAGCTGGGATTAGGCCTCATTCCACTAGGGCTACTGCCACTTCAACAGCATTTCTAAGGGGGGTGGCAACTAAGGATATTTTGGAGGCAGCTACTTGGAGTTCAGTGCATACTTTCTCTAAGCATTATCACCTTCCTATCTACTCTAAGTCTAGGGCTGGTTTTGCCACAGCTGTTTTGCAAGGCATGTTGTCAGCTCCTACTTCTTTATGATTTGCCAGCCTCCCTTACCTCTGCTTTGGGATTCTACCCAATAGTAAGGACTGCAGCAATGTGGAGCGAAGAACATAGTACAGTTTTGTACCTAGCATAAATGTAGATGTTCGAGGACCCACATTGCTGCAGTCCAATTTACCCTCCCTCCTTCCCTCTGTGTTTAGGGGTGGTTGTGTAGGTGAGGTTATATGTTGATATTTTTGTATATATTTTTGTATATATTGTACATATTTTTGGTGCAGGTATTTTGGGCCTTGTCTTTTTAGGGTCTTCTGACATCTGGGGCAAGAAAAGACTGAGGATATGACGTCGGTCATGCGCATTAGTACCCTGACGTACTGACGTCAGTCTAATGCGCCCTGACCGACGTCAGCCATATACTCTGGTATTCGGGCCGACTGGACAGCGGACTACCCAATAGTAAGGACTGCAGCAATGTGGATCCTCGAACATCTACGTTTATGGTAGGTACAAAACTGTACTTTTTTGTAATTACGGATTTAGATATGAGCAAGCAATATTTGATGCCTAGAGGCATCAGTAGGAGTTAACTACAAATGCACTTGAGTCGTCACTCGGATGTAATGAGTTAATTGTGGGCCCAGTAGTAAATAACACAACCTAGTATTATAGATCTCCTTAATGTTTTAAGTGCTAGGACTGCTTGATATCCAAAACGTTTCCAGTCAGTTGACTCTACCAGTTTATCCCTTAATGTAATGCATCCCTAACATGCCCTGTATTTTCTCCCCATTGCAAAAGTTGGGTGCCGGCATCTTTGACCCCCATGTTGCTTTAGACTTGCGTAATGTTTATCAACATTTGCTTATCTGCAAAGTATAACGTACTCTGTTTTGTATTCTAGATGGCTTTGCCTTGATTTTATTCTGATCTCCTGCCCTACCATTAGCCTTACTTCCCACCCCACCCCTCTTTTGGCAGGCTGTTCGTAGCAGTTGATTTTCTTTCATTTCATTATTGGGACAGATAATGGGTAAGGTTTGTCTAGAATTCTTATAATTTCCAAAGCTGCTGATATGTTCTTTGACAGTGCCTATAGTAGTTTTCATCTGGAATGCGACCAGTGTTAAGTACTTTGCCATGTGCTTGTATAATTGCAATGCTCCATCTCTTCAGCACTCCTGTCTTCCTTCTTTGGCTGGTTTTATTTGTTTACTCTGCAGCAATGTACTCGCCCTCTTTTGTGGAGTATTATTTCTTTGTTTATTTACACACACTAGTTCTGGCTTTGTCAAATTCATTCTTCTCTGCAGTAAAATAGTAAGTGCATTAGTTAATAGTTTATTTGTTAACAAGGTAGCCCCACTGGTCTAGGGTGTCCTTTTTCAGGGGATGAACCAGAAGCATTGTTTGGCTCAAGTAATTGCATGCTTGCTCGTAGTCTCAAATTTTGCAAGTGGCAGAGCTAATCCCTGTCCTCACCAGAGGACCTGTGTCCCAAAGCTCAGTTTCTACTCTGGATATGAATTAGTTTTCTGCTCTTTACACTTTCAATTCAGTATGCTGTTGTTCTTTGCAAGGATTCTGCAAGACTAATGGTTATTATTTGTACGTTTTTGCTGTTTTGATCTATTCAGTGTAACTGATTTGCTGGTATTCACAGTGACTATCTGGAAATTTTGTTTGAAAGCATTGATCAGTCCACATAATTTTAGAGGGTTGCCCTGCTTTTTATGTGTTAAGGTTTCAGTAATTGCTTCTACTGGGGTACAGAGCCCCCCTCTTCCCAGAATCTGCCTCTTTAATGACTGTTGCCTTTCTGTTCTGAGAAGCAGAAATCTAATGTCTGCATCACTAACAATATGCACCGGTGTCTGTTGTATACTGCAATAGTTCTGTAGCTCAGGAGGTAATTCCCAAGCATTTACATTGCTGCTGGTAGGACACACACTGGTAGTCTTGTATAAGTTTGGGTTAGCAGATCCCAAGTACATGTTTTTCCAGATGAAATTATTCTTATGTGGGTTTAAGTTGTTCTTCCTGTTTACAGACCCATTTATGTGCACACAGAGACCTACATAACACACATACGCACACACATTGATGACTCAACATGTGCGACTTCTTTTGTCATTTCTGCAAGTAACATTGCTTTAAATATTTAAGGAGATAGTTTCCAAGAGACCACATTACCATCAGGATCATAAAATATATTTGCTAGGCTAATAACTACCTCATGAGGGGCCCATGCTGGATTGATCAGTAATACTTAAAACCACCAATGTTTGCACTGATGTTTGCTTTCTCTTTCCTTGCCTTCAGCTTCATCTATGTTTACAACTCTCCCTTTTTAGACGGAATGTTTACCCAAGTTTTCCCCACATTGTTTTATTCAGTCATGTCTTTATCCAGTCATGTCTTTATCAAAGAGTCTTAGCTTTGCGTAGTTACCAGACATTGATAAAGGTGTCAGTGTCTGGAGTTTGAATCCAAGAGCATCTTACTAATGTGTCATTTTCCAGATTGCTAACTGCATGTTTTTGCCAGAAACATTTGTTCATTTTACTATGACCTGCTTAACTGCCTAGTATGCCCGGCTGTCTAGGATAAGTATATAACAATTAACTGTAGGGTTGTAGTTTAGAAGAGCAAACACTTTTTACTGTTGGAAAAATAAATCTTCAAATGCTCCTATTAGTAAATGTTCTCCTTATGGGATTTTAGCTAGCTGACTTTTTTGCGCAAGATCTCTTTGCAGCAGGGTAACTTTGCACGTACCCTGCTGTTGTGAGATCTCAGTGTTGGTATAACTTGGCAAACAAAGGACTTTAACATAGTAAATGCAGATCAGACTTTATCTGCATTTGCTTAGTTAAAGTCCTTTGTTTGCTTACTCAAATGAATGTTCAGGGCAGGTTATTTTTGGTCAAGGACAAATTGCATATGTACATCTGCAATCCCATTGGCCATCAAGACTTAACCCCCTTTATTTCCTTTTTGCTCACTATAGCCATGCTGCTGTGGGGGGCACATTTATTCTTTCTCAGAATAGTGCTCCTTTAAAGGATGTCAGTGTTTTAGAGGATGTTTGCTCCACAGGCTTCTACACACAAGTCAGCATGTTGTATATCTCTATTCACCCACCCACTTTTTTTTTTTTTTTTTTTTTTTAACATTATCCCCATCCCACCCCTCCTTTTCTCTTATTGAGTTAAAGAACTTCCTCCCAAACATATGCCTTTTGGATTTTATTCAGCAAAACTTTCCAGCAGTTGCATATTTTGACTGTGAGGATAAATATTTTGTTACACAACTGGATGTGCAAGTAACATAGAATTAGCTTTGGAGGGACTTGCATACATATTTACCTGTGTGGAACGTACGTATCATCTGGAACATCCACTGTTCCTAACTACAAAGTCGGTGCTAGCATTGTGCAGTCCCTCATACACTTTGACAAAGTTTTATCTTGTTGCTGCCACCCCTACTATGTAACCTTTTAGCTCTGACTAGAAAGCTTTATGTTGGTGCAATGCTGTTGGCATCGCAACAGGCCACTGTACCACAACAAATTGGTCAGCCCCACAGAGAGACATTTACAGTGATTGTCATTTAGTTGCAATGATGTTACTCAACAACAGGACTTTGTACAGGTATGGCCTTGGGTGAAATCAGGTCCTTGACAAGAGGTTCCATGGTATACTTCCTTGCTGCCCACTTACCTGCTATGGTTCTTTCCATCCTGTCCTCCTGTCACTATCCAGATTATTTTTTTCATCCTTTTCTCTCCTTTTGTCTTAATCTTCATCTTTTTCCTATATCCCTTCAACACACCCTAACTAGTCAAGACTGGTTTGTAGTAACATCAGAGAAAATAACTAAACTAATATTGATGAGTGCAGTTTTCATCAGTAATGCCCAGTTAAAAGTCATGACTTGAGAAAGAAATTCAGTCTTACTGTTCAGCTTTGTCTTTTCCTGCAGCCTTTCAAGATATCCTAACTAGCCAAGGCTGCACTGTAATAACCATATAAGTAACTGAAATAAGTTTGAGATCAAAAGACATGGTCTGAGGTACTTTTGAGAGCAATGATGGCCTGAAGAAAATTAGGAGGAAGAAATTGTATTATTTTTGTCTTGCAAGGAAGAAGTAAGTTAACTTATAGAATCACAATAAACTGAGAAGACAGATGTTTGCAAGGATGCATTAATCCTGCTGTGCCCCAGGTTTAATGTTCAAAGCTTTCAGATGTTCATCGTGTTTCACTGTTGCAGTCATTACTCTTGGGGTTATCCTGCTGGCAGGCTACCCGCAGTCGGCCCAAGTTCCAAAGTGTAGGTCCGGCGTTGGTTGCTGTCACCTCTTCCCTGATGTCAGTGCGCCAGGGGTATAAAAGATGCATCCGACGCCATTTTCTTCAGTCTTTCTTGCCGCACGGTGCCCGAAGCAAAAGCAGTTCGCAAGTGTCGGTCGGCCGACTCCTGAGATTTTCAAAGTTGAATTTCAGAATCGAAGTCTTCATTAAAGCTAAGTACCCCGTTGGGGAAACTTTTTTCTTGCTCCAGACCGATGTCAGAAAAAGTTAACAATTGTATTTCTTGTGGGAAGCAAATACCTCATAAGGATTTTCACTCTTACTGTATTCCTTGCCTAGGCCCTGATCACAACGTTGCTAGCTGTCGGTTTTGTGCTAGATTCAACCAACGCACTATCAAGCGTCGGTTAGATTTTGCTTTTCATTACTTTGGCCAAAGATTTAATTATGTAATGCTGGCGGAACAGCCGACAACCGGAGTTTACAAAAAACGCAAGGACAAGGATTGGCATCGAGGTCCAAAACCGATGACGAAGCCTCTTCTAGGCCAGTCGCCGGTTCTCAGTGAGGCACTTTCGCAGCCCCTGGCGCCCGCTACCTCAGAGCCACAGGCCGCTACCGACTCCCACGTGGAGCCTACTGGGCCTCTGGATACTCAAGGTATTGGACACTCTGAAATCAATCCCTCAGATGGGTCCGGAGCCGCTGAGCAGGCATCGGCTTCTGAGGGTGTCTTCAGACCAACACAACTATATATTAAGCCATCCTCAGCTTCAAAGGCAAAGACTAAAGCAGCTTTAAAGACAAAGAAACAAGTACAGCATTCTCCTATTCAGACTACCATGCCTAAAAAACAGATGCTGAAAATGGCCGAAGACCTAATTACTTTGATCAGGGGCTCCCATCCCCCTCCTGGTAAGAGGCCTAGGCAAGAGACAGAGTATGATTCTTCTGATCAGGTATCTATTTCCTCTGATTCCTCTTCTGAACAGGATTTCTCCATGATTCCCTATGAGGATTCTGATGCTGAAGAATCCATTCCTTCAGCCTAACACTGCACACTATGAGGGAGCATTTCCACTGGGAGAGCCAAGATTATTCTGAGTCTAAGAAAAGGCTCGGATACTTCCTGCTTCTTCCTCAGCGTAGACCGCTTGCCATTCCTCCTGTTTTAGACATTGTAGATGATGTATTTTCAGACTCTGGGACTATCCCCTGACTCTTTACCCCCTGCATCTGCTAAGCCAGACAGATACTACAGGGTCCTGGATTCTCATAAATTCCTATATAAAAACCCCGCTGCTGACCCAGAAACTATATCTCAGGGTCCCAAGGGGGTTAAGGCTTCCACTGCAAAAAACCCTATCCCCTCTGATAGGGATTCTAGGGCTCTAGACAGATAGGGGAAAAAAGTATACACTTCTGCCACCTGGCTGTAAGGGCTTTAAATTGTCAATTTCATATGCTTAAATATCAGCAGTATTTAATGTCACTACTTAAACAGAAAATGTTGACAAATACTGAATGTTCAGAGAACAAGGAATTGCAGGATTTATTGCATGCAACTGAACAAGTGGGAAAGCATACTTTGCAATGTGGTTATGATTCACTGGAGGCCTCTTGCAGGGCCGCTGTTACAGGTTCTGTTATTAGAAGGCATGCTTGGTTAAAGGAACAAAATCTGCCTGATCATGTTAAAGCAAAATTATTAGATGCACCATTACAGCATGATACTTTGTTTGGTACTAAAGCAGAAGAGGTGTTGAAAAAAATGGAGGATAAAGCAAAATCCATGCAGACAGTCAAGGATTTCTTACAGGTACAGCCACCCTGGTTTAGCAGGAACTGGCCTTCTAAAAATTGGTCCTTTCCAGTCTCACACAGGCCACAAAGAGGCAGATACAGGCGTCCCAGAGGCAGATCTCAGCCCCAAGGCTCATACAGGCCTAAACAATGGGGTGCTCCTACCTCCAAAAGCGGAGAAGACAAATCACAGACTTACAGGAAACAGTCCCAATGACTTTCCTCTACCAGTTCCAAGCAGTTTCCTTTTGACAGCCCCCTTAGGGGGAAAACTAGCACTTTTTTCATCAAATTGGCAAATGGTTACCCATGACAAATGGGTTCTGAACATAGTGTCCCAAGGCTACAGGTTCCACTTTCACACTCTACCAAGGTCAAAGGGCATGCCAGACCTGCCACACAGTCAGTGGGCAGAGGCACTAAAACTAATTACAGCCCTCATGGACATGAGGGCCATTCAGCAAGTACCACAACAAGAGCAGGGGCAAGGATTTTACTCCAGACTTTTTCTAGTACCCAGGAAGGACACAACCTGGAGACCAATTCTGGACCTATCTATACTAAATACGTTTCTGGAAGTTCCAAAGTTCAAGATGTTGACTCTTCAGCAGCTACTGCCCATGCTGGGCAAGAGGGCTTGGCTAGTAACTTTGGACCTTAAGAGGCATACCTGCCTGTCCTAATCAGACAATCTTGCAGAAGATACCTCAGATTCATAGCTGGCTCAATGCATTACCAATTCTCTGCACTGCCCTTTGGCTTATCTACTGCACCCAGGGTCTTTACAAAATGCCTGGCACCAGTAATAATTGCATTTTGCAGACAAAAAGGAATTCAAATTTATCCCTACTTGGACGAGTGCCTAATTCAAGCAGAGAACAAAGACACTCTCTTCTAAAGCATCTGGCGTTTGTAAAAAGATTACTAATTGGCCTAGGGTACACAGTAAACGAAAATAAATCAAAACTAGTGCCCTCTCAAGAGATAATATTCCTGGGAGCAAGCTTAAATACAACTGCCCAGATGGCTTATCTCACGCCAGGCAAACAAAAACAACTGACTACTTACTTCAAGAAATTGGCAACAAAAACCCACTTATCTGCAAGGAAAATCCTGCAGGCCGTGTGTTTCATGGCATCCTGCATTCTACTAATTCCATATGCCAGACTGCATATGAGGAAACTACAATGGTATCTGAAAAGTGTTTGGACTCGGCATTGCCACAGCCTGGAGACAGTAATTGCACTCATTCCCTGCCTACAACAGGAGTTTCGATGATGGGCAGAAGCCTGTCACCACAGCAAGGGTCTGCCATTCAGTTTACCCACAGCCAAACAAACACTGACAACGGATGCATCAGATTATGCCTGGGGGGCCCATATGGCAGGAAAATGTATTCAGGGCACATGGCCTACAAACCAGATGCATCTTCACATCAATCAAAAAGAGATTCTAGCTTTTCAAAATGCCCTGACAGCTTTCAAGGACTTGCTTCATCCAGGACAATTACTGATAAAGACAGACAACACTACGGTCATGTGGTACATAAACAAGCAGGGAGGTACTCATTCCTACCCAAGCAGGGAGGTACTCATTCCTACCCCCTCTGCAGACAAGCAATGACATTATGGGAGACAGTATTGGCCTTTCAAGTTCACCTGCAAGCACAATTCCTGCCAGGAAAAACAAATACTCTGGCAGACGAACTAAGCAGAAACCGCATGGATCCCCACGAATGGAAACTGGATCCACAAGTCTTCAGGATGATAATAAGGAAATGGGGATGCACAGACATAGATCTATTTGCCTCCCCTCACAACTGTCAATTGCAGAGATTTTATGCAAGGATTTACCACAAGCAAGCATGATCATTCAGCTGGAAAAATCTAACAGTATATGCTTTTCCCCCACTACCTCTCCTTCCCAGAGTACTCCTAAAGGTCAGACAAGAGAAGCCAAAAATTATTCTGATTGCACCAGACTGGCCACGCCAGCACTGGTACCCAATCCTGAAGAGCTTGTCTCAAGGTCCAGCATGGATATTGCCTCAAACTTCTCACTTACTGACCCAACAAAACAATCAGATCCTGCACAGCCAACTCAGGACCTTAAATCTGACAGCATGGCGGATAATGTAGCCATTCTGAACACTCCTCTTTCAAAAGCTGTTATGGATGTTATCTTGGAGGCCAGGAGGCCCAGTACCAGAAAGCTTATGCAGAAAAATGGAAGAGATTTTTTGCTTGGAACCAGGAACAAGTTATTGACACGACTGTACCAAACATTCCTCAGATTTTACAATACCTGACTGAGAGGCCTTTCTTTCTCATCAATTAAGATTCATGCCTCTGCCATTTCTGCACATTACAATACGGAACCACCTATCTTTTCTCACCCTATAATAAGGCAGTACCTCAGATGGGCCAAAAACATTAGGCCTCCAAGGAGAGCACCAATTCCGGCCTGAGACCTCAATTTTGTTTTAGAAAAACTCACACTGCCTCCTTTCGAGCCAGCATGAACAACGGATATTAAATTCTTATCCTGGAAAACAACTCTCCTCCTAGCCATTACCTCTGCAAGGTGAGTCTCAGAGTTACAAGCACTCATGGCTGTGGAACCTTTCATCATTTTTCATCCAGAAAGGGTTTCTCTGAGGACAAACCCTACATTTATGCCTAAGGTGGTGTCCGGTGTGGCCCTCAATCAAATCATTCACTTGCCTACCTTTTACCCAAATCCACAGAACAAGGGTGAGAAAATTCTGCATTCTTTGGACATACACAAGCAGTTACTTTTCTACGTGGACAGAACTAAAGCTTTCAGAAAGACTGAGCAACTTCTAGTGTCATATGCTGCAGGATCACAAGGAAAGGCTAAGACTATTTCAAAATGGATAGGCCATTGCATCCGTTTCTGCTATTCTCAACATGGCAAATCAGTGCCTAAGGGCATTAGGCTTTATTCCACCAGAGCAGCAGCCACTTCAGAAGCCTTCCTCAGGGGAGTACCAACCAAAGAAATCCTTAGAGGCTGCAACCTGGAGTTCAGTGCACACCTTTACAAAGCACTACCACTTGCCTCTCTACTCTTAAGTCCAGAGCAGGCTTCGCCACTGCAGTTCTGCTGGGTCTCATAGCCTCTCCTAATCCTATTTAGCCCAGCCACCCTTCCTCAGCTTTGGGATTCAACCCAAGAGTAATGACTGCAACAGTGAAACACAATGAACATTGTACAGTTGTGTACCTACCATAAATGTAGATGTTATTGTGTATTCACTGTTGCAGTTCAGGTTACCCACCCACCTTCCCCCTTCTCTTTGCTGGGACTTATCTGCACTTCTCTATCCTATACAACTTTTTTGGTGTATTTGCTTGTAGATGAAGGAAATGTTATTTTTGTGCATGCATTTCTTATTGATATATTTTTCAGCCTATCTATTTGGGCCACCTGACATCTGGGGCAAGAAAAACTGAAGAAAATGGCATTGGCTGTATCTTTTATACCCCTGGCGCACTGACGTCAGGGAAGAGGTGACCGCAGCCGACGCCGGACCTAGACTTTGGAACTCGGGCCGACTGCGGGTAGCCTGCCAGCAGAATAACCCTGAGTAATGACTGCAACAGTGAATACACTCTAACATCTACATTTTTGGTAGGTACACAACTGTACTTTACTACCCTATCTTTTAAATCATAACCTTCTTACTCCTACCCAGCATGAATTCCAACCAGGCCATAGTACCACTACCACCCTTCTCTCTTTCCTAGAAACTGTCAACAAAGCCCGTGACTCAGGTCATACTGTATCTACCCTACTTTTAGACCTCTCTAAAGCCTTCGACACCATCTGTCATAACCTACTTCTTACCAAGCTATCTAAACTAAATCTGTCTTACTCCTCCATTAACTGGTTCACAGGTTACATATGAAATAGGCAACAAGCAGTTAAATGGAAAAAATGTATTTCATCATTCCAGAACACCCTCACCTGCATGCCCCAAGGCTCAATTCTACCCCTTCTATTCAACATTTTCATTAATGACTTTCACTATGCCACCCTTAACGCTAACCTCATCCAATATGCAGATGACTCCATAATCTGTTTGGCAGCCTCCATTTCTTTAACAAAATTAACCCAAGATGCCTTCTCTACTAGACAATGGATGCTAGATAACCATCTAGCACTAAACACAGCCAAAACTAAGGGTGAGAGGATGGCAGAATGGTTAAGGTGTTTACCTTGCAGACCCAGGGTAAAGGGTTTGATTCTCACATAGGGTAATTGGCTAGGCTTAAATGGCCCACAAGGGCAGTTAGCCTAGTACTTAATCTATAAACTAAACTAATCTATAAACTAAACTAATGATATTTCACCCCTCAAAAAATACTACCCTTGATAAAAACTCTTTATCACCAGCCAAAATAACACTCCTCTTGAAACCGTGTCCAGTGCTAAACACTTACGAATTCTTATTGATGACCAACTAAAGTTTTATAGCCATCTTAATGCAAATATCAAAAAAACACACAAAAAACTTGGCTTGCTTTATCGCCATAACCGTTTCATTTCTCCCTCCACCAGACTCACACTTGCTAACACATACCTCATCCCTTCACTCTTGTATGGTGCCTCCATCCTTACCAATCTGCAATCCTCCCTCAAATCAAAATGTTCATCCTGTTACTATAAAATTTCAAAATTTGCTACTGGCCACAGATCTAATACCCATCACTGTATCTCCCTATGCCAAGTGAATGGCTTGAACTGCCCAATTATCTTACCTATGTTCAACTCATCCAAGCACACAAACTTATTTTCAGCGCCTCCCTCTGCCCCTCGCTTGCCTCTACCTTCCAAATGCACCTTTCTAACATATGCCTACATTTTAACTTCCAAAATGTAATCAAACTGCTTAAACCTGCCTGCCCTCAGGCAAACATCTTCTCTCCTTCTGTCTAGCACGCCAGTGGAATTCTCTCCCGCCCCTTCTCCGTACCACTTACAGTCTCTCTGTCTTTAAACTTTGCTTCACTCACACCTAATCTCACAATGGGAATGCTGTTGCTCCCATCCAACATAATATCCATTACTACCATTCCTCTCTACCTTTTTACAGCCTCCTTAGCCTAAAATTTTCTGATGGAACTAGTTCTCTTTATACTATTAACTTGATTGCAATGAGAATGTTGTAGATACTTTCTCCATCCAATTACTAGTTAATTGCTCTAATTAATACTATTTGTTGTCTATGCCTTATCAAGTATTTTGTATACTTTGTAACTGCTATGTTTCTAATTTTTGTACTTGATTACTTTGTATTAATGGAGCTTTTCTCCCCAGGACTCCATTGAAAATGGGCTCCTCGTGGCCCAGTGGACCATCCTGGTAAACAAACTGCAATAAATAAATAAGTAAATAATCACAATGTAGTGAGAAGACAAATGTTTTTAGTGGTATATACATAATCCTACCTGTGAATATTAGCTGCTCACTCTCCCCCAAAAAAGATAGTCACCATCTGTGTATCCCTCTGGTGTTAGATTGGAATGAAAGTGAAGTCACAAATGTCCACAGTTCTATATTTCAGGTATCTGTTGTCACACATACAGCATACCTCCTCGCCTCCTACCACAAAAAGGCAGGCACCTTTTTTTTTACCCATTTGGCGTAGATTGGATTGCTTGTTTGTTTATTTATCCATCCATTTTTTGTTGTCTAGGTTAGTCCCACAAGGGTAGTCACCTCTTTTCAGAGGAAAGACATGGTTTTATTTATATTACTAAGGAAATTTGGCTAGGCCATAGGATTACTCCCCCACTTCTTTTTGTTAGGCGCTATGAGATCTTTTACCACCACCTGATTTGTCATAAATTCTAGCAGATAGGACTTAAGTTTAAAGTCTCGTTGTGATGGAACTGAAAGAACAATCAGAACACAGTTATATTTTTCAACATAACTTTTATATAAAGTCTCGTTGTGATGGAACTGAAAGAACAATCAGAACACAGTTATATTTTTCAACATAACTTTTATATAAAACAATCAAGTTTAGTGGTGTAACAGGTGCCACATTCTTTGGCACAGAAGGCTGTAGGTTCTTTTTCCACAACAGATCAATCAGTTACTGACACTGCAGTGCAGAGTAAGGAGGGTGCTGTACTCCTGTGTTTGTTGTGCTTCATATGAGATATTAAACTGAGGCCCCATATGCCTGAGTTGGTGGTAGCTTATGTGGATGTAAAAGATCCCATGGCACCTATCAAAAAGTGTAGCGGAAGATGTTTCACTGTTGCAGTCATCACATTTGGGTTATCCGTGCCAGGGTAGCCCTCGGTCGGCCTGAACACCAGAGACTTAGTATTTCTGCACCGGTTGCTGTCGCTTGAGGACTGACATCAGGTCGTCAGTGGTATAAAGTAAGGCAGCCGGCGGCATTACGTCAGTCTTTCTTGCCATGGAGCCCGAAGCAGAAGCAGTTCACATGAGTGCCGGTCGGCCGCTACCTGAGTTTTCATTTCCGAATTGAAGTTGAAGTCTTCTAAAGCTAAGTACCCCGTTGGGGATCCTTTTTTCTTGCACTAGCCAATGTCAGAAAAAGTTAATAATTGTCTCGCCTGTGGAAAGCAAATACCACACCAAGACTTCCACTCTTACTACGTCACTTGTCTAGGCCCAGACCATGATGTCCCCCGTTGTCACTTCTGTGCTTTGTTCAACACCAGAACTATCCGTCGTCAGGCCCTTATTGTAGCCAGATATTTTTTACAGTCCTCGAATTCCGATATGGCTTTGGTAAGCCATCTGACAGCAGATCTTCTGAAAAAACGTAAAGATAAAGACAGAGACAGATCGCACAGGTCCAAACCTACCAACAAAGCTTCCGTTAAGCTAGTCGTCAGTCCTCCGGTACTCAGTGAGGCACTTTTGCAGCCCCTGATGCCCGCTTCAGTTGATTCGCAGGCCGCTACCAAGACCCTTTCGGAGTCCAGTATGCATCAGAACTCTTCTTCATCTAAGCATCCTGCAGTCATCTCTACCTCGGATGGGTCCGGAGCCGCTGAGCAGGCACCGGCATCTGAGGACCTTCACACCACCGAATCTCGACACAAATCAATGTCTTCTTTTGCGACTACCGTTTTTTCGGAAACAACCAGGTTCCTTAGGCCCAGGGTTCGAACCACACTCAAGAAACAGACTACCCACTCTCAGGCACCTGCTACCTAGCCTCAATCTCAAATGCTTAAAATGGAAGACCTTGTCATGCTGATCAGGGGAAGCCAAGATCTGTCCCCAGTAGTTTTGTCTGAACAAGAGTCAGATGAATCTGATGTATCTGACTATGAAGACATGCATCCCCTCTCCACTTATGAGGATTCTGATGCAGAGGAATTCATTCCTTCAGCCTCTCCCCCAGAGGATTTTTCCTTTGGGGAAACCCTGCAAACTTTAAGGGAACATTTCCAATAGGAGAGTCAGGACTACTCTGTCTAAAAAGAGACTCAGGGAATTCCTAGATCTTCCACAACACAGACCCTTGGCCATCCCCCCAGTCCTGGATGTGGTGGATGATTTTTTCCTTGAGTCCAACTTGACTCCTGATGCCCTACCTCCTGCTCCCAGAAAACCAGACTGGTACCACAGAGTCCCTGACTCACACAAATATCTTTTTAAAAATCCAACAGCTGACCCTGAGGTCATTTCTCAAGGGCCAAAAGGGATTAAAGCAACCTCTGCTAAGAATCCCACCCTCTCAGACAGGAATTCCCAAGCATTGGACAGATGGGGTAAAAAAAGGTATACACCTCCTTAAACAAAAAATGTCTTTAGATTTTGCCCAAGCAGGAAAGAAAGATTTACAAGACTTCATGCATTCAGCAAGTCACGTAACTAAACATACTTTGCACTGTTGTTTTGATGCCCTAGAAGCTTCTTGCAGGGCAGCAGTCACTGGATATGTCATTAGAAGACATGCATGGCTTAAGGAACAACCCCTGCCAGACCCTGTCACATCTAAATTGTTGGATGCCCCCCTTGCACAAAGATAATTTATTTGGCACTAAGGCAGAAGAGGTCTTAAAGATGGAAGAAAAAGCAAAATCTATGCAAACAGTTAAAGATTTCTTACAGGTCCAGCCCCCTAGGCTCAGCAGGCATTTTCCCTCCAAGCACTGGTCCTTTCCTACTCCAAGTAAACTGGCCCAACCTAGGCCCCGTGGAAACAGACCCCCCCCCAGACAGCAGCCCCAGGGAATGAAGAGATCTAAGCAGTGGACTACCTCCACTTCAAAACCAGGGAGTTCTAAGCCACCCCCTTATGGTAAGAACTCACAATGACTCACCTCCTCCCAACCTCCCCTTTGCCCACCTTCACTTACCCCTTAGGAGGAAAACTCTCCTTTCATTCAAGCACCTGGGCCACCATTACCAAGGACCAATGGGTTCTGAACATCGTGTCTCAGGGATACAAATTCTCCTTCCACACCCTTTCAGCCCCAAAAGGGTCCTCAGATCTTCCACCAAATCAGTGGGCAGAGCCTCAAAAGCAAATCCATTCCCTGCTCTCTTTGAGGGCAGTAGAGCACGTTCCTGCAGAACAGATAGGTCAAGGCTTCTACTCCAGACTTTTTCTGGTGCCCAGAAAAGAGGGCACATGGCGCCCCATCCTTGATCTAGCCATTCTAAACACCTTCCTGGTGATCCCAAAATTCAAAATGCTCACCCTCGAGCAGCTGCTTCCCATGCTCTCCAAGGATGCTTGGCTAGCTACCCTGGATCTAAAAGGAGCCTACCTCCACATTCCTGTCAGGGAATCATGCAGAAACTATCTCCACTTCAGGGCAGGATCTCAACACTTTCAGTTCTCTGCACTTCCCTTTGGCTTATCTACTGCTCCCAGAGTTTTCACAAAATGCCTGGCTCCGGCCATTGCCTTTTGTAGACAAAGGAATATTCAAATTTACCCCTACTTAGATTGACTGCTTTATTGAAACAGACAGCCAGGAAAAGCTGCTCAATCACCTGGCCTTTGTAAAGACCCTACTAAACTCTGTAGGGTACACAGTCAACAAAAATAAATAAAAACAGGTGCCCATCCAAAGGATAATCTTCCTGGGAGCAAGTCTTGACACAGCATTCCAGATGGCATACCTTACACCAGAGAAACAAGTTTTCCTGACCGCCTAGTTCTCTCAACTGGCCACCAGACCCCAGCTTTCTGCAAGGAAATTCCTGCAAGCTGTGGGGTTCATGGCCTCCTCATTCCATATGCCAGACTGCATATGAGGAAACTTCAGTGGTACCTAAAGAGCCTTTGGTGTTAACACTCTGAAGACCTGGAAACTCTTCTACCTATAATTCCTTGCCTCATAAGGGAATTTCTTTGGTGGGCAACAGCATGCTCCCACAACAAGGGACTGCCCTTCTCCCCACACCCTGCCGCCCAGACCCTCACCACAGACACATCAGACTACGCTTGGGGTGCACACCTGGACGGCAGGTGCATACAGGGCCAATGGAGCCCACAGCAAATCCCCCTGCACATCAGTCAAAAAGAGATGATGGCTGTGCAGCATGGCTTTATAGCTTTCAAACCCCTTCTCTCTCCAGGGGTTCTCCTGATCAAAACATACAACACCACTGTGATGTGGTACATCAACAAGCAGGGAGGTACTCACTCCTACCCTCTATGCAGGCTGGCCATTACCCTTTGGCTCACAGCCTCTTCCATGCAACTACACCTGTTAGCACAATACCTACCAGGCTCTCTCAACTCCTTGGCAGACCAATTAAGTAGAAACCTTCTGGACCCGCACGAGTGGCATTTTAACAGAAGTACCTTTACCCTAATAACTCAGAAATGGGGAACCCCAAAGGTAGACCTCTTTGTCTCCCACACCAACCATCAGCTTATCAAATTCTGCACCAGGGAGCATCACTGCATGGCTTGGAAAGTAGATGCCCTGTCCTTCCCCTGGATCAACCTCTTGGTCTGTGCCTTTCCTCCCCTACCTCTCATCCCCAGGGTACTGCTCAAAATAAGGGAGGAAAAACCAAGGACCATTCTTATAACTCCAGACTGGCCCTGACAACGCTGGTACCCCTTGCTGCACAGCCTGCCCCCCCCCCCGCCTCCATGGCATCTTCCTCAGATTCCAAACTTCCTAACCCAGAGGGAAGGGGAATTCATGCATCCCCAATTGCAGACGCTCAATTTGGCAGCTTGGCTTATTTCCTAACCCCGAACCAATCTGCCATCCTCAGTAAACAGGTTCTGGATGTTATCCGTGATCCCAGACCCCCTAGCACCAGCAAGTCTTATGCAGATAAATGGAAAAGGTTCCAGGCTAAGGGGACCAATGCAGCACAGCCCACCATCCCTCTCATCCTGGATTACTTAGCTGACCTATTACACAGTGGTCTTTCTTTCTCCTCTATAAAAATTTATGCTTCTGCTATTTCTGCTCATTTTCCCACTGAGCAGCCCTTTTTCTCACACCCTTTGATCAAACAGTTCCTCAGAGGGGCTAGAAACTTGAGCCCCCCCCCAGAAGGGCACCAACACCAGCTTTGGACCTTAACTTTGTCTTGGAAAAGCTCACACTGCCTCCTTTTGAACCAGCTTTGGTTGTCTGCAGAACTAAAATTTATCTCCTGGAAGACAGCATTCCTTCTGGCCATCACTTCAGCCAGAAGAGTCTCTGAGCTGCAAGCTCTCATGGCTGTGGAACCCTTCATCATCTTCCATGCAGACCGGGTATCCCTCAGAAGTAACCCATTCTTCATGCCCAAAGTCATGTCCAGTGTGGGTCTCAACCAATCCATTCATTTGCCCACCTTCTTTCCTAATCCCCAGAACAAGGGGGAAAAGGATTCTTAACTGTCTAGATGTGCACAGACAGCTCGCATACTATCTGAACATGACTGAATCCTTCAGAAAGTCTGATCAACTGCTGGTTATCATTGCTACAGGGGCAGAAGGCTAATCTCCAAACAAACCATTTCCAAATGGATAGCACACTGCATCCATTTCTGCTACAAACAGCATGGTAAGCCTCCCCCAAGGGGGTCAGGACACACTCCACCAGAGCAGCCTCCACCTCTGCAGCTTTCCTCAGAGGAGTCCCCACCAGGGACATCCTGGAGGCTGCCACCTGGACATCTTTTCACACTTTTACCAAGCACTACCACCTGCCTCTGTTCTCCAAATCCAGGGCGGGGTTTGCCTCTGCAGTCTTGCAGGGCATCCTAGCCAGCCCCTAGCTTCCTTGACTGCCGCCACCCATTTCCTCAGCTTTGGGAATCTACCCAAATGTGATGACTGCAACAGTGAAACACGAAGAACATAGTACAGTTGTGTACACTTACCATAGGCACAAAGACACAAAAAACATTATGCTACAAAGGGATAAAACCTGGAAAGTCTACCTCTGCCATAAACAACCAGAAACATTATCTAGCCAAAAAAACAAGTCATTAGAGACAAAAAGTCTTACTATGTCAAATTACAAGAAAATCATGCAAAAAATCCCAAACAATTCTGAAACTCTATTAATTCCCTCCTCAGGCCAGGAACAAAAAACAACCCCTGTCCTGACACCAGCAAATCTGACTCAGAAATTGCCTCACTATCCAATACCTTCTTCACGTCCTCTATTGCTGAGCTTACTAAGACCTTCACCAATAATAGCCCTCCTCCCCTCCCTGCCCAATCTTCCCCTCCCCACCCAAATTTTGAACTTAAACCCGTCTCCACCAATCTAATAAAGAAACTTCTTTATAAACTAAAGCCTTGCTCCAATGCCCCTGACAGCATTCCATCCTCCTTCTTAAAAATAGCTTCAGATGCTATTGCTCTGCCTATCAGCATCCTGATCAATAGATCACTATTTGAATCATACATACCCAGACTATGGCGTACTGCATATATTCTTCCACTCCACAAGGGTGGCAAAAACTGTAATGTCTCCAATTTCCGCCCCATAGCCATCCTCTCCCCTATCTTCAAAATTCTTGAAAAATGTATCCACCTACAGCTCTTACCATTCCTTACCAAATACCAGCTACTCTCCCCTACCCAACACGACTTCCGTCCAGGACATAGTACTAACTCCGCCCTTCTCTCCTTCTTACATTCTGTCAATTCAGCCTGTGACTCTGGTAATTTGGTATTTTCTGTCCTGCTAGACTTATCCAAAGCTTTTGATACCATCTCTCATACCCACCTTCTAAACTATCTCTCTAATCTTAACCTTTCACAAAAAACTCTTTTGTGGTTCTCTAGCTATCTTTCTAATAGGTCCCAAGCAGTAAAATGGTGCCAAGCCACCTCCACTTCCCTTCCTACTCCCACTGGAGTACCCCAAGGTTCCTTGCTATTCAATATCTTTATTAATGACTTCCATAAAGCTATTCCTAACACCAAAATTGTACAATACGCTGATAAATTCCACTTTGATTTGCTGCGCCACTAACCTAACAGAGCTCCAATCTCTGACTCAAAATGCCTTCTCGACCACTGAAAATCAGATGCTCCAGAATCACCTCTCTTAATGCCAGTA
Organism: Protopterus annectens; assembly: GCF_019279795.1. Lineage (NCBI taxonomy): Eukaryota > Metazoa > Chordata > Ceratodontiformes > Protopteridae > Protopterus > Protopterus annectens. Next base: position 812,205,088 of record NC_056739.1, read on the forward strand.
AAACTAAGATCCTTCTATTCTCCCCCTCAAAATCCTCCCCTCTTGATGAAAACTCTCTTCATATTCCCAGCCTCAACAACTCCCCTATCGAGATCATACCCTTTGCCAAACTTCTGGGTGTCACAGTTGACAGTCAACTAAAATGTAACTGTCATATCCAGCTAAACATCAAAAAGCTCACATAAAACTTGGCCTACTTTATAGAAACAAACACTTCCTCTCTCCTTCCTCCAGACTAACTCTTGCCTCTACTTATCTCCTTTCCTCTCTAATGTACGGCACTCCTCTGTTCACAAATTTATCTTCCACACTTATCTCCAAACTGGAAGTATGCTACAACAAAATCTCCAAATTTGCCACCAGTGCCAAATCCTCCTCTCATCATTGCATTTCCCTACACTTAACTGGCTTGAACTCCCCAGCCTACTAGACTTTCACCAATTAACCACAGCCCACAAATTATTGTTCCAACCCTCTAACTGCTCAGCTCTATCCAATATACTACCACCTTATTCCCCTCCCAGACCCCTGACATCTTCTCACCAAAACCTGATCACCTTTCAAAAACACAAGCGCCCAGCTGGTCAGCTTCTCTTATCCTTTACCCTAGCTAAAAAATGGAATGCTCTGCCCTCCTACCTAAGGACCTGTAATAACCTTAATAACTTCAAATCTCAACTTCATTCCTACCTCTTCCTAAATAGGAAATGCAACTGCACTCTTCCACCCATACCTCTCAAACTCTCCTCCCCCTTCACTCCTGGCTAACCTTCTTACCTTCCTAACGTCACTCTCAACTGCAAATTCATACTCATAACTAAACAGCAAAATCTAGCTATTATGCTATATCCTCATTTATCTCATGAACTAAATTGAAATTGTATTGACTGTCTATTTCTTGTTGAAGAAACCCACTGTCTGTGTTTTAAACTATCTTTGAAAAATGTTTGTTAAACTTTGTTCTGTGGAGCTTTTCTCCCCGGACCTCCACTGAAAACGGGCCCCCTAGACCAGCGGACCTCCCCGGTAATCAAACTGGAATAAATAAATAAATGTAAATGTTCGAGTGTATTCACTGTTGCTGTCCTGGTTTCCCTCCCTCCACCCCCCTTTTTTCTCTTTCTCCTTTTTTTACAATTCTTCCTTGTTGTTCTCCTTTCCTTACAAGGGACGCATTTGTATTTATTTTCCACAGGTGGGGTTCTTCCTCCAGAACCTGGCCTCCTACTTTGGGGGCTCCTGACAGGTTAGCACAAGAAAAACTGATTGGCTGCCTTACTTTATACCACTGATGACCTGACGTCAGTCCTGAAGCGATAGCAACTGACGCAGAAATACCATGTCTCTGGTATTTGGGCCAGCCGAGGGCTACCCTGGCAGGGATAACCCAAATGTGATGACTGCAACAGTGAATACACTCGAACATCTATATTTATGGTAAGTGTACACAAGTGTACTTTCCAAATACCCTTGCCAAATTTCCCCTACTAGTATAAATACCACCTCAAGTCTCCACTGAAAAGAGGCTACTAGCTTAGTGGGACTAACCTAGTCAATAAATGATAAATAAGTAATAAATAACAGCATATCTCCTTAATAACTACCACCAAAAGATAGTATAAGCCTTTATCTTTGATTGTATGGACAGGGAAAAGATAATCATAGTAATGTATTCCAACTGTTCCTCCTACACTGAACATTGCCCCTACACATCCTGTAATGAACATCTCTTCGCGTTTATGAGGAAAGTTATGGAAATAGTGGCTGCACTGCCCCAGCCCCTAAGCAAGGTATAGTAACCTTCTGTGCACACACAAATTTGATTGTGAGGAAACTTAAGGAGGTAATGACCACACCATTCTCAGCCCCCCCCCCCCCCCCACACACACACACACACACGCACGCTATATCAACCTTCTGTGCCCATCATTGAACAAGGCTGCTGATTTTTTTTTTTTTTTTTTTGGTAAGAATGTTGGTGGGAGGTTATTAAATGCTGCTGTATCCTAAGAATATTTATTTAATAAAGTTAGCGGAGTCAAAATCAGCAATAATAGGTTTATACCCTTCACCTCTCAATACCAGAAAATGTATAGTTCAAATAAGAAGCCATTTTAAAGGAGTGTGATTTTTCCTTGAACATTTCACTGAAAATGAAGTTCAGAGTAAAACAGTCTGACAACATTTTTTATCTTTCAGAGAAAGGAGGATAGGACCAGAATTTTTCTTTGAGTGTACTGTTACACTTTTTCTGCCTCTTCTCCTGTCCTAGTATCTCTGAAAGGCAAATATTTGAGTTGTCTTCCTCTGTGGCAGTAAATCATAACAAACCAGCAGACATTTACAGTTTAACTAGGTTCATAAATTAATTTGTCAAATTTGCAACCTACCAGCATTCAGCAAGTTAGATTGCTGTATCCCTTTAATATTGTCTACTTCCAAATATGTATTAAGATTATTTCTGAAGAAAGTTAATGACTAACTTCTCATTGTGAGGGGGAGCTTATTCCATAATCTTGGAAAATATTGTGTAATGTTTCTGTCTGTTATTTTTATTATTGGATTCCTCATTTGGGTATCATCTCCCCCAGTGCATAGACTTCCAAGTAGAATGGGATCACACATTGCCTTAGACCAGGCAGAGGTCACCTGCAAGAAACAGAACATAACAATTTTTGAAGAATCTCTGAATAGTTCACATTTTCTAGCCCTGTGGTATTTCTGGTAAGGAATGGTTCTTTCGGGTGGATTGTTCAAAGGGTGCCAAATACATTGTGGCATTCAGTGACTGGCTGGATCAGTGGTTTATAAAGGGATACACTGCCCTTTCTCGTGAGACAAAACGTTGTTTAGAATTAGATGGGTTACAAAGTATGCATTCCTGCATGTGATGGACACTGTCAGTGATAGTTTAATCTGTTGTGATTTTGTATTTTTTTTTACAATCATAATTTATGCCCATAATAAATGTGATGTCATACTACTGGGCCAGCTGTGTATTTTTTTATAGACTGCTTTGGAGAACTTAAGCATCTGTTTACAGATTTAATTATGCTACGAAGTTTGCTTCCATTCATTCTCTGATAACCCAGTAATCCAGTTCAGGTTGGAGATGGTGCCAGAACATTTCCTAGCACTTGTCACTTGAAGTTTGCTTCCATTCATTCTCTGATAACCCAGTAATCCAGTTCAGGTTGGAGATGGTGCCAGAACATTTCCTAGCACTTGTCACTTGAAAGACAGTGAAACTAGGCACTAATGAAGCAGTGAGCCCATCTCGTAGTGCAAGTACATACACCTTCACTATTGACACACACTTCTGTGAACAGTTTGGAGTATCACCAGTTCACTTATGGCAAGGCTTTGAGTTATGGGAGGGAATAAAACACCTGGCAAACCTCACATGGACACAGACAAGACGTATTTTACGTAGTCGCCCCAGCCAAAAAACAAACAGAGCCAAGATCTGTGAGATAGCAATGCTAATCACTTTGCTCCCCAGTCATCAGCATATTTGGTTAACCATAACACATTTCTACCTTTTTTACCCAAGAACAGTAGTTTAAAAAGAACTTACTCCTATACAAAGCCCTGTGGAACACCACTGGCAACCCTTTTTGGGGTAGGCCAGTACCTCCCATGTTCTGTTGTTTAACCAGGGCTTTACTCATTCAAGATAATCAGCATGGTCCAACAGCCCTTCCTCAGTAGCTGTTGTCTCTTCAGAAAATCTTGGAGCTTATCTCCCCGGGCCTCTACTGAAAATGGACATGTATCCAGTTAGACCAGCCCGGACAACAAATGTAAAATAAAATAAAAATAAATAATAAATAAAATGTCAAAAGGTTCAGAAGGCAAGACCAGTGCCTAAATCTGGCTCTTATATGCCTAAAAGAAGCACATGCCTTATGTCACTTTGGATAAGCTCTGTTTTGAGTGCCTCCTTAATTTTACATGGAATCTGGATCTAGATCAGTGAATATACCATCATGTATATCTATGTTTTTTGGGTCTTTCATGCATAAGTCTTCTGTATATGCCTGCCACCTCTTCTTAATTTCTTATGATTTTGTTATGGTTCCTCCCATCTTTGACTTTCATCTTGCCCAGGCTGATGTTGGTGTCATGTAACAACCTTCATTTAAATTGATAGCATTACAAATTGTTACCACAGGTTAGTTATGTGTCCACATTGCTCTTCAATCATTTAGTCAAATCAGACTCCTCGTGATCTCAAAAAGTTTAGCTCACCATACCGCTTTGTAAATATCTGCTTCTTCAAAAATTCATTAATAGTATCCATTCACCTTAGCCTCTGCTTCCCCCTTTTTCTTTTGCCATCAAGTTTCCCAGCATCACTGTCTTTTGTAGTGGATCCTATCTTTGCATTACGTGATGAAGTATTTGAGTTTTAAATTTACTATCAGTTTTTTATTGAACAGTCTGAATTAATTTCCTTAAATGTTGACTGAGTCGTTCTTCTTACTTGGCATGCCCTGAATTCTCGAACATTTTCTCCAACACTACTTTTCAAAAGTATTGTTTTTTTTTTTTTTATCATACAGCCTTACATGTAGCCCATCTTTCACAGCCTTTTTACTATTGGGAAATAGGAATAGCACAACTTTGATTATACAGACCTTTGTTGATAATGTGATATATTTGCTGTTTAAATGTTATCCAGATATTCCATAGCTTCCTTTCCTAAAATTAACGACTTTTAATTTTATGCAATTTTACTATTACTATTGGGGAATAAGAATATCACAACTTTGCTTATACAGACCTTTGTTGATAATATATCGTTGCTGTTTAAAATATTATCCAAATATTACATAGCTTTATTTCCTAAAGTTAACAACTTTTAATTTTATGGTCGCAGTCATCATCTACAGAGATCTTTGAGCCCAGGAAACCTTAGAATCTGCCACTTTTTCCAATTTCCTTTCTATCTGTAAAGAACGGATAGGGCTAGATGGCAGGATTTCAGTTTTTTTGGATGTTGAGCAAGAAGCCAGCTTTTGTACTTTTTACTTTCATTTTTATCAAAATACTCTTCAGTTCTTCCTTACTTTCAGCTATTAGAGTAGTATTGTGTGCATAGCTGAGGATATTTCTGTGAGCAGTTTGATTCCAGCATCTGTTCTGTCTGATCCAGCATTATGCTTGATATATTTAGCTTATAAATTAAATAAACAGAGCTACAATATACATCCTTTGTTGTATTTCTTTCCCAGTTTTGAACCAGCTGATTGTTATATACTTGGTTCTTCGAACTGTTGCTTTTTGTTCTGTATATGGATTCCTAAGGAGGTAGATAAGGTGACTGAGTATCGCCATTTTTCTAAGAAATTGCTTGTGGTTCACAAAGTCAAAAGATCTCGTAGTTGTTCTTAAAACATAAGTAAATATTTTTTTCTGGAAGTCTCCATTAAATATAGGACATTGGTGTCTTTTCTCCTTTCTAAAACCAGATTATACATCTGGCAGTTCTCTGTCCATTATATTATTGCAGTGTGGCTTGCAGGATCTTGAGTATTATCTTGCTAGCATGTGAAACAAGTGCAATTGTTTAATTATTTGAACACCTGTAAGTGTTGCCCATTTCTTGGAATTGGAATACAAATTTACTTATTCTCATTTGATGTCATTGCCTTGTTTCCCAAACTTGCTGACAAATCCCAAGCAGCATTGTAATACTGTTGTTTTTCAGGATTTTAAGCAACTCTGATGGAATTCCAATCATTTCCTATGGCCTTGTTTTTCTATAGGCTTTCCAGGACCCATTTAACTTTGCTTTCCAGGATTTATGGCTCCAGATCAAAGAATATATCATTATATTTACAGTGATCAGCATCGTCCTTATATAATTCATGTGTGTATTCCTGTCACCTCTTCTTAATTTCTTATGCTTTTGTTTGGTCCCATCTATCTTTCTTTTGTCAGACCCATTTTTACCTGAAAAAAAGTTTCCACACATCTCCAGTTTATTTAACATGAGTGATATGGGTTTAGCCATTTTTTCTTGGATCTTTTGTAGAAAACCACTGGAATTTGAGGTTTAAATTTTACTTGTGGCAGCAATTATGTCTGAGATTATATAACAGATATCTTCCTTCATTACTGTGGCAGTGGGACATTTTTCTTCACTTACTGGAAGTGTGTAGAAATATTTTCTGCAAGACCATCTGCTATGTCCTGTGGCTTGATAATCACTTCATTGAAAACTGAGTGTTACATTAACCATTTCCCTTTCTGAATGCTATTGCAATTAAAAATGCATTAATATTGGTTTCAACTATTGAAACCAAATTAAGTTCATAGATCTAAAAGATTGAAGATCTGAAAAGAAAAACATGTTTTTGTATTTTATTTAATCTAGATTTGTTTATATGGGTAAGGTGATTTTTGAAAGCTACTCAGCACTACTATTTTATGTTGTAAATCTTTAAACTACTTTTGGGGTATTTTATAGAACTCCAAGCTCCACAAATACAGCTTGTTTATAAACCACTCCTCATAAGGAGCAACAAAAGTGCTAATTGATAACCACCCAACAGATTGTACAGTTCAAGAATTAAAGCTTGATCCAGTTGTTCTTCAACAGATTGTAAAGTTCTGGGGACTTCTAGAACAATCACACTCAATTCAGAATTGTTTATTTTGTTATTCCCCACAGCACAGGATAAAAGATAAAGGATTCCGCTTCCAGTCTTCCATCTTTTTCCTCTGATTCAGAACATTTTCATAACAAGCCAAGACAAAACCAACATAAATCTAATGGCTTTTTTTTGACAAAGACAGCCATATGATTCAGTAGTAAGGAGCTTGATTATGTGCCAACCAACCATAACTCTTATTACTTCTTCACAAAACATAACTGATGCACTAAGAGAGCAATATTTTGTATCTGAGCTTCATAACTCTGAATATTTTAGCAATTACAACATATGTCTAATTCTTAGAAGTAATTAATAGCCTTCCAACGTTTGATATATTCTGGGAGAAGTCGAGATGTTGTACGAGAAAATCTTAACGCAAAAGTGGATAAGATTTGTTGCATGGAATGTGAAGTATAGCATCTGACTCCTTTTATTGTCCCATTCCAAGCTAACTTGACTAGGCAAGTGTTTTGTTTCATTATAACCTGGTGTACATTTCACTCAAAACCCATGCATCTGTCTGTTCACCTACTTTTCCTCAGATTGCAGTACATCCAGCTGTTCAAGCCTTCTCTGAAGAAGTTTTAAACCTGATAGTACAAAAGTGGTATATTTCTCTTTGATTTGACGTTTGCTAATAAAGCTAATTGGATCTTCCAAGTTAAATGCTTTCTTGGATTTTTTTTTTTTTTTTTTTTTTACTGTGGTGTTGCATCTTCAAAGAGGATTTCAGAGTAACAGACCGCCATGTATAGATTTCCTTATTGAGGTCAGAATCTTTGTTCAGTAGTTAGCATGTCTGCTTCATAACTTCATGGTTAGATGTGTTCAGTCCATACCTCCAGTCACCATCTGTGACAGATATGGAGAGTAATGAAATTTCACAGTTTATACCAGTTTTTTACCTTACCAAAAAATCCAAATGAACTGGCTACTAAACTTTCTGTATAGTTACCCTTGCACTTGTGGTCTGGGTCATGGTTGGAAAGAGTCCTTGGTGACCAATTCACTTACTCGGTTAAGTGAACAAATTAAAAAAAAATGGTTTTCCTTAATGAAAAAGTGTTATTAATAAACCAGCCCTAGTTTCTTACCTGAAGTAGTATAACTGAACCAGTCTGTGGAACTGGTAGTGTTTTTCACAAACTACCAAAATGATGGGGAGACATAGTTCATATTTCTTAGATGCGAATAGTCAACTCCTGTACTGTACAAGAAGATCTAGAGAAATCCCCCAAAATTACCCCTGTCTTATGATTTTATGGGACTGCACTGCACACATACCAAATTTCCATAGAATGCTGTTATGTGAGCACGGAAAGCTTGAACGGGAAATAAGGGTCAGACCCAGGATGAAGACAAGGTAAGTGGCTTAAAACCCTAGTATTAGGTATTACAATAAAAGCTTCTTGTACAACTATACTTTCTAGATACTTGATGAGTACGTAGTACTTTACTTTTACTTCATTTGGTCACTTTTTAGTCAGTAGAGTGTTCTGCTGCTCTGATATTCACTCAGAATTTCTGTAGCTGTAATATTTCTGTGTTGGTCGCATGGTCAGGGGTACTTGTCAAGGCTGAGAATGGTACTTTGTAGTGAAGAAGGACAGCAGGTGGGAACCCAGAAAGCTGATAGACCACACTGTAAAGAAAATAAAATCTGAATGTAGGAACCTGTGTAACTGGTAGCATAAGCATTTATTTCATGAATATCACTGTAGCTCTGCCTTTCTTGTACTTCTGATATGCCTGTATTTGAGAGGACTTCAACCTTCTAGATGTTCATCATTCCCACTGCTGCAGTAGCCTTTTGCTATATGGGTTGTATGTTGCTAAAGACACACCAACCAGACAGCTTCTAGTAACTCTGGTTTGCACTTAAACCTTAACTCTGATTGTTTTATAGAGGGAAAGTCAGTATTCTGAGTGAACAATCTTCAGTACTTTCTTGCCACCTCATAGAGAAGCAGCTCAGAGGCTTCACAGGAGCAGCAATTGGCCTTCAGCTTCAGTTCTGGCAGTTAAGTCTTGGGTGGGAAGTCCTTCTGCATAGAATATTGCCCTTTAAAAAATGCTTTTTACTTTACTTGGGAAGTTTAGCTATATTACCTATTTAAGAAACCTAGTATATTTTTACTATCAGAAATTTCTTATCAGGGACTGCTATTTTTCACGTCAGTTATTTTGAGAGCTGTTTAGTGAGAAAATGTACTGATTCTGTAAACTTTATTTTATGTAAATGTTTAATGTTAGGAAGTGTTTATTTGGGCAGGAGCTACTATGAGGTATGTTAGTACTTTTGTTTACTGTTTGCCAACTTACCTACCATTTTCTCTGTCAGACTGAATTTTATGAGAAGGGTTCTAACAGGAGTTTGGTGTCCTACTTGTGCATTAGTCTGTTTAGAGGACTGTATATGTGAGTATGTGTGCTGCATGTGAGCAGTGTTTGACATCTTAACTTTCAAAATGTTCCAGCAAACTTTACCACATCTAAGGCATCCTCCTCAGTCACAGCACGGATACTTACCCCGCTCCTACTGGTCTGCCTCTTACTGTTCCTAGAAAGTAAAAAACTGTTAATGCTGTAGCCAGTGGTAGATGACCTTGTAGTGGCAATTGGTTGTTCCTTGTACCACTCACTCACCTTATTTTCCCTTCCATGTATTCAAACCCTGTACATACTGCTCATGAGGCCTTTTGGCTTCTTCTGGTGTAGTCCATTCAGCCACCACAAACTGGGGTCAGCCTGGTCCTTTTCCGATGTTTCAGTGTCTAAAGTGGGCGTGGGAGTACTATCTTTTCTGGGTCAGGGAGACACACTGGGAATGCTTCTCAATGTAGCCAGGGAAAGAGATCTCTTGATGGGGCCCAAGTACCTTCTCTGAGTCAGTCCTCAGGCACCAGCAATACCTATTTAAAAAAAAACAAAACAAAAAAAAAACAGAAGATTAAACATTGTTCATCTGAAGACATGGTATCTATTAGAAAATATTATTTTCTTACCTTATCTAAGAAGTTGTTACAGGCTGTTAATCCTTGTACTCTGAATACTTTACCTGTGAAAGAGGTCACCAGAAATATTCTTGTGGAAGACAATTCAGAAGATTCAGACATAGACAGGGACAGACTTTCTTTCCCTGCTGATTCACAAGCAAAGTTTTCTGATTCAGGGGAAGCTTGGCCCATACAACCTCCTTTTGAAGGAATTTTCATTTTTTCAGACTATAGTCACGGTGAAAGAGATGTTTTTATGAGAACATTTGGATATTCCTCCTGAACTGAGGAGATATTACTATATGTTACAAGTAGATATGCTTCATTCTACTGCCTTTCCTCCACTAGTGCCATCCTTAGAGGATGTATTTAATGCTGCATGCAGCAACCCCGATCTTCAGTTCCCACAAAGCAGATAAGATTTATAAAGTTTCTCAAATTAACAAGCATCTGTGTTTCTACCTCAGCCTTATCCACATCTTTGCCAGCTGGGAACAGGTTCTTGTTGTCCTTCAATTCTTCCCCTGTGGAAAAGGAGGGGAAGGTATTGGGTAGATATGCTAAGGGAATTTTGCTTCTTTTACTTTGGCATGTACAATTCTTAACTGTCAGATGCATGTGTAGAAGTTAGTGGGGTTTTTGTTGTTTCTTTTTTTTTTTTGTACACCAATTTGAGAGAATTATGTACCACACTTCCCCCTGAAGGTGGTGCCAATCTGAATTCTATTGTTTCTAACCTCTGTCAGATATTTAAACATGCTGTAACGTGTGATTGTGCAAATAGTAGCGCCACTGCTGCTGTTACAGCATTATAGTGATATGCATGGGTATGTAATCAAAAGTCTTCTGTTGAGTAAAATTTTAAATTCAGCTTTAGTTAAGCAGGTTTTATTTTGGCCCATCTGCTACTCAGGTCCTCAAGTGGTATGATGAGAGGGATTTAATTTAGGGAGCTTCCAAGATTTTTCAGACTTCCTTTACAAATCTCCCATATCCTCTTTCACATCTGAGAGACAAAATAAAAAGAATCCCTGCCTTCTGAAGCTAAACAGGGAACCAAAAAGGAGATGGCAGGATGTGAATAACAGGAAACAAGGATCCTTTCCTAAAAAAGGGGCAGTCTACTACTACAGAATGACTACACTACCATTCTTTCTCCATCTGTCTCTCAAAATCTGTTCAGATATCAGCTCTGCACATTCTCCTTTGGTAATAGATTTTTCAGACTCTTGGGTGTGAAAAGTGGATCATGAGGAATACAGTTGGTACTAGATACAAATCCCTGATTTCAGGGGAATTCCTTTTCATCACCCGAACAGAACAGATTTTTTTCCTCCGGTTCTTCAGCACTTAATCATCCTAAGAATCTTAGAACTGATGCTATTAAATCAAAAGGGAAAGGCTTCTGTGATGACCGTGCCCTGGCCCAGCAATCAAGGAGCTCAATCCTCACAACTAACACCAGGGAGGTCATCTCCTAGAAGAGGAAAGGATAACTAATACAGTAAAGTACAGTTTCCCTTAAGTGCACACAGAGATCACAGTCAGTCTGGGGCTGGTTGCTCCCTTGCTCATCAGGTCCTCAATAAAACTCCCCACTGGCACAGCTATAGGATCCAGGTCTCAGCCTAACTGGGCAAGCTAAAACCTCCAGTAACCCTCCCTGTCCAACCAGTGCTTCGTGTCCCTGCCAAGTAGCTGACACAGCACACACACACTGAGATACATATTTATACAAGTTCACAGACACTCCTGGGAAAGGCTGACACAGATTCTCCAACTCTGCCCCTTTACCCAGACTATACGGTAGTAATTACTGCCACCACCCAGTTAATAATAGCTACTAAAAGGCCCTTAAAATGGTGTCCAATTATTACTGTGCAATATTAATATCCAGTGGTAGTATGACTAACAGTCAAGGCTTACTTTAGAGTGGCCTATTATAATAACCTCTATAAATATGCAATGTACTCTAGAGCTTATCTCTACACAAATCAGCCACAGGTAGAAGGTTTTAAAAATATTTAATAGTAAATAATTAAAACACAAGACAAAACTACGACACTACAGAGATATCTAAGAGTTCTGAGATCACACAGAAACTTAAAATAATACACTAGGACAGGTCTGATTTCAAAGAAAAATACTTAATTAAGCTTTACTAGCTTTAACTATTCCTACAATAAATCACAGTGCTAAAACTTACACGTGAGCACAAGGCAGAGTGCTGATAAGTTAGATGTCCAAAGTCAAAATGCTTCCAGTCTCTTCTGAGAAATAGTATTTAAACATTACTAACAAACATGTTTGCTGGGTCCCTCCCCAAATTACATCATTTTTGACACTTAGATTGCTAAATAATGCAGTTTGTTTACCTGGGAAAACTTAACACCTGCACAGAAACTTACAACAATAGAAGACATTTCACATATACATTCTAGCAGAAACTAGAGCAATAAAGCACCTTCCACATCTAAATTCTGGTCATAAACTTTAGCCTTAAAACAGTGGGCATAAAACCTTCATCCAGCCACAGTGGAGCCGAATTCTAACATGAAAGGGTCACAACATGCTTCACTGGGCCAGTAGAGTGCAATGTTCTCACATATTTTGAAGTTCCTCATTTCACAGTATTCTTTACACTCAAGAAACATGCCTGTATTTTACATTTATTATCAAGAAAACATGCCTGTATTTTACATTTGTTTATACAGTTGATAGAATTATGAATTTGACTAGGTTGGCAGCCTTCGCCCATCTCTCCCCAATCATCACAGCTTCCATTCCAGAATGTCTTTTATCCAAGAGAGAGAGAGCTTTCTTGGAGATCAATTCAGGCTGTTGACTCTTCAGAATTTGTCCCCTCTCATCCCCCAGTGGAGCTTTATGCTAACATTAGATCTAAAAGATGCATACTGTCATATTCCAGCAGCCAAAGGCTTCAGGAAATTTCTGTGTGTCAGTCTGGGTGTTATCAGTTGTTATCTGCATTATCCTTTGAGTTATCTACAGCTCCAAGGGTGTCTACAAAGTGTCTTAACCCCAGTCATACCTTATTGCAGGCTGGCATTCACACATTTCCTTTTTTAAAAGACTTGCTCATCTTTACAGAGTCTTTTCCTAGATGTCAAGAGTCTTTACATGGGTTTCTTCTCTTCTAACCAGTCTGGGATGGGATGACTATGCATTTTTTGGCATTTAGCTTGAGGCCATGACTTTGACACCAGGTGTCCGTCTCAGTAAGGCCCTTTTGGTGGATGTCCGTGTCAGCCAGAGAGTCAATTATGACTCCCAGTTTGCAGTCATCGGCGAACTTTGTTAGCCATAGTCCTCCTGTGTTTGCCTGTACTTCTGAGAAGTATATGCCGAACAGTAGGGGTCCCAGGACCGAGCCTTGCGGAACACCTCTTGTGACTGGTTTAGAGTCGGACCTGGAGCCCGCTATTCTTACCATGTGAGTTATGTCTGTAAGCCAGTTGGCAACCCGTCTTATGACGTAAGGGTTTATGTTCAGGCTGGTGAGTTTTTCTGTAATACCCGAGTGGGGAATGGTGTCGAAAGCCTTGGCGAGGTCAAGGTAGGCTGTGTGAACCACCTTTCCCGTCGTCTATGGCCTTGGTGACTGTCTTGAAGAAGTCAACCAGGTTTAGTAGGCATGATCTGCCCTTAACAAAGCTGAACTGGGTCGGGGTCAAGTGTTTGGAGGTTCCCAATGTCTTTATTAATGAGTTCCATAATGATGCGCTCCGTAGTCTTGCAGACCAGGCTAGTCAGGCTTATGGGGCGATAGTTACCAGGGTCAGTTGTTGCCCCTCCTTTGTGGAGAGGAATAACCATTGCTGTGCACCATTCTGTGGACACGTAGCCTGTTGGGAGGCTGAGGATGAACAGCATGTTTAGGTGAGGGGTTAGTTTATTCTGTAGTTCGTGCAAGACGCAGCCTGGGACACCATTTGGTCCCATTGATGCTGTTTTTGGCTTTTGAAAGGGCTGTTTTCACCTGTGCATCTGTGATTTTTGGGACACTACACTTTTCCAGTATTGTTGTGGGCCCCTTTGGAGGTGAGAGGGGGGTGAAGTTTGCACTGAATCTATCTGCTAGGATGTTGGCAATATCAGTAGGTTCAGTATATTTTGTGCTATTTTGCACTAGTTCAGTGCATATCTGCGAGTTGCCACTTAGAAGGCTTTGTGGTTATCTTTTGAATCCTTGGCTATTTTTCTTTTGAAGTTAGAGTTGGATGATTTCATGAGGGACCTTAGTTTCTTACTGATACTGATCAGGGATATCTTTCCTTCTTGGGATTTGCTTTTTTTCTGAACTAGTTTCTTCCTTCTATTGTATAGCCTGTTTATTGCAGGGGTCCACCAAACTGGTTTCCTTCTCTTAGAGGAGTGAGTCTTGGTTTTGCTAGGGATGGCACGATCCATGCATCCTTGTAGGTGCTCATAGAGTGCATTTTTAAAGGTTTCTGCATCTTGGGCAACGTTATCCTTTAGTGTGGGGGCTGTGAAACTTACCACCTCTGTCTTAAGTAAGGTGAAGTTTGCTTTAGAAAAGTTTTTTACTGTGGTTTCCTTAATTGGGGGTGGTGGTGGGGTGTGGACATCCAGAGTGATTAGGTTATGGTCTGATCTAACCAGTGACGGGTTGACCTCAGGTGTGGAACACCTGTCACCCATTTTGGTCATGACCAGCTCCAATATGTTTTCACCTCTGGTAGAGGAATTTACTAACTGATCCAGGGCGTTTGAGTTGATGAATTCCAGGAAGCGCTGGACCTGGGAATTTGTACTAGAGTAGTTTTCCCAGTGAATGGTAGGGTAATTGAAATCGCCCAATATCAGGGTGTTCGGTAGGACCTTCATGTTTTCCAGTGTCTCCAGAAAGATGGAGTGGTGGTCCTGGGTCATGGAGGGTGATCTGTAGCAGGCCACAATTTGCATTGCTGATTTGCCTGATGTTAGTTGCACATGGATGATCTCAGAGGTATCATGCTGCACCACTAACCTAGAGGTGTAGGTATCCTTGATGAATATGGATACACCTCCTCCTTTTGTGTTTCGGTCCGTGTTCTGTGGCCGAAACGTGTGGTATGAGTTGTAGCCCGGTAGTGCTGGGGTGCTGTCTGGAGCCTTGAACCAGATTTCAGTTACTCCACAGATGTCAGCGTTCTCCATACTGAGGAGTGCTACGAGCGCATGCATTTTGAGATTTAAACTCCTGACGTTGAGTAGCATAACCCTCAGATGTTCATGTTACCCTGCTGCAGTCATCACACTTGGTTTATCCTGCCGTTAGGCGGTCCCGCAGTCGGCCCGAGTTCCAAAGTCTTGGTCCGGCATCGGTTGCTGTCGCTTCTTCCCTGAAGTCAATGCGCCAGGTTTATATAAGAGGCATCCAACGCCATTTTCTTCAGTCTTTCTTGCCACGCGGTGCCCAAAGCAGAAGCAGTTCGCAAGTGCCGGTCGGCCGACACCTGAGATTTTCGATTCGAATTTCAGTCCGAAGTCTTCAATAAAGCGAAGTACCCTGTTGGGGAACCTTTTCTTGCCTCAGTCCGATGTCAGAAAGTTAACAATTGCATTTCTTGTAGGAAGCAAATACCTCATAAGGACTTCCATTCCTATTGTACTCCTTGTCTAGGCCGAGACCACGACGTTGTCACAGGTTGTCGGTTTTGTGCTAGGTTTAATAAACGAACTATCAAATGCCATTTTGACTTAGCACGACATTACTTTGGTAGGAAATTTAATTATATCATGCCGTCAGAGCAGCCGATGACCAGCATGCATAAAAAACGCAAGGATAAGGACAGGCAGCCTAGGAACAAGTCAGACTCCGAGGCCTCTGCTGGGCCTGTTGCTGGTTCTCCGGTTTTCAGTGAGGCGCCTATGCAGCCCCTGACGACCGCAGAACAGGAACCCCAGACAGCTGTGGATTCTCAAGCGGGGTCTACTAGGCCGACGCAGCCATCTTCATTAGGCCCTTCCGACACCGGAGCAGAAGTAGACCCTGGTGCAGTGGAAACACCTTCGGTTGCAGAAGGTGTCTTCAGACCGACTACACTCACCATTAAATCTTATGCTAAGCTTAAAACTCCTTTAAAACCAAAGAAGACTGTACATCAGTCTACAGTTCAAGGCCCCATGCCTAAGAAAAACAGATGCTTAAGATGGCTGAAGATTTGATTACCCTAATCAGGGGTTCCCATCCCCCTCCTGATAAAAGACAAAGACAAGAAGAGGATTATGTTTCCTCTGACCAGGTTTCAATTTCCTCAGATTCTTCTGAGGAACAGGATTACACTTTTCCACCTTATGAATACTCTGATGCTGAAGACTCTATTCCCTCAGCATCTCCCCCTGAAGACTACTCCTTTGGGGAAACTTTACATACCATGATGGAACATTTCCACTGGGAAGGCCAGGACTACTCTGATTCCTAAGAAAAGGCTCCGAGAGTTCCTTTTACTACCCCAGCACAGACCTCTTGCTATCCCTCCAGTTTTAGATATTGTGGATGATGTTTACTTGGAGTCTAGTCTAAATCCAAACTCTCTACCTCCTGCTCCAGCCAAACCAGACAGGTACTACAGAGCACCTGACTCACACAAATTCCATTATAAAAGCCCTGCGGCTGACCCAGAAACAATTTCCCAGGGTCTTAAGGGAGCTAAAGCTTCTATGGCTAAAAATCCTGTGCCCTCTGAAAGGGATTCCAGAGCCCTAGATAGATGGGGAAAGAAAATATACACCTCAGCAACTCTGGCTATGAGAGCATTAAATTGTCAGTTTCACATGCTGAAATATCAGCAATTCCTGTTGTCTCAATTAAAACAAAAAATGAGCACACATACTGAACAGTCTGAATTCAAGGAAATGCAGGATCTGTTGCATGCAGCTGAACAGGTGGGCAAACATACTTTACAATGTGGATTTGATTCATTGGAAGCTTCCTGTAGAGCAGCTGTTACTGGATACAATGGCCCAGATGGCTTATCTCACGCCAGACGAGCAACAACAGCTGACTCAATATTTCAAAATAATGGCAACAAAGACCCAACTCCCTGAAGAAAAATTCTGCAGGCCTTGGGATTCATGGCATCTTGCATACTACTAATACCATTTGCAAAACTGCATATGAGGAAATTACAATGGTACCTGAAAAGCGTATGGACTCAGCACAGCCACAGCTTTGAAACAATGTTACCACTCATTCCCTGCCTTCAACAGGAGTTTCTATGGTGGGCACAGGCATGTCACCTCAACAAGGGTCAGCCTTTCACCTTACCCACAGCCAGGCAAACTATGACAACAGATGCATCAGACTATGCCTGGGGAGCACACATGGCAGGACAGTGCATTCAGGGCAAATGGACTACAGATCAGAGGCATCTGCATATCAATCAAAAAGAAATGCTAGCAGTACAGAATGCCCTAACAGCTTTCAAGGACCTCTTACACCCAGGACAACTAATAATAAAAACGGACAATACCACAATAATGTGGTATATAAACAAGCAAGGGGGCACACATTCCTACCCTCTATGCAGGCAAGCAATGACCTTGTGAAACACTGCACTGTCTTACCAGGTTCAATTACAAGCACAATTCCTGCCAGGAAAGAAAAACATATTGGCAGACGACCCAAGCAGAAACATAATGGAGCCACATGAGTGGAAACTAGATCCACAAGTATTTGCAATGATAACTCAAAAATGGGGACGCCCAGACATAGATCTGTTTGCAAGCCCCAAAACTACCAACTTCAAAAATTTTGCACAAGGACATTCCATCCACAAGCTTGGAAAGTGGACGCCCTCTCATTCAGTTTGAAAACGTTAACAGTGTATGCCTTTCCTCCACTGCTTCTTCTAGCAAAGGTACTGCTGAAAGTCAGATTAGAGAGGCCACAAATGATACTCATGGCACCAGACTGGCCACACCAGCATTGGTACCCAATTCTAAGGAACATGGCCCTCGGCCCACCATGGATTTTACCACAAATTCCTCACCTGCTCACCCAGCGAGACAATCAGATTCTACACAGCCAGCTCAAGACTTTAAACATGGCTGCATGGCAAATTACCTAAACAACCAGCCAACACCTCTATCCAAAGCTGTTATGGATGTCATTCTGGAGGCCAGGAGGCCCAGCATCAGGAAAACCTATTCAGACAAATGGAAAAGATTTTGCGCCTGGAACCAGGCTAAAGGCCAAAATCCCCTTGATCCAAACATTCCTCAGATTCTACAATATTTAACTGAGATTTTGCACAAAAGACTTTCCTTTTCATCTATTAAGATCCACGCCTCAGCAATTTCAGCACATTACAACAAGGATCCTCCTTTATTCTCACATCCACTCCTAAGACAGTACCTCAGAGGGACTAAGAACATAAGACCGCCAAGGAGAGCACCAACACCTACTTGGGATCTCAACTTTGTTCTGGAAAAGCTTACACTGCCGCCCTTTGAACCAACTTTTTCAGCTGATTTAAAATTTCTTTCATGGAAAACTGCCCTGCTACTAGCAATAACCTTAGCTAGAAGAGTCTCAGAGCTACAGGCACTAATGGCAGTGAAGCCTTTCCTCATTTTTCATCAAGACAGCGAGTCTCTTTATGAACTAACCCTTCCTTTATGCCAAAGGTGGTATCCAGTGTGGTCCTAAACCAAACCATTCATTTGCCCACCTTTTTCCCAAATCCCCAGAACAAAGGAGAAAGACTCCTGCACTCTTTGGACATTCACAGGCAATTACGTTACTACTTGGATAAAACTAAGGCTTTCAGAAAATCTGACCAACTCTTTGTAGCCTATGCTACAGGATCACAAGGAAAAGCTATTTCAAAACAGACCATTTCTAAATGGATAGGGCATTGCATACGTTTCTGCTACACGCATCATGGGAAACCGGTACCTGCAAACATTAGGTCCCACTCCACCAGGGCTACAGCTACATCAGCAGCCTTTCTCAGGGGAGTGCCAACCAAGGATATTCTGGAAGCTGCAACTTGGAGTTCAGTGCACACCTTCACCAAACACTGTCACTTACCTCTATATTCTAAGACTAGAGCTGGTTTTGCCACTGCAGTTTTGCAGGGCCTACTAGCTTCTTCTAACCCTGTTTAACTCCACCTCCCATCCTTAGCTTTGGGATTCAACCCAAGTGTGATGACTGCAGCAGGGTAACACGATGAACATAGTACAGTTTTGTACCTACCATAAATGTAGATGTTAAGAGTGTTCACCCTGCGGCAGTCCAGGTTACCCTTTCTCCATCCCCTCTGAACTAGCTGAACTTATCTATACCACTCTATCCTATACAACCTCTGTGTTGTATTTGCTTGTGCCTAAAGGTATTGTTTTATTTTTATCTAGCTATATGTATATATTTTGCCTACCTATTGGGGGCACCTGACATCTGGGGCAAGAAAAACTAAAGAAAATGGCGTCTGATGCCTCTTATATACCCCTGGAGCACTGACGTCAGGGAAGAAGCGACAGCAACCGACGCCAGACCAAGACTTTGGAACTCAGGCCGACTGCGGGACCGCCTGATGGCAGGATAACCCAAGTGTGATGACTGCAGCAGGGTGAACACTCGAACATCTACATTTATGGTAGGTACAAAACTGTACTTTTTTTGTTAATTGTGCTCTTTACAGATGTGGGTTTGACTTTTGAGCCTTGCCTAAAAAAGGCACTATGGGGGCAGCAAGAGCCTTGGCCAGTATTCGAAAGCCTAGGGGTGACAGGTGCTAGCTCTGTCTTGCGAAGCAACGCAGCTTGTCGTCCAAGGCTGACAGACACTGGATCCCACCAGAAGCTTGGCCAATTGTTAAAATTGATCATTTTTCTTTATACTGGGGTATCATTCTTGGTGAGGGCAGGATGCTACTGAGGGTCAGGATTATACCAGCCTGGGCTGCATGATCAGAGAGCTCTTCCATGTCTCTCTTCATGTAGTCCAGAGAGGTACGTCTCAGGCCATTTACACCAACATGAACAATGACAGTGTCATATTTGTACTTGTAGAGTGACCTGAGTGCTTGTGTTATGTGACCTGAGTGCTTGTGTTATGTGGCAGATTCTGGCTCCCGACAGACAGCTAACAGTAACCTTCTGCTTGTCCAGCCTAGTGAGTGGGACGTCAGTGTGCCTGACTGTAGAGTCCCCTATTACTAGTGTGTTAGGTATGTTATTTCGCCTTAAGGGCTGTGATTGTGTGGCACACTGATTTTGTGTTTTATGTGTTGTCTGGTTTGTGACGGGAAGTGCAGGTTGTTTGGGTGTCTGCTTTGGAGGTCTCTGTTGCTTTTGCAGGTTTTTATTTAGAGCCTACAAGTATGATTTTGTGTATTTATGTGTATTTTTTGCCAGTGCTGTTTTTAGTAGGTCTGTGTGCGGCTGGAAGTGTGGTGCAGGTGTTAACCTTCTCCTCTTGACTGTCTGCTCCAGTTTGGCTGTATAATTGCATCTCTCGCATATGTTAGTGTTTTGTGGTAGGAGGAGAGGGTTGTCTGTGTACAGGAGGCAGTTGTAACATTGCCTCAGGTTGCCCAGATTCACCAGCTGGACTGGAGAGAGCACCTGAAGTTGCCCTTTGGTCATGCCTGAATAGTAGGGTGAGCTGTTTATTCGCTTGGTTGGTGAGGGGTGAATAAAGAGCCTTGCCCTGCTGGGCAGTCAGTGTCAGGGTATATTATTGCTTGCTATTAGGTCTGAGCAAGTGCTAGGCTGTAAGATGCTTTTTGAGTGCTTAGGTTGAGAGTTAGACTAGTTTCAAGGAAAAAATTGAAGAGGAGACTTAGTGGAGCCAGGAATAATTTAACCGTAGCTAACCGGCACTGCCCGGTGTGCAAAACTGTGCAAACGCGGTTTTTATAGCAAGGAAATGAAAGAGAGAGAAATTAGCCCAAAATGGCCAATAAACTACTAACTTCTGGGCTGGAACCACTCCTCCAGGGACAGATAGGTTGCTCAAAGCACCCCTCTCTCACAGGTGAACAGAGAAACTTCCTTCTATCCAAGTAAGGTATGGGCAACTCAGAAAGTAGTATCACAGCCCTGAATTCAGCACTAGCCTGAAAACTGGACTATACTAGCTTAGAAAGGTGGGAAACAAGGAATTTGTTTTTCTTTTTTTTAAAAGATAGGGCAAAACAATAAAAAATACACTTAAAACAGCTTTAAACGACTACAAACAATCAGAAAAGGCTATCACACTTTAGTGTGTAGCCTACAACAGTAAAACAAATTATTTAAACAAAAAACAACTTTTTAAAAGTGCAGGCAGTCAAATAAGTACAACACGACAAAAAAACAAGCTTTTAAATCACAATAAAAGCTGGAAAATCTGTATTTAGGTGGAAAACAGTTAAGTACAGCAAGAAAGTACAGAAAACTGATAATCACTCCAATGTCTCTCTTCTAAGCTAGAAGGCTTGTATCAGTTTAAGGCTTTCTAGTGCTACCCAGTAGGTTAGTAATAGGAAAGATGGGAAACAAGCGCAGATGTGGTCTTTTAAACCAGAAAGTTGAAAGTTTTGGGCAAGAAAGTCCTGAAGATTGTTCCCTCTGACTGCAGATTCTCTCCTGACAGGGTTGCCCAATTAGAGTGAAGGCGTGAGAAGGGAGCCAGAGGTTTTGGTAGCAGGATGTTGTGTCCAGGGCAAGACACAAAATATATAGCCTAAACACTACTGCAGAAGTAATGAATTTGAACATATACTGTTAAGACAGTTGTGACTTACAGAACTCTACTTTCACATGTTTCTGTTTTCTTAGTGTGTTCTGTTGGCACTTTCTTTGTTTTTCTACTCATTTAGCTGTGTATGTATGTTGTTTTTTTTTTTTCTCTTTACATTTCCTCTGGATCTCAGATGCAGCCCACACTAGTATTGGCAAAGCATAAGGCTTCTAGACAGTTTGCCTTCTAATATATGTTGGTTTTTGCTAATCAAGAAAAGCACCATTTCACTTGGAGCAGTGGGGAGAGGTGTTCTAGAGTTTTAACAGTTAAGGGGTGGGAGCTTTAAGGGGTGGGAGCTTACAGGAAGGAAGGAAGGAATTGTTTCCTGCAGAGAACTGTACATTGCGACTCCCTTATGTCACCCATCAGAAAAAGAAACAGTTGTTTACTATTCTTTTTTTTTTCTGTTTCTGTCAGTCAGTGTGGATTTTAAAGTACATTGATAATAAAGAGGTTCAGCAGATGTGAGATGTGTGTGGACACAATGGATATCTTAGTTCTTTCAGCAATGCATGCTTTTCCTCACTCTGCAGCACGCTGTTCGTGCTTCTTTGTTCAACAGCTGGAATAATTGTAAAGATTTTAGTTCTGGAAGATACAGCAGTTTTAAGTGTGAGTGCCCTCCCACTCTCCCCAAACGCACACACACTGAAGCATTGTTTATAATAGCTGTTTCGTAGTTTTATATATTTGAGTAACACAACACAGATGTACATCTGACAGAGGTGATGCACCTTCTATGGGTAAGCTGGTTTACATTAACAATGACATACTGCAGTGCATCTGAGCCCAGTCATCTACCTGTCTTCACCAACTTTCAGAGGTACTACAGTGCGTCTAAGCCCAGTCGGCAACCTTTCACCGACTGTCAGAGATACTGCAGTGTATCTGAGCCCAGTGGGCCACCTGTGTTCACCGACTGTCAGAAGTACTGTAGTGCATCTGAGTCCATTTGGCCACCTGTCTTCAGACTGTCAGAGGAAGGCAGACTGTTGCTAAGAATACCATTTTCTCCAGTGTTGTTTATGGCCTCCAACCCTTTGGACATGTCTGTCATCTTAGTTGATAAACATATAGTTAATGATAATCTGTGCATATTCTCTGTAGCTGTGTAGTGTAAGCCCAGACTGCCTTATTTTTAAGCAGTTTATAAACTTTAATAACTTCTCAATAATTTGCTAAAAATGTGCTATGTAGTTTTCTATAGAGACTTGCATTGGAGCCAGTGACACATTTGGACTGCTTTTTGACTAGCATTTAAATTTGTCATAACTGCAGCTTTAAAATTTTAACAAATACCATCACTATATTCTCTCGTTGAGACTACTTGGCCTCAGCACAGCTCAAATCTGCCACCAGCAGAAACACGAAAGCCTTCTGTGGGCAAAGAGCACCTGTTTGTTGATTTGGCAGTAACAATCTATCTTCCTTGGATGTTACATTAAATCTAATTGTCTTGCTCATCATACAGTAGACATGCCTCCCAAAGTTATTCAAGCTATGTAGCCTAAAGTAACCCCACAGTTGGTCTCTCACATAAAGAAATGTATACTTATAAGAATTTGGTTATTTCATAATGAATTCCAAGATCTCCCCAGTCATAGGAAGTTAATGAATTTCTTCAAAGGTCTGCTGTTATAAGCATCAGTGCTTTTGTAATCTAAAGACTAGTGGAGAGCATAGAGAAGCATAAAGGGCTTGCAACGTTAGCTGCTTTCATATTTCCATTGCTATGTCAGTGTGCCCTAAACATATCAGTAACACCTTATAGGAGTGCCAGACTTGCAGCAGATTCCCCCTTTTAGGACATGTCACTTTGCAGTGCTTCACAGAATGCAATGTTTTGGCACTTGTAAGGAAGATTTCTTGTATTTTGGATTGGCCTTATAAAACTGCAGTACTGTAGAGGTTAGTCCTGTATCCAGTGGTCTTAAGTTTGCTCATCTGTAGTTTAAAAAAAAAAAAAAAGGAAAGAGAACTGAGCCTACTACTTTGATGCAAAGTTGGTTGCGTTAGCGGAAGATGAAGTTAAGAATCTATGTATTGTATGATAGTGACAGTTTTGGCTGATTGCAGACATGCAGATTACTGCCAGTGACACTCACCAGTCCTGGTCAAGACTGTTGAGCATGCCAGTTTGTCTGGGGTACCCTGGTTGCATGTTGATGGTTGATGGTCCCTGTTCTGCACCTGGCCACCCCACAACTTGGGATTGAGAGTAAACAACCTTATATCAGTGAATTGCTTTGTTTATTTATTTTTCCTTTTCTCATTTGGGAATGCTTCCTAATACTAGAACTGTGTAGTGTACAGTCTTTTATTTTGTATTTTTCCCCATACTATTATAACTTTACAGATCCATCACATGACAGATAACAAGTGAGCAGTGGTGTGGAAAGGCACCGAGTTAACAGAGTTTAATAATCTGGTAACTAAGCATTAGGATGATAGGCTGTTTGTCAGTTTTCACAGGCTTGTTATTCTATCATCTGGGCTGACTGAGTGACTACCTATGTAGCTGCTGATGTCCTTTCATATCATTGTTGCAGTATCCTTTACTAAAGGGATCCCCTGCTGTGGATAACCCAACGTCCAGCCAGTATAGCAAAGCCTTAGGTTTTCAAGGACATTGTACGTCACACGTATTACGTATGCTCTCTGCTCATGACATAGGGCATAAAGGTGATGTACGGATGTACATATCCCAAAAGTTCTTTGCTGCCAGTCTGAATTCCATCTTTGATCGCCAGTCTGAATTCTATCTTTGATCGCCAGTATGAATACTTCTTCATTTCTGCTGGTTACCAAGCTGTTTTTAGATAAGTGCCCCATTGGAGTTTTCATATCTTTTTTTTTTTGGTTTGCGAGCTTACATGTGTTACAGAAAAGGAAAATATCAGTGTGGGAGACAGATTCCCCATAAG
Source organism: Protopterus annectens (assembly GCF_019279795.1). Classification (NCBI taxonomy): domain Eukaryota; kingdom Metazoa; phylum Chordata; order Ceratodontiformes; family Protopteridae; genus Protopterus; species Protopterus annectens. Next base: position 812,229,431 of record NC_056739.1, read on the forward strand.
GACCATCACGAGCAGTGTCTTTTTTGTTTGGGTGCATCTCACGACCATGCTACATGCTTAATTTGTCAAGTGTTTGTCCCTAAGACCCTTCAGTGTCATTTCTCTTCCTTGTCTATCTACCCAGATAACCAGTGTCTTAAGTTGTTGGTGTAGGGTGTGATGGCAGAATTGTCCTGTCCCAAGGGTCAGCCATCTGCCAAGAAGAACAAAAAAGTAATGTTGGATTTGGCTGCCCCCCCCCGGGACGTCTCTCTCAAGGCTGGTGAAAGCCCAGAGGATCATCTGGTTGTTCCTTCGGATTCCTATGCCAACGACTGTGTCGGAGGCTGGCATGGATCAGGTTTCTCAAACGTCCTCGAAAGCTTTGCAGATATCCCTTGCGGATGTTGAGGGAGAGCCTTGGCTGATAATATCCAAGGAGAGTTCCACAGATTCTTATTTGGGAGGTGTTTCCCATTACAGTGAGTGTTGGCAAGTTTTCAAACCTCCTAAGGTCTTTAGGGCTGATGTCCCTCAAAAGAAAAAGCAAAAAAAACTAAACTAATTTCCCCTGCTACCGAAGATCCTCCATGTGAATGGCAGGAATTTACACGGATTGTTTAATGCAGTCATGGTCTTGAGGCCTCCCTAGGGGGTTTCTGTGCCTGCCCTCCCTTGGTCATCTACTTCACTTAAGGGGCCTAGAGAGCAGGAATCTTCTGATAAGGACTTGGACTTTGGGAAAGAGTCCTTGGCTTACACCTCTCAGATTCCTTTTCCATTGGACTGTGGTTTTGAGGAGGAGGATTCCATTACCCTAGATTATCCCTTTAAAGAACTTTCGTTTGGGGATATTATTACTCATATGATGGAATTTTTTTAAATGCTATTGCACTCAGGTTTCTGACATCCAGAAGAGGTATTATGAACTTCTCCAGATGGAGTCCCCTAGGCCTGTATTGTTCCTCTGGTCCTAGCTGCCCTGTTGGACATTTTTTTCTGCAGCTTCTCAGGCTCCTATTTCCCTGCTTCCAGCCCCTATAAAGCCTGACAGGTGTTATAAGGTGGCTGATGACTGTAAGTTTCTTTACAAATGTCATAGGATCATAAGAGGTTACTAGCCTAATTGCCCCAGGGCCCTTACAAGCCTAGCCAAGTTCAAATCATGTTCCCAAGGGTGTCTGGTTTAAGCAGACACTAAAATCAGCACCTATTGCCCCTGTCCAAGAGGGACACAAGTGGAACCCCCAGGGTGAATTTCTGGTTACCCATCCAGTCATCCAAATTACTCTAAAGTAGGGCCAAAGTGGGGCTTTGTATAGGTGGGACAACCCCTGTGAGACAAATCTGCCTGTCCAGCAAGTTCTGTTGATGTCACATACCATGTTAAGGCCCTTTCAGCTAGTGAGTGACCAGAGTGCCATTTAACTTGCGAGTGTGCAGCATTTCCTTAAAGCTGGGTCAGAGATTGCTCTATATGCAAGGCACAGGTCACCTCTGAGCAGTCTGTATGACACAGGGTAAAGTGACAATGATTTCTGTCTGTCCGCATAAGACAGATCTTGAAGACACTAAATTTTCTTTGTAAGAAACCTTTGCAGTCTCTCCAATTGCTGCAGGTGTTCAGAAAGGAACATATCAAAAGGAGTAGTGTACTCTGTTATTGGCCTGATGAGAGAAGCATACAGGAGGGTTATAACCTCTTTTTTTCTGGAGGCAATGTCTTTACTTATGAAATGAGTCCTGATGTCCTTCTGCTGATCCTTCTGTTTTATCTGTCTCTTCTGACAAACCTTCCAAGCTCATTCCTTCTACTAAATTGCTTCCTTCTGACAAGGGCAGCAAGGTCATGGAACAGCTGGGCAAAAAGGTGTATACTGCTGCAACCCTGGCCTTTCACGCTGTTAATTATCAGACCCATATGATCAGGTATGCCTTAACCCTTCTTTCTCAGGTCTGCCCAGTTATCTCTGACCTTCCTGATTCTGAGGGGAAGGTTTCAGTCCTCTCTTTGTTGGGATCCTCTTCTCAAGTGGCTCATCATACTATTAAATGTAGTTATGATGCAGCTGATGCTTCTTCTACAGCTGCTACCTTTGGTTCCGAGAAGTTACTCTTGGCTTCACCTCCAGCCTTTGTCTGATTATATTGAGGTTAAATCAATGGATGCTCCCCTTGATAATAAAGACTCCCACAAAATCTTGTTGGTGACTGTCTTTTGGCCCAGGCAGCACTGGTTCCCTCCTCTTCTGCATTTAGCCAAGGGCAGTCACCACAAGTTGACTCACAGGGTCAACTGATTCATACAAGACAAGGGGTCTCTCATCCATCCTCACTTGTCCCCTCTTCAGCTGACACTGTGGGTGATAGGGTTTTGATCCCTTTTATGCACCCTTTTTTGAGGACGTGTTTCGAGTTCTGAAGAGGCCAGGAAATCTTATGTGTCCAAATGGAAGAGATTTTCTGACGAGTGCCTTATTCGTTACCAGGATTCTGTGGAGATTCCTCTGGTTCTCTTATTTGCATGAATTGCTTCATGCTGGGTTGGCATACACTTCAGATAAAATTCACCTTTCAGCTGTTTCTGCTTGTCTGCCTTTGGCCTCCAAGTTTGAGGTCAAACAATTTATTTAAGGCGTCCTTCATGTCAGGCCTCCCAGAAAATCTGTTCCTCCTTCCTGGGACCTTACTTTTGTTCTTGAAAAATTGACTTGGGCTCCTTTTGAGCCTGCAACTTCAGCTTCCTTGCAGCATTCTACATGGAAGCCTGTTCTTCTTTTGGGCCTTACCTTCAGGCCCTTATGGCTGTTAATTCTTTTTTAGTTTTTCATAAGAACAGGGTGTCTCTTCATATTAATCCTTCTTTTATGCCCAAGGTGGTTAATGAAGTGTCTCTTAATCAGTCTGTTAATTTGCCCACATTTTTCCCTTCTCAACAGCCTGCCAGTGAGAAGGTTCTTCATATCTTGGATTTGCATAGACAGCTCTGGTATTTGGATAAGACTAAGACCATTATCAAGTCTGAGCAAATTTATTTCTTTTCATCCTACATCTTTAGGTTTGGCTGTGTCTAAGCAGACCATTTCTTCATGGATCTCTAAGGCCATTTCTTTTTATTACTCCTTTTATGGGAAATGCTTTCTGCTTCTGCAAGGGGTCATTCTTCGAGGGCAGTGGTTTTCCTCTGATGTTCATCGTGCATACAGCTGCAGTCATAACAGATGGGATTTCCTGCCGTCAGGCGGGTCCTCGGTCGGCCGAATTCCAAAGTCTAGGTCCGGCGTCGGTTGTCGTCGCTTCCTCCCTGACGTCAGTGTGACAGGGGTATAAAAGATCCAGCTGAAGCCATTTTCTTCAGTCTTTCTTGCCGCGCGGTGCCCGAAGCAGAAGCAGTTCGCAAGTGCCAATCGGCCAGCTCCTGAGATTACGAATATTTTTCAAGCAAAGTCTTCTTGAAAGCCAAGTACCCCGTTGGGGAAACTTTTCTTGCCTCAGACCGATGTCAGACAAAGTTAATAATTGCATTTCTTGTGGGAAGCAAATACCGCATAAGGATTTTCATTCCCTCTGCATTCCAGACCACGACGTCTCGGCCTGTCGTTTTTGTGCTACATTCAACAGATGCACTATTAAGCGTCGGGCGGAGTTCGCCCAACACTATTTTGGCAAAAAATTTAATTACATTATGTCGTCGGATACTCCGACTCCAGTTTTAAGTAAAAGACGCAAAGATAAGGACCGACATACGAGGTCCGCGACTTCTACCGACACCATGCCAAAGCCGACTACAGGTGGTCTGGTTCTCAGTGAGGCGCCTATGCAGCCCTTGACTACCGATGACACTTCATTGGCGGTGTCTTCTGTGCCCGAGGTCGCAGGCTCTACGGCCCACACCCCGACTACAGATACCGAAGCCACCTGCCACCTCTCAAGGTGTCTACAGGCCTGCCTCTTCTTTTTCCATCAAGGCTTTCACTAAGTCTAAATCAGCCATGCATACTAAAAAACAAGCTCCACAGGGCCCTTCTCAAGGCCCCATGCCTAAAAAGCAGATGCTCAAAATGGCTGAGGATCTGATTACTCTTATTAGGGGTTCTCAACCCCCCCCCAGACAAAAGACCCAGAGTGGAGGAAGAATCCCCCTCCTCGGACCAGGCCTCCATTATTTCAGAACATTCTGAAGACCAGGAACATTCTTACTCCCTTTTTGAAGATTCTGATGCAGAGGAGTCCATTCCCTCTGTCTCCCCCCCTGAGGATTACTCTTTTGGGGAAACCTTACATACCTTGAGGGAACACTTCCACTGGGAAGGCCAAGAGTACTCAGACTCCAAGAAAAGGCTTAGGGATTTCCTCTTGCTCCCTCAGCACAGGCCTCTGGCTATACCTCCTGTCTTAGACATTCTAGATTACGTGTATTCGGAGGCCTGCCTTAACCCAGATTCTTTACCTCCAGCTCCAGTCAAGCCTGACAAGTATTACCAGGTTCCTGACTCACACCAATTCCTATACAAAAGCCATGCGGCTGACCCAGAAACTATATCACAGGGTTCCAAGGGAATTAAGGCCTCCACTGCTAAAAATCCATTACCTTCAGAGAGAGATTCCAGAGCTTTAGAGAGGTGGGGGAAAAAGGTTTACACCTCGGCCACCTTAACCATGAGGGCATTAAACTGTCAGTTCCATATGTTAAAGTACCAACAATTTCTGTTATCACAGTTGAGAAACAAAATGTCACAACCTGAACAACCAGACTTGAAGGAGTTGCAGGATTTGATGCATAGTGCAGAACAAGTGGGTAAACATACCTTGCAATGTGGTTTTGATGCTTTAAGAGGCCTCATGTAGAGCTGCTGTTACAGGATCAGTCATGCGTAGACATGCCTGGCTCAAAGAGCAAACCTTACCAGATCATGTCAAAGCTAAATTACTAGATGCCCCTCTGCAAAAAGATGTATTGTTTGGTGCTAAAGCTGAGGAGATATTAAAGAAAATGGAGGAGAAGGCAAAATCAATGCAAACAGTAAAAGATTTCCTACAGGTACAACCTCCACGTTTCAGTAGAAATTGGCCTTCCAAAAATTGGTCCTTTCCAGCCACGGGCAGACCCCAAAGAGGTAGATACAGGCGCCCGAGGGGCAGAGGGCAATCTCAAGGATCATTTAGAGGCAGACAATGGCAAGCACCCACACAAAGAGGTGGTGGGGATAGTTCACAGCCATTCAGAAAGCAGAATCAATGACTTTCACCTTTGCATGCCAAGCAAGGCTCAAATGACAGCACCTTTAGGCAGAAAACTGGCATTATTTTCGAAAAATTGGCATGTTGTCACAAAAGACAAATGGATCCTGGACATTATAGACAGAGGCTACAGATTTCACTTTCACACCCTTCCAAAAATGAGAGGCATGCCAAACCTGCCACACAATCAAAGGGCAGAGGCACAAAAACAAATTTCAGATCTCATGGACATGAAAGCTATTCAAGAGGTACCTGTACAAGAACAGGGTCAAGGTTTTTATTCCAGACTATTCCTGGTACCAAGGAAGGGAAAAGATTGGAGACCTATTTTGGACCTATCCATCCTAAACACTTTTTTACTCGTGCCAAAATTCAAGATGCTCACATTACAGCAGCTTCTTCCCATGCTGGGCAAGGAATCTTGGCTGGTAACATTGGGCCTCAAGGAGGCATACCTGCATGTCCCAATCAGACAAGATTGCAGAAGATACCTCATATTTCTTGCAGGTTCAACCCATTATCAATTTTCTGCATTGCCCTTTGGCTTATCTACTGCGCCCAGAGTGTTCACGAAATGCCTGGCATCAGTAATCGCCTACTGCAGACTTCAAGGGATACAAATATACCCATATCTGGACGACTGCCTGATTTAAGCGGACAGCAAGCACATACTTATGAAACATCTGGCATTTGTAATAATGTTGTTGAATTCTCTGGGATACACAGTCAACAAAAAGAAATCAAGGCTAATACCCTCTCAAACAATAATTTTCCTGGGTGCCAGCTTGGATACAAACACCCAGATGGCCTACCTCACGCCAGAGAAACAAGGGAAACTAACTCAATACTTCAGAAAACTGGCAACTTTCACCAGGCTGATTGCAAGGAAAATCCTGCAGCCTCTGGGATTCATGGCATCTTGCAACCTACTAATCCCATGTGCAAAGCTGCATATGAGGAAACTTCAGTGGTACCCAAAAAACCTATGGTCTCAACACAGCCACAGTTTGGAAACAATAATACCACTAATTCCATATCTTCAAAAGGAATTTCTGTGGTGGGCTCAAGCATGCCAAAGAAACACAGGTCTCCCATTCTGCAAGCCTCAAGCAAATCAAATCATCACAACAGACTCCTCGGACTACGCCTGGGGAGCGCACATGACAGATCGGTGCATTCAGGGCAAATGGTCCCAAAGAGAAAAGCACCTACACATCAATCAGAAGGAAATGCTAGCAGTAATAAATGCTATTATAGCTTTCAAAGACCTACTGCATCCAGGCCAGTTATTGATAAGGACGGACAACACCACAGTAATGTGGTACATAAACAGGGAGGTACCCATTCATACCCCCTATGCAGGCAAGCCATGTCTCTTTGGAACATGGCTCTAGAATTACAAATCGTGCTTCAAGCACAGTACCTGCCAGGCAAGGAAAACACACTGGCAGACAACCTAAGCAGAAATATGACAGATCCACACGAATGGAAGTTGCATCCTCAAGTTTTCACAAAGATAACTCAAGCATGGGGAAGGCCAGACCTAGATCTCTTTGCCTCCCACAGAAATCACCAATTGGCAAAATTCTGCTCAAGGACCTTTCATCCACAGGCCTGGAAGGAGGACGCACTCTCCTTCAGTTGGGCAACAGTGACAGTTTATGCCTTTCCACCTCTCCCTCTGCTGCCCAAAGTTCTATTTAAAACCAGAGCAGACAGACCAAAGATGATTCTCATTGCTCCAGACTGGCCAAGACAACACTGGTACCCACTCCTGAAAAGCCTGATGCATGCATTCCCCACCATGGATTCTGCCCCTAATGCCTCTTCTACTGACTCAGCACAACTTCAAAACTCTTCACAGTCAGCTGAAAACACTCAATCTAGCCGCATGGAAGATTCCTTAAATTCACAACAGGCCCTACTCTCCAAGGAGGGGCAGGATGTCATTTTAGAGGCCGGAAGACCTTCTACAAGAAAAGCCTACTCTGCAAAATGGAAATGGTTTTGTGCCTGGAATGAGAAAAAGGGTCAGAATCCTGGAATACTGAATTTACCCCAAATATTACAGTACCTAGCTGAGATGCTAAGCAATGGACTTTCATTCTCCTCCATCAAAATCCATGCCTCAGCCATTTCTGCAGAATACAACACTGATCCTCCTTTATTCTCTCACCCCCTCTTAAGACAGTTCCTCAGAGGGGCTAAGAATATAAAACCACCAAGGAAACAACCGGTACCTGCTTGGGACCTCAATTTCATACTAGAAAAACTGACCTTGCCTCCTTTTGAGCCAGCTGCTTCAACAGAACCGCAATACTTGTCTTGGAAAACAGCCTTCCTCCTGGCAATCACTTCAGCTCGTAGGGTTTCGGAACTACAAGCCCTCATGGCTGTGCAGCCTTTCATCATTTTCCATCAGGACAAAGTTACCTTATGAACCAATCCGTCCTTTATGCCAAAGGTAGTATCCAGGGTAGCCTTGAATCAGGCTATCCACTTACCAACCTTCTATCCTAATCCTCAAAACAAAGGGGAAAGACTACTACATTCCTTGGACATTCACAGACAGCTGCGTTATTATTTGGACAGAACAAAGCCTTTCAGAAAATCAGAGCAACTCTTTGTGTCCTATGCTGCAGGAGCTCAAGGGAAGCCTATTTCCAAACAGACGATCTCAAAGTGGATAGCCCACTGCATACGCTTTTGTTACTCTTTTCATGGTAAATCTGTACCTGCAGGCATCGGATCTCACTCCACAAGGGCCACAGCTACCTCTGCAGCTTTCCTCAGGGGGGTTCCTACCAAAGATATTTTGGAAGCAGCCACTTGGAGTTCCGTACATACCTTCTCCAAGCACTATCACCTACCATTATACTCCAAATCTAGAGCAGGCTTTGCCACTGCAGTCTTGCAGGGCATCCTGGCTCCTCCTAGTTCCACCTAGTGCCTACCACCCCTTTTTTAGCTTTGGGATTCTACCCGTCTGTTATGACTGCAGCTGTATGCACGATGAACATAGTACAGTTTTGTACCTACCATAAATCTAGATGTTCGAGTGCTAATACAGCTGCAGTCCAAGTTTCCCTCCCTCCTTCCCCTCTAGGGGTATTCTTTTATGGTGTATTTGCTTGCAACTACTGTTTTTTGATTATATTGCATTGCATTATTATATAATTTTATGTATTGCCTTCCTTCTGGGGGCATCTGACATCTGGGGCAAGAAAAACTGAAGAAAATGGCTTTGGCTGGATCTTTTATACCCTTGTCGAACTGACGTCAGGGAGGAAGCGACGACAACCGACGCCGGACCTAGACTTTGGAATTCGGCCGACCGAGGACCCACCTGACGGCAGGAAAACCCATCTGTTATGACTGCAGCTGTATTAGCACTCGGAACATCTACATTTATGGTAGGTACAAAACTGTACTTTGCATTTTTCAAAGGATTGGACACCAGTTACATCACTGAGGCTGCTACTTGGACTTCTGTCCACACCCTTACTAAACATTACAAACTGAATGTGGTTTCCAGGGATACAGATGGCTTTGTCAGAGCTGTCCTGCATGGATTTCTTGAGAGCTGTGCTGGGGCTTCCTCCTCCCAACTTTCCTTCTGAGCTTTTGTACTCTTCATTTAATAAAGAATACTGCAGCAGCAGTTTGGAAGGACACAGTACAGTTGTGCAAAATCTTATCATAACAGTAGGTGTCTTTCTCTTTACTGTTGCAGTATTCGCTTCCTCCCTCGTCCCCCTTTTCTGTATTCCTTCTTTTTTTTTCTCTCCCCTTATGGATGCACACTCCTCCTTGTCTCCAACTGTTCTTCCTCCTAAGGCTATTCATTTCTGAGGTATGTACATCCATGCTCCACCTTTATGCAATGAGTGAGGAGCATATGTATGATGTATGGCATTTTTGAAAGCCTAAAGCTTTGGTATACTGACCAGACATTGCACTATCCTTGGTAAGGGATTCCTTTGAGTACTGCAACAGTGAAGAGAAGGGCATTTACTGTTATGGTAAGATTTTACACAACTGTACTTTCCATCTGTATGCCAGCTCCAAGTTCAAAGTTAGTAATACAAAAAGTGTTGATGTTCTTTGTGTTTCACTGTTGCAGTCATTACATTTGGGTAATCTGCTTGCAGGTTGCCCTCATTCGGCCTGATTAACAAAGTCTTGGGTCCTGAGTCGGTTGCTGTCCTTTCTTCCATGATGTCATGTCGTCAGGGGTATAAGACATGCAGCCGACAGCATTACATCAGTCTTTCTTGCCGTGGGGTGCCCGAAGCAGCAGCAGTTCGCAAGTGCCGGTTGGCCGACTCCTGAAATTTTCATTTTCAAGTTTCAGAACCAAAGTCTTCAACTAAAGCTAAGTACCCTGTTGGGGAAACTTTTTCTTGCTCCTTACCGATGTCCGTAAAAGTTAATAATTGCATTACTTGTGGAAAGCAAATACCTCATTAAAATTTTCATTCCTACTTTAATTCCTTGCCTAGGCCCTTACCACGACGTACCTTGCTGTCGGTTTTGTGCTTTATTTAATCAACGCACTATCAGTCGTCTGTATATTTTTGCCTCTAAATATTTCGGTTTTCAGTTTAATTATCCAGAAATGTCATCTGTTAGCCATCTGACTACCGGGATTCTGAAAAGAAGCAAATATAAAGACAGAAACAGGCTGCCGAGGTCCAAAACTGCTGACGACGCTTCTTCTAAGCCAGTCGCCAGTTCGCCAGTACACAGTGAGGCACTTTTGCAGCCCCTGATACCAGCTACTTCTGATTCGCAGGCCTCTATTGAGACCCATTCGGAGTCCGGTATGCCACGAGATGCTTCAGCTATGGAACCTGCGGATGTCTCTACCTTGGATGGGTCCGGAGCCGCTGTGCAAGCACCGGCTTCTGAGGGTGTATTCAGGTCTACGGACTTGCATATTAAATTGACGCCTCCTACATTACTTAGGCCTAAATCTCGATCCATGTCTAAAAAAACTATGCCCAAGCCACATGCTCAGGCCTCTATGCCTTAAAAACAAATGATAAGAATGGCTGAAGATCTAATAACTCTAATCAGGGGTAGCCAACTCCCCTCCCCCCCTTCTAAGAGGCCTAGGACTGTGGTTGATTATGAATCTTCTGATCAGGATTCTGTTTTTCCTGACTCTTCTGATGACCTTGATCAGGATTCTGTTTTTTTGACTCTTCTGATGACCTGGATTTGTCCTTACCTACTTATGAGGATTCTGATGCAGAGGACTCTATTCCCTCTGCTTCCCCTCCTGAAGATTTTTCTTTTGGGGAAACCTTACATTCTCTAAGGGAAAATTTCCACTGTGAAAGCTAGGATTATTCTGATTCAAAAAAGAGGCTTAGGGATTTTCTTCTACCTCAGCATAGGCTTTTAGCTATTCCTCCTGTACTTGACATTGTTGATTATGCTTTCATGGAATCTAGTTTGGCCCCTGATTCCCTGCCTCCTGCTCCCAGAAAACCTGACAGATACTACAGGGTCCCTGAGTCCCACAAGTTCCTTTTCAAAAATCCTATTGCAGATCCAGAGACTATTTCACAGGGGCCCAAGTGCATTAAGGCTTCTACTGCTAAAAATCCTACCCCCTTCTGATAGAGACTCCAGGGCCCTGGATAGATGGGGTAAGAAGGTTTACACTTCTGCAGCCTTGGCCATTAGGGCTTTAAACTGCCAGCTTTATATGGTAAAGTATCAGCAACATGTTATTGGACTGCTTAAACAGAAAATGATGTTGATTCCTGCCTGTGTAGAAAATAAAGGATTACAGGATTTAATGCATTCTGCCGAACAAGTTGGAAAACATACTTTGCAATGTGGTTTTGATTCATTAGAGGCCTCTTGCAGGGCTGCTGTTACTGGGTCTGTGCTCAGAAGGCATGCTTGGCTTAAGGAGCAATATTTGCCTGATCATGTTAAAGCTAAATTGTTGGATGCTCCTTTAAATCAGGACCACCTGTTTGGCAACAAGGCTGTGGAAGTTCTTAAAAAGATGGATGATAAGGATAGATCTATGCAAACTGTTGGTTTTTTACAAGTTCAGCCTCCTAGATTTAGTAGGCACTGGCCCTTTAAGAATTGGTCCTTTCCAGCCCCTTCCAGGTCTTCTCAAGCCAAACCCAGACACAGCAAAACCCCCAGGTTTCAGTCCCAGGGGACTCTCAGAACTATGCAGTGTGTGTGTGTGTGTGTGGGGGGGGGGGGGGGGGCTCCACTTCCAAGTCTGGAAATAATAAGACTCCCCCCTATGGTAAACTGTCTCAATGACTTCCTTTTAAAATTTCCAAGCACTTATCTGACTGCCCCTTTGGGGGAAGATTGCTCTTCATGCAAAGAATTGGGAACTCATTACCCAGGACAAATGGGTTTTAAATATAGTGTCCTAGGGATACAGATTTCACTTCCACACGTTGCCAACACCAAGTGGGTGGCCGGACCTACCCCCAAATCAGTGGGCAGAGGCCCAAAAACAAGTACTTTCTCTCTCAAGCATGGGGGCTATTCATCTGGTACCAGAAGAGGAAAAGGGACAAGGTTTCTACTTGAGACTTTTCCTGGTACCCAGGAAAGACAATTCATGGCGGCCTATGCTGGACCTGTCTACTCTAAACACCTTTTTGGAGATTCCAAAATTCAAGATGCTGACTCTTCACCAATTACTTCCTATGCTAGGCAAAGATGCCTGGTTGGCAACACTAGATTTAAAAGAAGCATACCTGCACATCCCAATCAGGGAATCTTGCAGAAGATGCCTACGCTTCAAAGCAGGCTACACGCACTATCAGTTCTCTACACTGCCCTTTGGCTTATCTACTGCGCCCAGGGTATTCACAAAGTGCCTAGCTCCAGTTTTTTGCATTTTGCAGGTAAAGAAATATTTAAATATACCCATACCTGGACGATTGTCTAATTCAGGCAGAAAGTCAGGACATACTTTTGAATCATCTGGCCTTTGTAAAAAGGGTTCTAACTTGTCTGGGGTACACCCATAAATGAAAAGAAGTCACAACTGGTACCCTGTCAACAAATTATATTCCTGGGAGCAAGCTTGAATACAACTTCCCAGATGGCTTACCTCACGCCAGAAAAGCAAATTCATTTGACAACTTACTTCAAACAAGTGGCCACAAAAACCCTGCTATATCTGCAAGACAAGTACTGCAAGCCTTGGGGTTCATGGCCTCCTGAATCCTTCTAATTCCATATGCAAGATTGCATATGAGGAAACTACAGTGGTATCTAAAAAGCCTATGGGTATCAGCATTCTCAAAACCTAGAAACAATGATTTCTATCATATCTTGCCTAGAGTTCCTTTCGTGGGCAGAGGCCTGCCACCAAAACAAGGGACTACCTTTCACACCACACCCTTTTGCCCAAACCCTAACAACAGATGCATCAGACTGTGCATGGGGGGCTCACCTGGCAGGGAAGTGCATTCAGGGCAAATGGAACCAAAGTCAAATGCACCTGTATATCAATCAAAAAGAAATGTTAGATCTAATGAATGCTCTGACAGCCTTCAAGGACCACATTCTTCCAACAACTAATGGTAAAGACGGACAACACCACTGTTATTTGGTACATAAACAGACAGGGGGTACACATTCTTACCCCCTCTGCAGACTAGCCATGGCATTGTGGAACACAGTCTTGAACTACCAAGTGGACCTACAAGCTCAATTCCTGCCAGGAAAATTGAATACACTGGCAGACGGACTAAGCAGAAACCTCATGGACCCACACGAGTGGAAACTGGAACCAAGGATTTTCAACATGTTGACAAGCAAATGGGGGAGCACAGATACAGACCTGTTTGCCTCTGCCCAGAACTACTAATTGGACAAATTTTGCACAAGGACTCCCCACAAACAAGCCTGGAAAGTGGATGCTCTGTTCTTCAGCTGGAAAAACCTATCAGTCTATGCCTTCCCCCGTCTGCCTCTGCTCTCCAAAGTACTACTGAACGTCAAACAGGACAAACCAAGGATGATTTTGACTGCTCCAGACTGACCATGCCAACACTGGTACCCCCTCCTGTGCAGTGTGCCACAGTTATCTCCATGGCACCTGCCTCAGACTCCTTCCCTGCTGTCTCAGCAGGAGAACCAGATTCTGCACCCACAGCTTCCAACACTGAACCTTGCAGCCTGGCTAATTACTTAATCTCTCCTTTACCATCCCTCAGCAAACCTGTGATGGATATCATGTTAGAGGCAAGGAGGCCTAGTACTAGAAAATCTTATGCTGCAAAATGGAAAAGATTCTGTGCCTGGAACCAATCTCAAGGGGTGAGCACAGCAGCGCCCAATTTACCTCAGATTTTACAATACTTAACTGAGATGCTTCACAAGGGCCTGTCTTTTTCCTCCATTAAAATCCACGCCTCAGCCATTTCAGCTCATAACACAGAACCTCCCCTCTTCTCTCGTCCACTGCTCAAGCAGTTCCTCAGAGGGGCCAAAAATTTGAGACCACCCAGGAGAGCTCCAACCACAGCCTGGGACCTTAACTTTGTCTTGGAGAAACTCACTCTACCTCCTTTCGAGCCAGCTGCTACTGCAGACTTAAAATTTCTTTCTTGGAAAACAGCTTTCCTCTTAGCAATCACTTCAGCTAGAAGGGTATCTGAATTACAGGCCCTTATGGCAGTGGAGCCTGTCATCATCTTTTATGCAGACAGGGTGTCACTCAGAACCAATCCATCCTTCATGCCCAAGGTGGTATCCAGTGTGGCTCTTAATCAGTCCATTCATTTGCCAGCCTTCTTTCCCAATCCACAGAATAAAAGGGAACGCATACTGCATTCCTTAGATGTGCACAGACAACTTAGATTCTACTTGGACAGAACTAAACCTCAAAGGAAATCTGAAAAACTGTTGGTAGCATTTGCTGCAGGGGCAGAGAGGAAGGCTATTTCAAAGCAAACCATTTCTAAATGGATAAGCCATTGCATTCATTTCTGCTATAAACACCATGGAAAACCTATCCCCCAGGGGATCAGACCTCACTCCACCAGGGCTGCATCTACCTCTACAGCCTTTCTCAGAGGCGTACCTACCAGGGACATCTAGAAGCTGCTACCTGGAGTTCTGTACATACTTTCACCAAGCATTATCATTTGCCAATTTTCTCTAACTCCAGAGCTGGCTTTGTCACTGCAGTCTTGCAGGCCTTTATAGCTGTCCCTAATGCTATTTAAACTCCTCCTCCCAACCATAGTTTTGGGAATCTACCCAAATGTAGTGACTGCAACAGTGAAACACGAAGAACATAATACAGTTGTGTACACTTACATAAATGTAGATGTTCGAATGTATTCACTGCAGTCCTGGTTTCCCTCCCTCTAGCTCCCTAAATTCTTTTGGCTATACCTCTGCTTTCCTTTACTATGCTTAAAAGCCTTTTTGGTGTATTTGCTTTTTTTGTTGGAGGTATAAATTTGTGCTTTTCTGTTTAATTGCGTCCCATTAGGGGGGCACCTGACATCTGGGGCAAGAAAAAATGATGTAATGGCGTCTGCTGCATGTTTTATACCCCTGGAAGAAGGGAGAGCAACCGACGCAGGACCCAAGACGTTGTTAATCAGGCCTACTGAGGACAACCTGAAAGCAAATTACCCAAATGTAATGACTGCAACAGTGAATACACTCGAACATCTACATTTATGGTAAGTGTACACAACTGTACTTTTCTTCTTCGGGGACTCTGCTGAATTTCTAGCCTGAGTGCCTCTTGTATTTCCTGCTGTTACTGTTTGACTTTGTTGTAAGCCTTTAAAGGCTGCCGAGTGCTTCTGAGTGCTTGCTTATTATAACAGATTAGAACTGCAGCAAAAATCAGAATGGCAACGCAAACTGTAATGTGCATGTTCACAGTTACAACCAGCAGCTAGAATGTCTGTGCAGTCTCCTCAAAAGAAGGATTTTTTTACAGTCCCAAACTGGAAAGTAAACTTAAAAGCATAGGAATCTGTACAGTAAACTCCACAGAGGGCAAAAGACACTGCAGAACTACTCAGACAGACCTATTACTACCTAGATGCTACCCTTTAAGAACATTTGCATTTACTAACTTAAGATATTCAGGTAGACTTTGTATTGTAAGATTTGGCTAGTCCTGATTAAAGGTTACATGGCTATCTGCAGCCTTATCCTTGTAGAAAAGTCTGACTGACTTGGGTAACAGGCTGCCAAAAGTATTAGCTTTCTCTGATTTCAGCTGAACACTGCTAACCGCTGCAGTCAGTTATAATGCAGAGTTCCTGGCTTAACCTGTTATTAAATGGTATCAAATGATAAGGATGCAATGAATATGATAAAACTTTGTTACAGATTGCTGTTTATCGTAGAAATAGTGATCATAGTTTGTAGTGGAATCTGTTTATTTGATTTTATATTAACAGTGTTATTTTCAGCAAATTCATTAATAGCAGGTTCAGCAAGTTGAAATATCTGGCTTTATGCAGAATTGCTCTGTCCTACCTTTGTTGATAGATGTTAATGTAGTATGTGATAGCTCCTCAGTTCATCATTTATTTAGGTAAATATGTTCTCCAGGATGAAAAATATTTACATTAGTTAATACAGCTACACGTGTACCTGTCATCATTCACTAAGAGAACTGCTGAGAAGTGCTTTGTAAATCTTGCTTCTTAAACCTTGCTGTGTTGTGTGGTCCATTTATACCCTGCAACTGCTCAAGTAGTGTGTGTGTGTGTTAAGAGGCTGGAGGGGGTGGGTGAAAAAACAGAACACAGTGACATTGTCTAAGTTGTTCTGGTGAATAAATGGGCTATGGCATAGACAACCTGTCTTGTAGAAATTAGAGACTTGAATGTTTTATTTTCTTTCTCAGCATTTCTCTGCAAACACTTTTCCATCTGCACAAGTTCTGTTTGTTTATTTAGTGTTTGGGGCAATTCATTAATCCAGCAGCTCCACCTCACTGTTTTTCCTGTTACGATATCCATCATTGCCTTCAAACTGAGAACTTAAAAAACAGTTGTTGTGACGATCAGAAACTGTTACTACACCAGCAGCTGATTGTTGTGAATAGATTGTTTGACTCCACCATATCTGTGTCTAGTATGGTCAGTTTTGTTATGCTGTATATGTGGTTCAGGATTTGGCTAAGGTCATTGTTGATAGCGTGGCTTAAATATTGGGTGAAGTGTAGCTGATGTCGACAGAGCAGGAAAAGGTTATGGGGTATTGATCACACCCAGCCTGATTCACCACAAGCAGCAAACAGAAAGCTGAGATGTAGCTTCAAAGGGATTTTATCCAAACAAAAAAGAAAGTAATTCAATCACTCCTCTGGCCTCTGGTCAGGCAACGCATTAAGTATTATGGTCAGTGCTGGAGGCTGTATAAGATGAGCAACATCAGGATGCTGTATGTGATCCAGATGAAAGACTCTAAAGTGGTGCGGGAGATGGTGGGAAAAGGTTACGACCAAAGGTGTAGGGAAGCTGGACAGAAGAGACTTTAATGACATTATTTTAAGTACATAAGGCGAATTTAGGGAGATGTGAAGGGGTCTGTCTTACTAGGAAGATAAAGGGGAAGTGGGGTCACAGGCAGCAGATTTGAGGAACTAACAGCGGTCTGAATCTTTAAAAGTAGATGTGCTAACTGAAATCATTGTTGGAGGATTCCTAACATCTAACTAAGGACAAAAAGCTTTACCTTCCTTAGGTCGTATGTCCGACGCATGACCTTAGCTCGTATGTGTTAGGTATATAGATGCATGGCTGTTTGAGCATGGATTTATCCACCAAACAGTGATCAGTCCAAAAGAGCGCAGGTTGTGCATCTTTCGGACTGATCAGTGTTTGGTCGTTGGTACCTTTGCTTCGATCTTTTATCCAAATTATTGCCCCTTTGGGGAAACTTCCTTTTTTAATTGCTCCTTATTTTATTGAAAGCTGTTAGATGTCAGCTAGGAGAAAGAGGTGCAAGTGCACTAGGCAGATTCTGTACAAGGACTTGTATACCAAATGTCTCTTTTGCCTAGGCCAGGAACACAATCGCAAATTTTGCTTAATCTGTTAACTTTTCAATCTCAAACCCTTTGGTCAAGGCTTTCCTCTTTCAACACCTTTCTTGAGACTCAGTGTTGTAAGTGCTTGTCTCAGTCCAACGTCGCCAAATCCCCATCCCAGGATGCCCTATTCCACCAAAGAAAAAGCTAAATAGACCTATAATGGATCTGCAGTCCAAGGTTTCAGACTCAGACATACCAACTAAGGTTCCAGAACCTGCAGTACATCAGGCTACCTCTCAGTTGCTCACTACTGAGACCCTGTTAGAGGCCGATATGGCTCCTGAGACCTTACACTCACGGTGTCCCACAGATTTTAGTTGAGGAAGAAGTCTCAGGATCTTGAATAGAAGTTAGGGTTCCGAAACTCCATGTCTCATCCAGACAGATGTGACACCTAAAAAGAAAAAAAAAAAACAGAAGACTAGGCATGCATGTCTCCCTCAGCAGCTAGGGAAAAGAAGTGGATAGATTTCTCATAGGGCTTTTCCAAAGCTGTTATGTCTTTGAAACCTTCCTCCTTTGGGTCTCTACAACCACAGGCTACTCCTCAAAAACTCGCTTTGGTTTCCTCTTTCTCTGAGGAAGAACAAGCCTACGATTCTGACCATTCAGTAGATTATTCATCTCAGCTGCATTCTCCAGGACAAATCTCTTCTGACAAAGAGGATTCAGTCTCCTAATTCCCCTTTTGAGGAAGTTTCATTTGGGGAGACTATCCAGAACATGAAACACTTTGAAGGGTAGTCCATTCAAATCTCTGATATTCAGAAGTGGTATTACAGCCTTTTGGAAATGGGTACCCACTGCCCCCTTCTCCAGTCCCTTCTATCCTTGAGCCTTTCTTCTTCACCTGATTCTTGACCACCAGCTCCTAAAAGACCAGACAGGTTTTACAAGCTACTTGATGACCTAAAATACTTACACGAAAATCCAGTAACAAACATTTCTGCAATATCTACTTCTCTTTCTCTTTAGATAAACCTGCTAAGCTTCTGCCCAGTGCTAATGCCCTATCTACAGACCAAGGTAGTAGGGCTATGAATAGATGGGAAAGAAGGATTACACCTCTACCACCCTGGTTTTAGTGCAGTTAACTACCAGACTCAAACAAAGTAATTTATCTCTGTTTTGCATTCCTTAAAGGTTTTGATGGACCCTCCTGCAGCAGAGTCAAAGCAACAAATGCAGAGCCTACTATTGAAGGCCATTCAAAAAACAAGATACAGCTTTAAGTGCAGTTATGATGCTGTGGACCCTTCTAGGAAAGCTGCTACCGGATCTGTAGCACCTGAGGATTTCAAATCTAAACTTCTAGACTCTCCTTTGGACAAAGGTTTACTGTTTAGTCCTCAGGCTGCCAGTCTCTTCAAAACTCTTCAAAATCAGGGTAGGACTGTTGGACTGCAGGCAGACTGTACTCTCCTCTTTTCCTGGATATCATAGAAACTACCCATCTAAACCTTTCGTCTTCATTAGAAATAATTCTAGGACATCTTAGAAGCTATGAAAAAAATGTAGGAGAAGTTAATCTGGCAGGGAACCTTCAGGGGAGAAGCATCTCTTTGGAAGCAAAAATCTGCGACTACCTCTGCAGTACCCCCCCCCCCTCAGTCCCATTACTTCCCTCTTCCAAAGGCTATCACTTTCCCTAGCCAGGTAGGAGTCTGTTACCACAGACAAGTGGGTCTTCTCCATCATCAAGGACAGTTGTGCCGTGTTATCTGAAAATATTCCCCTCTGAAAAGCATGCCACTTCCTACTCCACAACCAAGTCTTCCTTCTGACCCTCCTCATTCCATACCTCTTGAATTTGGACACTGTTGAACAAGTCCCAGTGGACTGCATAGGAAAATGATTTTGCTCCAGGATCTTTCTAGTGCCAGAGAAAGAGGGGTAGTGGAGACCCATCCTAGACCTGTCTCTCCTAAACACTTACTTGAGGATACCATCTTTCAAAATGCTCTCTCTTCACACTCTTCTGACTTTCATCCTCCCCAAGCTTTCTTAGTATCACTGTATCTGAAGGACACCTACTTACATATACCCCTTCATACTTATAGGAGATTCCTCAGGTTTTCCTAAGGCTGCTCGCATTTTCAATTTACTGCTCTGTCTTTTGGTCATTTCACAGCTGTAAAAGTGTTCACAAAATGTCTAACTGCAGTAGTGGCTTTCTGCCGCACTCCAAGAATCCAGATTTTCTCCTGCTTGGACAACCTGCTGATCCGGGCTGTCACTCCATAAATTCTCCTCTACCATCAACACTTTGCCCTCCAACTCCTGACCGGTCTGGTTTTCCCTATACACTACAAAAAATCCAAATTGACCCCTATTGCTGGGCTTACAGACTGTTGACAAAAAAAAAAGTCATGCCTTCCTTGTCTGTCCATTTTTCTTTCAAAATCTCTTCTCCGTAGCCCTTTGCTCAGCAAGAGAGATGCTAAGAACTCTGGCGTTCATAGTAGCCACCATCTCTATGCCCCCCTAGCTAGACTTCATCTGAGAAAAAGGGTCTATATTATATATATATTCAAACTTTCTAAACTTTGAATCTCATATGTTCAACAACATATGATCGAAGTTTAAAAGTTTGAATATATAATTAAAAAAAAAACTTACTTTTAACGGTGCAGGCAGGGGGGCAAGCCCGCTTGCACCTCCCCACACCCCCCTACTTAAATATACCAACTCAGAGATCGCACTTCAGTGCAGAAAAGGGAAATTCTCCCATTCTGCACCGAACAGCGCCGTTAGGTTTAATCTTCGAACTCTTGAAATGTCGATCATATGGTGTCGACCATATGACATTCAACATTTCAAGTGTTCGGAGTTCTAATAGGAACCCGAGAAAAGTTCAGTGGTACTGAAATCTGTGTGGTCCCAGCACTGTCACCCCTTGAACACCCGGATTTCCCTCCACCCTTCTCTCAAGAAGGAGCTGCTGTGGTGGAAGAAACAGGTCATCTTCAACCCAGGACTGACATTCACACCACCACCTCCTCCTCTTCAACAGGTTCACACAGACACTTGCAAAAGGCATGGGGAGCATGGACAGGATCACACAGAGTGCAGGGCAAATGGCAACCTCATTTCCTGAAGGAACATGACAATCTGAAGGAAATTCGCTTCACCCACATTTGGAAACCCAGGTCACTCCTAGTGTACACAGACCACAACACAGTCATGTGGTACATTAACAGGGAGGCACCAGGTTATACCAACTCTGCAGGTTATCATAGGAGGCATGGAACTTGGCCATCCAGATGGACATCATGCTCACCACCACATGCATTCCTTTTCAGGACATTGTGCTAGCAGACTTCCTAAGCCACTCCCTGGAAGACCCCCACGACTGGATGTTGAACAGGATTTTCAGACAATCACCCTTCAGTGGGACACTCCTCAGATAGACCTCTTTGCATCATCAACCATCAGCTCCACCAGATCTTCACCAAGGGCCCTTCTCTTACAGTTTGGTGGACAGATGCCTTTTCATTCCAGTGGACAAGAAAGTTCTGTGCCTTTCCTCCTCTGCCTTCTCTTTCAAATATCCTTCTCAAGGCATAAAATGAAACACCCAAACTGATTCTGATAGCACCCTTTTGGCCAAGGCAGTACTGGTTTCCTCTGCTTTTTTACCTGACTAAGGGAATTTACAGGGAAATCTCTCATCTAGACCTGATAACTCAGAAAAAGGCTTGCTGCTACACCCATATCTTCCATCTCTCTACCTGACCCTATGGATATAGGATTTAATTTCCTTAAAGACACCTCTTCTCTGAGTAAGTTGTTCATGTCCTGTAAGAAGCCAGGAGACCAACTACTAGAAAGTCTTGCACAGCTAAATGGAAGAGATTCTTCTGTTGGTGCCACAAACTTGGTCAGGACCCATTCTTATCACTGGTTCCTGCTGCATTAGAGTAACTCTGTGAATTGCTTTGATCAGGTTTGGCCTACTCTTTATAAAAGCTCACCTGTCAGCTATCAAAGTCTGCCTCCTGTCTAGATCCCCTCCACTTATGTCAAGGGCCATTAAGCTTTTTCTTCAGGGAAGATGTTCATCGTGTTTCACTGTTGCAGTCATTACAATTGGGTTATCCTGCTGGCAGACTACCCGCAGTCGGCCTGAGTTCCAAAGTCTAGGTCTGGCGTCAGTTGCTGTCGCCTCCTCCCTGACGTCAGTGCTCCAGGGGTATAAAAGATGCAGCCAATGCCATTTTCTTCTGTCTTTCTTGCTGCGCGGTGCCCGAAGCAAAAGCAGTTCGCAAGTGCCGGTTGGCTGACTCCTGAGATTTTCAAATTCGAATTTCAGTTCCGAAGTCTTCATTAAGGCCAAGTACCCCACTGGAGAAACTTTTTTCTTGCTCCAGACAGATGTCAGAAAAAGTTAATAATTGTATTTCTTGTGGGAAGCAAATACCTCATAAGGATTTTCATTCTTACTGTATTCCTTGCCTAGGCCCTGACCACGACGTTGCTAGTTGTCGGTTTTGTGCTAGATTTAACCAACGCGCTGTTAAGCTTCGGTACGATTTTGTATTTCATTACTTTGGCAGAAGATTTAATTATATAATGCCGTCGGAACAGCCGACTACCGGAGTTTATAAAAAGCGCAAAGAAAAAGAAAAGGACAGGCATCCGAGGTCCAAAACTGATGATGAGGCTTCCGCTAGGCGATTCGCCGGTTCTCAGTGAGGTGCTTTTGCAGCCCCTGACACTCGCTACCCCAGAGCCACAGGCCGCTTCAGACTCCCATATGGAGCCGACTAGGCTGCTGGAAACTCCAGGTATTGGACACTTGGAAACTATTCCCTTAGATGGGTCCGGAGCCGCTGAGCAGGCATCGGCTTCTGAGGGTATTTTCAGGCCTACACAGTTATATGTGAAACCAACTTCGGCTTCCAAGGCAAAGACCAAAGCAGCTCTAAAGACAAAGAAACAAGTACAGCATTCACCTGGACAAGCCTCCATGCCTAAAAAACAGATGCTTAAAATGGCCGAAGACCTAATTACTTTGATCAGGGGTTCCCATCCCCCTCCTGATAAGAGGCCTAGGCAAGAGATAGAATATGAATCTTCAGATCAGGTTTCCATTTCCTCTGATTCCTCTTCTGAACAGGAATATTCTCTTCCTTCCTATGAGGATTCTGATGCTGAAGAATCTATCCCTTCAGTCTCTCCTCCTGAGGGTTATTCTTTTGGGGAGACCCTGCATACTATGAGGGAGCATTTCCACTGGGAGAGCCAAGATTACTTAGAATCCAAGAAAAGGCTCAAAGACCTCCTTTTATTACCTCAGCACAGGGCCCCTTGCTATTCTTCCTGTTTTAGACATTGTAGATGATGTATTTTCAGAGTCAGGTCTGTCTCCTGACTCTCTACCACCAGCTCCTGTTAAGCCACACAGATACTACAGGGTTCCTGGTTCACATACATTTTTTTATAAAAACCCTGCTGCTGACCCAGAAACTATCTCTCAGGGTCCCAAAGGGGTCAAAGCTTCCTCTGCAAAAAACCCTATCCCCTCTGATAGGGATTCAAGGGCCCTGGACAGATGGGGGAAAAAAGATTTATACTTCTGCTACCTTGGCTGTAAGAGCTTTAAATTGTCAATTTCATATCCTTAAATATCAGCAATATCTTATGTCCCTGCTTAAACAGAAAATGTTGACAAATTCAGAATGTGCAGAAAGCAAAGAAATGCAGGATTTATTGCATGCAGCTGAACAAGTGGGAAAGCATACTTTGCAATGTGGTTTTGATTCTCTAGAGGCCTCCTGCAGGGCCGCCGTTACGGGTTCTGTCATTAGGAGGCATGTTTGGTTAAAAGAACAGAATCTGCCTGATCATGTTAAAGCAAAGCTATTAGATGCTCCATTACATCATGATACCTTGTTTGGTGTTAAAGCAGAAGAGGTGTTGAAGAAAATGGAGGACAAAGCTAAATCTATGCAAACAGTCAAGGATTTCTTACAGGTACAGCCTCCCAGATTTAGCAGGAACTGGTCTACAAAGAATTGGTCTTTTCCAGTGTCAGACAGGCCGCAAAGAGGCAGATACAGATGCCCCAGTGGCAGATCACAGCCCCAAGGCTCATACAGGCCTAAACAATGGGGTGCTTCTACCTCCAAAAGCGGAGAGGAAAAATCACAGCCATACAGGAAACAGTCTCAATGACTTTTCCCTGCCAGCACCAAGCACTTATCTTCTGGCAGCTCCTTTGGGGGGAAAACTAGCACTTTTTTCACAAAATTGGCACATGATCACCCAGGACAAATGGGTCATAAATATCATATCACAAGGGTACAGGTTCCACTTTCACACCCTGCCAAGGTCAAATGGTATGCCAGACCTGCCACGTAATCAATGGGCAAAGGCCCAAAGACAAGTTTCATCCCTCATGGACATGAGGGCCATTCAGCAAGTACCACAGCAAGAGCAGGGACTAGAATTTTACTCAAGGCTATTCTTGGTGCCCAGAAAGGACAAAGCCTGGAGACCAATACTGGACCTGTCTATCCTAAACACATTTCTGGATATTCCAAAATTCAAAATGTTAACTCTGCAGCAGCTTTTGCCCATGCTGGGCAAGAAGGCTTGGCTTGTAACTTTAGACCTAAAAGAGGCATACTTGCATATCCCAATCAGACAATCATGCAGAAGATACCTCAGATTTATAGCTGGTTCAATGCACTACCAATTCTCTGCACTGCCCTTTGGCATATCTACTGCGCCCAGGGTCTTCACAAAATGCCTGGCACCAGTAATTGCATTTTGCAGACAGAGGAATACAAATATATCCTTACTTGGACGACTGCCTTATTCAAGCAAGAGAACAAGGACATTCTAGTACAGCATCTGGTGTTTATAAAAAGATTACTAACAGGTCTAGGGTACACAGTAAACGAAAGGAAATCAAAACTCGTACCCTCTCAAGAGATAATATTCCTGGGTGCAAGCTTAAATACAACTGCCCAGATGGCTTATCTCATGCCAGACAAACGCAGACAACTGACTACTTATTTCAAAATGTTGGCAACAAAGACCCAGTTATCTGCAAGATAAATTCTGCAGGCTTTGGACTTCATGGCATCCTGCATTCTGCTAATTCCATATGCAAGACTGCATATGAGGAAACTTCAATGGTATCTAAAAAGTGTTTGGACTCAACATTGCCACAGCTTGAAAACAATAATTACCCTCATTCCCCTGCCTGCAACAGGAGTTTCGATGGTGGGCAAAGGCCTGTCACCACAACACGGGACAGCCATTCACCTTACCCACAGCTAGGCAGACATTGACAACAGATGCATCAGATTATGCCTGGGGGGACCCATATGGCAGGAAGATGTATTCAGGGCACATGGTCCGCAAGTCAAAAGCATCTACATATCAATCAAAAAGAGATGCTAGCTGTTCAAAATTCCTTGACAGCCTTCAAGGATCTACTTCATCTAGGACAACTACTGATAAAGACTGACAATACTACAGTCATGTGGTACATAAACAAGCAGGGAGGCACACATTCTTACCCCCTTTGCAGACTAGCCATGAACTTGTGGGACACAGCATTGGCTTACCAAGTACATCTGCAAGAACAATTCCTGCCAGGAAAGATCAATACTCTGCAGGCGAACTAAGCAGAAACCTAATGGATCCCCACGAGTAGAAATTGGATCCACAAGTCTTCAGCATGATGACAAGGAACTGGGGATGCCATTCAAGACGCATCTCTTTCTAAAGCGGTGAAGGATGTTATTTTGTAGGCCAGGAGGCCTAGCACCAGAAAATCTTATTGAGAAAAATGGAAGAGATTCTGTGCTTGGAACCAGGCACAAGGTATTGACACGATTGTTCCAAATATTCCTCGGATTTTGCAATACTTAACTGAGATGCTGGATAAAGGCCTTTCCTTTTCATCAATTAAAATTCATGCCTCTGCCATTTCAGCTCATTACAATACAGAACCACCTATTTTTTCTCATCCATTACTAAGGCAGTACCTCAGAGGGGCCAAAAACATAAGACCTCCAAGGAGAGCACCAATACCTGCATGGGACCTCAACTACATCTTGGAAAAACTCACACTGCCTCCGTTTGAGCCAGCCTCTGCAGCTGATATAAAATTCTTATCCTGGAAAGCAGCTCTGCTCCTAGCAATAACCTCCGCTAGACGAGTCTCAGAGTTACAGGCACTTATGGCTATGGAACCTTTTATCATTTTCCATCCTGACAGGGTTTCTCTGAGGACAAAACCCTACATTTATGCCTAAGGTAGTGTCCAGTCTGGCCCTTAACCAAACAATTAATTTGCCTACCTTTTATCCAAAGCCACAGAATAAGGGTGAGAGACATCTGCATTCTTTGGACATTCACAGGCAGCTACGCTTCTACTTGGACAGAACCAAAACTTTCAGAAAGACTAAACTTCTAGTGGCATATGCTGCAGGATCACAAGGAAAGCCTATCTCAAAGCAGACTATTTCAAAGTGGATAGGCCACTGCATTTGTTTCTGCTATTCACAGCATGGCGCCTAAGGGCATTAGGCCTCATTCAACCAGAGCAGCAGCCACTTCAGCAGCCTTCCTCAGAGGATTACCAACCAAAGACATCTTAGAGGCTGCAACTTGGAGTTCAGTGCACACTTTTACAAAGCACGATCACTTACTTCTCTAATCAAAATCCAGGGCAGGCTTTGCCACTGTAGTTCTGCAGGGCCTCATTGCCTCTCCTAATCCTATTTAGCACCAGCCTCCCAACCTTAGCTTTGGGATTCAACCCAATTGTAATGACTGCAACAGTGAAACACGATGAACATAGTACAGTTGTGTACTTACCATAAATGTAGATGTTCGAGTGTATTCACTGTTGCAGTCCAGGTTACCCTCCCACCATCCCCCTTTTCCTTTGCTGAGACTTATCTGTACTTCTCTATTCTACGCAACCTATGGGGTGTATTTGCTTGTAGATGAAGGAAAAGTTGTTTTTTGTGTATGCATGCTTATTGGCATAATTTAGCCTACCATTTTAGGGGCACCTGACATCTGGGGCAAGAAAAACTGAAGAAAATGGCATCGGCTGCATCTTTTATACCCCTGGCGCACTGACGTCAGGGAGGAGGCGACAGCAACCGATGCCAGACCTAGACTTTGGAACTCAGGCCAACTGCAGGTAGACTGCCAGCAGGATAACCCAACTGTAATGACTGCAACAGTGAATACACTCAAACATCTACATTTATAGTAGGTACACAACTGTACTTTTTGTGTCTTAACCCACGAAGGAAACTGGTCTCTCCTCATGGGATGGATCTTTATTTTTGTACTTGGAAAATTTACACAGTCTCCTTTTGAACTAACATCTTCTGCTTCTCTAAAATTCTGTACTTGGAAAACTAACTTTCTCTTGGCTCTCTCCTCTGCTAGGAAAGTTTTTGACTTACAAGGTTTCATGGGCGTTCCCCATTTTCGTATTTTTTTACAAGGACAAGTTAACTCTCAGGGTTAATCCATCATTCATGCCTAAGGTAGTGAACAAGCTGTCCTTCCATCAAGCCGTTCATCTACCCTAATCCACAAAATGGAGTGGAATGGATCTTACATTCTCTGGACATTCACAGGCAACTTAGATTTTATCTGGACAAAACTAAATCCTTTAGAAGACTGACTGGCTGTTTGTATCATGTATGAGCTCAAGCTGGGCCATCCAGTCTCCAAACAAACTATTGCAGCTTGAATTTCTTAGGCTATCTCTTTCTGCTACTTGCACTATGGTAAGACTTTGCCTTCCTGCCCTAAAACACATTCCACTAAGGAAGTGTCTTCCTCAGGGGCATTTCACAAGGTAACAGACTCCATGTCTATTTTGGAGGCTGTTGCTTGCTTCTCTGTACACACCTTTAGCAAATACTACAAAATTGATGCTTTCCCCTGGTCCAGGGCAACCTTTGCTAGGTCATTCCTGTCTGCAGTGCTGGCAACTCTTTAACTCAGTAGCCAACCACCCTTCCTTCCTCCTCCAGCTCTAGGAATTGCCCATATGTCAGGAATACTGCAGCGATGACTCAGTCAGGGCATAGTACAGTTGTATAAAAACTTGTAATAACAGTAGATATTCTACTGATCACTGTTGCAGTATTCCAACCCACCCTCCACCCCCTTTTCTGTACGTCACTTCAGCTTTCCTACTCCTCTCCCCCTTTATTTTAACCTTTGTTTTGTTACATGGAAATAATGAAGATGTTCATCGTGCATACAGCTGCAGTCATAACAGATGGGTTCTCCTGCCGTCAGGCGGGTCCTCGGTCGGCCAAAGTCTAGGTCTGGCATCGGTTGTCGTCGCTTTCTTTCCTGACGTCAGTGCGACAGGGGTATATAAGACACAGCCGACGCCATTTTCTTCAGTCTTTTTTGCCGCGCGGTGCCTGAAGCAGAAGCAGTTCGCAAGTGCCGGTCGGCCAGCTCCTGAAATTACGAAAATTTGGAAACCGAAGTCTTCTTTAAAGCTAAGTACCCCGTTGGGGAAACTTTTCTTGCCTCAGACCGATGTCAGAAAAAGTTAACAATTGTATTTCTTGTGGGAAGCAAATGCCGCATAAGGATTTCCATTCCCTCTGTATACCTTGTTTAGGCCCAGACCACGACGTCTCGGGCTGTCGCTTTTGTGCTACTTTCAATAAACGCACTATCAAGCGTCGGGCGGAGTTCGCCCAGCACTTTTTTGATGAAGCCTTTGATTATAAAATGTCGTCGGAGACTCCGACTATCGTTTTGTCCAAAAAACGCAAGGACAAAGACCGACACGCGAGGTCCGCGGTCTCCACCGACACCATGCCAAAACCGACTACACGTGGTCCGGTTCTCAGCGAGGCGCCTACGCAGCCCCTGACTACCGACGACACTTCTCTGGCAGTGTCTTCTGTAACCGAGACCGCCGGTGCCTCGGCCCATACCCTGACTACAGCTACCGAAGCCACTGTGAGTGTTGAGCCTCTTAATGTGGACAGGTCCACTTCCACCCATGGTGTCTTCAGACCCTCATCTTCCTTTTCCATAAAGGCCTTTACTAAGTCCAAACCAGCCATGCATCCCAAGAGGCCTGTTGCACAGGGCCCATCTCCAGGTCCCATGCCTAAAAAGCAGATGCTCAAAATGGCTGAGGATTTAATTACTCTTATCGGGGGTTCCCAACCCCCTCCGGACAAGAGACCCAGAATGGAGGAAGATTCTCCCTGTTCTGACCAGGGCTCCATTATTTCAGAACATTCTGATGAAGCGGAACACTCGTACTCCCCTTTTGAAGATTCTGATGCAGAGCAGTCCATTCCTTCTGTATTTCCCCCAGAGGATTTTTCTTTCGTGGAAACCTTGCATACCTTGAGGGAACACTTCCATTGGGAAGGCCAAGATTTTTCAGATTCCAAGAAAAGACTTGGGGAATTTCTTTTGCTACCTCAGCACAGACCTCTGGCGATTCCTCCTGTCTTGGACATACTTGATGATGTTTACTCGGAGGCTTGCCTTAATCTGGATTCCCTGCCTCCTGCCCCAGTCAAGCCTGATAGGTACTACAGAGTTCCTAACTCACAGCAATTTCTTTACAAAAGCCATAATGCTGACCCTGAAACCATTTCTCAAGGCCCCAAGGGAATGAAGGCCTCTACTGCTAAGAATCCATTACCTTCCGAAAGAGATTCTAGATCCTTAGAAAGGTGGGGAAAAAAGGTATATACCTCGGCCACCCTAGCCATGAGGGCCTTGAATTGTCAGTTCCATATGCTTAAATATCAGCAGTTTCTGTTATCACAATTAAGGAATAAAATGTCACAACCTGAACAACCAGATTTGAAGGAGTTGCAGGATATGATGCATAGTGCAGAACAAGTGGGTAAACACACCTTACAATGTGGCTATGATGCTCTGGAGGCCTCAAGTAGAGCTGCTGCTACAGGATCAGTCATTCGTAGACATGCCTGGCTTAGGGAACAAACCTTGCCTGATCATGTTAAAGCTAAACTACTAGATGCTCCTTTACAAAAGGATGTATTATTTGGTACTAATGCTGAGGAAATACTAAGGAAAATGGAAGAAAAAGCTAAATCTATGCAAACTGTCAAAGCTTTTCTACAGGTACAACCACCACGTTTTAGCAGAAATTGGCCTTCAAAAAACTGGTCCTTTCCAGCCACGAACAAGCCCCAAAGAGGTAGATACAGGCGCACAAGGGACAGAGGACAATCTCAAGGATCATATAGAGGCAGACAATGGCAAACTCCAGCACCAAGAGGTGGCGAAGACAGTGCACAACAATACAGGAAACCAACCCAATGACTTTCCCCTTTGCATGCCAAGCAAGTCTCAGCTGGCAGCACCCTTGGGAGGAAAGCTGGCATTATTTTCAAAAAATTGGCATATTATCACAACAGACAAATGGATCCTGGACATTATAAACAGAGGCTACAGATTTCATTTTCACACTCTTCCAAAAATGAGAGGCATGCCAAACCTGCCACACAATCAAAGGGCAGAGGCTCAAATACAAATTTCAAAGCTCATGGACATGAAAGCTATTCAGGAGGTACCTACTCACGAACAAGGTCAAGGTTTTTATTCCAGACTATTCCTGGTACCAAGGAAGGGAACCGATTGCAGACCCATTTTGGACTTATCCATCCTAAACGCATTTCTACTCGTACCAAAATTCAAGATGCTCACCTTTATAGCAGCTTCTTCCCATGCTGGGCAAGGAGTTTTGGCTGGTAACATTGGACCTCAAGGAGGCATACCTGCATGTCCCAATCAGACAAAGCTGCAGAAGATACCTCAGATTTCTTGCAGGTTCAATCCACTATCAATTCTCTGCATTGCCCTTTGGCTTATCTACTGCGCCCAGAGTATTCACAAAATGCTTGGCATCAGTAATTGCCTACTGCAGACTTCAAGGGATACAAATTTACCCTTATTTGGACGACTGCCTGATCCAAGCGGACAGCAAACACATACTTCTGGAACATCTGGCTTATGTAACACAGTCATTGAATTCTCTGGGATACACAGTCAACAAAGAGAAATCCAGGCTAACACCATCTCAGAAAATAATTTTCCTGGGTGCCAACTTGGACACAAACACCCAGATGGCCTATCTTACGCCAGAAAAACAGGGGCAACTAACTCAGTACTTCAAAATACTAGCAAAGTGTACCAGGCTAACTGCAAGGAAAATCCTGCAGGCTCTGGGCTTCATGGCATCTTGCATTCTTCTAATCCCATGTGCAAAGTTACATATGAGGAAACTTCAATGGTACCTAAAAATCCTATGGTCTCAACACAGCCACAGTTTGGAAACAATAATACCACTAATCCCGTGTTTGCAAAAGGAATTTCTATGGTGGGCCCAAGCTTGCCAAACAAACGCAGATCTACCATTCTGCAAGCCTCAAGCAAATCAAGTCATCACAACAGACGCCTCAGACTACGCCTGGGGGGCACACATGACAGACAGGTGCATTCAGGGCAAATGGTCCCAAAAGGAAAAGCACCTTCACATCAATCAAAAAGAAATGCTAGCAGTGATAAATGCAATTACAGCTTTCAAGGACCTCCTGCATCCAGGGCAATTATTGATAAGAACAGACAACACCACAGTAATGTGGTACATAAACAAACAAGGAGGAACACATTCATACCCCCTGTGCAGGCTGGCCATGTCACTTTGGAACTTGGCTCTGGAATGGCAAATCGAACTTCAAGCACAGTACCTTCCAGGTTTGGAAAACTCGCTGGCAGACCATCTAAGCAGAAATATGACAGACCCGCATGAATGGAAGTTGCATCCTCAAGTGTTTACAAATATAATCCAAGCGTGGGGAAGGCCAGACATAGATCTCTTTGCCTCCCACAGGAATCATCAATTGACAAAATACTGCTCAAGGACATTCCATCCAAAGGCCTGGAGAGTGGACGCCCTTTCTTTCAGTTGGGCAGCACGGACAGTTTACGTCTTCCCACCTTTGCCTCTACTGCCCAAGGTGCTCTTGAAAGCAAGAGCAGACAGACCGAAGATGATACTGATTGCTCCAGACTGGCCAAGACAACACTGGTACCCACTCCTGAGGAGCCTAACACATTCTCCTCCCTGGACCCTACCTCTAATGCCTCTTCTACTGACCCAGCACAGCTACAAAACTCTTCACAGTCAGCTGAAAACACTCAGTCTGGCTGCATGGAAATTTCCTTAACACCACAACAGACCCTACTATCCAAGAAGGTGCAGGATGTCACTTTAGAGGCCAGAAGGCCATCTACTAGAAAGGCTTACTCCGCAAAATGGAAATGGTTTTGCGCTTGGAATGAGAAAAAAGGCCAGGATCCTAGAAAACTGAATTTGCCTCCGATATTACAGTATCTAGCTGAGCTGTTGAACAGTGGACTTTCATTTTCCTCCATCAAAATCCATGCCTCAGCCATTTCTGCAGAATACAACACTGATCCACCCTTATTCTCTCACCCACTCTTAAGACGGTTCCTCAGAGGGGCTAAGAATATAAGACCTCCAAGGAAACAACCAATACCAGCCTGGGATCTTAATTACATTCTAGAAAAATTAACATTGCCTCCCTTTGAACCAGCTGCCTCAACAGATTTGCAATATTTGTCCTGGAAAACCGCTTTCCTTCTGGCCATTATCTTAGCTCGTAGGGTTTCGGAACTACAAGCCCTCATGGCTGTGCAGCCCTTTCTCGTCTTCCATCAGGACAGGGTTTCCCTATGAACCAACCCATCATTTATGCCTAAGGTAGTATCCAGGGTAGCTTTAAATCAGGCCATACACTTACCCACCTTTTACCCAAATCCTCAAAACAAAGGGGAAAGGCTGCTACATTCCTTAGACATCCATAGACAGCTACGTTACTATTTGGACAGAACAAAGCCTTTCAGGAAATCAGAACAACTCTGTGTCCTATGCTGTAGGAGCACAAGGGAAGCCAATTTCCAAACAGACAATTTAAAAATGGATAGGCCACTGCATACGGTTTTGTTTCTCCTTTCATGGTAAATCTGTAACTGCAGGCATCGGATCCCACTCCACAAGGGCCACAGCTACCTCTGCAGCCTTCCTCAGAGGAGTCCCTACCAAAGATATTTTGGAGGCAGCCACTTGGAGTTCTGTGCATACCTTCACTAAACACTACCACCTACCTCTATACTCCAAAACTAGAGCAGGCTTTGCAACTGCTGTGTTGCAGGGCATTCTGGCTCCTCCCAATTCCACCTAGTGCCTACCACCCTGTGCGTAGCTTTGGGATTCTACCCATCTGTTATGACTGCAGCTGTATGCACGATGAACATAGTATAGTTTTGTACCTACCATAAATGTAGATGTTCGAGTGCTAATACAGCTGCAGTCCAGGTTTCCCTCCCTCCTTCCCCTCTGGGTACAGACCTAGTGGCTAACTCCTCATCTTACAACTTGATTGGGTTATCCTTCTATGATGCATTTGCTTGCAACTACTGGTTTTTGATTATATTGCAATGCATGATTATATATTTTATATATATATATATATATTTTTATATATATTGCCTTCCTTATGGGGGCACCTGACATCTGGGGCAAGAAAGACTGAGGACCTAGACTTTGGAATTCGGCCGACCGAGGACCCGCATGACGGCAGGAGAACCCATCTGTTATGATTGCAGCTACTCGAAAATCTACATTTATGGTCGGTACAAAACTGTACTTTTTCTTTCCTATTTGAGCTACATCCCTCCTATCTGACCAGTTTCCTCTCTCAGTAGTCTTCAGACTCCTGGCTTGGAGGTAGTCTGAGGATCCACGCTCGTACATGCCTGTCTGTCTGTTTACCCCAACACATAAGAGCTGAGGTTATGCATCTGACATATGACCTAGGGAAGGTAAAGCTTTGGTACTCCGGATGGTCATCGGTGGTGACAACCCATATGTCAGGAATTCTGCAACAGTGATCAGTATGACATCTACTCTTAGGCTATGTTCTTACACAACTGTACACAACTGTACATTCTTTAGAGAGGATGTTGTAGGCACTTGGAATGGACTACTAGAATTGCTTATAAACCTGTCCCTCAACTGTAATTGTATTTTATTTATTTGTTAGTAAAGATTTTGGTCTGCATTTGTAGTATTGGTAGGGATATCGGTCCTGGACAGTTGGGTTTCAAATGGCAGTGCAAGTGAGAATGTTAGGATATAAAATAAACATTAAGCTGAGGAGCTACTTTATATTAAAAATATAAAAAAAATGATATACTAACAATTAAACGAATATTAATTTAACAGCTAGCCCATTAAATGCATGAATCCTAATGAGGAAGATACATTTTAAATGCACAACAGTTCAGAGCAGTGCAACCCATTATTATTCCATTTCAGTTTGGTTCAAGCAGCAGGACAAAAGGAGTATTAACCAGCTCTGAGCAAAAAAATGTTAGTCTAGGTGGCAAACAAATGTCTGCCTCTTAGTACTGACTAACACCATTGACAACATGTTAAAAATAGATATAGTAATATGAGCTGAAGCTGCAAAAATAGGTTACAACACAGAGTAAGCAGCTGTAGCTGAACTGGGTATTGCAGTTTAACTGAAACTGTCTGTTCTAATTTGAATCATGAGAACAGGTTTGCAAATACGGTAAGGCTAGTCTTTGCCTAAAGACTATAAGATTATTCACGTAATCTGGAAAAATTGTGTACAGTAACTAAATCTCAGCCTTACTGTATTTCATCTAACCTGGTCTCTCTCTCTCTCTATATATATATACATATATATATATATATATATATATATATTTTTTTTTTTTTTTTTTTTTTGGTGTGTTTTTGTTGTCTATCATTGTAATTATTTAAGCATGTTGTTTTATTTGCTGTTTTACAGATGGGTGGTCACAGCAAAGCAGTAAAAGGGCACTGTAGAGTGCTTGCTTTAGCTTATTTCAAGGCAAGAAAATCATGGCTTCCCAGATTTAGTAAGCTTACCTCTGACCTAAGGTACAAGTACCCATAGAAGGTGGCCATGCTGACTACCCGTCTTAGTCTTCTGAAAATGGCATGTGGATTGTTAAAACTGTAAGTGCAGCCAACAGATAAATGTAGAAAAGCATGTGTTAGTCTCATCTTGAGTTTTTTATTCAAAATAAAGCAGCAGAGCTAAACAAAGGGAGGGAAAAAGAACTGGGTTGGTTCAAAGTTGCAGGGAAATGTTCAACATACCTAGGTAAGTGTTGTTAATACATGGTCTCTGTCAGGCTTTTCTAACCTGTATTTATCATGGATATGTTTGAGGATCTTAGGCTGAATGTAGGAGAACACCAATCAAGAATACCTCAAGAGCAATTAGAGATGTACAAAAGGTTGTGGGTGTATGTCACCTATACAGTGGACAAGACATTGCGAACGTCTGTCTAGCTTAATGAGTACAAACAAGAGTAGTGATGAATACATTTAAGTGGGGCAGTTAAATTTAAGCGTCTGTAATGTGGGGCATGAAAGCAACTATAGTTGGAGTAGAGGAGAAAAAGCCCCGACTACAGTCGAGGTAACCAGGTTCAACTAGTATTTTGGATGTTTGATAGCACAGGCAGGAAGGGGAGGATAGGAAATGTCTGTTGGAGGGAGGTGGCTGTTGCCCAGCTTGCACCATGGCTCTCTTGATAGGGCTCTGCTAGATTGGGAGTGGGGAAGTGACAGGTCTGAAAAATGTGGACTCTTGTAACCAAAGTCTGTAATGTTAGTCTGTGTTGGTGCATGTGGGGGGAGTGCATATGCTGCCTTCGTGATGACATGAGTGGTCATATCACCCCCTGGGGGACAAGAGACAAACCATCCTCATAGCTACCTGGATGACACTCCCATAGGTGCAAAATTAGGCATTAAAAATATTGAACTTGGAAGTTTAAGGTTTGACCCGCATAAAGCAGAGAAAACAAAAGCTTGGCTTTGTCTGTTTTAATTCTGCTAGCAAGAAATGTGAAAGTACAGTAAATTAAATATATATTTTTTAATTTAACATATGGATGTTGAATTTTAGGTTGTGGTCAGGGGTGGTGTCCCAAAGTTTTATAGCCTCAACTAGACTAGTAGATGATTTACTAAGAAAATATGCAGAAATGGGATCAATACTGTGAAGCTCATACTTTAATTTTTTGTCCTATGGATAATGTCTAAAGGCCGTAAGACACTTTTGAATTTAGAGAAGCTTCACCAAGGGGAGGCTGAAGTCTTTTCAGTCATCTCTTAGAACTGATCTTCTAGTCATTGAATGTTTGACATCATTGTAAATGTTCTTATGACCTATTCACTTTGTCACTTTTCTAATTTATTAGTGTTCCTACTGCAGATTCAACAATGGGAAGTTGTTCTGTGTGTGCTGAATGTTTGTCTTTCCAATAGCAAAAACTTTTCTACAGCAAGAGACCAGCACGAAGCAGTTCAGCAGGTTAGTGTAGATACAGTAAGGCTATAGTTGGCTGATTATTACTTCACTTAAGATTTAATCAGTGTAAATATTGTTTTTAGAACTTTCTATTTGTTCTGAATAGATTTGTTTAACTTGTTAACTGGGAGCATTTTCACTTTCAGCTTCTGAGCACTGTCTGATTATGTAACTTACTCAAAGTCACACCATAGGTAAATACAAGCTAAAGAAATTAGGCTGCTTCCTGTGGTTGGGTGTATAGCAAGTATCAGAAAGTTTTCGGCTAATCGTCTTCCTTACAGGATTTCTTATTTTAAAATCAAAAATTGTTTCTTGAAGCATAATTTTGTGTCTTGCGGCTTTTCCCGGTTAGGGGTCGCCACAGCGGAACTCCGGTCCGCTAATGATTGGTAGTTGATTTTTACCGTACTGGCTTGCCAGGCCTGACGCACAACCTTCAATGAAGGTACGCCCATTCACGCATGTCTCCACGCAGAAAACGCTCTAGCTGAGAATCGAACCGGATAGCGTCTTACTGTGAGGCGACACACATGATAAAAATATTAATTTCTCTTCATTTGGAATTGTGCCTATGAATGGACTCAGCAAATTCAGTTTGTCTATGAAGCTTCAGTTTAATATATTCTTCTCAGCTTGTTTAATAGAGTCCCTGGTTTAAGGGTCTTTACCTCTACTTTTTTTTTTTTTTTTTTTTTTAGTGAAAATATGCAAGCTTTACATGAAGTCAGGGATGAAATAAGAAATGGTTTACTTTAGGCAGGTTAAGAAATACCAGATTTCTGCCTGAAAAAAGAATATCTTTACTTGATACAACTGAGTAATGCTTACAAAAGGTGCATCTTCATGTGATGGAGGCAAATTTCTTTGCCCCTAACACTTCTGGTGAATATGAAGGGGCACCTTCACAAACCTTTGCTGCGGTCTACATAACTGCCCCCAGAATGCAGCCATAATCCAAAGGACCTCGGACACAAATGAAATTCAAACTGACTTCAAGCCACCCTTAATAGATAGTGTATAGACTCAACACATGTAGGCTTCACACAGAGTTCAAAGTCTTAAATTTGGGCTTACCAATTAACCTAACCCAGTGTGAAAACCTTGAAGTTGTATGGTGTGTAATGGCAATTCCAAGTGGTAATTCACAAAAAAGCCATGCTATTCACAGGTGTCTGCAAGGAGTAAACTACTATGGCCTGCAAGGGGCTAAATTCAAAGACTTAAAGGAAAGCTATCCCCTAAATGCATCATTTACATTCCTTCCAGTCAAATGATCCCTGTACGTCTGCATGTAAAAAAGCACAACTTAGGTGTTTCTTCCCTTCCTGACATTCCTGTGCTTTTCAGCTTCCTCCATACACAGGTTGAGTTTGGATGAAATCTCATATTTTCTGTAGGAATTTTTCTCACTGTCTCTTATATAATAGTGTCCATTGTATTTTAAAGTTTTTGCTCCTGGAAAGGTCCACATTGCAAGTTATTTGTAGCCCCTCATTCTTTCCCTTTCACTAGGGTACTAACTGTTATGAATTTTGGAGAATTTACAGCTTATAGGTTCATAGGTAAGTACTAGGCTAACTGTCCTTGAGGGCCATTTTAAGCTTAGCCAGTTTCCCTTGTTTTATAAAAACCTTTATTGAATTATCACTTGTGACAGCAGCAAATTTACGTTCCTGTACAAGTAATCAAACTATGTTAACATAAATATTATACTTTACATATATCGCTGTATATCATATAACCTAACATAAATTATTCAATTCCTGCTTTTTTTTTAAACAAGAAACATCTTCATTAAACCATCACTCACTACATAGGCAGTCATACATTTATAGAAATGAAAACAAACCACACCGACACAGTCCTAGTCGTAAGCATTTTACATCACAAACCATAATGACACACTGCAAGTTGCAAATATTATACATCACTTATAATCCACCCAATCTTTCTCACTCAGACATTACATAGCTCATTTAAGTCCTGCTACCTTTTAGGCCTCATTTCTCCCTTGCATGTATTGTTCCCACAATTCCCATTTTTTCATATGTAGTTTGCTCCTACCCTTTTCTAAAGATCTCAGTTCCAGTTGTTTTTCCTCTGTTACTGTATTCACTGCTTCCAGTGTAGTTGGTTTAGATTTTGATTTCCATTTTCTAATTTCTTGTAATTGCTTTTTTTGGCAGCCACCATTATTCGACACAGCAAGGCTTACCATGCTTAGGCAATTCCGATTCTGTACCATAGCTCAGAAAAATTATCTCCCTCATCAGACCAATCTGTCCACCCAGAATCTCCGACAGTGCATCCCGCAGGGAATCCTTAAAGTCCACCAACTCACTGAATTCCCAGAAAATATGTTATGAATTACCTCTTTCTTCCCTTTCACACCTCCAACATTTACTGTCTACCTGAGGAAAAATTCTCTGGAGTCTACTTGGGGTATAAAAATATCTATGTAAACATTTCCAGGCAAAAATCCTAAATCTTCTGTTGTATATTTGGGAGACATAAATATATCCTCCCATTTTTTTTTTATGTGAATTGCTTGTCCAGTCTCTCTTCCCAATCCTTTCTAATCTCCTCTGATTGATTATTATAATTATGCAATATTTTATATGCTCTTCTAATTACTCCTTTTTTAATGGCAACTTCTGTTCTAGATTCTGTTAAAACCTCTACCAGTGCTGATCTTTTATTTCGGATGCCCCCCCTTTTCTTTCTTTTTGCCTATACACTTGATATCAATCCCTGATAGGGAGGGCAGTCTGTAACCTGCAGTCCAAATAAATTATTGGCATCTTCCCATTCTGTCATTTTTCCCTCTCTAGTTATCTGCTCCCAATACTGCGGTGGTGGTGCTGCGGTCGCGTTGTCGCCTCACAGTTAGACGTTGCACGTTCGATTCTCAGAGCATCTTCTGTGTGTCGACATGCATGAATGGGCGTTCCTTCGTTGAAGGTTGTGTGTTAGGCCTGGCAAGCCAGCACGTAAAAATCTACTGCCAATCATTAGCGGACAGGAGTTCCGCTGTGGCAACCCCTAACCGAGAAAAGCCGAAAGAAAGACAGTTATCTGCTCCCAATACTTTAGTTCCTTTGCCAGTTTTCTTCAGTAAATTCTGGCCCCTTCTTGCCTATTGTCTGCATCCCTAATTGCTATCATCTCTATCAGTAGAATCTCTTTTCCCATTCTTGTATTGGTTTAGTTCTTAGAATACTTTCTGCTACTTTATGGCTATAATATTCTGCATGATTATTGTTATTCCCCTTAAAGGCCTGCATCCAAAATCCCAGTCTCTCCTTGTTTCTTGGGCTTCCCATATATTTCCTCATCAACCCCTTTCCACTTTGAATTATAGTTTTCTGCTTTTGCTGTGTATAGGACTCTTAACTGCGTAGCTCTGAAATACCCCTTCAGATTGGGAATCCCAGTCTGCCCTGTTCTTCTGGAAGAATCTGCTTAGCCCACTTGACTCTTTCTGTCTTCCCCTCCCAGATAAAATCCTTCAGCTCTTTATTAATTGCTAGCCACAACTTTTCCTCTGTTTGATAAAAATGTGCCTGACCTGTGTATAAGACTAAAGGACCATTTTAACTGCTTGTATCTTGCTATCTATATCCATATAACAAAGCTTCCATTTTCTCAGTTTTTGTATTATCTTTTATTTAGTCTCTCCCCACATATCCTTAGCTGCCACACTAGAATAATTTTTAATCCATATTCCTAAATATTTCATTTTGTCATGTCACCATAAATATGGGTATTCCTGGACCATTTCATGTGTGGATACATATTTTACTGCAATTGCTTTTGTTTTAGCTTCATTAATTTTGTATCCCGAAAAGATCTGAAACTGTCTCAAAATGTTCCACAACACTGTAATGTCTTTTTTCTGGTTTTGTCCGGTACAAAATAGTATCATTGCAAATAAAGCCAGCTTTTCTTAACTACCATACCAATTATATCTGTGAATTTCCGAGCCCCTTATTTTCTTTGCCTGGTTCCTCTGCTCAAACAGAAATTATTAGAGAGGACCCACCCACTTTAATTTTCACTTATGATTCCTCATATGTTCTCCTAATCAACTTTATAATTTTTTCAGGAAATGCAAATGGTTCCATTGCCCTGCTCATAAAGTCCTAGCTTTCTCTGCCAAATGCTTTATCTGCATCAAGACCCACTAACGACAATAGTCTTTTCTTTCATTCTGCTTCCCTGTAGATCATCAATGTTCTGTTAATGTTGTCAAATGTTTGCCTCCCCTCCACAAAATCACATTGATCCATATCTATTAGTTTTGGCATTACTTTTGCCATTCTTTTAGCCATTGTAGACATGAACACTTTATAGTCATGGTTTAGCATTGAAATGGGCCTATATGAAGCTGAATCTGATGAATCCTTACCCTGTAAGTATTACAGCTACTGCTGCTTTCTTCCAGGATGGTGGCACTTCTCCTTCTCTTACGATATTGTTAAACAAAACCTACCAGGTCTTTATCATTTTTTTCCTCCTAGCTTCCATACTTCCACAGGAATACCATCTGTTCCTAGGGACTTTCCTGTAGATTGGTTATACGTCACAACTTTTATCTCATCTCCTTCTATCCTAACTGTTAATAATTGAGCCTCATCTACCTCTAACCTTAGCATATTTAATTTACATTTGTATCTTTTCTTGATTTTCATATTTCTCTGCTTTGTAGAGATATTTCTAATACCTCTACAGAATCTCTTTTACCTTCGTTGTTATAGGCTCCCTAAGTTTGGCAATAGTCCTTTCTACTTTCTGTTTGAGTCATTGTGATAAAATGTTTGTGCTCTAGTGTTATCAAAAAACAGTTGCATAACAGCAATCTTTCTAAGCTTGTGCATATTGTCGAGGTAATCCCTTATTTTCTGCCTAGCCTTCTGCAGTTGATCCTCTTCTTGTTCTTTGAGATTCCCCCTATTCTGCAATACTTTAACATTGTCCAGTCCCTTTAAATAATTCTTATTACTTCTTAACCATAGCTCCCTTTCTTTTATTTCCAACCTATTTTTAAACTCCACCTTAATTTTGTCCCACTCCCTAGCTATATTTTCAGAAGAAATTTCTAGCATCTCTAACAGCTCCTGTATAATCTCCATTGCCCATTCCTTAAAGTCCTCTCTTTTCAACAGATAAGTGGGTAAGTGCCTATGCGTAATTTTTATTTCATTACCCTGTGTTTTTATTTTAGCTATTATTGGCGCATGATCTGAAATAGTTATTGGGTGGTTATCAAGACCTTCAATTAAATGCACATGTTCCTGTGAAATGTAAATTCTGTCTAGCCTAGCCCAGCTTTTATATCTTGGGGAATAATATGTACATTCACTCTGAACTCCTGTTACTGAATTCACATCTTCCATGCCAAATATTTTCATAAATTTCTTCAAAAATGTACCCTCTTTTGTTATATTTTCCCTTCTGGACCCCCAGACGCATCTTCACTCTACAAATCAAGTTCCAGT
The DNA here is from genome assembly GCF_019279795.1 of Protopterus annectens. Lineage (NCBI taxonomy): Eukaryota > Metazoa > Chordata > Ceratodontiformes > Protopteridae > Protopterus > Protopterus annectens. The sequence continues at coordinate 812,270,701 of NC_056739.1, forward strand.
CCCCACCTATAAGTAATATTCCTTGCTGAAAACTGATTATTTCTCCCAGAATGTTATTAAGCTCCATTACAGCAGTTGTAGGTGGAATGTAAATAAAACCCAGTGTAATCCTCCTCCCTTGCCAGTAACCCCTTAGCACTACAAATCTGCCATTATCTTTTTTAGTTTTTCTGTCACTGTTGGCGCTCCTTTTTCAGTTAATATAAGTGCTCCTCTTTTTCTTTGATGTCCTTCAAGAATGCAACTGCAGTCATAACATATTAAACACTTGAAAGAACGCCAAAACTAAGAATTCAAAAAGTGCTCAGACAGAACCACGGTTCAAATGAAATGGAACGCAATTTATTTAAAAGTAGATAAACCAACGTTTTCGCTCCTGTTAAACAGAAGCTTCTTCAGCATGCCAAAAACACAAGCTCACATAATTTAAACCTAGTCACTAACAAGTAATTAATCACAACCATTTAAGATTTAAAGTAGCAATGCAACAAATTAAGTCAGTGAGCTTCATTTTAAAAGGTAAATACATATCAATATGCATACCAATAATCACTCTTTAAAAAATGAATGCAATAAAATAAGTAGCAGAGAGACACATCGGACTAACTAAATAAATAAAAATAGTTTACCATGTAAAATAGATTACTGTGGAAAAAATACATCACAATGTAATTGGAACTGCCTGGCCAACCTTAAAAGTATATATGTTCACAGGTTTTACCCTTATATAAAAATTTTTTACAATGGATCCTGGTTTAATTACTAAACTTACAACAAGAGCTAAGGAGCAACAAATCAATTTTAAGATGGTGCTTAAACCTTAAACTAGTAAGGAACCCCATTAACAATGGGGACCCTAATGGCAATCAATAGAAAAGTTAAAATGCAGGATACAAGAATGTAATGTCACATACACCATAGGGGTAAAAGGGACTAATTACCAACAACCTTCACCTTAAATAGCTCCTGTACTTTAAAATGGAAGCTATATTACAATTATCGTTGAGACCCGGATAAGAAAAAGCGTCTAGTTGTAATTGCCACTCTAACTCACGGGTGTCTAGTAATAATGACTGAGGGCCCCCCCTTTTATCACACATTATATGGTCAATCCCCATGAATTTAAAACTGTGACCACAGTTGTTTAGTATGTGTTTGGAGAGGGCATTGTCACTCCTCTGGTTCCTAATAGCGTATGAATGTTGGTAAATACGGTCCCTAAAACGACGATCCGTCTTACCAACGTAAAATGCGTTGCAGCATTCACAGAAGGCCACATACACAATAGATTTGGTGTTGCAGTTAATTTTATGGTTAATGGTAAACTTCCTCTTACCAATAGTAAAGGAGTTTCCTGCTCGTAGATGAACAATTGGAATGCTGGCGGCAATTCAACCTCATGTACCATTACCGGCTTGGTTTCAGGGACTCAAGAGGCGACTGGGGAGACCGATGCGCTTATTGGGATGCCCTCCTTAGCCGAATGGGCGAAAAATTCTGCAGCACTTGCGTTTGGCAGTTCCACAGGATTGGGCTTACCGGCGACTGACTCTTCCAACCAAGGTAATAATAGTGACAGTATTTCAATGAATTTAAAGGCACTGGACAATACATTACTAAAAATTAAAAAACTTCAACTGGAAGTTTCGTACTTCCAGCAGTGCTTGAAGGAAGGGGTTATACCTAAGGGGCTCCGAAGCACCTTTACCCCTACTGGCTTATTTACTGACCCTGCATTTCTTTTAGAATTAGAGACTTTATTCAATAAACAAGGTGTTGAATTACTTGACCTAATGATCAAGAATTACATTAAACACACCTCTGTTTTACTTGATGAGGCTTCAAAGCTCGACAACATTGTTAAAGCTGACATAAATTTTCATAGATATAAGTATGACTACCACCGGTCATTTACTAGCATTGACACAATGCTAGTTAAATTGAAGGCAAACAAAGTGAAGAAACTGGAGAGAGACAGACAGGCCTACCAGAACAACTCTGCTTATCCAAACTTGATTAAAAAGCACAACAGATTGGGTATTCATGAGGAGGCTGAATTAACTGTTTTTGACAACCCTAACGCGGATGAGGGGGCACAAACTTCTACTGAAGCTGGCTCCGGAAGCGACCAGGGTGCTTTCTCGGGCGCGCAAGGCCCTCGGAGAAGCAACAGGATAAAATCCTTTAACAACAACAAAAACAAGAACAGTTATCAAAAGCCTTTTTTAGGGAAGGGCAACCGTTTTCAGAGGAACAAGAACAGGAACTAAATCTACCTCTGATTGAGTTCGCTACTCCCTCACAGGGTGCAACAACTGCTGAAGTGTGTCCTCCACTAGTGTTTTCAAATAAAAAAGGTGACTTTTTTATTTATAATTTTTCTGATGTTACTATTGACGAAGAATTAATAGAATTACTGGCTAAAGGACTGAATTTCGTACCTGATCATCATTTCAGGCTAGCCAAAACACTTATGGACTTAAAGCTCTTTGTGCGCAAGCTCAATTTGAATATTTTTTTCAATAATGATTTGTCTGGTATTGCACCTGGTTTGAAGCTACCTAGTACTTTCAACCCTCCCCTACACCCTAGTCTATTCACGTTTGAGAAAGCTTGTGAATTGGACTTTAGGCAATTACATACTTCAGGGGGAGTAGATAGGACCTGTAGGAATACCTCTCCAGATCAATTTATGGCATTAAACAAAATCTGCAGCTCAGCAGTGAGAGTGATCAAGCCAGATAAGGGTGGGGGTCTAGTGATTTTTGATAAAGCTGAATACATCAGACGTATGTTACAGGTACTAGACACACCTGCTTATGCTTGTTCTTCGTTAAATGAATTAACGGGCACTTACAACAGGATTAAAGGATACTTTAGGGATCTCTACCTTGAGGGAAGAATAAATATAGACACATACAATTTCATTGACATCTCATACCCGAGGGTGCCTGTTATGTTTGGGATCCCTAAAATTCACAAAAGCTTCACTGATCTTCCAATGAGAGCTTTAGTGGATGGCAGAAGTTCCATCACACACCCCTGTGCCCGTCTCATTGACAGCATTATTAGTAAATACTTAAAGAACATCCCCCAAATCTGTAAAGATTCTTGGTCCTTTCTGAGCTTGATCAACGACACTACCTTCGACAGCAGCTTCAACTTTTTGACCACCGATGTGGTTGATCTGTATACATCAATACCACACGATGAGGCTGTCGAATGGATTGAACTTATGCTACGGGACTGTGGAGCATCCAATAATGACATCTATTTGGTCACAGTATTGCTTAACATTGTTTTGTCTTCCAACTTTTTCATGTGACGGGCAATATTATCTGCAAAAAAAAGGTATAGCAATGGGCTCCCCATGTGGTAGCAGCGTTGCTAACATGTTTGTTGCCTATTGGGAGAAGAATTTCTTGTTTAATTATCCACCATTTGTTGAGAGATCCAAGATTTATACTCGGTTTCTTGACGATGTGTTTGTGTTATTTCAAGGTAGTGAGGTTGATGCCTCAAACCTGTTAACACATATGAACTCTACAACCGAGTTTTTGAAATTCACCCACCATTTTTCAACATCTGATATTGACTACCTGGATGTCCAACTGATTAAGGACAACAATAACAATAGATTTTGCTCATCTATTCATAGGAAGGCAACATACTGTAATTCTTTTTTACATTTTACAAGTTGCCACCCTTGGAAGCAGAAGCGATCTATTGTTAAAGGGCAATTGGTGAGGGCTGCTCGCATGTGCAGCACTAATGATGCATTTGAACAGGAATGCTCATCACTTGCAGACATGTTTGGAAGCCGGGATTATCCCGATGATCTCATTTTTGACTTGATTGGTGAAGTGTCATCAAAACGAGAAAAAGGTTTTTACCTACCATTGCTCTTACCTAAAGAACAGGATGGGCTGGTTGACACTCTTGTACAGCCATCAGGGAACTTCTCCTTAGTTGTTGACAACAACATGGAAGTTCCTGATACCTGTAGCAAGTCCAACTTTTCTATAGCTTTCATCTCCCCATTTAACGTACATTCAGGGTTTTTGTGTTCTATTATATGCAAGAATTGGTACTTTATCATTAATGCTGGATTACATGACAAGTTGGGCAATACTCCGTCATTTATCTTTAAAAGGGGCTATAACCTTAAGGATTTGCTACAGAGAAATAATTCAACAGACCTTATGATTAGACATAAGGGTACCTTCACCTGCGGGTGTTGCAAATGGTGTATACATCTACGAGCAGGAAACTCCTTTACTATTGGTAAGAGGAAGTTTACCATTAACCATAAAATTAACTGCAACACCAAATCTATTGTGTATGTGGCCTTCTGTGAATGCTGCAACGCATTTTACGTTGGTAAGACGGATCGTCGTTTTAGGGACCGTATTTACCAACATTCATACGCTATTAGGAACCAGAGGAGTGACAATGTCCTCTCCAAACACATACTAAACAACTGTGGTCACAGTTTTAAATTCATGGGGATTGACCATATAATGTGTGATAAAAGGGGGGGCCCTCAGTCATTATTACTAGAGACCCGTGAGTTAGAGTGGCAATTACAACTAGACGCTTTTTCTTATCCGGGTCTCAACGATAATTGTAATATAGCTTCCATTTTAAAGTACAGGAGCTATTTAAGGTGAAGGTTGTTGGTAATTAGTCCCTTTTACCCCTATGGTGTATGTGACATTACATTCTTGTATCCTGCATTTTAACTTTTCTATTGATTGCCATTAGGGTCCCCATTGTTAATGGGGTTCCTTACTAGTTTAAGGTTTAAGCACCATCTTAAAATTGATTTGTTTCTCCTTAGCTCTTGTTGTAAGTTTAGTAATTAAACCAGGATCCATTGTAAAAAATTTTTATATAAGGGTAAAACCTGTGAACATATATACTTTTAAGGTTGGCCAGGCAGTTCCAATTACATTGTGATGTATTTTTTCCACAGTAATCTATTTTACATGGTAAACTATTTTTATTTATTTAGTTAGTCCGATGCGTCTCTCTGCTACTTATTTTATTGCATTCATTTTTTAAAAAGAGTGATTATTGGTATGCATATTGATATGTATTTACCTTTTAAAATGAAGCTCACTGACTTAATTTGTCGCATTGCTACTTTAAATCTTAAATGGTTGTGATTAATTACTTGTTAGTGACTAGGTTTAAATTATGTGAGCTTGTGTTTTTGGCATGCTGAAGAAGCTTCTGTTTAACAGGAGCGAAAACGTTGGTTTATCTACTTTTAAATAAATTGCGTTCCATTTCATTTGAACCGTGGTTCTGTCTGAGCACTTTTTGAATTCGCAGTCATAACATATGGGTTGTCCTGCCTCAGGCAGCCCTCGGTCGGCCGAATTCCAAAGTCTGGGTCCAGTGTCGGCTGGTGTCGCCTCCTCTCCGACGTCACAACGGCTGGAGTATAAAGGCATCGGCCGATGCCATCTTCTTCAGTCTTTCTTGCAGCGCGGTGCCCGAAGCAGAAGCATTTCGCAAGTGCCGGTCAGTCAGCTCCTGTGTTTTCAGTACCGAAGTCATCTAAAAGCTAAGTACCCCATTGGGGAACATTTATTCTTGCCTCAGCTGATGTCAGAACAAATTGAGAAAGTTAATAATTGTTTGTCTTGTGGTAAACAAATACCTCATGAGGACTTCCATTCTCTCTGCCTTCCCTGCCTGGGCCCAGACCACGACGTCTCGGCCTGTGCTGCCTGTGTCTGCTTTAATAAGCGCACTCTCAGGCGCCGGGCAGAATTCGCCGAGGACTTCTTCGGTGAATCCTTTGCGTATATCATGCCGTCGGAACAACCGACAACCCAATCTGCTAAAAAAACGCAAGGACCGGGACCGACATCCTTGACCCACATCCACTACCGATGTTTCTCCAAAACCCTCTACTAGCGCTTCGGCTCCTTCGGAAGAGGTAAATCTACCGCTCCAGGCTGACGACACAGCGCTAACACGACCTTCGGTCTCGGAGGCCTCTCCGGTGCCGGTTGCTGATTTTCCTCCGGAAACCGAAGTTCTGGATCTACCCGACACCATTCTGGTGGACAAGGTAACGCCTGCACGTGGGGCTGCTAGGCCTCCTGTTTCCATGTCCATCAAGGCCTTTGCACGTGCTAAGGCCGCCAGTCAGGCCAAGGTCCATCCTAAGCCTGCCCAGGCCCCTTCCTCTGATAAGCAGATCATGTCTCTGGCTGCAGATCTTATTTCCCTTATCAGGGGTCTCAGCCTCATCCGGACAGGGGTTCCAGCCACCTGCAGAGAAAAGGCCTAGATCTGAGCAGGCAGACGACCTCTCCTCGGATGAAGCCTCTGGGGATTCTGAGCACTCTGACACTCAAGATGAACCCTTCCAGGCCTACGAGGACTCTGATGCTGAGGAATCTATTCCCTCAGCCTCCCCTCCAGAGGATTTCTCCTTTGGGGAAGTTCTGCATTCCATGAGAGAACATTTTCAATGGCAGGGTCAGGAATTCTCTGACTCCAGGAAAAGGCTTCGTACTTTCCTCAAGCTCCCCCAGCACAGACCTCTGGCTATCCCTCCAGTTATGGATGTTTTGGATGATGTTTTCTCTGACTCCAGTGCCAACCCTGACTCTCTTCCTCCTGCTCCTATCATGCCGGACAGATATTATAGGGTCCCTGACACTCACAAGCACCTTTTTAAGGCCCACTCTGTGGATCTAGAGACTATTTCACAGGGCCCCAAGGGAGTGGCTTCCTCCTCTGCCAAAAACCCACTGTTAGCTGACAGAGAAGCTAGGTCCCTGGAGAGATGGGGTAAAAAAGTATACACCTCCACTACCCTAGCCATGAGGTCTCTTAACTGCCTTTTTCACATGTTTCAGTACCAAGATTTTCTCCTGGATGATTTACAGAAAAAGGTAGCCTCTTCTGAGCCTATTGATAAAAAGGCACTGCAGGATCATATACATAGCACTCAGCAGGTTAATAACCATTTTCTGCAGTGTGGTTATGATGCACTGGAAGCTTCATGTAGGGCAGCTATGACTGGGGCTGTAATACGTAGACATGCTTGGTTGAAGGATCAATCTTTGCCTGACCATGTTAAAGTAAAGTTACTGGATGCACCTTTGGAGAAACAAAGCTTTTGGTGCTACTGCACAAGATGTTTTGAAATCCATAGAGGAAAAAGCAAAGTCAGTACAGACAGTAAAGGATTTCCTTCAGGTTCAGCCACCCAGATTCAGCAGAAACTGGCCCTCAAAGAATTGGTCCTTCCCCGGCTCTGACAAGTTTCAAAGGGGAAAAAGCCGACGAGCCAGGGGTAGAGGACAATACCGAGGATCTTACAGGGGCCGCCAATGGCAACCTCCAAACCAAAGAAGTGGCGCAGACAGTTCAGCTGCACCACAGGGACAATCACAATGACTTCACTTTCGTACCGCCTACAAAGGTTCAAAGAGAAGCACCTTTGGGCAGAAAATTAGGCTTATTCTCACAAAACTGGCATATTTTAACCAAAGACAATTGGATTCTGGATTTGATAAACAAAGGCTACAGATTCCACTTCCACACATTACCAATAAGACAAGGCATGCCAAACCTGCCACATCATCAAAGGGCAGAGGCACTCTCTCAAGTTTCCAAGCTATTAAGTATAAAAGCAATAGAAAGGGTTCCTCCTCAGGAGCAAGGCCAGGGATTTTATTCAAGACTGTTCCTTGTTCCAAGAAAAGAAAACAAATGGAGACCCATACTGGACTTTAAATCTAAGCACTTTTCTTATTGTGCCAAAGTTCAAAATGCTGACGTTGCAGCAGCTTCTTCCCATGCTGGGCAAGGGGTCTTGGCTGGTCACTCTGGACCTCAAGGAGGCATACCTGCATGTCCCAATCAGACAAAGCTGCAGAAGATACCTCAGATGTCTTGCAGGAACAGAGTATTATCAATTCTCAGCATTGCCGTTTGGCTTGTCTACTGCGCCCAGAGTGTTCACGAAATGCCTGGCGTCAGTAGTGGCACACTGCAGACAGCAGGGGATTCAAATATACCCCTACTTGGACGACTGCCTCATACAAGCAGACAACAAACAAACCTTAAAAGGGCATTTGGACTATGTCATGCATCTACTGCAGGCCTTGGGATACACAGTCAACATTCAAATTACTACCATCCCAACAGATTACATTCCTAGGAGCCAAACTGGACACGGAAACACAAATGGCCGACCTCACAGAGGAAAAACAGCAGCATTTACCAGAGTACTTCAAAGGCCTAGCAAGCCTTTCCCAGCTGACTGCAAGGAAAATTCTGCAGGCCCTGGGTTTCATGGCATCTTGTATTCTTCTGATACCTTTGGCAAGACTTCATATGAGAAAGCTGCAATGGTATTTAAAAAACTTATGGTCTCAACACAGCAACAGCCTAGAGGACATAATCCCACTTATTCCATGCCTGCAGAAAGAATTTCTATGGTGGGCTCAAGCCAGTCAACTAAACAAAGGCATGTCTTTCAACAGACCTCAAGCAGGCCAAATGATCACAACAGACGCCTCAGACCATGGATGGGGGGCGCACATGGAGGGCAGATGCATTCAAGGCCTATGGACGCCAAAGGAAAGACATCTGCACATAAACCAAAAGGAGATGTTGGCAGTGATGCATGCCATCGAGACTTTCGAAAAATCACTACAAGAAGGACATTTGCTAATAAGGACAGACAACACCACTGTCATGTGGTACATAAACAAGCAGGGAGGCACTCATTCTTATCCCCTCTGCAGACTAACAATGCTTCTCTGGGAAAAATCCCTGAGCCTGAAGATACACATACAATCCCAGTTTGTACCAGGCAAGGACAATGTACTGGCGGACAATCTGAGCAGAAACTTCATGGATCCACACGAATGGATGTTGCACCCTCACATTTTCTCTCAACTGACAAGGACATGGGGAATACCGGACGTAGATCTCTTTGCTTCTCACCTAAATCATCACCTGGAAAAGTTCTGCACAAGGACTCATCATCCTCTAGCTTGGAAAACGGATGCCCTCTCCTTCAGCTGGAATTCTCTAAAAATGTATGCATTCCCTCCTCTGCCTTTGCTGACCAAGGTGATACTGAAAATAAAGGCAGAACAACCAACAGGCATCTTGATAGCGCCAGACTGGCCAAGGCAACATTGGTACCCACTGCTATTGACCATAACTCGGACCAAACCATGGCCTCTGACCTTATGGCCCCTGCTCCTAATGCAACACAATTACAGGACTGTACATCAAGACCTGTAAACATTGCATCTGACAGCCTGGAGGCTTCCATGACTTCTACACCTAGCTCTCTTTCCAAATCTGTTCAAGAGATCTTGCTGGAAGCACGCAGACCTTCCACCAGAAAAACCTATTCAGCCAAGTGGAAAAGATTCAGCATCTGGAATGCCAAAAAGGGTCAGGACACAGAACTACTGAGTATTCCTCAGATATTGGAATACTTGGCAGAGCTGTTTCATACTGGGCTCTCATACTCCGCAATAAAGATACATGCCTCAGCAATCTCAGCAAAATACAACTGTGACCCTCCAGTGTTTTCGCATCCTCTGCTAAGACAGTTTTTAAGAGGGATAAAGAATATCAAACCTCCCAGAAAACAACCAGTACCTGCATGGGACCTCAACTATGTGTTGGAAAAACTATCTCTTCCTCCCTTTGAGCCAGCAGCATCCTCAGCAATGCAATTCCTTTCATGGAAGACGGCCTTCTTATTGGCAGTCACTTCTGCAAGAAGAGTTTCGGAGATACAGGCACTCATGGCAGTGCCCCCCTTCCTCATTTTTCATCAAGACAGAGTCTCCCTAAGAACAAATCCTACATTCATGCCAAAAGTTATTTCCAGGGTGTCTCCAAATCAAGCAATTCATCTGCCTACATTCTTCCCCAATCCTCAAAATAGGGGGGAAAAAACTACTGCATACTTTGGACTTTTGGACTTTTATACAGTTGTTTCTTGTCATATACATTTAAGCCTATGTCACATCTTATAAAAACATTTTGTTTTATTGAAAGCCCTCAAAAAAACAGCCCCAAGACTCCCATAAAATTTATTAACTTAATGCTTACACAAAAAACTATGTACACCTTCAAATATTTAAGTTTTACCCTCCTAATAGGAACAAAAGTCCCAAACTGACAACCACACTCAGAGACTTGAGTTAACTTGAAAGGTCATCCATGCCAAGATGGTGCAGCCTGTGCTTCTACTAAGTGCTGATTGGTTTTGTCTCATCTTTATAGCTCTCCCATCTAGGAAAACCCCTGAATGTTTTCAGAGAACATTAACTACCTTGGGAAAGCTCCTGAATGCTTTCAGAGAACATTATCTACTTTGGGAAATCCCCCGAATGCTTTCTGAGAACATTATCTCTGCCAGTTTCTCTTTTTTTTTTTTTTTTTCTTCCCTCAGCCATTCACTCTCCACCAGACAGTAGCCAGATTCTCTTTATCAGATTGTCTCTATGGAGACATAAGAACCAGGCAGCCAGCTTAGCCTGTTTCCATGGAAACATGAAGACCAGCTGCAGAATTGTTACTGAGCTTACAATTATTTGCTAGAAAAAAAAGCCCCATAATATTCAATGTTCTTTTTCATTTACTTGCGCTCTCTTTCTTAAAAACCTGTTAACGCAATTTAAGGTCTTTAATCCAGTCATTTCCTCCATGCAAGAATTAGAAAAAGCACATTACTGTTTCTTTAAGCATGCGTTTTAACCAGGCATTTTTTTATACACTGCAGTGCCTACATTTCTTAAAACTGAACAGGAAGGGAGAAAGAAAAACAAAAGAACAACAGCACCTGTTTACAATCCCCTTTACACTTAAAAATAACTGAAAAAAAACTAACTTTATAGCATGTAAAAAAAATACGTTCCACAAAATTGGTATTATTTAAGAAAAAATCTTTGCTTGCAGTAAACGTTCTCCCTCATCTTGCCCTCCCCAAAGCACTTTTCTGAGCATTAATGACATGAAGTGGGGCATATGTTGTAGAGTCTCCCACAAGTCCAACAAACTCTGAAAGTCCAATATTTCCAGATTTTCTTGTTCAGTTATATTTTACAAATATGATTATTGCATTCTAATCCCATATTAAGTTATTGGTTTTATTACTGTTCATCTTTGAAATTCTGTCTCTGCTTCATTTCCAACATGCTCTTGATTCTTCTGGTCAGCTTGTGTGCTCCCTTTCTTCCCTGCAACATTTTCTGTTGAAAAAATTTAACATGTTTCACAGGTACAGTCCCTCTAAGGTCTTTATTACCAGAAGAGCAAGATGCAAAATCTTCTGTTTCACAGTTTACATTTTGTTGGACAAACTTGTATTTCCTCCTTAGCATGTACTTCATCAAAAAATAATTTTGTCCCTCCAGGGAAGAATACCCTGAAGACAGCTGGGTACAGCAGTTTGAATCTCACACCTGCATCTCAGCATTCCCTGAATAGTGGAACAAATCTGATCCTCTTTGGTGTACAATGAATAATCTTCCTCCACATACACTCCTCTGTCTCCCACTTCTAGTACTTTGTCCTTTTGCCACAATTTTGTCAGAATCAACTCTTGCGGGTAGGATTGTATCTTTACTATTAAATGTCTAGGTTGCTTTCTTGTAGTCTGGTTTGGAGCATGCACACGATGTGCCTTTTCAACTACCTCCTGCTGTGGAATACCAGTCCAATTGTTTGTTTATGCTTTCATAAAATTAATGCAGTCTGTTTCTTCCAGCTTCTCTGGTATAACTGAAAATCTCAGGTTTTCCCTATGTGCTAGCTCTGTCCTCTAATTCTGTTATTTTTTGAAACCCCTCTTCCTGAGCAGTCTCTTATTCAGCCAGCCTTTTCTTTATTTTGATCTCTGATTTTTGTAGCTTTATAATCTCATCTTAATATCTGTTTAAAGCTTCTTCCATTTTTTCCAACCTTTTATTGTTTGTGTTAATATAGCCCATCATTGATTTGTTTATTTTAACTGGGTATGCATGCAGTTGTCTTATATCTTAAGTCATGCCTGAAGGTTGCATTGCTTTTTGCTGAACAGCTGCAGAACTCTGCCCAGACAGTGTTTCTTGCTCACTTTTGTAGCTGATTTTTTCTAGGTCTTCTCTATTTCTTTATTCCTGGCACCCAGGCAGTGTTTTTACTAGCCAGTTATTGAAATTTACCCATAAACACAAGTCTACTGGCCTTCTCTGCTGAGTTTCTGTTTTCACAGTGGGAGAGCTAGAAATAAGCTGTTGCTCAGTGTGCAGCCGCCATCTTGGAAGTCAGCCAGTTTCCCTTTTTGTGCTGAAATTAACATGAATCATTTGGTTAGGGATTGGCCTTATCCATCCCATTGTTAATAATCATATATTACCCCTATTGAGAATAACTGGGATCATACCATACATTATTTGAAGGGACACATGCATGGTTAAAGCATTTAGGAACTGCCTCTGTCCATGAGTAGTATGGAGGCAATCCTGGAGTAAATGTTCTGTTTCCCATCCATAGATCTAAATTGCACTTGAATATGGACAGGGATGAACTTTGTTTTATGTGGACCGGGAGTTTGTTCCACAGCAGTGGTATCTTCTATGAGATATACCCATCCCTCCAAACCATTCTGTTGATGTTGCAGAAGAGGTTTAGATCCCTAGACTGAGTATTTTTGATGGCATTTGACTTGCTGATGTGCTGTAAATTCATCAGTATTGGTTTGGAGGATGCCTTGTATGACAGACACACATCACCTCTTAGCAAGTCTGTAGGATGCGAAGTATAGTGACAGGGCTTTGAGTCATGTCTATGTAAGACATATGTAGGCCTTGTATCCTTTTAGTAAGTATTCTGTATGTGTTCCAGTTTGTTGTATGTGTCTTAAATCGAGCACAGACATTAAGTTTCCTGTCCCCTTCATGTGTTTTCTGGGTATGAGTACATTCCAAATGAAGACAGCAAAGCAAAAATACAGATGACCTTACTGCATGCTAAAACCTTTGAATAATAAGATGAGTAATAAGTCATCATTAGTTACATGAGCTTATGGTTTCCTTTTTTTTTTTGAAGCATACCAATCAACTTTTCCTCAAGAATTTTAGACAAAGCCAAAAATAACAAGGGTAATAAATCTCAAAACCAGGGACAATTTTTAAACATTATTAGTTCATTTAAAATTTAGTAAAGCAGGATCTGTATCAACATGCATTTTCTGAACAATAGAAATATGGAACTTTAATGTCTAGCATTAGTGACCAACTGTGATCCTCAGTATACCTCTGAATTTTGTTTAAGAATTCTCCACAAAGCCAAAATGGGCAGATAAAGGGCCAAAATCAGGGACAGATTTTAGTTATTGCTCTTAGAAACTTAGAAAGCTGCTAGAAAAACAGGCTTTGGATTAGCATGCATCAGACTTAAATGTCTTATTATTTAGTGAGCAAAATTATAAATGGGTTTCTAGAAAACCACAATATTTGAGAAACAGACCAAAAGTATGAGGCAATAATCTGGGCATTCTGCAAAATTTTGGAAAGTTGAGAGGTATGATTGAGTGATTTACCAGAAATCAAACATTTTAAGATGGACAGGACAAAAATATGAGACAAAATCAGGGACATTTTGCAAAATTCTGGACAGTTTATTTAGGTTTTACTACTATTTGTTTACCAGGTAAGTGGACTGGTCTATTGACTTCTTTTAGCCACAGTCTGGTATCAAGGGCAGTAAAGACAGCAATTTATACAGGTACAGTATGACATTACATTCATTTGCATACCTTTTACAGTTGAGAGGTATGTTCTTCAATTAAAGTTTGATTTCCATAAGTTGGTGAAGGACTTGTGTATTTATTGCCTTTCACCCACTGAGTATCAGGATAGGTTTTAGCTCTCTTGTCTAATAGCCTGTTTTAAGCAGACTTTTTCACAACGGTACATTTTACTGGAGCTAGACTAACTTCCAGTGTAGTAATCATTTTGCTGTATTTAATTCTTCATTCATTCACTTAGTCACTTTATGCTATTCAGGATCATTATGGGGGTAGGCAGAGAGTTCCTGGCAAGCTATGGGAATGAGCCAGAAAAAAACTTTGATTCATAGAGCCAAAGCCAGTGAGTGTTGTGACCATTCATGCCTTGACAAGTACCATCTCTCAGGCAGCACCTCCTTTTTCTGGGAGGGCCATGCCAGTCAGACCCAGAGTAAATGTGTAGATGCACATCCAGTGATAGTTTGTTTAAAGCAAAATAGTGAATTGCACAGCCTAACATGTAGGAGAATTTTTTTACATTGTGCTGTATTCATCTGTTGGAGATATTGGACTTGCAGAGAAATAGAAGGTCCCAGTCAACTGGGTGTCTAATGTGCAGTAAGTAAGACTGTGATTTCCCTTCAAAAGTCTTCTTGGCAGCTGCCTAAGTTGCTTAGGAACCCTTGGGATCTTTGCTAATTGTTTTATATGATTAATGAGATATACCACTAAGGGGGTATTATACTCAATAATTGTCGTGAACAGTGCTTAGTATAAAGGAGTGATTACCTCTTTAGAATGTGGCAATATTCCTTGGCAACTAGATGGACTTAATAAGGATTTCCTAACAACCATTGTCAGGTGATGGTCAAAAGAGATAAAGTTATTAGCCCCAAGTACCTAGCTCCTTGACAGAATTTTCATTTTATAGTTGTGTTTTGTATACACAGTATGATGGGGGAGGGGTTCTCTGCAAAAAGTGATGATACTAAGCTTTTTAGCATTTAGCTTATGACCATTTTTGTACGCCAAGAGTTTTCTAGGGAGAGTTTATTCAAGAGAGTTTAGGGGTGTCATAGAGTGACTTGGCAACGTCCAGTTTGCAGTCATCAATACACTTTGTTAGCCAGAGATCCTGGCTGTCCACTTGGAGATCTGAGAATTAAATACCAAAAAGGAGATATTCCAGCACTTAGCCATGAGGGACACCACTGGTCACTTTCATACATTCTGATGAGGCAGATGTAACTCACACTATGTGGGTTCTGTCTTTCATCCAGTTTGCTGTCCCTCTTACTACATATGGGTCAGTTTTTAAAGCAGTTAGCTTTTGTATGAAGCCAACATGGGGAATGGTGTTGAAGGCCTTTTCCTACTCAACATACATCATGTGTACTGCACAGTGTGGCTGGCACCCTTCCTGGTCATCTTCATCGCCCATGACCAGTCTCTGGTTTAAATCCAAAATACTATTAATTCTTCTAATCAGCTCTTGTGCTTTTTTTTCTGCTGCTCAAGCATTTCCCTTTGGAACAATAAAAAGGTTTCAGTGGCAAACTTTCTTTATGCTCTTTATTATTATCAAATGAATGAGGAACAGATTTCCCTTCTACTTGCTGGTTTACTGTTTGTTGGCTAGAATTATTTTGCTTCCCTTTTTGCCAGTCTTGCATCCAAAAATCTTTGATCCTTCAGAGAAAAGTAGAAAAGTATTCTAAAGATGGCTGCATGCAGCAGCTTGAATCTTGCACCTCTTCTTGACATCCCTAATTGCTGGGATAAACTTGCTTCTGTTATTCCTGGTGTCCAGTGAGTAATTGTTTTTCACAAGCACTCTACTGTCTCCAGTTTTTAACATTTTTCCTTTCTGCCACAGTTTTGTTAGGAGCAATTTTTTTCTCCTATTATGATTATATATTTACTACTGCAGTTTCTGGCTGCATTCTTATGGCCAGGTTTGGAGCTTACACACAGTATGCCCTTTCAGTTAAAAAATCCTGCTTTTGAACACCAGTCCAGATGCTTATTTGAACTTTCATAAAATTAGGACTGTCCATTTTCTCTAATAAAGCAGAAAATCTCATGATCTAATGTTGTTGTTCCTGTCCATCTCAGTCTGTGGGATCCTCTGATCTGACACTGGCTAAATCAAGATTTCATCTCCAAAGCTCTACCTCCTCTCCCAAAATGCCCTGCAAGCGAACTACTATTTAGATGTTGTCTGCTGCTGTGCCAAATGCAACTTCAATAGCTCCAGCTAAGTGTTTGATTTCTTTTTATAGTAACAGAATTTTGCTGTATTTTTCTTTTCCTCCTCTTCTGTTAGAGCTTTGTGATAGTGTTTTAGTGCATGTTTTAGAAATAGACCTTTTGTCTATTTTAGAGAGTTTAGGTAGTGTTGCACTTTCCTATCTTTCTCACCAGTTGGCATTTTTTGTATTCAAAGATCCCAATGAGTGCAGATACAATGATGGTTTCTCCTCTTTTGGAGTTCTTTACAGTGCCATTCTTCCTCGTCTTTGGATCTGACACTGCTCTCTTCTTCAGAAATTATTGCTTTGATGGGCCAGGATATCCCAAGCTTCTCTCTTTCAGTGGCTTCTGTGGCTCCCAGTTGAAATGCTGGCACTCAAAATGCCTAGTGCTGACAAGCCAAGAGAAAAAGGCCAAAAATGCAGGAGAAGATCAAGTTTTGAAAATCGCTCTTCCCATTAAAACTTTTTTGTGTGAGGGGGTGACCCCCGAACTTATATACATGTATATATATGTATATATATATATGTGTATATATATGTGTATATATATGTATATATATATATATATATATATATATATATATATATATATATATATATATATATATATATACCAACTCCAAGATTGCCATACCTTGCAGAAAAGGGAATATTCGGATAAATTGCATCTCCGACTTAGTGTATGTGTTGTGTGTTCTTTTGGCCATTAATTCTATGCATTTTGGGACTCTCTCTAGCAGGTTCCAACATTTCAGATGGTTACTGTCTCCTGTCTCTGACAGAACTGTTTTGCCCTTTCACCCTGTTACCCCAGCAGGATCCTCCCTGGAGCCATGCTTCCTTTGGGTCCTTGAGTCTACCTTTAGGACCCAGACGTTTGCCTTCTCTGTGTCCAGACATGAAAAGCCTCCGTCTGTGGCTAGGGTACTAATGTCTTGGAGGAGTATTAAAGATGGACCAGCCTTTGAAATTCTTTAAGACCAAGATAGAGTTCAGGATCATCCCCTCACCATCAGCTCCAAGGGCAAAGGGAATTTTCTCAGTCGGTGCTGACTCATGCAAGGTTTTGTTCAGTCTGTTCTGATAAATTATTATCTGTTTCAATTCTCCCTTTGGGTTTGACTTGAAATCCAGCTCAGATTTGGTTCAGCTCCACATTGGTGCTGACAGCATGGTTGTCTTTGCTTTGATGGCCTCAAATCTAGTGTCTGTTCTAGAGGCATCCGGATGCCAAGAGGTAGGTCTTCTCTTCCCCTGGGTGCTTTGCTACTGGATACCTCTGCTGTGGTGTCTTCATCGGACCTGTCACATTCGACATTTGGTACAGGACCTTCCCTGAGATTGGAGGATCGAAAGGGCTCTTTGTCCACCCATGTGATTTCAGCAGCAGAGTTAATACTGCAGAGAGGTTTCCATCTCCCTTGGTGACAGAGTATATGACACTAGTTCCAGATCCATTCCAATCTCCACATCCATCAAGAGTCTCTGGTTCTCTTATGCAGGCCAAGAAAAAGCCTGCACCGACTCACTTTGTCCAGCCCTAGTCCAGGGACTGTCCTTTGACTTCTGTGTACCTCCCCAGCATCTCCTCTGTGGGAGCCAAACAAAAAGAATGCCTCCTTTGGCAATCTGCTAGAATTACTGCGGCAGCATTGGGGATAGACAAGTGAAACCCCTTCTCTGGAGGAGTTAGTATTTCTCAAAGTCTTCAATGCAGGCTTATCTATGTCCAGGGTAGTACATCCTTGGACACCCTCATCAATCTGTTGCACCAGAGGGCCTGAACACAGTGGTGCCAATCCCATGTAAACCAGATAAAAGTTTGCCTCTGCCCGCTAAGATAGAATCTGTTGGAGCAAGGGTTCTGTGGTTTCCAGTGCTGTTGCTGCAGACACTAAGAAAGACATCTCAGAAGACAGTGCATCAGTCCATTCCCTTTACAGGGAGTCCTGGACTTTAGACCACTTGAGTAAGCTTTCCTACACTACAGCCACATTTGCTGTCTGTGTACTGAACTATATGGCTCATTTAATAAGAATCCAAAGGGACCTTGTTAATGAGGTGTCTAAATCAATGGCTGCTTTACAGACTGCAGAGGTTAGAAATTCTTTGGAGACAATGCTATCCAGTATGGTGTTGATTTCCAGTTTTATCATACGGCCAATTTCCACTGCAGCCGATGGTTCAGCCCGAGCAGCAGGTGCAGCCATAGCTGTTCTCCAACACACCTGGATGCACTTATGCAACTCTGCAAAAATGCATTAAAGTGTCTCTTCCTAAGTCCCCTTTGATGGATCCGTTGTGTTTGGACCTAATGTAATCAGACTTTGACCAGGAGTGAGTATGATGGGGAAAGCTTTCTGCCATGGGAATTTGGTTTTCTACCCCACTGAGAACTTTCTCTAGAAATTGGCGACAAGCAGTTGCAGCAATTTTCCCTGGACCTTTCAGGTGAAATTTCAACTTATGGCAGAGGGATGTTGTTTGCAGAGCCAAGTCTTCAGAGGTCCTTTCTCTGGTAGGCTTGTTCAACATTGCTTAATGTTTGCCTGACTGCCACACTTGGGAGGCAGTTGGGGGGCTCATCTCTCTTCATCCAGAAGGTCTACTTGAAATTCTTTTTAATGCCTAAGAATAACAAGGACCTCGGTCCCATTCTGGATTTAAGCAAACTGAATCACCATGTCAAACAGACCAAATTCCAGATGGTCACAGTACAAGCTATATCTACTCTTCCAGGAAGGATGACTGGATGTGCTCAGTGGATCTCAAGTTTGCTACTACCATATGAAGGTAGCAAGGCAGTCCCAAAGATTCCAGCACTTCAGGCTGGGAGTCTGTCATTTTGAATTTAGAGTCCTGCCCTTTGGTCTCATCTCAGCTCCATGGGTTATTGCCAAATCCATGATGGGGATAGCAGCCTGACTCAGGATGCACAGTTTTTGGGTCTTTCCTTACCTGGATGACTGGCTTTTCACAGTGACTTCAAAAGCCTCATTAACCCAGTCCACGGACGTCTTGCTCCATTGGTGTCTTTCCTTGGGGATTACTGTTAACTTCGAGAAATCAAATCTAGAGCCAGTTCAAATTAGAGTTTGTTGGTTACCATATGGACATTACATATGGACACCACCAGTCAGATTGACACTCTTCCTGTACCACATTTGAATTCAATCCGAGTATAAGCAAGTGAGGTTGTAGTCCCTTAAAAGGCCTTCTGCTTCTCTTCTACTATGTCTCTTAGGCCTTATGGCTGCAAACATTGGTCAGATTTTTCACGAGGTTGCTACAGTTGACTTTGTCCATCCAGTGGTCCTTGACAAAAAAAAAACTCATGGATAATCCCATTCATCTTACAGGTGTTTGTTGATGTTCTATTGTCTGAGGCCGTCATGGCCATGGTTATCACAGATGCTTTCTTTTTGAGGTGGGTGTACATTTCAAAGGAAAGATGGGCCAAGTTACTTGGTCCCTGTCAAGGGACCATCTTCACAACATCTTGGAGATGGAAGTGATCCTCCTCGCTTTTCAGGCCTTTTAGGACTTTCTTCCCAAGGGTGTGCTAGCTCTACAAATGGAAATGAGTCTGTGGTCTAGTATATTAACAACCAAGGCGGAGCTTGCTGCTACCCCCTATGTCAAGAGACCATGAGGGTTTGGCAATAGGTGATGTCCTTGCAACGCTTTCTGATAGCAATACGTATTTCCAGGAGGGCCAACATACTGGCTGATAGTCTTAGCAGGAGCATTTTAATGCCCCAAAGTGGTCCCTCAGTCCTTCTATAGTTCCCAGATCTTCAGCTGCTGGAGCCAGCCTTGGTGCAACCTTCATGCCACTTCTCTAAACACAAAATACAGCAAATGTTTTGTCCTGATCCCTCTGCAGGGACAGTCATGGAGGGATGCTCATCTGCATACATGGCCTTCTGAGCTCCTGTACACCTGAAGGCATCATCAGAGTGGAATTTGAAAGTGCTATGATGCTGTGTATTTAATAAACTCTCTTGTTTTTATTGGTGAGTTGGCCCTTATTCCAGCTATTTTTGTTGTATTTGTGAACAGCTTGCCTATTCTGGAGTGGCGTTTTGCTGGAGGAGTTTAGGTGAATGATTGTTTAGTTTTACAGACCACAGGTTGAGACAGACTGAAGAAGACAACATGGATCTCATGTTATGGTAAGTACATAACTTTAGATCTGATGTTGTTAATCTTATTTATTTATTATTTTATTTATTTATTTAAATTTGTTGACCGGGAGTGTCCTACTGGATGTAGGTCCATTTTCAGCGGAGGCCCGGGGAGAAAAGCTCCACAGTTAAAATAAACACACAGTAGTTACATTGGATTACACAGCGATTAACAATTTAACATAGCAATTACTTACAACATATTTACAGATGAAGAACATAGTACATCAGTAGACAACTAGAATCTTTATCTGTGAAGTGCATAACTGATATTAACAAATGTTACAATGAGAAGTTCCTGCTGTATAATAAGTACTAGGCTTATGAGCATCTGAGCTTGCTATAATCAAGGTAGTTAGTGGAGGTGAAAGAAAGGTAGCGGATGGATGGGGTGGATGATATTAGAGTGGGAGTTGCAAGGGCATAGCCAGCATGTTTTTAGGTGCACTTTTAGTAAAGTTTTGAAGTGGGTGCATGATGGTATGGAGGTAATTGTGGGTGGGAGTGAGTTCCATAATTTGGCTATGGCACAAGAGAATAGTGCTTCACCAGCAGAGTTATTGGCTTTAGTGATCTGCAAGTGATTTTTGTTGCTGGATCTTAGTGGTCTGGTGGTGCGATAGGGTTGGAGTAGATTCTGGAGGGATGGGACATTTAGTGGATGGTTTACTAGTTTGTGGGTGAGTGAGAGTTGATAACACTGAAGGAGGTGAGGGAGTTCAAGCCAGCCCAGTTCAGCAAGTGAGAGACAGTGGTGACTACGGTAGGATGCCCCTGTGGTGAATTTGGCGATTTTGTTGTAGCAGGTCTCTAGTTTGTTTAGATCACATTGCCTTAGGTTGGTATATATTGGAGAAGCATAAAGTAGGGTGGAGATAAGGTGGGAGTTTGCTATTGAAATCTTTGCTGCTTTGGTGAGAAACTGCTTATTTCTGTATAATGCTCCTAGTTTTTTGTGGACTTTTTTTATGGTCATGGATATGTGAATGTCAAATTTTAGTTTGTCTATTTCCACTCCTAGCAATTTGGTGTGTTCAGTTGGGTATATAGTGGTGTTGTCTTTTGCTGTGATGTTAAAGTGAGAGTTGTTTTGAGTATGTTTGGTGGGTTGGAAGATGTGTAGTTTAGTTTTGTTTGGGTTTAGTATTAATTGGGCATCGGATAACCATGTTTCAACAGAGGAAAAGGCTTCCTGTGTGACTTTTTGCAGTTTTGGTAGAGACTGGGCTGAGCAGATGATTGTTGAGTCATCTGCGTATTGTATGAGTGTGCCATGTTTGGTGGCAGAGGCTAGATTATTGGTGTAAACAGAGAAGAATAGGGGTCCAAGGATGGATCCTTGGGGAACCCCTATGGAGACAGCTAGTTGGGGAGATGTGTCATTATTCCATACAATGGATTGTTGGCTGTCAGACAGGCAACTCTGAAACCAGTTGGTGACTGGCTGTGAGAAGGATAGGTTATTGAGGACATAGATAAGTTGTTTGTGTGGGACCATGTCAAATGCTTTAGATAGATCTAGGAAAGTAGCAGAGGAGAGATAGCCATTGTTTTTATGCTGAAGGATAGTGTTAGTAAAGGAGAGTAAGGCAGTGGTGGTTTGCTCGGAAACCATGCCGAGTACTGGAAAGGAGGTTGTTAGTAAGGAGGTAGTCTGAGACCTGAGAGTGTATGCATCTTTCTAGTATTTTGGAGACTGGAGAGAGAATAGCTATGGGGCGGTAATTGGTTAGTTCTGCGGAGGGTCCGCCTTTGTGGAGGGGAATTGTATGTGATACTTTCCACACTGTCGGAACGTAACTTTCTGACGGAGATCGGTTAATCAAGATGGATACTGGGTAGGCCAAAGCATCAGCTGTGATTTGTAGGTATTCACTTGGGTGGTTGTCTGCTGCTAATTTGGTGGGTTTAAGTTTAGTTAAGAGTTTTTTTATGTTGGAGGTAGGAACAGGAGAAAAAGAGAAGGCAGTGGGGAGATTACTAGTTGAAGGTGTGGGTTGGAGGGGAGGGGGGTTGTGTTGTTTAGCTAGTGATAGTATGGTTTGGGTGAAGTGTGTGTTGAATGAGGTAGCAATATTTTCTGAGGAGTGAGGGATGTTAGGAGGAGGGTACTGACTTTACCTGGGTGGAGGATGGAGTTTATGGAGGACCAGAATTGTTTGGGGCTGTGTTGTGAGACGTCTAGGGCAGACTGGTAGTATTGGAATTTGTCCTGTTTTATTAGCTTTTTGACTCTATTGCGTAGTTCTAGGATTTTCTGTCTAGTTGAGGGGTTTTGGTTGCTCCCAGGCTTTATCCCTGTTTTTCATTTCTGACTTAGTGGTTTTCTGTAGCCATGGGGAGGGTTGTGCTTTGGTTCTGGAAAATCTTATGGGGGCATGGTAATTAAGGATGTTCAGGAAGGTAGTATTAAAATATTCACCTGCGTCATCTAGACTGAGGTACTTTAGTGGATGCCAGTTACATTCATCTCATCCCTCAAAGAATGTGAGTGGGTTAAAGTTTAGTTTTTTATGTATTTGATGGTAGATGACAGATTTAGCTTGGTATAGGTATTTTTTGAGTAGGAATGTTGGGGAGTGATCACTGAGGCTATCTGATAAGCAGCCTGTTATGTATGACTGGGGGCTCTTACTGACTAGTATCCAATCCAGGGTAGTGTGCTTGCTGGAGTTTTTATTTATCCTGGTTGGCGACTGGACTAGTTGGGTGAAGCCATGAAGGTGTACATGATGAGTTGGATTGTTGCCAGAACAGGATTGCCAGTCAATATTGAAATCACCTAAAATTATAGTTTCTTGGGGGAGATGGTGGGTAGACCAGCTGAGGAGGTTTTCTAGTGGAGGGATGTTTTGGCCAGGTGGGAACTAGCATTCAGTTATGTTGATGGTTTTGTTTTGGTTTATTTTGAGGTTGGTATATATTATTTCTTCATTGCCTATTTGTGGAGCTGATGATTTTAAGATCTGGATGTTTAGATGCTGTTTAAATATTATAGCTACACCACCTCCTTTTTTGTTTAGCCGGTCTACTCTTAATATGACGTAACCTGTAGGGAGTATTTGCTCTCTGGTAATGTGAGGATGTTCATCGTGTTACCCTGCTGCAGTCATCACACTTTGGTTATCCTGTCGTCAGGCGGTCCCGCAGTCGGACGGAATTCCAAAGTCTTGGTCTGGTGTCGGTTGCTGTCACTTCTTCCCTGACATCAGTGCGCCAGGGGTATATATATTGCATCCAACGCCATTTTCTTCAGTCTTTCTTGCCGCGCGGTTCCCGAAGCAGAAGCAGTTCGCAAGTGCCGGTCGGCCGACTCCTGAGATTTTCGAATTCGAATTTCAGACCGAAGTCTTCTATAAAGCTAAGTACCCCATTGGGGAAACTTTTCATGCCTCAAACCGATGTCAGAAAAAGTTAACAATTGTATTTCTTGTGGGAAGCAAATACCTCATAAGGATTTTCATTCTTATTGCATACCTTGCCTAGGCCCAGACCACGACGTCACTAGTTGTCATTTTTGTGCTAGGTTTAATAAACGTACTATTAAAAGACGCTTTGATTTTGCAAGACACTACTTCGGTAGAAAATTTAATTACAGTATGCCGTCGGAGCAACCGACTACCGGCGTGCACAAAAAACGCAAGGATAAGGACAGACAGCCCAGGCCTAAGCCAGATTCCGAGGCCTCGGCTAGTCCGGTCTCCGGTTCTCCGGTCCTCAGTGAGGCTCCGACGCAACCCCTGACTACCGCAGACCTGGAACCCGAGACCGCTTCGGAACTTTTAGCGGAATGTACCAGGCCGATGCAACCATTTTGTTCAGGCCCTACCGACAAAATTGCTGATAAAGATGTCGATGCTGCAGAAACTCCATCGGTTTTTGAAGGCGTTTTCAGATTGACTACGCTCACCATTAAAACATATCCTAAGATGAAGACTCCTATTAAATCTAAAAGGACTGCACTTCAGTCCCCTGTTCAAGGCCCAATGCCTAAGAAACAGATGCTCAAAATGGCTGAAGATTTGATCTCTTTAATCAGGGGTTCCCAGCCTCCTCCTGACAAAAGGCCTAGACAAGAGGAAGATTATGCATCCTCTGAACAAGTGTCCATTTCTTCAGCCTCCTCTGAAGACCAAGATTATTCCTTCTCCCCTTATGAAGATTCTGATGCTGAGGATTCCATTCCCTCAGCTTCTCCTCCTGAAGACTACTCCTTTGGGGAAACTTTACACACTATGAGGGAACATTTCCACTGGGAAGGTCAGGACTACTCTGATTCGAAGAAAAGGCTCAGAGAGTTTCTTTTACTCCCCCAGCACAGACCACTTGCCATCCCACCCGTGTTAGACATTGTGGATGATGTTTACTTAGAATCCAGGTTTGAACCCAGACTCTCTACCTCCGGCTCCGGCCAAGCCTGACAGATACTATCGAGTGCCTGATTCCCACAAATTTCTTTACAAAAGTCCTGTTGCTGACCCGGAGATAATCTCCTCTGAAGGGGATTCCAGAGCGCTAGACAGGTGGGGGAAAAATGTTTACACCTCAGCCACTCTAGTTATGAGGGCACTAAATTGCCAATTTCACATGCTTAAGTATCAGCAATTTCTAATCTCTCAGTTAAAGCAAAGAATCACCACTCTCCCATAACAGTCTGAATTGAAAGAAATGCAGGATCTGTTGCATGCAACTGAACAGGTGGGCAAACACACCTTACAATGTGGGTTTGATTCTCTGGAGGCCTCCTGCAGAACAGCTGTCACTGGGTTTGTTATACGTAGGCATGCTTGGTTAAAGGAACAAACTGTGCCTGATCATGTTAAAGCAAAGCTTCTAGATGCTCCCTTACAGCAAGATGTTCTTTTTGGAGTTAAAGCAGAAGAAGTCTTAAAGAAAATGGAGGATAAGGCAAAATCTATGCAGACAGTCAAAGATTTCATACAGGTACAGCCCCCCTCGCTTCAGCAGAAACTGGCCAACAAAAAATTGGTCTTTTCCAGCTACTGACAGACCACAGAGGGGTAAATACAGACGCCCAAGAGGCAGAGGACAACCACAAGCCCAGTACAAACCTCACCAATGGGGCACTACAACACAGAAGGGAGGAGAAGACAGGTCTCAATCTACCAGAAGGCAAACTCAATGACTTGCACCTCATCCAGCCAAGCAACTCTCTCTTGGCAGCCCCCTTGGGAGAAAAACTCGCCCTTTTTTCAGACAACTGGCACATTGTCACAAAGGACAAATGGGTCCTAGACATAATTTTACGAGGATACAGATTCCATTTTCACACCTTGCCAATGAAAAGAGGAATGCCAAACCTGCCACAAAATCAATGGGCAGAGGCACAAAAGCAAATTACAGCTCTCATGGACATGAGAGCCATTCAACTGGTACCTACTCGAGAGCAAGGTCAAGGATTTTACTCAAGACTCTTTCTAGTGCCCAGAAAGGACAATGCCTGGAGACCTATTCTGGACCTTTCAATTTTAAACACATTCCTACAAGTACCCAAATTCAAGATGCTAACACTACAGCAGCTTCTTCCCATGTTGGGCAAGGAGGCATGGCTAGTAACGTTGGACCTCAAGGAGGCATACCTGCATGTCCCTATCAGACAAAGTTGCAAAAGATACCTCAGTTTCATTGCAGGTTCAACCCATTACCAATTCTCTGCACTGCCCTTTGGCTTATCTACTGTGCCCAGAGTCTTCACAAAATGCCTGGCACCAGTAATTGCATACTGCAGACAAAGAGGAATTCAAATATACCCATACTTGGACGACTGCCTCATCCAAGCAGAAAGCAAGGACATTCTCTTACATCATCTGGCTTTTGTAAAACATATACTAAACTGCCTGGGGTACACAGTAAACGAAAAGAAGTCAAAACTAGTACCCTCACAAAATATCACATTCCTGGGTGCCAGCTTGAACACAATGGCCCAGAAGGCTTATCCGACGCCAGACAAGCAACTGCAGCTGACTCAATATTTCAAAGCAATGGCAACAAAGACCCAATTAACTGCAAGAAAAATTCTGCAGGCTTTGGGCTTCATGGCATCTTGCATACTACTAATACCATTTGCAAAGCTGCATATGAGGAAATTACAGTGGTACCTAAAAAGCGTATGGTCTCAACACAGCCACAGCTTGGACACAACGATATCTCTCATTCCCTGCCTACAACAGGAGTTTCTATGATGGTCACAGGCATGTCACCTCAACAAGGGTCACCCGTTCACCTTGCCCCCAGCCAGGCAAACTATCACAACAGAGGCATCAGACTACGCCTGGGGGGCACACATGGCAGGACAGTGCGTTCAAGGCATATGGACTGCAGATCAAAGGAATCTGCACATCAATCAAAAAGAAATGCTAGCTGTACAGAAAGCTCTGACAGCCTTCAAGAATCTATTACATCCAGGACAACTTACAATAAAGACGGACAACACCACAGTAATGTGGTACATAAACAAGGAGGTACTCACTCCTACCCTCTATGCAGGCAAGCAATGATCTTATGGAACACAGCTCTGGCTTACCAAGTTCAGTTACAAGCTCAATTCCTGCCAGGAAAGAAGAACACATTGGCAGACGACCTCAGCAGAAACACCATGGATCCCCACGAGTGGAAACTAGATCCACAAATATTTACAATGATAACTCAAAAAAATGGGGCCTTCCAGACATAGACCTGTTTGCCAGTCCTCAAAACTATCAAATAACAAAATTTTGTACAAGGACACTTCACCATCAAGCTTGGAAAGTAGACGAACTCTCTTTCAGTTGGAAAAACCTGACAGCATATGCCTTCCCTCCATTGCCTCTCTTCACAAAGGTGCTTCTGAAAGTCAAAAAGGAGAGACCACGACTGATTCTCATAGCCCCAGACTGGCCACGCCAGCAATGGTACCCACTATTGAGAAATATGGCCCACGGCCCACCTTGGATCTTACCACAAATTACCCATTTGCTCACACAACAAAACAGTCAGATTCTTCACAGCCAACTCAAAACCTTAAATCTGGCTGCATGGAAAATCACCTAAGCATCCAGCCAGCTCCTCTTTCCCAAGCAGTTATGGATGTTATTCTGGAAGCTAGGAGGCCAAGCACCAGGAAGGCTTATTCGGACAAATGGAAAATGTTTTGTGCCTGGAACCAAGCTAAAGGCCAAGACACATTTCAGCCTCACATGCCTCACATTCTACAGTACTTAACTGAAATGTTGCACAAAGGACTTTCCTTCTCCATTAAAATCCATGCTTCAGCTATTTCAGCCCACTACAGCACGGATCCACCCTTATTTTCGTATCCACTTCTAAGGCAGGTCCTCAGAGGGGCAGAAAACATTAGGCCCCCCAGGAGAGCACCTACACCAACATGGGACCTCAATTTTGTTCGGGAAAAACTAACGCTACCTCCCTTTGAACCAGCTTTTTCTGCAGATCTTCAGTTCCTATCATGGAAGACTGCCCTGCTGCTAGCAATAACTTCAGCTAGAAGAGTCTCAGAGCTGCAGGCACTAATGGCCGTGGAACCTTTCCTCATTTTTCATCAAGACAGAGTTTCTCTATGAACTAATCCTTCCTTTATGCCTAAGGTGGTTTCCAGTGTGGCTTTAAATCAAACCATCCACTTGTCCACCTTCGTCCCAAATCCACAGAACAAAGGTGAGAGACTCCTGCATTCCTTGGATATTCACAGGCAACTTCATTACTACTTGGACAAAACTAAGGCTTTCAGAAAATCTGACCAGCTCTTTGTATCCTATGCTACAGCTTCACAAGGGAAGGCTATTTCAAAACAAACCATTTCCAAATGGATAGGACATTGCATACGTTTCTGCTATACCCATCATGGAAAACCAGTTCCTGCTACCATTAGGCCCCACTCTACCAGGGCAACAGCTACATCTACAGCTTTTCTCAGGGGGGTTCCAACCAAGGAGATTTTGGAAGCTGCAACTTGGAGTTAAGTACACACCTTTACCAAACACTATCACTTACCACTTTACTCTAAGACTAGGGCAGGTTTTGCCACTGCAGTTCTGCAGGGCCTTATAGCCTCCTCCAACCCTCTATGATTCCTCCACCCATCCTTAGCTTTGGGATTCAACCCAAGTGTGATGACTGCAGCAGGGTAACACGATGAACATAGTACAGTTTTGTACCTACCATAAATGTAGATGTTCGAGTGTACACCCTGCTGCAGTCCAGGTTACCCTCTCTCCATCCCCTCTGAACTAACTGGCTAAAATCTCTACAATACCTTCCTGATGTATTTGCTTATAGCTGGAGGGATTTTGTGTTTTTGCAAAATTTACTCAATTTGGTACTATTTACTGGCCACCTTTTTGGGGGCACCTGGCATCTGGGGCAAGAAAAACTAAAGAAAATGGCGTCAGTTGCAATATATATACCCCTGGTGCACTGACGTCAGGGAAGAAGTGACAGCAACCGACGCCGGACCAAGACTTTGGAATTCCGGCCGACTGTGGGACCGCCTGATGACAGGATAACCCAAGTGTAATGACTGCAGCAGGGTGTACACTCGAACATCTACATTTATGGTAGGTACAAAACTGTACTTTTTAGCCAGGTTTCTGTCAGGATGACTATGTCTGGGGAGTACAAGTCTATGGTGGCATGGAGTTCATGGACTTTGTTGGATATACTTCTAATATTTAGGCTTAGTAGAAGGAAGTCACTTGGCTTTCTATTGGCTGTAATATGGGAGAAGTTGTGGTTTCTAGTCTGATTATGAGGATTGGGGTTGGAGATGGTAGGGCCAGGGTTGGGGTGCATGTCTCCACTTAGGGCTAGTTTTGATATGCACAAGATCTTCATTCCTTACTGATGTGTTATCGGTTCAGTCCTCAGAACCGAGCTGGCCTTATATCCAGCTCGTGTCCGCCAAAAACTCTCAAGCCAAGATCCTACCCAGAATGCTCTGCTCCTTGTTACCTCAGATTTCGCTTGCCGTGTTGCTGTACAGCCGTGTCAAGCCACTCTCTCTCAGCCAAGTGAATATTTTTTTTTAAGTTTCCATATTGTCAGTACCTTAAGTTTTCAATCAGTTTCTGTTGCTATACTCCTACCCTATCGTATTTTTAAGACTCTCTCCCTATAGTTTCTTTCCCTTTATTACCCTTTTCTTACCTTTGAGGTAATTCTTCATTACCATCATTGGTAATCCTTCCTTTCTCTTTTCTTACCCTTCTGGGTTGCCTTCTTAACTCTTCGGTACTGTTGTTCTTCTCCACATCATTGTCGGACAAGAAAAGTGGTGTTGGTTTCAAACAGTGTAAGGATTGCAGCCATAAGTTACCGTTTTCCGATGGCCATGATTTATGTGTCTATTGCTTGAATGTCTCCCACCTTACAGTGGATCCCCGTGTGGGATTTGTAGAAATTTTTCAACCAGGAGACTCAATGAAAAAAAGAACAAGTTAATCTTCAAAGATCTCCTCAAAACCCCTTTTTGTGAGGCTATCTCTGGGTCGGAGGGCTCACCTCCACCTCCTAAACCCCGTAAGAGGCGATTTTCATCGTGTTTCACTGTTGCAGTCATTACACTTGGGTTATCCTGCTGGCAGGCAACCCACAGTCGGCCCGAGTTCCAAAGTCTAGGTCCGGCATCGGTTGCTGTCGCTTCTTCCCTGACGTCAGTGTGCCAGGGGTATAAAAGATGCAACCAACGCCATTTTCTTCAGTCTTTCTTGCCGCTCGGTGCCCGAAGCAGAAGCAGTTCGCAACTGCCGGTTGGCCGACTCCTGAGATTTTCGAAATAGAAGTCTTCAATAAAGCGAAGTACCCCATTGGGGAAACTTTTTCTTGCTCCAGACCGATGTCGGTAAAAGTTAACAATTGTATTTCTTGTGGGAAGCAAATACCTCATAAGGACTTACACTCTTACTGTATTCTTTTAAGGCAAAACAAACACCTCGGCAGGATAAAGTGCCTTTGTAAAACGAAAAATCAGAACAGCAAAACAATCCCAAAGGCACACCAGTAGCTAATAATCCAAGATTCCAATGTAAAAAAGAGACCTTTATTGTAGCAGAACTTCTCTAGACAGTAAGCGCTTTCACGTTGTATAAACGCTTCTTCAGACTTCAACAGTCTCTTTTTTACATTGGAATCTTGGATTATTAGCTACTGGTGTGCCTTTGGGATTGTTTTGCTGTTCTTACTGTATTCTTTGCCTAGGCCCTGACCACGAAGTTAGTAGTTGTCGGTTTTGTGCTAGATTCAACAAACGCACTATTGAACGTCGGTTTGATTTTGCATTTCATTACTTTGGTTGAAGGTTTAACTATATAATGCCGTCAGAACAACCAACGACCGGAATTCATAAAAAACGCAAAGACAAGGAAAAGGACAGGCATCCGAGGTCCAAAACCGATGACGAAGCCTCTTCTAGGCCAGTCGCCGGTTCGGCGGTTCTCAGTGAGGTGCTTTTGCAGCCCCTGACACCCGCTACCTCAGAGCCACAGGCCGTATCAGATTCCCACGTGGAGACAACTAGGCCTCTGGATACTCAAGGTATTGGGCCTATGGAAAATATTCCCTCAGATGGGTCCGGAGCCGCAGAGCAGGCATCGGCTTCTGAGGGTGTTTTCAGACCTTCACAGCTTACTATTAAATCCTCTGCAGCAGCCAAAGTACAATCAAAGACACCAATAAAGACAAAGAAACCATTACAGCATTCTCCTGGACAGTCAACCATGCCAAAGAAACAGATGCTTAAAATGGCCGAAGACTTAATTACTTTGATCAGGGGTTCCCATCCCCCTCCTGATAAAAGGCCTAGGCAAGACACTGACTATGATTCCTCTGACCAGGTTTCTATTTCCTCTGATTCCTCCTCAGATCAGGGCTAATCTCTTCCTCCCTATGAGGTCTCTGATGCTGAAGAATCTATACCTTCAGCCTCTCCACCTGAGGTTTACTCTTTTGGGGAAACTCTGCATACCATGAGGGAACATTTCCACTGGGAGAGCCAGGATTATTCAGAATCCAAGAAAAGGCTCATAGATTTTGTTACTGCCTCAGCACAGGCCCCTGGCTAATCCCCCCTGTGCTTGATTTAGTTGATGATGTTTTCTCTGAATCCAGTCTGTCTCCTGATTCTTTACCCCCTGCGCCAGTCAAGCCAGACAGATATTACAGGGTCCTTGACTCTCATAAATTTCTTTATAAAAACCCTGCTGATGACCCTGAAACAATTTCTCAGGGTCCCAAAGGGGTTAAGGCTTCCACTGCTAAAAACCCTGTTTTCTCTGATAGGGACTCTAGAGCTCTAGGTAGATGGGGGAAAAAGTTTACACTTCTGCTACTTTAGCTGTAAGGGCTTTAAACTGCCAGTTTCACATGCTTAAATATCAACAGTACCTCATGTCTTTGTTAAAACAGAAAATGTTTACAAATTCAGAGAATCCTGACAATAAGGAAATGCAGGAATTATTGCATGCAGCTGAACAAGTAGGAAATCATACTCTGCAATGTGGTTTTGATTCATTAGAGGCTTCTTGCAGAGCCGCAGTTACAGGCTCTGTCATTCGAAGGCATGCTTGGTTGAAAGAACAAAGTTTACCTGAACATGTTAAAGTAAAATTATTGGATGCTCCATTACAGCATGATATTTTGTTTGGTGTTAAGGCAGAAGAAGTGTTAAAGAAAATGGAGGATGAAGCAAAATCTATGCAGACAGTAAAGGATTTCTTACAGGTTCAACCACCTAGGTTTAGTAGAAACTGGCCTTCAAAAAATTTGTCCTTTCAGGTGTCAGGCCAAAAAGAGGCAGATACAGATGCCCAAGAGGCAGATCTCTGCCAAAAGGCTCCTACAGACCTAAACAATGGGGTGCTTCTGCCCCCAAAGAAGGAGAATACAGATCACAACCTTATAGGAAACAGTCCCAATGACTTTCCTCTACAAAAGCCAAACACTTACCTTTTGGCAGCACACCTAGGGGGAAAGCTAGCACTTTTCACACAAAATTGGCACATAATCACCCAGGACAAATGGGTACTGAATATAGTTTTTCAGGGTTACAGGTTCCACTTTCACAGTCTTCCAAAATCAAAAGGTATGCTGGACCTGCCACAAAACCAATGGGCAGAGGCACAAAAGGAAATTGCTGCTCTCATGGACATGGGAGCTATTCAAAGAGTACCACAGCAAGAACAGGGGCAAGGATTTTACTCAAGACTCTTCCTGGTTCCCAGAAAGGACAAAGCCAGGAGACCAATACTGGACTTGTCAATCCTAAATACTTTTCTGGATGTTCCAAAATTCAAACTGTTAACACTGCAGCAACTTCTACCCATGCTGGGCAAGAAGGCTTGGCTAGTTACTTTGGACCTCAAAGAGGCATACCTGCATGTCCCAATCAGACAATCTTGCAGAAGATACCTCAGATTTATAGCTGACTCAATGCATTACCAATTCTCTGCACTGCCCTTTGGCTTATCTACTGCGCCCAGGGTCTTCACAAAATGCCTGGCACCAGTAATTGTATTTTGCAGACAAAGAGGAATTCAGATATATCCCTACTTGGATGACTGCCTTATTCAAGCAGAGAGCAAGGACATTCTACTAAAGCATCTGGCGTTTGTAAAAAGATTATTAATTTGCCTAGGGTACACAGTAAACGAAAAGAAATCAAAACTAGTGCCCTCTCAAGAGATAATATTCCTGGGTGAAAGCTTAAGTACAACTGCCCAGATGGCTTATCTCACGCCAGACAAACAAAGGTAACTGACTCATTACTTTCAAATGGCAACAAAGACCCAGCTCCCTACAAGAAAAATTCTGCAGGCCCTGGGCTTCATGGCATCCTGCATTCTACTCATTCCATATGCAAGACTGCATATGAGGAAACTACAATGGTATCTAAAAAGTGTTCGGACTCAGCATTGCCACAGCCTGGAAAGAATAGTGATTATAATTCCCTGTCTACAACAGGAGTTTTGATGGTGGTCCAGGGCCTGTCACCACAAGGGACAGCCCTTCACCTTACCCACTGCCAGGCAAACAATAACGGATGCATCGGATTATGCCTGGGGGGGGCACATATGGCAGGAAAATGTATTCAGGGCACATGTACCAAGAAACAAATGCATCTTCACATCAATCAAAAAGAGATGCTAGCTGTACAGAATACCCTGACAGACTTCAAGGATGTACTACATCCAGGACAACTATTACTAAAGACGGACAACACTACAGTTATGTGGTACATAAACAAGCAAGGGGGCACACATTCCTACCCCCTCTGCAAGCAAGCCATGACTCTGTGGAGCACAGCACTGACCTATCAAGTACATCTGCAGGGGCAATTCCTGCCAGGAAAGAAAAATACACTGGCAGATGAACTAAGCCGAAATCTCATGGATCCGCACGAATGGAAACTAAATCCACAGGTCTTCAGCATGATAACAAGGAAGTGGGGACACCCGGACATAGATCTTTTTGCCTCCCCTCACAACTGCCAACTACAGAAATTCTGCACAAGAACTTATCACTCACAATCATGGAAAGTGGATGCTCTTTCATTCAGCTGGAAAACCCTGACAGTTTATGCCTTCCCTCCACTGCCTCTCCTTCCCAAGGTACTCTTAAAAGTCAGACAAGAGAAGCCAAAAATGATCCTGATTGCCCCGGACTGGCCACGCCAGCACTGGTACCCAATCCTAAAGAGCTTGTCTCGAGGCCCAGCCTGGACTTTACCTCAAATTCCTCATCTTCTGACTCAACAAAATAATCAGATTCTACACAGCCAACTCAGAACCTTTAAATCTGGCTACATGGCAGATAATTTAGCCACTCCGACCACTCCTCACTCTAAAGCTGTTATGGATGTCATTTTAGAAGCCAGGAGGCCCAGCAGTAGGAAATCTTATGCAGAAAAATGGAAGAGATTCTGTGCTTGGAACCAGGCACAAGGACTCGAACCGCTTGTTCCAAATATACCTCAGATTTTACAATACCTAACTGAGATGCTGGACAAAGGCCTATCCTTTTCATCTATTAAAATCCATGCCTCAGCCATTTCAGCTCATTACAATACAGAACCTCCTATTTTTTTACATCCACTGCTAAGGCAGTACCTCAGAGGGGCAAGAAACATAAGACCCCAAGGAGAGCACCAATACCTACTTTGAACCTCAATTTTGTATTAGAAAAGCTCACACTGTCTCCTTTTGAGCCAGCCAACACAGCTGATATAAAATTCTTATCATGGAAAACTGCTCTGCTCTGCTCCTAGCAATAACTTCAGCAAGAAGAGTCTCAGAGTTACAGGCATTAATGGCAGTGGAACCTTTCATCATTTTTCATCAGGACAGGGTCTCTCTAAGGACAAACCCAACATTTATGCCAAAGGTGGTTTCCAGTGAGACTCTTATCCAAACCATTAATTTGCCAACTTTCTATCCAAATCTCCAGAATAAAGGGGAGAGGCTTCTGCACACTCTGGATATGCACAGATAGCTACGATTCTACTTGGACAAAACAAAAGCTTTCAGAAAAACTGAGCAACTGTTTGTAGCTTATGCTGCAGGATCACAAGGAAAGCCTATCTCAAAGCAGACAATTTCAAAATGGATAGGACACTGCATTCGCTTCTGCTATGCACAACATGGCAAATCAGTGCCTAAGGGCATAAGGTCACATTCTACTAGAGCAGCAGCCACTTCAGCAGCCTTTCTCAGAGGAGTACCAACCAAAGACATTTTAGAAGCTGCAACCTGGAATTCAGTGCACGCTTTTACTAAGCACTACCACTTACCTCTCTACTCTAAATCCAGAGCAGGCTTTGCCACTGCAGTTCTGCAGGGTCTGGTAGCCTCTCCTAATCCTATTTAGGCCCAGCCACCCAAGCTCAGCTTTGGGATTCAACCCAAGTGTAATGACTGCAACAGTGAAACACGATGAAGATAGTACAGTTGTGTACCTACCATAAATGTAGATGTTCGAGTGTATTCACTGTTGCAGTCCAGGTTACCCACCCACCATCCCCCTTTCTCTTTGCTGGGTCCTTTTTGTACTTCTCAACTCTCTACAACCTGTGTGATGTATTTGCTTGTAGATGAAGGAAATGATATTTTTGTACATGCATGTTTTTTGACATAATTTTTTCCAGCCTTTCCTTTTTTGGGGGCACCTGACATCTGAGGCAAGAAAAACTGAAGAAAATGGCGTCAGTTACATCTTTTTATACCCCTGGCACACTGACATCAGGGAAGAAGCGACAGCAACCGACGCCGGACCTAGACTTTGGAACTCTGGCCGACTTGCGGGTCGCCTGCCAGCAGGATAACCCAAGTGTAATGACTGCAACAGTAAATACACTCTAACATCTTCATTTATGATAGGTACACAACTGTACTTTCTTCTTCTTCCTCTGCAAGGTCGCTCACTCCATCTCCCTCTGGAGATTGCAGGGAGTCGACTCATAAGAAGGTAAAAATTTTTAGTCTGGCGCTGCCACCCATGACCCTTTTAGCTCCAGGCTCAGCACCTCCCCAGTTGATTCTTGCTCCAGCTATGTCCTCTCTGGATTTCCCGGTACAAACATGGCTATGACAGTTTCGTCGCAGCCTTTACTGGCACCGTCTCTGCAGGTACAGTCTCCTTTGGCATCGTTGGTCCAATCTCCTACGGCCCCGAGTTTGACAATACTGTCCTTTATGGTGCAGACACCTTCGGCACCGACATGCTCTTCGGTGCAGTCCTTTTTGGCATCGTCATTATTACCGGGTTCCTCGATGGCACCGTACTCATCTGTGCAGACACTTGCCTTTACAGTGCAGACATCTTCAACTTTTATGGCACTGCCTTCATCGGCGCAGAGTACCTCAACATCATTCTCCTCAGTGCAGACACCCTCCGTTCCAGGCTCTGCACCACTCGAACTAGCAAGGACCAAGTACTCTCCTTCTTTGGATCAGTTTGTTGGTAGCCAATATAGCCCTTTTCTAGAAAGGCCAGAATCACCTTCAGGTTTCTCCGAGGTTGACCAGGAGCCTCTCTGATCAAGATGTGTTGCGGCTTGTTGACCAGTTGCTTGTGGCCAGGGTTCTCTTTCAACCATCTAAAACTGTTCCCTCTTTCAGGTGAATGTATTTCTCTTCAGACTCGACATACACTCCTCCTTCAACTTCCACGCAAGCATCAAATCCCCTTCCTCTGACAGCAGCTTCCCTCCCTCTGACCCCAATAGTGGACCTCACTTTGGAGCCAGAGTTGTCCTTGTGGCCCTTGGTGCATCGGGCTCTTGTCAGGCTAGTGGCTGTGCCATGGGGGAGGATATTCTTGGTTCCGTGCCAATTTTTTTCTGTGGCACCCTCCAGGAACCCTCCCTCACACTCCACAGCCCTCTTGAGACTCCTGGTCTGGGGGTCGGCTTGTCTGAGCAGGGTGTGACCCCATTTCTGAGGTTATAGTGCTCGCTTCCGGGCTCCCATTCCTCTTTGGGCGGTCCGGCCTTCCAGGCCATGGAGAGGGCGCTTGCCTCCGCTGGCAAACCCCCCATGTCGGACTCCTCTTCCCCCTCTGTGCCACAACTGTCACAAGCCACAACCACCGGACACCATGCAGAAGGGCCTCAGGTTTCTCCCCCTCAGGAGACCCCCTCTTTGCAGTCTTCCCCAGAACTCCCCACTGAGGAAGTACCTCGCAAGGTTTTGTACAAGAGGAAGCACATGGATTCCACTAAGGAGTCTTTGACTGAAGATACGGACTTTGATGACAGGGAAGGGTCCCCATGGTCACCCTTTGATGAGGTGTCCTTTGGTGACATCCTCGAGATCCTAAGACGGAGGGGTGACGAAGTCCTCCAATCCTTCCTCAGAGGAATCTGTATTCCTACAGGCCTTTTGTGCCTGGCCCCCTACCTCCTGGGTTACCACGCCGGCCGATGAGTTTGTCCAGCTCATCATTCAGCATGCATGGAAGGCTCCTGATACCCTGGAAGCTATACCGCGGAGGCCTGACAAGGTCTTATCTCCCCCAGCTGAGCATCCCCATTGGTCAAAAGGTCTTCCAGTAGATGCCATGGTGGTGGCGGCTGCAATGAAGAAAGACTTGGCAGAAGAGAGCTAGACTGTTCATCCGGCCAACAAGGAGTCCCGAGCAATAGACAGACTCTGGAAGCATGTGTTTGCTTCATCGACCTTCGCCGTAAGGTCCTTTTATTTGGCACACTTTACATGGCTCCAGAGGGATCTTATCAACCAACTCTCTGAAACCTTGGCAGGAGCTGTTTCGGATGAGGTCTGTGACAACGTAGCTTCTCAGATAGCGACCCTAGAATCCATTTGCAGTTCTTCCATGTGTCTTATTTCACACACAATGGAAGGAACAGCTAGAGGGTAGTCGCAGGTATAGTCACGAGATGACATGCGCCTTTGCGACTTTGCGGACTCCTTTAAGGCTTCCTTTATGAATGTACCCTTCGAGGCCGCTTCTTTGTTTGGCC
Source organism: Protopterus annectens (assembly GCF_019279795.1). Classification (NCBI taxonomy): domain Eukaryota; kingdom Metazoa; phylum Chordata; order Ceratodontiformes; family Protopteridae; genus Protopterus; species Protopterus annectens. The sequence continues at coordinate 812,308,408 of NC_056739.1, forward strand.
CTAAAGTTAAAGATACGCTGGCAAGGTGCAAACAAGATGGCAAGATCCCATCTGCCGTTGGCATCAGACACTCCACTCTTCAACGATTCTACTCCAGAAATCAGAGGAGCGGGACGATGTGGCACAAGAAGTCACAGGGCTCTTTCCATGATGCACGTGCCAAGTTCTCCCCTAGAGGCAGAGGGGGAAACTCCAATGGAAGATGCCCCTTTTGGGGCAGAGGAGGTCCGCGAAACTGGGGTTCCAGGGATTCTTTCTCTGGCCAACCCTATTAACTCTCCTGAAGCGTTGCCCGACTGCTCACCTCTGGAAATGGTTGGAGGTCATTTTTCCTTGTACCCCACTGCCTGGTGAAACATAGCCACCAACTCTTGGGTACAATGGATAATATCCAGAGCTATCGCATCCCCTTTTATCTCTGTCCAATCTCATCCAGAGACTTACCCGACGTTCAACCCAGTCAAAGGGAAGCAGCAGCATACGAAATCCAAAAGCTGCTACAAAAATAGTCATCCAAATGGTCCCCCCAGACCAGATAGGATCCATTTTTTACTCAGGTTCTTTTTGGTGCCAAAAAAGACAGGGGACTGGAGACAAATTTGTAAAAACAGAGAAAGTCCGGATTTTCACAGTTCAGTCTATCCTTCCTCTTCTGGAAGAAGACGATTGGATGTACTGTGTAGATCTTCAAGATGCATATTAACATATAAAAATGGACAAGCTGTCAGGAAGATACCTCCGCTTCCACATAGGAGCCAGTCACTACCAATTTCAAGCACTGCCCTTCAGTCTGTCTCCAGCCCCCAGAGTGTTCACCAAATGCATGGCAGTGGTCAATGGTCACATGCGACTTCAAGGATTCCAGGCGTTTCCATATCTAGACGACTGGCTCCTCACCACCCCCACCAAGCGCCTACTGGAAGAAGACCTAGACTACACTCGCCTCACAGCACAACACCCGAGGGTCGCTATAAACTGGGCGAAGTCCAGCACAACCCAGCACAGTCTTTAGAATTCATCGGGGTGCTGTTAGACATGAGGAATTGTGCAGCATCTCTTCTGGATCACAGACTTCAAAGAATAAGACAACAAGTTCAGCCACTGCTGTGTCACCAGAAATCTTCCTCTCAGTCCATACTCCAATTCTTGGGGTCAATGGCAGCTTTGATCACTATTGTTCCTCTGGTCAGATTCCACATGAGACTTCTCCAGTGGTTGCTCCTCACTCAGTGGTACTCTTCAACACCCTTTGTCTTTTGAGATAAGTGTAACTCAGAGATGCAAGCAAGATTTGCTCTGGTGGACGTCTCCACTCTCAGCAATGGTCTCGCCCCTTCAGCCCCCATCAGCCGAAAGCCACAGAGACCACGGACGCCTCCCTGATGTGGTGGGGAACTGTGTCAGGGAAACTCGTTCCAAAGCACCTGGTCAGAGACAGAGGCCCTTTTGAATATCAATGTCCTGGAACTGAGGCCGGTGCTACTAGCGTTGCAAGCATTCCATTCCATCCTTCCATCAGGGACTATTGTGATCCATACACACACCGCTGTATAGATAAAGCCAATAAATAACACCAACGCTGAGCAAAAACGACCTTTATAACAACACAAAGCTTTCAGGTATTACACCCTTTCTCAATGCTTAATACAGGTTCATTTAAAAACAGAATTTAAATAGGAGTCATAAAATCACATGACACACAGCCCAAACATCATGTGAACAAATTAAAGCAATAATACAATACAAAATACATAATAATATCTAATAATTAAAAAATACATATACAAAAGTATTAATATGTTAAATATTTTACATTCAAAGCCTTACTTTAACTTTGTACGCTGTATCTTAGTTAAAACAGGCTTTAGAGAAACAGCAGAATTCAAACCTGGTTGACTATCTGCTGAAAATCTGATGATCCATTCAAACTCCCTAATCTCTAATAAATTTCCCATGTCACCTCCTCTAATAGATGATCGTACAGCATCAATCACTCTAAACTTAAATCTATGACCTGAACCATATATATTAATATGCTTAAATAATGCATTATTTTCACAAGCCCTTCTAATCTCAGACGTGTGTTCTATTATGCGTTCTTTTAATTTCCTAGTCGTTTTTCCAATATAAAATGAACAGCAGGCAGTGCAGGTTGCTAAATAGACCACATTATTAGTATTACATGTGGCTGACGCATCAAATGTAAATTCTTTGTGTTACCGGATGCAAAAACATGCTGTTATCAAATGTCCCCCATGAAATGTCATCACAACAAGTACAGTTACCACATACAAAGGTACCTTTCTTCCTTAAAGTACAACCAGAATCTACTTCTACTCTGAAGTCTTTATAGCATAAAATGCTCTTTATTGTCTTCATGTTCTTATAAGCAAATTTGGGTTTATCATCCAAAACTGCCCTAACTTCATTAGATGCTATCAATATTGTCCAATATTTACTAATAATGTTCCTTACTGACCTTGTCTTGGTGGTATATGAAGTTATATATCTAAGCTTCCCTTCCCTAGTAGCATCATAACGAACACTATTTTTATATTCGTCAAATGACAAAAATATATGTTTAAAGGTAGTCAACCTATTTGTTACTACTTTAGTCTTAATATCAGCCAAAATTTCAGGGTCATATCCACTATCTAAAAATTCTTGATATGCCTCTTCTGTTTCAAAAAACAAAAATCATCCATATTAAGTCTAATTCTACCAAATTATACCATGACAACACTTTTAAAAACATGAGGGGCATGCATACTAGACCTGTGCAAATACCTCCCTGCATTAACTTCTTTTCTATAAACATTTGTGTTCGTTATACCACCACGGTAGTCTATACTAACATCCAAAAAGCTTATTAGACTATTAGAAAAATCCATTTTAAATTTTAAAAAACTAGTTATATTATTCAAATAGCATAAATATTCATGCAAATCTATAGAAGACCCCTTCCAAATCAAAAAGCAGTCATCCACAAATCTTTGGTAGAAGCACACATTGGGATTTAAAAATTCTTTACCATCATTCAAATTATCTAACCCAGTATACCATTGCTTTAATTTTAAAAGAAAATCTGTTGTGTCTTTGAATAGTAATAAGGATGTATTTTTTGTTACGCTTGATATTACCTCATTATTTACAGTAATCCCTAATGACCATGGTATTAATTAAATTCGTGAATTTTTGGTACGCTCCTCATCGTTTATGGCCAGGCATATTGAAAATATTTGTTCTCTACTTGATTTGGTGCTGTCCAATAATGTTTTTCTATTTAATAAGCATTTGTATTTACAGCTTACAGGTGTAGCTATGGGCACACCGGTAGCAAATACTTACGCAAATTTAGTTTTATATCAGTGGGAGAAACTTTGTTTTTGATGGTAAAGAATTTTTAAATCCCAATGTGTGCTTCTACCAAAGATTTGTGGATGATTGCTTTTTGATTTGGAAGGGGTCTTCTATAGATTTGCATGAATATTTATGCTATTTGAATAATACAGCTAGTTTTTTTAAATTTAAAATGGATTTTTCTAATAGTCTAATACGCTTTTTGGATGTACTACGTGGTGGTATAATGAACACAAGTGTTTATAGAAAAGAAGTTAATGCAGGGAGGTATTTGCACGGGTCTAATATGCATGCCCCTCATGTTTTTAAAAGTGTTGTCATGGCACAATTTGGTAGAATTAGCAGACTTAATATGGATGATTTTTGTTTTTTGAAACAGTTAGAAGAGGCATATCAAGAATTTTTAGATAGTGGATATGACCCTGAAATTTTGGCTGATATTAAGACTAAAGTAGTAACAAATAGGTTGACTACCTTTAAACATATATTTTTGTCAATTGACAAATATAAAAATAGTGTTCGTTATGATGCTACTAGGAAAGGGAAGCTTAGATATATAACTTCATATACCACCAAGACAAGGTCAGTAACGAACATTATTAGTAAATATTGGACAATATTGATGGCATCTAATGAAGTTAGGGCAGTTTTGGATGATAAACCCAAATTTGCTTATAAGAACATGAAGACAATAAAGAGCATTTTATGCTATAAAGACTTCAGAGTAGAAGTAGATTCTGGTTGTACTTTAAGGAAGAAAGGTACCTTTGTATGTGGTAACTGTACTTGTGATGACATTTCATGTGGGACATTTGATAACAGCATGTTTTTGCATCCGGTAACACATAAGAATTTACATTTGATGTGTCGGCCACATGTAATACTAATAATGTGGTCTATTTAGCAACCTGCACTGCCTGCTGTTCATTTTATATTGGAAAAACGACTAGGAAATTAAAAGAACGCATAATAGAACACAAGTCTGAGATTAGAAGGGCTTGTGAAAATAATGCATTATTTAAGCATATTAATATATATGGTTCAGGTCATAGATTTAAGTTTAGAGTGATTGATGCTGTACGATCATCTATTAGAGGAGTTGAAATGGGAAATTTATTAGAGATTAGGGAGTTTGAATGGATCATCAGATTTTCAGCAGATAGTCAACCAGGTTTGAATTCTGCTGTTTCTCTAAAGCCTGTTTTAACTAAGATACAGAGCTGTACAAAGTTAAAGTAAGGCTTTGAATGTAAAATTTTTAACCTATTAATACTTTTGTATATGTATTTTTTAATTATTAGATATTATGTATTTTGTATTGTATTATTGCTTTAATTTGTTTACATGATGTTTGGGCTGTGTCTCATGTGATTTTATGACTCCTATTTAAATTCTGTTTTTAAATGAACCTGTATTAAGCATTGAGAAAGGGTGTAAACTATTGTGATCCAGTCGGACAACATGTCAGTGGTCTGGTACATCATCAAGCAAGGGGGCATCAGATCTTATCTGTTATGCCGAGAGGCCTTCAGAATATGGCAATGGGCGATAGCTTCCAACCGCATTCTAGTTGCAACGCACATTCCCAGGAGCTCCATTGTGATAGCGGACAAGTTGAGCAGGTGCATTCTACAACCTCATGAGTGGTCCCTCAACCCTGTGATAGCGGCAAAAGTTTTCAACCGCTGGGGCCAGCCTTGCTGCAGCCTATTCACCTCCCCAACCAACTACAAGTGGAGCAACTATTTTGCCCTGACCCCCCCCCCCCCTCGGGGACGGTCACCAAGAGATGCTCTAATCCATGCTTGGCCCTTGGGTCTACTTTATGCTTATCCTCCTCTCCCCCTCATCTCCCAATTTCTGAAGAAAGCACGGCAGTTGAAAAGCAAAGTGATCCTCATTGCTCCATATTGACCTCGACAAGTCTGGTTCCCCTTCCTCTGCTAGATCGACCATGGATCCTCAATCCATCCACAACATTGATTTCCCATCCGCAGGGTCTGACTCACCCCAATCTAACAACCCTGAAGCTGACAGCTTGGCTTCTCCACTTCCAATGATTGTCGGACAAGATAACCTCTCATCCCCGGTGCACAATATTCTTATTGCATCTCATAAATCGTCCACCAGACTAGGAAAAGGTTTTCGTAATGGGCAGTGAATAAACAATTAGACCCTTTGTCTGCCCCAGTTTCGGTGGTTCTGGATTACTTATCACATCTTTTCCACTCTGGGGTGTCTGCCTGTACTATTCGTGTTCATTTAGCTGCCATTTCAAATTTCCACATTGGTTTTCAGGATTCTTCAGTCATGTAACATAGACTCTGTAAAACATTCTTGAAGGGAGTTCTTCACCTAAAACCTCCCTTTAGAGAGCCAGTACAACCTTGGGATTTGGCCTTGGTTCTATAAGCCCTAACAGCTCTGCCCTTTGAACCTGCGTCTTCATGTGATTTAAAGTGCCTCTCTTGGAAAACTTTTTCTGGTTGCAATCACATCGGCCAGACATTTGTCAGTACTTCAAGCCTTTTGCATCAAACATCCCTACCTTGTCTTCCATAAAGATAAGAGTATCACTGAGAACTAATTCTTCCTTTTACTGAAAGTGGTGTCAGAGCTGTCTGTCAACCAGTCTATTGACCTCCCAGTATTTTTTCCTAATCATTCTAACAAGGGTGAGTATTGCCTGCACTCCCTGGATGTTCAGAGGCAAGTACAGTTCTGTCTGGGCAGAACAGAATCTATCCTTAAATCAGACTAACTATTTCTGGCTTTTTCTGGACCAAGACTAGGTAATCCTGTCTCCAAAGTTACATTGGAGTCATGGTTCAGAAATTGCATTACCTTTATCTACAACAAGAACAATATCACCTTGCCTCACAGAGTGAAAGCACATTCTACAACTTCTGTGGCAACTTCAGCAGCTTTCCATGCTAGAGCTTCCCTCAATGATATTTGCTCAGCTGTGACTTGGGCCAAACCTCATACTTTTATCCTTCATTACAAATTGAATTTGGCCTCCAGAGGTAGAGCTTCTTTTGGCTCCATGGTGCTCAAGAATGTCCTTCCATGAGGACCACCAAGGGATGCAGGTAGCTGGGGACTCTGTCCCATCAGTAAAGAATGAACGAAGATTAACAACATCAGATAAAGAAGTTATGTCTTACCATAACGTTCCATCTGTGTTGATCTTCGTGAATTCATTACTCCCCACCTTCTGCCTCCCTCCAGAGGTTCCTGGTTGATCTCATATACTCCTTTATTGTAGGTCTATTATGACCAGAGGTAGCCTCTACTTTTGTCTATCAACTTGCAGACTCGATTTGAGGCAACAGGGAGCAGAGCATTCTGGGTAGGATATTGGCTAGAGAGTTTTTGGCTGATGAAAGCTTGATATAAGGCCAGCTCTGTTCCGAGGATGGAACCGATAACCCATCAGTAATGAATGAACGAAGATAAACAACACAGATGGAATGTTATGGTAAGACATAACTTCTTTTTTTTTTCCCCTGAATGCTGTCTTCTGATTCCATTGTTTTTTGAAAAGCTGCTCTTGAGAAGCCTCATACTCAGCTCACCTTTTCTTTATTTCAACCTCTAATTTTTGTTGTGCAGTTTTATTAGCTCATCTGAAGAGCCAGTTAAAGCTTCCTCTGTTTTTCCAGTTTTTTATTTGCCTTCAAATTCTGTGAGTGTTTCACTTACAGTATTACAAACTCTGAGTGCATTTGATTTATTCTTTCCTTTACTACAAGCCATCTCCTGTACCTGAAACCTGAACAGCTTTTTGCTAAACAGCAACAAGATTATTCCTAGTTGAAAGGGATGATGATACAGGGTGAAGCTCAAGAAACAGAGAGAGACTGAGATTTTGGATGCAGACTCTTAAGTAGAATGACAGCAGTCTTACAGAATATTGTATTCATAAAATAGCGGAGAGTATTTTAAGAAGACAAGAATGGAGAAGAGATTCTGCCGATAGGGATGACTGAAGTTAGGAATGCAGGCAGGCAAGAGGGGGCTGGAATTTATAGGAGAAAACTGGCAAAGGAAGCAAGGTATTGAGAGCAAATAACTAAAAAGGGAAAGGTAATAGAATGGGAAGATGCCAAGAATTTATTTGGACTGCAGGTTAGAGATTGCCTTCCCTATCAAATATTGATATCAGAGTATAGGCAAAGAGAAAGAAATAGGGGGGGGTGCGTTCTTAAACAAAAGACCAGCACTGGTATAGTTTTTAATAGAATCTAGAACAGGAGCTGTTAAAAAGGGAATAATTAGTAGAACATGTAAAATATTCTATGATAACTATAAGAATCAATCAGAGGAGCTTAGAAAGGCTTGGGAAGAGAGACTGGATAAGCGGTTCATAAAGAGACGATGGAGGGCTATATGTACATTTCCCAAATATGCAACAAAGTCTGGAAGATTTAGGATCTTTGCCTAGAATTTTTATACCCCAGGTAGACAATAACTTTCCCTCAGGTGGATAGCAAATGGTTTAGGTGTGACAGGGAAGAAAGGTGGTAGGGAGCATTTTTTTTGGGAATGTAATGAGTTGGTGGATTTTAGAGATTCTCTGCAGACTGCTCTGTCAGGGGTGCTGGATGGGCAGACTGGATTGACTGAGAAGATGTTTTTTTTTTGAGCTGTGGTACAGAATCGGAATTGCCTAGATACAGTAAAGCCTTGCTGAGTCTAATTATGGTAGCTGCTAAAAAAGCAATTACTAGAAAATGGGAATCCAAGGTGTTAACTAATTTACTAGAAGTAGTGAATATAGTAGCAGCGATAAAACAACTGGAATTGGGATATTTAGAAAAGGGAAGGAGCAAACTACATAGGAAAAATAGGAATTGTGGGAACAGTATATGCAGAGAAGGAACGAGGTTTAAAAGAAGGCAGGATTTGAATCAGCTGTATAATGCTTAACTGAAAATGACTGATTAGATTATTGCTTAACTGAGAATGACTGGTTAGATTATAAGTGATGTATAATGTTTCCAACTACAGTTGTTTCAATGGGTGTTCATCATGTTTGCAACAAAAGTGGTGTCAGTGTTTGTTTTTCATTTATATAAATGTAAGATTGCCTGTGCCATAAGTGATAGTTTAATAAAGAATTTTTGTTAAAGATTATTCCTAGTTAGCTTTATCCTTTTTCAGGTTGATTTTCTCTGTTTCTCCAAAATTATTCTTTGCTGGCACTGTAAAAGTGCAAGCCAGTAAATTAATTTTTTTCCAAACTTGAAATCTTTAACTGACTTTTTTTCACTGTTCTGTTTTCACATTGGGAGAGCTATAATCAACCTGCTAATCAGTGTGCAACCATTTTCTGAAGTGCTGTGTTACAAAATAAGCTTGATGGTTTACAGGTGGAAGTGGGTGAAGTAGGGGGGAGATGCTTCATCTGAAGGGGAGTGTACAAGGACTGTTGGTAGAAGAGTTGTGAGCAGAAAAAAGGCAAAATTAAAAGAAAAGCTCATTAGATTATGGAAATAGAAACAAACCAAACGAACAGAAACACAATTCTAAAAAAAGTCAGTTAATTTATTATATTAATTTATTTCATTATATTTAAATCTCCAGTGTTTCTATATGTACAGTGTAGTATGACACAGTCATATTTAAATTTATTACAATATGAGTATTACGAAACAAAATATAAAGAATAGAGTATTAGATTATACTTGTATACTTATGTGCATGTCTTTTGGTTAACCCTATATGCTACGTCCTATGGGCTATAAGCAGAGCACATATATTAGCGCATTGGAATATTAAGGCAATAGAATCCGCTTTCTCGTTTTGTCACAAAGTTACTTTGTATCGTGATTTAGACATATGTAGAATAACACTTAGGTATTTATTGATGACCACTGAATGACCGTGAAGTTTGTTCAACATTAAGTATTTTGTATTTTCATGTCCAAATTTTATCTCCATATTCATCAGTATTAATTCATCGCTGAGTAGCGATTTAGTAAGTTTTTTAGGATAGCATTCAGCTGTTGGACACCACAGTGTTCCATATGTATATACATTCAACACTTTTAATATTTTAGCATGCTGATTGTTCTAAATATTGTCAGCTTATAGCTTTTACAGTTTTTACTGCATTTGTTCAAGATATTTATACCTTGAATTTATCTGACTTTTTTTAGAATTGTGTTAATATATTCCTTGTTATATAAACCACGTGAGTGGAGTCAAAATTATAAATAAGCTTTTTGAATGTCAATGATGTGTTTTCCGTTCTGAGGAAGTTGGCTTTGATCAACCGACGAAAAGCTATAAATTTTAAGCTTAAAGAGAAAAATAAAGTTTGTTTGTGTCTTTTGGCTTTTCCCGGTTAGGGGTCGCCACAGCGGAACTCCGGTCCGCTAATGATTGGTAGTTGATTTTTACGTGCTGAGTTACCAGCCCTGACGCACAACCTTCAATGAAGGTACGCCCATTCACGCATATCTCCATGCATTAGACGCTCTAGCTGAGAATCGAACCGGGCAGCGTCTTACTGTGAGACGACAATGCTACTGCAGCACCACCACCGCGGGTAAAGAGAAAAATAAAGTGTGGAGTGTAATTTACTTTCCTCGAATATTTATAACATCTTACTGACTTTTTTATCCACCGGAGAGCGACTGGAAGGTTTCTGTTCGTTTGGTTTGTTTCAGTTTCTTACTTTACTTGGTCTGTCGTGAGATTATGGAAATATCTATTAATGTGAACTACATTAAGATTATTAACTGTGCTGGGATGGATAGAAGAATGAAAAGCATGCTGTACTGTATGTTTAGGACTGTAGAAAAATATTTTTTATCACTTTTTTAAATGTAAAACTACAGATGAAATGAAAAGCAGTACATCTATATGAGGACAAGGTGTTCTGAACTCTGTTTTATTTAGTAAAGGAAGGAGTGTAGCAGTACTGGATCATATAGTTCAGGGGTGTCCAACCTTTTCAGTTGCAAGGGCCGCATTGAGTCAACAGAAATGGTTTGGGTGCCGCAAACAGCAAGTGAGGACCAAAAAAAAAAAAAAAAAAAAGCTCTCACGTTACTGAAGAGCAAAAAAAAACCCCAGGTATATTTTTGTGTGTTAGAGTTTTACTATAGTAATAAAACTGCCTTTTAGCCACTTTTAATACTTACAATGTATGTTTCACATACAGCTATCCACCCTTCAGCACAGTGCCCTTTCTAGTGAATACGTAATGTAAAGGACTCTACTTTCAGGTGGCAAAGTTATTATAAATCAAAAGACAGTATTCTCATTCACTTATTCTGCATTCCTCCATGTTTGTCAACAGCGCAGCCCCAAACATACTATTGTACCAGTCGAGCCTCAGTTATGGATAAATACTTAGTTTATTTAGTTAGTTTATACTAGTTACGGAGAACATTTCACACCACCTCACTGTAATGTCATCTCTGATCAGGTCAAACCATACAGCCGTCGCCTTTGAAATAAAAAATAAAACCCAGGATCCTAGTTAACTCCAAAACCTTTAAGAAGAATTCTAAGGTGAATTTCCTACTATTAAGTGATGCCAGCAAAATTCCAAGTCTCCAAACCACGAGAACCCCACTGCCTATGTAGAATTATTCACAAAACCCAAAATAATCTTATAAATAGCCATACAGAAACAGCTGTTCCTACCCAAAAGAGGCACAGGACAATCTCAAAAATATAAGCCACCTTGGTGGAATCCTAACATCAATAAGTTGCCCAACAGAAGAAAGATAATTGTGGTAAAAATTAGGATGTGCTTTGACCAGCAAGAATAAATGTCCTTCATCAATCTAGTACAGGCAATTCACTGAATAGGTTTACTCAAATGTGTTGCACATTACATTAACTATTGGTGGAGTACTAGGAGCGGTCTGCTATATTTCTGCAGTTCACCTATAAATCCACATCATAACCGTTGATTTTTTATGTAATATAAAATCTCCACAGCTGGAGAAAAAAAAAAGTAAAGAAGTCAAGCAGAGAGGTCACTACCCAACACACAAAAACAGAATTATAACTTAATATTTTATTTAAGACAGCTAACAATACAGCAGTGCAGCAGCCACAGTCCCCAGTGTTTATGAAGAGAGCAGTGTCCAAACTGGATAATGAAGTGCAAGTTACTGTTCCTGAATAAAGACAAAATTATGTCAGTATTATGCAAAAAGCAGCTATAGAAGTCATGGACTGTACTTTAATGTCAGTAAATCTCAAGTTACATTCCTACACACTGGTGAACAATTTTCATGAAAAGAATTCTTATCATCCCTAATTCACAAAGAAAGCCACACTTTTATGTCAAAATGCAAATTCTCTAGTCTAGAACCAGCCAATTAAAGTCACTTAAGTGACAGCTGTGCAGGACCAGATGCACACTGAAGCTTCAGAAACACAAACGTGTTAACTTCTTATTAACCTACAGAAGTCTATACAAGAATAACAAGAATGAAGTATTTTATTCTATCTTAAACATAAGCTCAACATCAACTGGGAATTAAGGAAGCATGCCTTGTAATGCTCTTTGCACTGACCCAATACTCTGACCCTGCAATACTATCATACAAGGAAAATTTGCACAGTTAAAACAATGCGTACAGCCATGAGCCATCTTTCAAAAAATCATGATCCTGCTGATCTCCGCATAGTAGGATGAACAAGAATCCTGCGGTGAAGAAACTGGCTACTTTAGGTTACTTTCCTTAGTCATGCGGCCAGAGATGAGCGGTCAACACAGTCAGAGAGACAGTTTACTCCAGATAGGCTACTCACCCCTCTGCAGACGTTTCTCTTCATTTGCTGCTGCCATGACCCCCGGCGCAGACGGAGTGAAGTACCGGCACCAAGCAGTTTCTTGATTCGAGTTGTCAGAGTAGGATTGTTAACTGAGCTAGTCGTGTTCCCCTGACCCCGGCACCCTTACTGCTACCCCCGTCTGCCATAAACGATCTGTATGAAAAATATTGCTGCCTGTAATCGTGTCAGCAAAACAAACAGCAACAACCATGAAATTTTGAATACAGTTAATCCACACAGCCCTTTCTTTCCCAGGTTAGGGTACAATGGTTTAGAATAGATAAAGTTTATGCCAATGGACCTCTTTAAACAAACAATATATAGCTTCAAAACTACTGTGCTGAATTAATGCTTGTTAAAGTTTTCTGTCAATAAATCACATAATTTTCTCTGGGGTATAGTGAAGGCACCAATAGCCAAAATAAAGAAACACTGAGGCATCAGACATGACAAGACCTAAAATTACATGATAATCCACTCCCTAACCATGCATACACACTGTTCACAACCCCTTCCTCGCCACGGTGTATAATCAATTATTTCACCAAGAAATACCTGCTTTTTTATGATACTTTAGTTTAGAATAGATAGCTTAACTTACCTGTTACTGCAAGAGATGTAGTCAGTGTAAATAAATAAATCCTCCACACTCTCAGTTCTTTCTTTGCCGCGATCTTAATCCTTCCTTCAACTGTTCTCCATAAATGTAAAAAAACAACAGAATGGTACTTTGGCGCATGCGCACACCAGCTGAAAGACGCTGGCATAAAAAAAAAACGTGAAAAAAGTAATGTGGTGCATGCGCAGAACACCTGAAGGACGCGGACGTGAAAACACACGGAAAAAAATAAAATTTAAATTTAAGGGTCGCGGGCCGCATGGAAGAGCTCTAAGGGCCGCATGCGGCCCGCGGGCCGCGGGTTGGACACTCCTGATATAGTTTATATGTATTTGTTTACTGGGGCAGTGACCAATTTCATGCTCAGCCTAGGTGAAATGAAAAGCAGTTCACAAGTACACAGAAGTTCACATTAGTTACACGGAAAAACTGTATATGTACATTCAAATAAACATAATATCGGTTCAGAGGTCTTTACTGGGCTAACAACAACAAGGGCCATTTTAAGCCTAGCCATCCTAAATCTCCCAACAGTTTCTGGTACCATTGACAAGTGTAACATGGGCTTCAAGATGAAACATTTACAAGCAGAGGTCTGGGAGATGAACCATTTACAAGGCTGCCTGTGTCCACATAGGTGCCAAATCAGGGATGAATTTCCTGTTCCCCATCCAGTTGTCCAAATTACACTTGAATTGCATTAGGGAGGAACTCTGCTTCACATGGATAGGGAGCCTGTTCCAGAGATGGGATAGTCCCTGGAGTACATACCTGTCTCTCCAGCAGGTCCTGTTTATATCACAAGCAAGGTTTACGTCTTTAGAACGGATAATTCTGTTGCTGTTTTTTTTTTTTTTTTTTGCGGATATGCAGAAGTTCCATCAGAGTGGGGTCTGACACTGCCTTGTATGCCAGGCACAGATCTCCCCTCAACAGCCTGTAGGAGACAGAATACGGAGTGGTCTGCATAGGAGATGTTACTTATGCCTTGTATTCTTTTAGTGAGGAACCTCTGTGGATGTTCCATTTGTTGGATGTGCCTGATTAGATACATAACAAAGGGGGTATTGTACTCAATGACAGGTCTCATTAATGCCAAATACAGTGAAATAATGGCTTCCTTTGACCTAGATGGCCATACCTTTGTAAGTTCACAATGTAGTGTGTTGTACAATATCTACATTAGTTTCTAAACTGTGTAAATCTTCAGTAACTCTGTGAGAATGGAGATAGTTGATACTGTGGTAGGTTGATTTGTCCTGTGTTGAAAAAGGAGCATTTGGCTTGGATGTAGAGGTACATTTCAAGTTCATTCTGAATTTGGAGTAAGTGTAAATGTCCTGTAAGTCAATGGTAAGAACTTTTCAAAAGAGTGGGTGCCTGAGAGTAGAGAGCATTTGCAGTGCAGTGGTGTTTGGTTCATTGGATAATGAGAGTTAGTGTGTGAATAGTGTCTTAGGTTGTATCGGGAAGTTTTTTCATGAAGTTTAGATGCAAGGAAGTATATGTCTGGAGTGGAGTAGTTTGTAGTGTTGGTATACTAACAGTAGGTTAGATCTTTGATTTATGGGTAGCCATTTGGCTTTTTATAAGGTGATTTAGTGATGCTCATGGAAGAGTGAGTTTGTACTGAATCTTGAGTACTGTTGGGAGATTGGATTGTGATAGTGTTTCTCTTGGAGGCAGCTGTGTTAATGCATAGTCTGCATTCTAGCTGAGCAGGAGAGCTCCTTTGCCGATGACTGGTCTTTCTAGTTGATATAGAAAAGGGGAGATTTTTTTTTGGTCCCAAGAGATGTTTACTTTTGCTCTAACTCTCTTTGTGGGAAAGGGGAAGGCTTGAGTTTTTTAAAGAAGTAGAGTCATATGTACTAATGAGTGTTACTATAGGTTAGGACTTTAATTGCAATCTTTTTTTGATAAAAATAGTTAAGTAGATCATGATGCATGAAAACATTAACTACTTTAAGTGGGATAGGCAGGCTTGCAGAGTTACATAGCAAATAAATCAGTTTAAAACAAATGTAGATCAGATTTTACTAAATGAACAGTGGGCGATGTTGCTTGAAGGGGTGAGGATACATGTCTTTTCTGATCATAGGCAGTATTTGTGATTTTGCATTGAGACAGACAAACTCTAAAAGGAAGAGTGTCCTGGTTGAAAAGAATTTAAAATGCATTTTAGAAGGAGTGATGTGGAACAATGGGAAGACCATCAATACAAGAGACTTTTAGAAGGACATAGTGGGCGATATTTAAAAAAAAGTGATAGGGTTGAGAGGAGGGGAGTTGGAGTTGATAGAAAAAAAGAGATAAGTTAGAAAAAAACAGGAACAGTTTATAGGGAAGAATGTTAGGTGAAAGGATGGTAATATGGACATAATTTTATTTTAAGGTGTCGAAGAGTGGAAATTTTGCCCCTGCTGAACAAAGAAGTTGTAAAAAAATGGATATGCCATTTGTTGGACCATGAAAGAAAAAAAATAATCCTAGAGAGGAATTGGAAAAAGTGGCAAATGAGTATTTGCAGGGGGTATGGGGTATTTGAGAGAAAGGAAAGGAAATAATGACAGCAATGGGTCATAGATGATGAATAAAAGGCAGAGAAGATAAGAGAAGAAATAAAGGTAAAAAGAATTAAAACAGTATTGAATAAAGTAGAAGAAAATTCTGACCGAGTTGGAATCAAGTTATGTGCTCTACAGGCAATTAAGTGAAAAACACTTTTTTTGCAATGGTATATAATGATTTATTTTTTTATTTTTGCTGATGTACATGAAAAAATGGGAGGACAGCATGATTATTAGATATACTATTAAATGTTTTGATGGGATGTTGCAGAGTAGCATAAGACCCACATTATTTGATTGTTAAATTCATTTTATGGCCTTCATTAAGGTAAGAGCACAAAGAAGCTCTTTATCTTGTTGTGGGAAGTTTGTGATAGGATTTAAGCTTGTGGGATGGTCAAGGTATTTAAACATTTTCAAATGTAATGCATTATGGGGAGATACTGAGGGCATAGTTTTTGAGAGCAAATCAGAACTTTTATGAATAAGGGTATTAGAAAGGAATACTAGTTATTTTGATAAATGCAGGGAGGCAGAAGTTGGTTTAAATCACGAGTTGAGGCGGGGATGTCCCTTAAGACACTTATTATTTGGATTAGTAATAAATGACATTTTTAGTAATGACATTTTTAGTAATGGCTATAAATGGTAACCTTTAATATGGGAAACAGAAAATGGGGTTATGTTTCCTGTAGTGACAAGTTTTGCATATGATAGTTTATAACATATGGTACAACATTGTTTGTATATGTTATTGTTGGTGGATTTAGAACTGAATTTGGAAAATTGAGAGAAATTGGAGAAAACCACAGATGCCAGGGGGTATATTTTAGTAATATAGAAATTGCAAGATTTTTGAGACAGAGGGATGAAAAAAGTAGTGGGAGATCGTGTTAGAATGAAAAAAAAAATTGGCATATGTTTGATATGATTTTATTGAAGAAACCTATTAAGGAAGTACAATTTTACTTTGGTTCATTTCATATATTATTTTGGTTTGTAAATTACCAATGAAGTTGGAATCAATCTTAAGTGTTGTGTTCACTGTTGTACTAGGTAAAGGCAGAACCCTATTAAATGGGGATTATATACAGTAAAAGAATAACAGAGGCTTAGGATGATTAAATTCTGTAATATATTTGTCTATATGTAGTTTTGGATTTCTTAAATGAGGTTGAGGTTGATGAAGAACAGTGTTTCAGAAGAAGTGTGGAGGGCACTGGTAGAGTTGTACGAAAGAATAAAATTAAGATATTGGCTGTAGTCTGTTGCTTGAGGCCTTTAAAAAGTGATGATGTGGAACGTAGCCTAGTTGGTTAGTATTACAATATGCTACAACAATTAGTACTATGTACTAAAATGTTGGGAGTTGTAGAAAAGTAAATGGTATATGCTTACAGAAAGCATGTAAAGAGTAGAAGATGAAAATTGATTTTTTTTTCTGGAGATTAGCCCATAAGAAAATTGCTGTTAAATGGGAGATGAAATATAAACTAAAAAAGGAAAGAATGCGTATGTGGTGGGGTGTGATTAAGTGGAAACTTTGGGTCATCTTTTAATATCTTATTACAGAGTCGTCTTCAATCGCCCATGTAGATTCATTGTCAAAAATTGTAGGGGTTTTGGTTATTATAAGAACTGTGTGGAAAGCAGGTGGGAAGAGATAGCGCATTGATGTAGACCGTTTAGAAAATACAGGGGTCAGAGATGTGGGAAGCTGCTGTAGTAAGAGATGAGATGCAAATGTGGATAGTTGCCACCTCACAGAAAGACATTACCTGGTTCAGTTGTTGGCTGGGGTGTGACTTTTGTGTGGAGTCTGCATGTCCTCCCTGCATTCGCATGGCTTTCCTCCTGGTGCTTCAGTTTCCTCCCACATTTGGAAGACCTGCGATAGGTGGATTGGACACGCTAAATTGCCAATAGTTGTGCATGCGGGTGTATGGTGTGGGAGAACATCTATGGAAGAGCTAGCTATCATGCAGTGTGAACTTTGGCTGTAGATGGTTGCTACCGTTGAAGTTGACTCCCTGACCTCATGGGTATAAAGGGGTTATGGATGAATGGATATAAATACAGAAATGGAGGAAATTGGTACTGTCATGAGAATTTTCTTTATTTTTTGATATAGATGAGAATAAAAATTGTGGTGAGACTGTACACATGAAGTTTTATTTTACACATTCCTCTATTTTTTTTATATTACTGAGTATGGCAATTTAAAATGGCTGTGTGTATGGGAAAACCACTGCTAGTTTTTTTTTTTTTTTTTAATTCGGTGTACCATGTGATCATTTACATCAATCTAAGCTACTACTATCTTAGACAGAAGGGATATCTTGTGGGCAGAATAGATCGCTGTTTAATGTCTCATCTGAAGGAAGACCCGCCCCCCCCCCGTCCATGCTGTACTATAGTGTCGGTGATGGAAAGTGAATAAAAGCACCTGATGTAGTAACAGAATTCAAACTTTCTTAGCTTCCAGCATCAAGGTGAGACTGCTATCTGTTGACCACTAACACTGTCACAAGTAAGTCTCTGGCTGCTTGGTAACAGAAATGCAAATTCTGCCAGACTGTGCAGAAATAAGTGAAAGCTGTCATATAATTTGTGTATTAATGTTATGTATTTTCTTACCATTGAACTACATCATGTAGTGCCCAAAGTGCCGAACATCATTTTCACACCATAGCTGAAGCTTTTTGGCCTTTGCTTTTCAAGGAAGAAAACCTTTTGAAAATAATGCTTTCCTTGCAACAATGCCACTGAAGTTAGAATGTAAACTTTAAGTTCAGTATCATCAAGATAGGAAATGCATATGGTGCATCCGCAGACTTTAAAGGGTGCACTGATGTGCATGTGTAAAGACAAGCCCATTAAATTCTATAGACAAAGTTCTCACTCTTCCTACAATGAATTTACAAGGGCTACACTAAATTTATTTGGGCCATGGTTTAGAAAATAGTATCCAGTAAATGTGAAACGAGGATGATGCAAATTCATAGTGGCACTTAATTCACAAGATTCTGTGATGCACCCGCTAACATGAAAAAAATCACTTTACTTACTGGGGGCAGAATAATAGTGTTGAGTTGCAGCTGGTTAAAACGTATAGTAAGTAGTTTTACAAATGTCTCCTAAATAAGCAGGTAAAGCCAGTGACGTTGTACTACTAATTGTTATATCTTAATGATGTTATGTGATCCTATCTCGCCTACATTCTGACTGATGGGTTCGGAGCCGATCCCTCGGCTCCGACTCGGCACGCTTATGCCAAAGAGCGAAGTCTCTTATTGGCTGAGCTTACTATATCCCAGGATGCACCACTACCAGTCCCCCAGATCTCGTTTGCCGCTAATCTGCGAAGACGTGGTCTCGAGCTGGCTGAGCTGAGTAGTAAATTTACTAACTTTTTCTGTCAGAATTTTGCTGTTCTTGTCATAAAAAGCTGTTTTAACGGCTATTCTTCACTTTTGTGTGTGTTTGGAGTTTGTGAAAAGACTTTGTTGTGTGATTGGGTTGAGTTTGATTTTAGGCCTCCCTCATCTTAGGGCCTTCCCGGTCAGTCAACCCCCTTAAACCTTACAGGGTTTCAAAGTACCCTTAGTAATTTGTGACGGTTTCTTTACTAAACGGCAACTGTAAACCTATTATTAGGTAGTGTCAGTAAACAGAAAGTCAGTGGATAGTGTATTTTCTGTCAGGGATTACTGATTTTTTGCCATAATGTCTCAGAATCCTAGGCCTTGGGCTTTAAAAATGCACCAAATGCAATTTCAAGATGTCCATCACAGACGATCACTCGCTCTGTGTGTATTGTTTGGGTGCAAAACATTTACAAGAGTCATGCAGTGTGTGTCACGCTTTTTCCTCAAGGGTCCTCCAGGAGAGGAAAAATAAACTTATTCTTAAAGGGTTAATAAAACCTTCCTTTGAAGAAGCTTTGGCATCCTCTCCTTCTCCGGCTAAAGAAAGGCGTCGGCTCCGACCAGTCCGTCGGATCCGACCGCCAAAAGACATAGGCAGGCTTCTCCTTCGGCTCCAAGGACTTGGAGCCGAGGCGGAACGGTCTGCCTCGATGCCACCAGTCTCGACTCCTCTGGCTTCGGAGCCGATGGCTGGGGCATCGAGAGGCGGGTCACCTTCGTCGGCTCCACTGGTCTCGGAGCCGACAAAGGTTGCCCGCTCAGACACTTCCTCCTCGGCGAAGTCCACCTCGGCACCGATGGAATCTAGTGTGGGTATTCCTTCGGCGCCGATAGTCATCGGGTCGCCTCGGAGCCGGTCCCCTAGCCCTTTGGGGCCGTTGGAGAGGCCATCTCGAACCCGTTCAGTATCCTCTCGGTCTTCGAGGATGTCGGATTCAGATATAGACAGGGTGCTCCAAAGACTGTTCCAGTCCCCAGTCTTTCAAAAATTTGTTTCGCTCCGACCCAGTTGGCTTCGGAGCCGATAGCCCAGGCCCATCCCATTGCTATTCTTCCTCCGACCACTTCGGCTCCGTCGGAGCAGGTGCTGTTGGAGCCGGTGGAGATCTTAGGGTCGGCTCCGACCCTTACTCCAACCCGGGCCTTCGGGTCCGAGTTTGGTACACGGACTTCTTTGGCTGGACCCGGGGGGGATGTTTCGGGACATATGCTATCGGTTCCGAGCCTCCCTCTCGGTGCTTCGGCTGCGGGACTTCCGTCGGCTATCATGGCTCCGGGGACCGGACACTCCCAGGACTCTGGGGGTCCGGCTTTCAGAGCTATGAGGAGTGCCTTGGCCAAGTCTTCTTCGGCCATCTCTCCGGCTTTACCGGCACCTTCCCTGGGCGTGGAGACTGGGTCTTTGGCAGTTGCCCTGTCCGTAGGCAGCGGAGCCCCTGGGCCTGAGGTGACCCCCATTGGGGGTTCCCCTCCTCCTGAGGGTTCTTCGGAGTTGTCTTCTGTGGAACCCCAAGGAAGAGATCGTGCAAGAGGAAGCACGTGGACTCCCCCGAGTCTATTACATCGGACACTGATCTTGATGATGCAGAGGGGTCCCCGAAGTCGTCCTCGGATGATGTCTCATTTGCAGACATCTTAGAGATCCTCAAACAACGAGGCGGCTGGATATCCAAACCCCCCTCTGCTGACGAGTCAGTGCTCCTCAAGGCCTTTGGGGCTCAGCCCTCCGCCTCCTGGGTGTCTCCGCCCTTCGACGAGCTTCTGGATTTAGTTTGTCGAAGGGCGTGGGAACATCCAGATACCGTGGAACCAGTCCCTTCTCGTCCTAATAAATTTTTGTCTGCCCCACCCGAGAAGGAGTTCCTCACTAAAGGCGTGGCTGTAGATGCCATGGTGGTGGCATCTGCTACACAACAGGACGTGGCAGAGGCTTCAACATCCGTCCATCCTCCTAATAAGGAGTCTAGGAGCATGGACAGGCGGAAGCGCACCCTGACTTCAGCGGCCTTTACTTTAAGGTCTCTGAATTATTTGGCACATTTTACCAGGCTTCAGAGGGATCTGGTCAAGGAGCTGTCAGATTCCTCTCGGGTAACCTACCTGAGCAGCTAGCCCAGTCGGTTAGCTCTCAGTTGGCTATCCTTACGTCAATTTCTAACTCGTCCATGAGGCTCATTTCCTATGCGGCCGAAGGGGGTAAGCGGCAGGCACAGGCGTGGCTCTACGGAGACAAGCCTGGCTCCGCTTGTGTCAGTTCGGAGGCCTTCAAGTCTTCCTTCGCCGCCGCTCCCTTTGATGGGTCCTCTTTGTTTGGACCTATGGTTAAAGTCACCCTTACCCGCTGTGAGCAAGAGGGAAGAACTTTATCTCCCGTAGGTGCCCGTTATTCCACTCCCTTTCGGCCTTATCCCAAGGCTAAGGAGGGGAAGATGTGGTACCAAAAAACTCGTAAGTTTTACACCCAACAGCAGGAAGATTCCCCTTCCAGAGGCAGAGGACGGGGAAATTTTACTGGGAGACGCCGTCCCAGAGGCGGCAGAGGGCCCCGCAATTCTGGTGACCGCGAGTCCTTTCGTGGCTCTTCAGCCTCCCACACATCATGAGGGATTGCCCGGCTGTGCTGCTCGAGCCAGTCGGGTGTCGTTGCCAAGCACCTAAAAGCCTGGGAGTCAATCACTCGGGACAGATGGGTGCTTCGGATCATTGCCGGAGGTTACACCATCCCATTCACACACTCACCCCCACCGTCCAAAAAAAATCCCGGACCCACCACCCAGTCAAAGGGAAATTGCAGCCGCAGAAGCTTTAAAGCTGCTAGAAAAAGGAGTCATCCAACCGGTCCCCACAGACCAGATCGGATCCGAAATTACTCCAGGTTCTTTTAGTGCCAAAAGACAGGGGACCTGAGACCAATATTGGATCTCAACAGACTGAACCAATCCATCACGAAATCCAAATTCCGAATGGTTACGTTACAATCCATTCTCCCATTGTTGGAGAAGGATGTTTGGATGTGCTCCATAGACCTCAAGGGCGCCTATTATCACATACCGATACATCAGGCGTCCAGGAGGTATCTGCGCTTCAGCCTGGGAGTCAGTCATTTCCAATTTTGTGCACTGCCCTTTGGTCTCACCACAGCCCCAGGGTGTTCACCAAGTGTTTGGCAGTAGTGACTGCTCACCTGAGGAGTCTTGGATTCTAAGTGTTTCCCTATCTGGACGACTGGCTCCTGACTGCCACCACCAGGCATCTACTAATGGACAACCTCAAAGCCACCATCTCCCTGGGTGCTACCCTGGGGATTACATTCAATTGGTCAAAGTCTGTCTTGCTGCCCTCTCAGCGCATAAGGTTCATAGGAGCAGAGATAGACTCAAAATTGATGCGCTTTTCTTCCTGCCGAAAGGATCCAAACTTTACAGGGCCAAGTTCAAGCTCTGATTTCAAGATCCAAAGCCCCAGCCAGGATGGTTCTACAAGTTTTAGGTTCAATGTCTGCCACGGTTCTTTTAGTTCCTCTGGCAAGATTGCACATGAGGATTCTTCAGTGGCTATTGTCAACTCAATGGTCCTTTCAGGACCTTCCCCTCAATCATCCCATCATGATTACAGAAACATGCAAACGGGACCTTCGCTGGTGGCTTCAGACATCCAATCTAAATCAAGGAAGTCCTTTTGTTATTCCCTCTCCAGTGGTCACCCTGACGACAGATGCCTCCCAGACAGGGTGGGGGGGGGCATTGTCTGGGCAGGTTAGTTCAGGGATCCTGGCTTCCAGACGAAACTCTTCTCCACATCAATGTATTGGAGATGAGGGCGGTACTTCTATCCCTACAGGCCTTACACAGGTTTCTCCCTCAGGGCATAATCGCCATCCACACAGACAACATGTCGGTGGTCTGGTACCTAAACAAGCAAGGAGGGACCAGATCTTACCCCTTTGCAGAGAGGCCATGAGGGTGTGGGAATGGGCGGTAGCTACCAGCCGTTCTTGGTAGCGACCCACATTCGGGAAATCGAATATACTGGCAGACAGATTAAGCAGGACAATTCTCTCTCCTCACGAGTGGTCTTTAAACAAAACAGTAGCAGATCAGGTTTTCGGAGATGGGGACGCCGTGCTGCGACCTATTTGCAACTCCACTAAACACCAAGTGCAAAAGGTTCTTCTCCTTGACTCCACATCAGGGAGTACCAGCTATGGATGCTCTAGCACAACCTTGGCCAACAGGGCTACTTTATGCCTTTCCTCCGATTCCACTTCTCTCCAAAGTCATTCAAAAGCTTCTCAATTGGGGTCCGCAATGATACTGATTGCCCCATACTGGCCTCGTCAGGTATGGTTTCCTTACCTGAAGAAACATGCGTGGACGATCCGTGGACTTTAGGCCTAATTCGGACCTGTTAATTCATCAGTCGGGACAACAGCATCAGTCCCTTCACTCCTTGAAGTTGACAGCTTGGCTCCTCCACTTCCGACTTTAGTCAGAAGTCACACATTAGACCCGGAAGTTATTCACATTTTATCTTCGGCCCACAAACCCACCACTAAGAAATTGTACCTCAGTAAGTGGAAGAGGTTTGCTATCTGGGCTCAACTCAGGGCTTAGACCCTATCACTGCTCCTATCCCAGAGGTTTTGAAATTCTTAACATCCCTGTTTAATCAAGGATCTTCTGTCTCTACTATTAAAGTCCAACTAGCGGCTATCTCTAAATTTCACGAGTCCATGGATCCTCCATTGATGAGCAGCAGACTATGCAAAACTTTCATTAAAGGTGCGGGTCTGTTAAGACCCCCAGTTTTTCATCCTGCCCCTCCGTGGGATCTAGATTTAGTGCTTCGTGCATTGACATCTTCCCCTTCGAACCGGCTGCTACATGTGAGTTAAAATATCTGTCTTGGAAAACTGCCTTCTTAGTTGCAATTACTTCTGCAAGAAGAGTTTCAGAGCTTCAAGCCCTGTCTATTAAACCACCGTACTTGATTTTTCACAAGGATAGAGTATCACTTAGGCCTAATCCATCCTTTGTCCCAAAGGTCTGTTCTAATCTCTGTCTCCAACAGTCTCTAGAGCTACCAGTTTTCTTCCCAAAATTCTCCAATGAAGCAGAATACACTCTCCATAAATTGGATGTTCACAGGCAATTGCGCTTCTATTTAGACAGGACTCAGCAACTTCGTAAGTCAGACCAGTTGTTTGTGTCCTTCTCAGACAATAAATTGGGTAAAACCATCACAAAAGCTACTATCTCCAAATGGATTAGAGATTGCATAACTCAGGCTTATTCTTCTTCGAATAAGCAACTTACAACATCTATCAAAGCTCACTCTACCAGAGCTATGGCTACTTCTATAGCTTTTCATTCCAAGCTCGCTATATCGGAGATTTGTGCTGCGGCTACTTGGTCCAATCCGCACACTTTCATTTCCCACTATAAATTGGATGTGGCATCTAAAGGGCGAGCATCATTTGGTTCCACGGTACTCAGGAGTGTTTTCCAGTGAGCCACCCAGGATTCAGGTGCTAGGACGCTGTCCCATCAGTCAGAATGTAGGCGAGATAGGATCACATAACATCTTTTAGTTATGTACTCACCATAACTTCAGATGTTTGGGATCCATCTCGCCTACATTCCTAATACCCACCCTCCTTCCCCCTGCCTTGGAGATCAGAAGAGATTGAACGGTTTGAGTTCTACTGTTTTTATCTTGTTCATCTGACGATGTTATATAATCAGAGCATGCATGTGTGCATGTATGCGGACAAACTAGATCTGGGGGACTGGTAGTGGTGCATCCTGGGATATAGTAAGCTCAGCCAATAAGAGACTTCGCTCTTTGGCATAAGCGTGCCGAGTCGGAGCCGAGGGATCGGCTCCGAACCCATCAGTCAGAATGTAGGCGAGATGGATCCCAAACATCTGAAGTTATGGTGAGTACATAACTAAAAGTTTTGAATCTAAGCAGCTGCAATGTATCCCCTAACACAAACATTGATACTGTTTTTCAGGATGCATTTTCCCAAGAAAGACAAACATGGTCACTGTGGTCGTTTCTTTCATGGATTTAGTATTCTAGCGAGGGCTTCCAGGTGACTCGGGTAAGACACACACTTTCAAGTTTTTTGATTCTCAATGTACAGATCAAATCTTTGGTTGACAGAAGTTAATTATGTTGTTTTGCTGTTTCTCAGTGCCATCTTTTGTAAGTGTACATGTATTTTAGGACCACTAATGTAGGACCTGAGGATAAATGGAAAAACAGCTGTACAAGATAAAAAAAATTATAAAGAGCTAAAAGAATCTTCTATTCCTCAACAGTAGCTAACTAAATAGGGAAAGAACTATAATTGATGTCTGAAGCAGACTTGCAATAAGCTGAGAACTCAGTTGTTAGGTTTGCACTTTATTATTAACATCAGTTGTTTGTATTGAGTCTGTTAAATCTGATGTTTTCCTTTTCATTCTTCCAAAACTCATGGATTTGGATCTGCTTACACCAGACTTTGAATCCAACCATTGAGCACCTCCCTCTACCCATAAGGCCCTAGTCCATCCCCATTCCTCAGATCTCATTTGCTGCCATCACGAACAGACACAGATTCCTCTCTCAAGCACTAGTAGAGATTATTTCATGGATTTAACTCAGCCTTTTTCTCTCTCTAAAAGTTAAAATTATATCTTTAAATGAATTTAGCTATTTATTTCTGTCCTCCCTCCTAGTTTCTCGCAGGATGTTAGGACTTGGCTGCTATTTTTTCTAGATAGTAAACATTTATTGTCATTGTTGGCATTTCTACTTAACCTTTTTTATGTAGGGTATTTCTTTTAAATTAACATTGTTGGTAATTAAACCGTTTTTCTCCTTTATTTATCCAAAATAAGTGTTTTTTTATAGCTTCTGTTACCTTTTCTTGGTTACCTACCATGTTGGATAAACCAACAGAATTTAAAAAATACACTTCCTGGGCATAAAATCCCTAATTTGGATGCCCACAATGAGTGCGTATATCGTCTAGGGGCCGATCATTTGGATACCAGTTACACTATATGCTCAACCTTCAATCCAAGGGCTTTGACCGATTGGCGTAATAAGTTGATTTTGAAAGGTCTTCTTCCTGCTGCATCTAGTTCTGGAGCTCAAACCCCTTCCAAAACCAGCAAATCTGTTCTGTTGGAGCATAGAAAATGCTCCCCACTGAAGCCTCCAAGGTGTTCGTCAGAGCCACCTTCCAAGACCCAAAAAACTTCGGATCCGATACTGTCAGATCCAAAAACCCAGTCCTCAGATTAGAAACCCTCTGATCTAAAAGTTTTGGATCAGATTGTCATGTCAGTCAACCCTAAGATGCTGTCCTCTGATCCATATCCCAGTACATCACACAGAAGTCTTACTCCAGAATATGTAATTAAGTCCATATCACCTACTGTGTGCTCTCCATTGCTTCAAACTCCTAAGAAACATTCTAGGCCACAAGCCGCGCTACTTCCTTCAAGTCCTCTAGAAGCTTATCGGAAGTGGATGTGGACAGAATGATGCAAAAACTTCTCAGAACTCGGATCCAGATGAGGGTCTTACTGGCTCTGTCCCCTGTCGGATCCATGAGTCTTCCTGAGATGTCCAAAACTGTTTTATCGCTTCCTCTGATTCATCCAGTTGTTCCAGAGTCCCAGGATCCAAAATCCCAAGATGACCTGAGCCAGATCTCAGGAAGATATCTTCAACTCCAATAGTATCCCTGACTAGTTCTGCTCCAGTACTCTTGGATTGGAATGGGTCCCAGAGTAGAAGTGTTCACGTCGGGTCAGTTGAGAGACCCTGAATAGTTTGGGTCTGGTTCCATCCTCAAGGTAGAGATCCAGGAGTGATAGAGGCCTACCTTTGCTGGGAGCTTCGGCTCCAGCAAGACTGGCTGAAGCATCTCTATGTCCATCTGCCCTTGAGAACATGGAAAGGACTTTTTCTCTGTCAAGAGAACAGCCTTCTCATTTTTCAGATCCAACCCCTTTTCCCTCATCAGCTCCAAGCTCTGAGTCGATCAGACCTACTCCACAGGGACAGCAAGTTCCAACAAGTGTCCAATCCATTCTGGTAGAGAAACTTCCCCTCTCTTCCAACATCTCCCCTGAACATGCCACAGAGGAGGTCCTTCGGAAGAGAACGTGCAAGAGACGTCTCCCAGATGGAGTCCCTGATGGAGGATACTGATTTTGATGAAGGAAAAGGGTCCACCATTCTTTGTCAACCCCTATCCTTTCCAGTCAAGCTTACTCCAGTTTGCAAACACATTCACTGGTGGATTCATTTGAATAACATTCATATAGGCCAACCTTTTGTTTCACCACCTCCAGTGGCCACAGTGACCATGGATGCTTCCCAACTGGGGTGGGGGGTGCATTTCTTGGTTAGGATGGTTCAAGGCATGTGGTTCCCCCCCAAGAGACCTGTCTGCATATTAATGTACTAGAAATGAGAGCAGTCCTGCTTACGTTGCAGGCATTGCAAGATGCTCTTCCTTTCGGGACTGTTGCAGTTCAGACCGACAAAATGCCTGTGGTCTGGTACATCAATAAGCGAGGAGGAACCCAATCTTATTCCCTCTGCAGAGAGGCCATGAGAGTGTGGGAATTAGTGATCTCATCAGACCACTTTCTAATTGCAACGCACATTCCAGGGAAAACCAGCATGTTAGCGGACAAACTAGGCAGACCCATCCTGATGCCTCACAAGGGGTCTCTAAATCAGTCTGTGGCAGAAAGGATCTTCCATCTGTGGGGCCAACCTTACTGCGACCTCTTTGCGTCTCCCCACAACAATAAGTGCACAAGTACTTTGCTCTTATCCCCCCTCAGGGGGAGACAACTGAGAGATGCTCTAGTCCACGTCTGGCCTTCTTTATTCTTATTCCCCTCTCCTTTGATTTCTAAATTTCTGCAAAAAGCAAGTTGGCTGAAGAGCTCAGTCATCCTCATTGCCCCCTTTTGGTCTTGACAGGTATGGTTCCCCTTCCTGTGGTCTCATCTTCATTATCCTCCATGGATACTGGAGCCAACTCCGGGTCTCCTCTCTCACCCATTAGGGATCTAACATCCCATTATCTAGGTTCTTAAACTAACTTCATGGTTTCTCCACTTCCAATAATGGTTAAACATCCCAGGCTATCTTCTCCTGTACATACCATTATTTTGGCCTCACAAAAAGAATCTACTAAGAAAATTAAAGAAAAAGTGGAAAAGATTCTCCCTTTGAGCTTTGAATAGTGAGCTTGACCCATTCTCTGCTCCAGTTTCTGCAGTCCTTCAGTTTTTAGCAATCCTTTTTAAAGGAGGGGCTAGTTTCTCCATGATTAAACTACAATTAGCAGCTGTTTCTGATTTTCACACAGGAGGCAGAAGTTACTCCTTGGGTTCGTCCAAGTTATGCAAAGCATTCCTAAGTGTGTATTTTTCTTCACAGACCAGTAGTAAAGGATCCTTCGCCTCCCTGGGATCTCACAGTTGTGCTATAATCTAACTTGGAAGCCCTTTGAACCTTCAGCTAAAACTGATTTAAAATTCCTTTCATGGAAAACAGTCTTCTTTGTAGCCATTACTTCTGCAAAAAGGATATCTGAACTCCAGGCTGGCTCTTTTTTCAAAACCCCCTTTCATCAGTTTCCATAAAGAGAGGGTTACCTTATAGAAAAACCCTTCCTTTTTACCCAAAGTGGTTTCTGAAAATAACTTCATCTCCTTGATGTACACCGACCAATTACATTTTTATCATCACAGGACAAAACAAATCAGAAAGTCAGATCAACTTTTTGTCTCTTTTTCATGAAAAAGACCGAGATGCACAGTTTATAAAGTCAGTTTAGCCAAATGGATTACAGATTGTATTTCTTGGATTTACTCTCAACGCATGACTTTACCCAAACCTTCCAAGGATCATTTAACCAGATCCATGGCTGCTTCATTTGCTTTCTGGTCAAGAACATCTACTGATCATATTTGCTTTGCAGACACATGGTCCAATGCTCAGTCTTTGTTACTTATTACAAATTGGATATTATTTCTAGCTGTCCGTCCTAGCGGAACATCTGCAAGCCATCCAGTGGCAAAATCAACTCTCTCCTCTGCTCCCAGTTCTCTTAGGGGTTCCACAAGGCTACATTCTTGGACCTCTACTTTTCTCTATATTCACTAACCAGCTCAGCACCTCCACACCACATACCTCTGTAGTACAATACATGGATGACTCCATCCTAATATGTGCAGCCTCCACATTATAAGACCTGCATACCATAACCCGGGGTTCCTATCTATCTGTTGAAACATGGCTCACTAACTCCCAACTCATTCTGAATCCCAACAAAACTAAGCTCCTTCTCTTTAGCCCAACTAGATCCCCCCTCAGCTTCACAGTCGTTTACTATCTTATTCAAAAATAAAACTGATCATCCAAATAACACGCATTAAACTGCTTGGGGTAGAAATCGACAATAACCTGAAATTTGATATACACGTTGCCCAAACCATCAAGAAGGTCCACGAGGATCTAGGTCTCCTATACAGAAACAAATGATTTCTGACAAGAAACACAAACGCTACTATAAGCCCGTACAAATCTCTTATCAGCCATCCTTTACACCTCCCCAATACTAACCAACTTCTGCAAAATGGACTTAATCAAACTGGAATCCTGCTATAATAAAATAGCATTTGTGACTGGTGCCTCCTATAGGTCACATCACTTTGCATCTCTTAAACAACTGAATTGGCTTGAACTTTATCAGCTTCTACACTTCAACCAACTAACCTTTGTACACAAAATTCTCCACCAACCTGCTAAAACTCTTACTCTCCAAAATATTATGCTCCCATACACCAGTTGCCAATGTCTTCACTCCAGTAACCTACACTTTCTAGATACCACCAAAGCCAATAACCATGCTGGAAATTCACTCTTCTGTAACTACATTCATAAAATACGGAATAAGCTATCAACCCTAATAACCTCAAACAGCTCTATTGTACAATTTAAAAAACTCCTTAAGTCACAGTTAGCAGAAACCTGGCTATGTTCCTACAGCACTCCTAGACAGGCCTTCCTTAGTATCTCTGAAAATGATTGTCCTTAAAAATAAAATAAAACAAAATATTGCATTGTTAGTATCAACATCATCTACAGGGAAAGAGCCTTCTATTTCACTAAATTGTAATTTACTTGGGATGATGTATAATGTGGATGTTTTTAACTAAATAACTGTATTCATTATGTATCCCTAATTTTGCTGTCCAAAGTTGATACCTCTGTAGGTTTGCTAACTTCTATTTAGTCTGCAACTGGCACTGTTGCCCTTCCGTGCACATTTGTGAAAAATTGTTTCTTCTTTCTTACATGTTTATGTATATCCAGTTTGTGTTTGTACTTTTTCTGGAGCTTTCCCCCCGGCCACTGCTAGAAAAAGGACTTGTGTCCATTTGGACTTCCCCTGTTAACAAATATAAAATAAAAATAAATAAATACATTTCTAGAAACATCGCTACCTTTGGTTCGGCGGTACTCTGGAATATCATTCCATGAGAGCCACCCAAAATCACTGTAGCTGAAGACTCTTTCCCATGGGTTGAGGAAGAATGAAAAAGACAACATCAGATTTTAAAGCTGTGTACTCACCATAACTAGGCATCTGTGTTGTGCATTTTCATTCTTCCTCAGCTTCCTCCCCTCCATCCCCCATCCTTCAGTTTCTGGAGAGACTGCTTGGACTATGATGTCCTTCATGGATGCATCTGCAGTCATAACAACTGGGTTGTCCTGTCGTCAGGCAGCCCTTCAGTCGGCCGGATTCCAAAGTCCGGGTCCGGCTTCGGCTGATGTCGCACTTCACCCGACGTCATCTCTGTTGGTCTTCGGGTATAAAAGCATCAGCCGACGCCATTTTCCTCAGTCTTTCTTGCCGCGTGGGGCCCGAAGCAGAAGCTGTTCGCAAGTGCCGGTCGGTCGGATCCAGAGATTACTTCTACCGAAAACTACTTCGAAGACTTCTAAAGCTAAGTACCCCGTTGGGGACTCTTTCTTGCCTCAGCCGATGTCAGAAAAAGTTAATAATTGTTTAACCTGTGGGAAACAAATACCTCATAAAGATTTCCACTCTTATTGTCTGCCTTGTTTAGGCCCAGCCCACGACGTAGCAGCCTGTTCGGCCTGTGCTTCTTTCAACCGGTTTAACGCTTAGGCGTCGGTCGGAGTTTGCAGAACAGTTTTTCGGTTCTGATTTTGCGTACATTATGCTGTCGGATCCTCCGACTACCCAATCTGCCAAAAAACGCAAAGATAAAGACCGACACTCGCGGTCCGCGGTTTCGGCCGAAACCATGGTTAAGCAAACCGCGAGTGTCTCGGTTTCGGCCGAAACCGAGAAAACTGATCAAAGTACAGCTGAACCTATCTCTACAACTGAGGCCCCTGCTACCACTCTTGAATCGGCCTCAGAAATTTTAGCCACTACGGTGGTTGCCACTGACTTATCAGACACCATTCCCTTGGATGTCTCTACCCCAGCACGTGGTGCTGCTAGGCCTCCAGCAGCCATGTCCATTAAGGCCTTCGCCAGGGCTAAAGCAGCCAAGACTACTAAGACAGTGCCTGTTAAACCCCCCACAACCAGGCCCTCTTCTAGTTCTCAAATGCTTACTTTGGCAGAAGATTTAATTTCATTAATTAGAGGATCTCAGTCTCACCCAGACAGGGCCTCTCAGCCCCCAGAGAAGAGACCTAGGGCAGAGCCCCCTGAGCCAGTGTCCTCTGATGATTCTGCTGACGAATCAGACATAACTGACCAGCCAGAGGCTCCTTTCTCCAATTTTGAAGATTCTGATGCTGAAGAATCCATTCCAGCTGCTTCCCCACCAGAAGAATTCTCCTTTGTGGAAACCTTACATGCCATGCGAGAGCAGTTCCAATGGCAGCAACAGGATTTTTCAGACTCCAGAAAAAGACTTAGGACCTTTCTGCACCTCCCACAGCACAGGCCCTTAGCTATACCTCCTGTTCTCTCTGTGGTGGATGATGCTTTCAATGATGTCTGCTCCGCTCCAGATTCTTTACCCCCAGCCCCTGCCAAACCAGACAGATTTTACAGGGTGCCAGATACTCATCACCACCTTTACAAGGCCCCACTTGCAGACCCCGAAACTATATCCCAGGGTCCCAAGGCAGTAGCCGACCATAGCTAAAAACCCTATTCCTTCTGAAAGGGAAGCAAGGTCATTAGACAGATGGGGTAAAAAGGTCTACACTTCAGCTACTCTCTCGGCTAGAGCTTTAAACTGTCAGTTTCACATGATACAATACCAAGAGTTTATGCTTGATCAGTTAACTAAAAAACTAACCACTGATGAATCTCTTGATAAGAAATATGTATTAGAAATGGTAAATAACATACAACAGGTTAGCAACCATTTCTTAAAATGTGGCTATGATGCACTGGAGGCTTCATTTAGATCAGCCATGACTGTCACAGTGATGAGAAGGCATGCATGGCTAAAGGAGCAAGCTTTACCGGATCATGTTAAAGCTAAGTTGCTAGATGCTCCTATGGATAAGACAAGTTTGTTTGGTACACCTGCCCAGCAGGTTATGAAGAAAATGGAAGAAAAGGCAAAATCTGTTCAAACGGTTAAAGATTTCTTGCAGGTTCAACCCCCAAGGTTTAGCAGGAACTGGCCTGCCAAAAATTGGTCCTTTCCTGACTCCACAAAATTTCAAAGGGGCAGGAATAGACGTTCCAGAGGCAGAAACCAATCCAGAGGAGGTGCCTACAGAGGACGACAGTGGCAAGGTAACAACAGAGGCACAGACACAACCACTGCCACTACATCAGCACAACCACAGTGACTTAACCCTAAATCCGCCTACCAGGGAACAAATAGCAGCTCCTCTAGGCGGAAAGTTAACCTTATTTTCAAAGAACTGGCACTACATAACAAAAGACAAGTGGATTTTACAAACCATAGATCAAGGTTACCGGTTTCACTTCCACACTTTACCAGTCAAAAGAGGAATGCCAAATCTACCTCCAAATCAAAAAAGAGGCACTACAACAGATAATGGAGTTAGCAAACATGAGAGCTGTGGAAAGAGTGCCAACAGCAGAGCAAGGAAAGGGTTCTACTCCTGACTATTCCTAGTTCCAAGAAAGGAAAAAGTTGGAGACCAATTCTCGACCTGTCCACCTTAAATACATACATCATTGTCCCAAAATTCAAAATGCTGACCCTACAGCAACTTCTTCCCATGCTGGGCAAGGAGTCTTGGCTGGTAACTCTAGATCTCAAGGAGGCATACCTGCACGTCCCCATTCGACCAATCTGCAGAAGATACCTCAGATTTCTTGCAGGATCAGAGCACTATCAATTCTCAGCATTGCCCTTTGGCTTATCTACTGCGCCCAGAGTATTCACAAAATGCCTGGCATCAGTAATCGCCCATTGCAGACTACAGGAATTCAAATTTACCCATACCTGGACGACTGCCTGCTACAAGGGACAACAAAAGCAAGCTGACAACAGATTTACAAAGGGTCATTTACTTGCTACAAGCACTGGGATACACAGTCAATTTACAAAAGTCAAGGCTGATACCATCCCAAACAAGGACATTCTTGGGCGGAATTGGACACAGTAAAACAAATGGCATTCCTGACTACAGAAAAACAAAAGAACTCCTCTTTACTTCTTGGCACTAACAAAACTGAACAAGTTAACAGCAAGAAAAGTACTGCAGGCCTTGGGCTTCATGGCATCATGCATAATCTTGGTCCCATTTGCCAGACTACATATGAGAAAACTACAGTGGTACCTAAAGAATTTATGGTCCCAACACAGACACAGCCTAGAAACAGAAATCCCACTAATTCCATGCTTAAAGCAGGAGTTCCTATGGTGGGCTCAGGCATGTCAGTCAAACCCAGGCCTACCCTTTCGCAGATGTCAGGCAAGCCAGACCATCACAACAGACGCTTCAGACCTAGGATGGGGGGCCCACATGCTGGACAAATGCGTGCAAGGATTGTGGACACAGGATCAACTTCACCTGCACATCAACCTAAAAGAAATGCTGGCAGTAAAACTGGCAATCCAAAAGTTCAAACCATTTCTCCAAGAGGGCCAGTTGATGATAAGGACAGACAACACCACAGTCATGTGGTACATCAACAAACAGGGAGGCACTCATTCATACCCCTATGCAGAATGACTTTGGAGCTGTGGACCCTGGCACTCAGCTACAACATCCAGTTACAGGCAATATTTGTACCGGGAAAAGAAAATACTCTAGCAGACATATTAAGCAGAACCACATCGGATGCCCACGAATGGAAGCTGCACCCGGACATCTTCAAGACCATCTCAAAGAAATGGGGAATGCCTCAGATAGATCTATTCGCATCACCTCTCAATCACCAGCTCAAAAGTTCTGCACAAGGACATTCCACCCACTAGCATGGAAAGTGGATTCGCTCTCCTTCAGCTGGAAAGGCCTAACAGCATATGCATTCTCACCTCTTCCCTTGATACACAAAGTACTACTAAAAATCAAGGAAGAACGTCCAAGGATAATCCTGATAGCTCCAAACTGGCCAAGACAACACTGGTACCCACTGCTGAGGAGCATGTCTCGGAACAATATGTGGCCAATACTCCTGATGCCTTTGATGTTAACTCAGAACAACTACAGCATCATACATCCAAACCTAAAAACATTGCAACTGACTGCATGGAACATCACATAGCAGCAGCTAATCCAGAACTTTCCCAAAGAGTTAAAGACATTATTCTTGAAGCACGCAGACCTTCAACAAGAAGGAACTATGCTGGAAAATGGAAAAGGTTTGTCATTTGGAGTACGGAAAGAGGAAAAGATGTGTCAAACATAGATATGCCTAACATTCTGGAGTATCTGGCCGAACTTCTTCATTCAGGCCTGTCCTACTCCTCCATCAAGATACATGCATCAGCTATTTCAGCAGAATACAGCTTTGATCCACCTGTTTTTCGCACCCTTTGCTCAGGCAGTTCCTCAGAGGAATCAAGAATGTAAAACCTCCAAGGAAACCACCATTACCAGCTTGGGACTTAAACTTTGTGCTAGAAAAGTTGACACTATCACCCTTTGAACCAGCAGCAACAGCAGACCTACAACACCTGTCATGGAAAACTGCTTTCCTACTGGCAATTACTTCAGCAAGGAGGGTTTCAGAACTACAGGCCTTAATGGCAGTGCAACCCTTCCTAATCTTCCACCAAGATAGAGTGTCCATGAGGACTAATCCTACATTTATGCCTAAGGTGGTATCCAGAGTGTCTTTAAACCAGGCAATCCACCTACCTACCTTCTTTCCCAACCCACAAAACAGAGGGAAAGAATACTGCATACCTTGGATGTACATAGACAGCTACGCTACTACTTGGACAGAACAAAAATAGCAGAAAGACTGACCAACTTTTTGTAGCCTATGCAACAGGAAGGGAAGGAAAAGCTATTTCCAAACAGACAATCTCCAAATGGATAGGAAATTGCATACGATTCTGTTACTCCTTCCATGGAAAACCAATTCCACAGAACATAAGACCTCATTCTACAAGGGCAACAGCCACTACCACAGCCTTCTTACGAGGAGTGGCAACCAAAGACATTATTGAGGCGGCTACTTGGACCTCCGTGCATACATTTGCCAAGCATTATAATTTGCCTCTATATTCCAGATCCCGAGCAGGGTTTGCCACTGCTGTACTGCAAGGGATCCTAAACACACCATAATCTACTTTTATCCTCCTCCCCTAGTTGGTTATGGTATTCTACCCAGTTGTTATGACTGCAGATGCATCCATGAAGGACATAGTACAGTTTTGTACCTACCATAAATGTAGATGTCCGAACTTGATAGCATCTGCAGTCAGGATTACCCTCCCTCCTTCCCCTCTGTGGTACTCCTAGGGGGTTTACCCTCCTAATAGCTAGCTGGTGGGGGGGAGTCTTTTATGGTGTATTTGTTTGTATATATGTACATACATGCTTATTTTTGTGTTTACCTCTATCTTTTTGGAAACATTGGCATCTATCCAAATTTTAGCCTTCAAGAGGGCTACTGGCATCTGGGGCAAGAAACACTGAGGAAAATGGCGCCGGCTGATGCTTTTATACCCGAAGACCAACAGAGATGACGTCGGGTGAAGTGCGACATCAGCCGAAGCCGGACCCGGACTTTGGAATCCGGCCGACTGAAGGGCTGCCTGACGACAGGACAACCCAGTTGTTATGACTGCAGATGCTATCCAGTTCGGACATCTACATTTATGGTAGGTACAAAACTGTACTTTTTCAAACCTACTGTTCAGAGACTGAGCCCTTCCTTTCTTTCAGCTTCTCCTGTTTCTCTCTGGGTATATAGGACTAATGGCAACAAACTCAATCTGAGGTAATGGGGATGGACTAAGGCATTGTGGGTAGAGGGAGGAGCTCAAGAGTTAGAATCCGAAGTCTGGAGTATGCGACCGAGTCATATCCGAGGATCTGATCCAACCCCATGAGTTGAGGAAGAATGAAAATGGACAACATAGATGCCTAGATGTTCATCGTGTTTCACTGTTTCAGTCATTACACATGGGTTATCCTGCTGGCAGGCTACCCGCAGTCAGCCTGAATTCCAAAGTCTTGGTCCGGCATTGGTTGTTGTCGTATCTTCCCTGACGTCAGTGCGCCAGGGGTATAAAAGGTGCAGCTGATGCCATTTTCTTCAGTCTTTCTTGCCGCGTGGTGCCCAAAACTAAAGCAGTTCGCAAGTGCTGGTTGACCGACTCCTGAGATTTTCCGATCTGAAGTCTTTTATAAAGCTAAGTACCCCATTGGGGAAACTTCCTTCCTGCTCCAGACCGATGTCAGAAAAAGTTAACAATTGTATTTCTTGTGGGAAGCAAATACCTCATAAGGATTTTCACTCTTACTGTATTCCTTGCCTAGGCCCTGACCAAGCTGTTGCTAGTTGTCGGTTTTGTGCTAGATTTAACCAACGCACTATTAAGCATCGGTACGATTTTGCTTTTCATTATTTTGGCCGAAGGTTTAACTGCATAATGCCGTCGGAACAGCCGACGACCAGAGTTCATAAAAAGTGCAAGGAAAAAGAAAAGGACAGGCATCCGAGGTCCAAAACTGACAAAGCCTCTTCTAGGCCAGTCGCCGGTTCTCAGTGAGGTGCTTTCGCAGCCCCTGACACCCGCTACCTCAGAGCCACAGGCCGCCTCTGACGTGGAGACAGCTAGGCCTCTGGATGCTCAAGGTATTGGGCCTTTGGAAACTAATCCCTCAGATGGGTCCAGAGCCACTGAGCAGGCATCGGCTTCTGAGGTGTTTTCAGACCTACACAGCTTTATATCAAGCCACCTTCAGCATCAAAGACTAAAACAGTTTTAAAGACAAAGAAACAAGTACAGCACTCTCCAGGACAGACTTCCTTGCCTAAGAAACAGATGCTCAAAATGGCCGAAGACCTAATTACTTTGATCAGGGATTCCCATCCCCCTCCTGATAAGAGGCCTAGGCACGCTGAATATGATTCCTCTGATGAGGTTTCCAGTTCATCTGACTCTTCAGAACAGGGATACTGTATTCTTCCCTATGAGGATTCTGATGCTGAAGAATCTATTCCTTCAGCTTCTCCTCCTGAGGATTACTCATTTGGGGAAACCTTGCATACCATGAGGGAGCATTTCCACTGGGAGAGCCAAGATTATTCTGATTCCAAGAAAAGGCTTAGAGACTTTCTTCTACTACTTTACCACAGACCTCTTGCTATTCCTCCTGTTCTACACATTGTAGATGATGTATTCTCAGAGTCCGGCCTTTCTCCAGACTCTTTATCTCCTGCACCTGTTAAGCCAGACAGATACTACAGGGTTCCAGATTCTCATAAATTTCTATATAAAAACCCTGCGGCTGACCCAGAAACTATTTCACAGGGTTCCAAAGGGGTCAAGGCTGCTACTGCAAAAAACCCTGTCCCCTCAGATAGAGATTCTAGGGCACTGGACAGATGGGGGAAAAGTTTACACTTCTGCTACCTTGGCTGCAAGGGCTTTAAATTGTCAATTTCATATGCTTAAATATCAGCAATATTTAATGTCTCTGTTAAAACAGAAAATGTTAACAAATTCTGAATGTGCTGAGAACAAGGAATTGCAGGATTTATTGCATGCAGCTGAACAAGTGGGAAAACATACTTTGCAATGTGGTTATGATTCACTAGAGGCCTCTTGCAGGGCCGCTGTAACAGGCTCTGTCATTAGAAGGCATGCTTGGTTAAAGGAACAGACTCTGCCTGATCATGTTAAAGCAAAATTATTGGATGCTCCATTACAGCATGATACTTTGTTTGGTGTTAAGGCAGAAGAGGTGTTAAAGAAAATGGAGGATAAAGCTAAATCTATGCAGACAGTGAAGGATTTCTTACAGGTGCAGCCACCCAGATTTAGCAGGAACTGGCCTTCTAAAAATTGGTCCTTTCCCGTGTCATAGACAGGCCACAAAGAGGAAGATACAGACGCCCTAGAGGCAGACAGCCCCAGGGCTCATTCAGGCCCAAACAGTGGGGTGCTTCTACCTCCAAAAGCGGAGAAGACAAAACGCAACCATATAGAAAACAGTCCCAATGACTTCCCTCTGCCAATGCCAAGCATTTTTCTTTTGGCAGCACCCTTGGGGGGAAAGCTAGCACTTTTTTCACAAAATTGGCACATGATTACCCAGGACAAATGGGTCTTAAATATAGTCTCTCAGGGCTACAGGTTCCACTTTCACACCCTTCCAAAGGCAAAAGGTATGCCAGACCTGCCACACAATCAATGGGCAGAGGCACAGAACCAAGTTTCATCTCTCATGGACATGAGGGCTATTCAGCCAGTACCACGACAAGAGCAGGAACAAGGATCTTACTCAAGACTTTTCTTAGTACCAAGAAAGGACAAAGCATGGAGACAGATTCTGGACCTGTCTATTATGTTCCGAAATTCAGAATTTTGACTCTGCAGCAGCTTCTGCTCATGCTGGGCAAAAAGGCTTGGCTTGTAACTTTGGACCTCAAAGAGGCATACCTGCATGTCCCAATCAGACAATCTTGCAGAAGATACCTCAGATTCATAGCTGGCTCAGTGCACTACCAATTCTCTGCACTGCCCTTAGGCTTATCTACTGCTCTCAGGGTCTTCACAAAATGCCTGGCACCAGTAATTGCATTTTGCAGACAAAGAGGAATTCAGATATATCCCTACTAGGACGACTGCCTTATTCAAGCAGAGGCCAAAGACATTCTACTAAAGCATCTGGCATTTGTAAAAAGATTACTGATTTACCTGGGGTACACAGTAAACGAAAAGAAATCAAAACTAGTACCCTCTCAAGAGATAATATTCCTGGGTGCAAGCTTAAATACAACTGCCCAGATGGCTTATCTCACGTCAGACAAACAAAGGCAACTGACTTCTTACTTCGAAAACATGGCAACAAAGATCCAGTTATCTGCAAGAAAAATTCTGCAGGCTCTGGGCTACATGGCCTCCTGCATTCTGCTAATTCCATATGCAAGACTGCATATGAGGAAACTACAATGGTACCGAAAAAGTGTTTGGACTCAACATTGCCACAGCCTGGAATCATTAATTTCACTCATTCCCTGCCTGCAACAGGAGTTTCGATGGTGGGCACATGCCTGTCGCCACAACAAGGGACGGCCATTCACTTTACCCACAGCCAGGCAAACACTAACAACAGATGCATCAGATTATGCCTAGGGGGGGCCCACATGGCAGGAAAATGTATTCAGGGCACATGGCTCCCAAGCCAAAGGCATCTACACATCAATTAAAAAGAGATACTAGCTGTACAAAATGCCCTGACAGCCTTCAAGGACCTACTTCATCCAGGACAGCTGCTGATAAAGACGGACAACACCACAGTCATGTGGTACATAAACAAGCAGGGGGGCAGACATTCCTACCCCCTCTGCAGACAAGCCATGATTTTGTGGAACACAGCATTGACTTACCAAGTACACCTGCCAGCACAATTCCTGCCAGGAAAAGCAAATGCTCTGGCAGACGAACTAAGCAGAAACCTCATGGACCCTCATGAGTGGAAACTAGATCCACAAATCTTCAGCATGATAATAAGAAAATGGGGACACCCAGACATAGATCTTTTTGCCTCCCCTCACAACTGCCAGCTTCAGAGATTCTGCACATTGACTTATCACAAACAAGCATGGAAAGTGGATGCTGTTTCATTCAGCTGGAACAACCTTACAGTATATGCCTTTCCTCCACTGCCTCTCCTCCCCAAGGTACTCCTAAAGGTCAGACAAGAGAAGCCACAAATGATTCTGATTGCCCCGGATTGGCCACGCCAACACTGGTACCCAATCCTAAGCAGCTTATCCCAAGGCCCAGCCTGGACATTGCCTCAAATTCCTCACTGACCCAACAAAACAGTCAGATCCTGCACAGCCAACTCAGAACTCTAAATCTAGCTGCATGGTGGATACTGTAACCATTCAGAATACTCCTCTCTCTAAAGCAGTTATGGATGTCATTTTGGAGGCCAGAAGGCCCAGCACCAGAAAATTTTCTGCAGAAAAATGGAAGAGATTCTGTGCTTGTAATCAGGCACAAGGAATTGACAAGCTTGTTCCAAATATTCCTCAGATTTTACAATAGCTAACTGAGATGCTGGACAAAGGCCTATCCTTCTCATCAATTAAGATCCATGCCTCTGCCATTTCAGCTCATTACAATACAGACCCGCCTATTTTTTCATATCCATTGCTTAGGCAGTTCCTCAGAGGGGCCAAAAACATAAGGCCTCCAAGGAGAGCACCAGTACCTGCATTGGACCTCAATTTTGTCTTGGAAAAACTCACACTGCCTCCTTTTGAGCCAGCCAGTACAGCCGAGAGAAAATTTTTGTCATGGAAAACAGCTCTGCTCCTAGCAATAACTTCATTAAGAAGTGTCTCCGTTACAGACACTAATGGCTGTGGAACCTTTTATTATCTTCCATCCGGACAAGGTTTCTCAAAGGACAAACCCAACATTTATGCCAAAGGTAGTGTCCAGTGTGGCTCTTAACCAAACCATTCATTTGCCTACTTTTTACCCAAACCCGCAGAATAAAGGGGAGAGACTTCTGCATTCTTTGGACATACACAGACAGCTACGCTTCTACTTGGACAAAACTAAAGCTTTCAGAAAGACTGAACAACTTTTAGTGGCATATGCTGCAGGATCACAAGGAAAGGCTATCTCAAAGCAGACCATTTCAAAATGGATAGGTCACTGCATTCGTTTCTGCTATTCACAACATGGTAATCTACCAGGGCAGCAGCCACCTCAGCAGCCTTCCTCAGAGGAGTACCAACCGAGGATATTTTGGAGGCTGCAACTTGGACTTCATTGCACACTTTTACTAAGCACTACCACTTGCCTCTTTACTCTAAATCCAGAGCAGGCTTTGCCACTGCAGTCTTGCAGGGCCTTATAGCCACTCCTAATTCTATTTAGACCCAGCCGCCCAACCACAGCTTTGGGATTCAACCCAAGTGTAATGACTGCAACAGTGAAACACGATGAACATAGTACAGTTGTGTACCTACCATAAATGTAGATGTTTGAGTGTATTCACTTTTGCAGTCCAGGTTACAAACCCACCATCCCCCTTTCTTTGCTGGGACTTATCTGTACTTCTCTATCCTATACACTTATTCCAAGGGACCCCACAAGGGGATTTAAAGAACAGATAGACGAAGTATTAAAGCAGGCAGTTAGTGTTAGGGTCATTACAGAGGCTCTGTCCATACAATTGAGGGTTGATGATCCTACCTCTCAGTATTTTTTTACCTAGTATCCAAAATTCATAAACAAGTGAATCAACCCCCAGGGTGCCCAATAGTGGCTGGATGTGGTTCTTTGAGAGAACCACTGCCTGAACACTTAGAATGCAAGTTGAAACCTTTGCTGGTATATGTTACAGCTCGTATAAAAGATACAAATCAATATTTGGTGTTGATGAATGATTTACAGATCTCTAAAGGCACATATATGGGCACACGATGTGGGTGCCTTGTATACCAGCATTCCTCATGAAGCAGGTATAAGAGCAGTCAGTTATTGGATGGAGATGTCCGGTAGATGTGATGAGGTGGAGATGGAATTTCTGTTAGCTTTATTAAGATTGGTTTTGGAGCATAATTCATTTACATATAATAAGGCATGGTATTTACAGGTAAAGGGTACAGCGATGGGTGCAACTTTTGCACCTATATATGCTGACCTTTTCATGGGTTTTTTGGAACGTGAAATAATATATAGTAGCAGAAATATGTTGATGAATTATCTCAAAATGTGGCGTAGATATTTGGATGACTGCTTCATAGGTTCATAGGTGTTTACTAGGCTAACAACCACAAGGGCCTTTTTAAGCCTAGCCATGCATCCCAAATCTCTGGTAAGTTCTGATACCCTTGATAAGTGTAGGCAGGGGCCTGGGAGATGAACCATTTACATGTTGCCTGTGTCCATTAGAGACATAGGTGCCCATCACCCATTTCACACCACATTTGCAGATCCTCAGTCAACATGTTTCACAACACTGGTCACCTTAAGTAAGGCCTTGCTAACAGCCTTCACCTGGTGCAATCATCACATTTACTGGAAAGTGGCTAACAAGTTTTTTATCCTTCTCCTTTGTAATAAACAACCCACATTTGTAATTTCTGGACATATATAATTTATCGACTGTTTCATGTCACTTTCATGTTACAGCACATGGGGTGTTTAAAACTTCCAAGGGGATGTCTGGCTAAAGAGTCACATAGCCCTCCAACCAGAGCAGTTTTCTTGCAGAAAATGCGTTTCAGCTACAGATGATGACTGCCAATATGCTATCCTTGGCTGTCAGAAAAAAAAAAAATTCACTATGGACCCAGCCTGGATG
Organism: Protopterus annectens; assembly: GCF_019279795.1. Classification (NCBI taxonomy): domain Eukaryota; kingdom Metazoa; phylum Chordata; order Ceratodontiformes; family Protopteridae; genus Protopterus; species Protopterus annectens. The sequence goes on from NC_056739.1 coordinate 812,351,223, forward strand.
ATCAAATTCACCACCCTGGTGCCATTTGGCATACATTGTATACCAAATGACCTGCATATCTAATTGCTGAACATTATATGGTCTCAAAAGCAACTGCTCGGTGGTAGTAAACAGTGCAGCACAAGGACATGTTGCATTCCTAAGTACGTCATCCTTCAGAGGAGATGTTAAACTGTGGTGTCATCTGCCTACGTTCCTCAAGAGGATGTATAATATTCCACAGTGCTAATCAAAAACAGGAAGGAACTTTATAGGTTCATAGGTTCATACTAGGCTATCTGCCCTAGGGCATTTATAAGCCTAGCCAGAGTGTGTTTGGCTTTCGCCACCCATTTTAAATTAATTTTGCTATGCCCTTTTTCGAGGTTAGTATACTGTGCCTCTGTCTAACAGTGACACAAAAGTGATACCCGGGGTAAACCTACGATCTCCCATCCACTCATCAAGATTCCTCTTGAAGAGAGTCAGTGAGGGACTCTGCCTAACCTGGACTGGGATTTTATTCCAGAGTGAAGGGAGCCTCTGGGTTATGAATCTGTCCCTCCAGCATGTCCTATTTATTTCAGTGCTGAGGTTCAAGTCTCTCGAGCGCGTAGCTCAATGTGATTTGGATTTTTCTGAGGTGCAGCATGTCCATTAAGTCCGGATTGGACATGGCTTTATACGTCAGGCACAGATCGCCTCTGAGCAGGCGGTATGCCACTGAGTAGAGCTGGAATTTCTTTAACCGGGCAGCATATGGCATCTGTTTGAACCCTTTGATCCTCTTGATGAGGTACTTTTGGGGTCTTTCCAGTTGCTGCAGGTGTCTGGTAAGGTACATCCCAAAAGGGGCATTGTACTCAATTATGGGCCTGATGAGGGATGAGTAAAGAGGCACGATGACCTCCCCTGATCTAGATGTGAATCCCTTCATGATTAGGTGGGCTATATAAAATGTTTTTCTAACCACTTTGGCCATGTGGTTGTCAAATGAGAGATTGCTATCAACTTGGGTCCCCAGGTCCCTAATTACTTCTTCTGTACTTAATGGATTATCATCTATGTCGTAATTTGTGGGCACTTTGTTTTTGCCAAAGGGGATGACTATACACTTTTTGGCGTTTAGCTTGAGGCCATGGCTCTGGCACCAGTTGTCTGTTTCTATGAGGCCCTTTTCGAGGATGCTTGTGTCGGCTGGAGAGTCGATTATGGCGCCCAGTTTGCAGTCATCTGCGAACTTGGTCAGCCACAGTCCTTCTGTGTTGGCCTGTACCTCCGAGAAATATATACCTAACAAGAGAGGTCCCAGGACTGAGCCTTGTGGGATGCCACTTGTAACTGGTTTGGAGTCTGACATGGCCCCAGCAATTCTAACCATGTGGGTTCTGTCCTTTGGACACAGGATATTTTGAAGTGGCATGAATTTGTGGAATATTTAAATTCCAACAAATATGGTATACATTTTAGTGGTAACATTGATTTACATTCAGTAGAATTTTTGGATGTGAAAGTTATTAATGCCAAGAATGGTACAATGGATACTACTTCATATAGGAAACCTTTTTCCAAAAATTCATTATTGCATGCCAATAGTAGCCATCCTCACCACATATTGACTAATATTCCTAAGGCCCAATTTATCAGAATCAGAAGGATTTGCTCCAATACAGATGAGTTTTGGGTACAGGCTAAACAGCTAAAAACAAGATTCTTAGCCAGGGGGTATGACCACAGAAAGGTAGATGAAGCATTAAAGCAAGCGTGGGTCTATCCCAGGAATCAGCTATTGAAGGACATTACACAAACTCATACTAAGGAATATCACATAAGGTTTATTACTAAGTATGGGTCTAATACATTTAAGATTAGACAAATCATAGCAAAACATTGGCACATACTCAAATCAGATCCATATTTTGATACATTGTTAAGAAATTATTGCAGTTTTGGTTTTAGAAGAGGTAGAAATATAGGTGAACATTTCTCAGGGTTCAAAAAAGGGACATGTTAAGCAAGACAATAAAATAAAACCAATGGCAGTGGGGAGCACTTATTGTGGGCACTGTATTTATTGTAAACTCATATCCAAGAGTAAATCATTTACTTCTGTTAATACATCAAAAGTGTATGATATTCGTCATTTGATCACGTGCAACAGAATGTGTAGTTTATATGGCAGTACGCCTATGTGGCACTTTTTATATAGGGCAAACATCTCTTAGTTTTAAACACCGTTTTGCTTTGCACATGAGTGACATAAATTGTAGACTAAACAGAAGTGCATTATATAAACACATATTGGTGCACCCTACAGCACATTTTGTTTTTTTGGGTATAGATTAAGTGGCAAGTGATATCAATCACGCACAAACACAGAATTCTTACGAAAAAAGAAAGACAATGGATAGATGTTCTTCGTGTTTCACTGTTGCAGTTATCACATTTGGGTTACCTGCCTGCACATAGCCCTCAGCCGGCCTGAATACCAGAGTCTTCGGATTTCTGCATTGGATGCTGTCTCCTCTTCCATGACGTCAGGTCGTCAGGGGTATAAAACATGCAGCCGATGCCATTACATCAGTCTTTCTTGCCGTGCGGTGCCCGAAGCAGAAGCAGTTCACAAGTGCTGGTCGGCCAACTCCTGAAATTTTCATTTTTGAGTTTGATCCGAAGTCTTCAAAAAAAATAAGTACCCCGTTGGGGATTCTTTTTCTTGTTCCAACTGATGTCAGTAAAAGTTAACAATTGTCTTACCTGTGGAAAGTAAATACTTCCTAGAGATTTTCATTCATACTGCATCCCCTGTTTATGCCCAGACAACGACCTCCCTCGCTGTCGGTTTTGTGCCTTGTTTAATCCCCGAACTATTCATCGTCAGGCTATCTTTGCAGCTAATTACTTTCGTACCCAGTCTCAGTACTCCGAAATGGCTTCGTTAAGCCATCCGACTACCGACCTTCCGATAAAATGTAAGGATAAAGATAGAGACTGCATAGGTCCAAAACTGATGACACTTCCGTTAAGCTAGTCACCAGTCCGGCGGTACTCGATGAGGCGCTTTTGCAGCCCCTGATACCCGCTACTTCAGATTTGCAGGCCTCTACTGAGACCCATTCAGAGTCTGGTATGCCGCGAGATGCATCTTTGACTATGGAACTTGTGGATGTCTCTACCTTGGATGGGTCCAGAGCCGCTGTGCAGGCAACAGCTTCTGAGGGTGTATTCAGGCCTACAAACTTGCATTTTAAACAGACTCCATTGTTTTCATCCAGGCCTAAAACTTGCACCACGCCTAGAAAACCGACGACCAAACCACAGGCTCATATGCCTAAAAAACAAATGCTTAGAATGGCTGAAGACCTTATTACCTTAATTAGGGGAAGCCAGCCTTCCCCCTCTAAGAGACCTAGAACTGATTTTCTTTCTGATTCTTCTGACCAGGAATCTGATATTTCTGCTCCTGATTTCCAGCATTTGCCCTTCTCTACTTATGAGGATTCTAATCCCTCTGCTTCCCCTCCAGAAGATTTTTCTTGCGATGAAACCTTGCACACACTTAGTGAGCATTTCCGCTGGGAAAGCCAGGATTACTCTGACTCCAAAAAGAGGCTTAGGGAATTCTTACTCCTACCTCAACACAGGCCTTTAGCTATCCCTCCTGTTCTGGACATTGTAAATGATGCCTTCCTTTTTACTTCCAGCTCCCAGAAAACCTGACTGGTATTACAGAGTACCTGACTCTCATAAGTTCCTCTTCAAGAGTTCCTCTGCGGATCCAGAGACCATTTCCCAAGGACCAAAAGGCATTAAGGCTACTGCTGCCAAAAATCCTACCCCTTCTGATAGAGATTCTAGAGCCTTAGACGGATGGGGTAAGAAGGTATACACCTCTGCTACTTTGGCCATTAGGGCTTTAAATTGCCAGTTTCATATGTATCAGCAGCATGTTATGGGGCTACTTAAATAGAAAATGATGTTGATTCCTGACTGTACTGAACACAAAGAATTACAGGATTTAATGCATTGTGCAGAGCAAGTTGGTAAGCATACTTTGCAATGTGGTTTTGATGCTATAGAAGCATCTTGCAGGGCTGCTGTCACTGGGTCTGTACTTAGAAGGCATGCTTGGCTTAAGGAACAAAACTTGCCAGATCATGTAAAAGCTAAATTACTGGATGTGCCCTTAAGCCAAGACTACCTTTTTGGCAACAAAGCAGAAGTCAAAAGGTTGGAGGAAAAAGCTAAATCTATGCAAACTGTTAAAGATTTCGTACAAGTACAGCCTCCCAGATTCAGTAGGCATTGGCCTTCAAAGAACTGGTCCTTTCCAGTCCCTTCTAGGCCTTTTCAGTCCAAACCCAGGAACAGCAGGCCACCTAGGCAACAGTCTCCGGCTACGCACAGACCTAAGCAGTGGGTGGCTCCCACCTCCAAAGCAGGGAGTAGTAAGCCATCCCCCCTACGGAAAAATGGCACAATGACTTAACCTTAATCCTTCCAAGCCCTGCTCTACTACCTGCTCCCTTAGGAGGAAAAATCGCCATGGATGCAAAAAACTGGGAACTCATTACCCAGGATAAATGGGTTTTGAACATAGTTTCCCAAGGTTACAGATTCCACTTCCACATCCTAGCAACCCCAAATGGTTGGCCAGACCAACCCCCAAATCAATGGGCGGAGGCCCAACAGCAGGTTCTCTCTTCTCAATATCAGGGCTATTCAGCCTGTCCCAGCAGAACAAAGGGGACAAGGTTTTTATTCAAGACTTTTTCTGGTACCCAGAAAAGACTACTCCTGGTGTCCTATCCTGGACCTCTCTATTCTAAACACGTTTCTGGTAGTTCCAAATTTCAAAAATGCTAACTCTGCAATAGCTTCTTCCCATGCTAGCCAAGGATGCCTGGCTGGCAACCTTAGACTTAAAGGAAGCTTAACTGCACATCCTAATAAGGGAATCCTGCAGGCAATACCTACGCTTTAGGGCAGGCTTCATGCACCATCAGTTCTCTATGCTTTACTTCGGCTTATCTACTGCGCCCAGGGTATCCACAAAGTGTCTAGCTCCAACCATTGTGTTTTGCAGGCAGTGAAATATTCAAATTTACCCATACTTGGACAGTTGTCTGATTCAGGCAGAAAGACCGGACTTGCTATTACAACACCTGGCATTCGTAAAGAAACTCCTAACCTCACTGGGGTACACCATCATTGAAAATAAATCTCACCTAGTACCCTGCCAACAGATTGTATTCCTTTGAGCAAGCTTGTACACAACTTCCCAGATGGCATTCCTCACTCCGGACAAAAAAGTTCATCTGACAACCTACTTTAAAGTATTGGCCACAAAACCCAAGCTATCTGCAAGGAAAATACTGCAAGCCCTGGGGTTCATGGCCTCTTACATTTTACTAATTCCATATGTGAGACTGCATACGAGGAAACTCCAATGGTATCTAAAAAGCCTATGGTGTCAACATTCTCAGGACCTGGAAACAATGATTTCTATCATTCCTTGTATCAAGACAGAGTTCCTTTGGTGGGCAGAGGCTTGCTAACACAACAAGGGACTCCCTTTCACTCTACCCCTGCCGCCCAAACCCTAACAACAGCTGCATCAGACTATGCATGGGGGGGGGGGGCTCACATGGCAGGGCAGTGCATTCAGGACAAATGGACCCCGAGACAGATGCAACTCAATCAAAAAGAAATGTTAGCTGTACAGAATGCTCTGACAGCCTTCAAAGACCGTATTCTTCCAGGACAACTATTGGTAAAGACAGACAACACCACAGTTATGTGGTACATAAACAAGCAGGGGGGAACCCACTCGTACCCCCTCTGCAGACTAGCCATGACTCTCTGGAACACGGCCTTGAGCTACCTAGTACACCTGCAAGCTCAATTCCTGCCAGGCAAACTAAATTTACTGGCAGACTTGAGCAGAAATCTCATGGACCCACATGAATGGAAACTAGAACCCAAAATATTCAACCTCTTGAGGAGCAAATGGGGGATGCCAGAGGTAGACCTGTTTACCTCCTTTCAGAACTACCAGTTGCACAAATTCTGCACAAGAACTCCCCACAGCCAAGCTTGGAAAGTGGATGCCCTGTTCTTTACCTGGGAAATTCTCTCAGTTTATGCCTTTCCCCCTCTGTCTCTCCTCTCGAAAGTTCTTCTAAAGATCAAACAGGACAAGCCAAGGACAATACTGATTGCACCAGACTGGCCACACCAGCACTGGTACCCCCTCTTGTGCAGTATGACACTGCTACAACCTTGGCACCTGCCTCAGACCCCTTCCCCTCAGACCCCTTCCCTGCTGTCCCAGCAGGTGGGCCAGATTCTGCATCCTCCGCTTCAAACCCTGAAACCATGCAGCTTGGCTTATTCCTTGAGCTCTCCCTTAGCATCCCTCAGTAAGCAGTTACTGGATGTAATTCTGGAGGCAAGGAGGCCTAGTACTAGAAAATCCTATGCTGAAAAGTGGAAAAGATACTGCTTCTAGATCCTGGCTCAGGGAATGGGCACAACAGTGCCCAGCTTACCTCCTATTCTACAGTACTTAACAGAAATGCTCCACAGGGGCCTATCCTTCTCATCAATTAAAATTCATGCCCCTGCCATTTCAGCACATTATAATACTGAGCCACCCCTCTTCTTTCACCCCTTGCTAAAGCAATTCCTTAGAGGGGCCAAAAATGTAAGACCCCCCCCCCCAGGAGAGCTCCCACTCCAGCCTGGGACCTTAACTTTGTATTGGAAAAGCTCACTCTTCACCCCTTTGAACCAGCTGCTACAGCAGAGTTGAAATTCCTTTCTTGGAAAACAATCTTCCTGCTAGCCATCACTTCAGCAAGAAGAGTGTCCGCATTACAGGCCCTCATGGCAGTGGAGCCCTTCATTATCTTCCATGCGGACAGGGTTTCCCTCAGGACTAATCCTTCCCTTATGCCCAAGGTGGTGTATTCTGTGGCCCTAAATCAGTCCATTCATTTGCCTACTTTTTTCCCTAATCCACAAAACAAAGGGGAATGAATACTGCACTCTTTGGACGTGCACAAACAACTTAGATTCTATTTGGACAGGACTAAGCCTATCAGAAAATCTGAGCAGCTGCTAGTTAGCTTTGCTGCAGGGGCAGATGGGAAGGCCGTTTCAAAGCAAACCATTTCAAAATGGATAGCCCATTGCATTCAATTCTGCTACAAGCACCATGGCAAACCTGCCCCACAGGGCATAAGATCGCATTCCACCAGGGCTGCATCTACCTCTGCAGCATTTCTCAGAGGTGTCCCTACCAGGGACATCCTAGAAGCTGCCACATGGAGCTCTGTACATACCTTCATCAAGCATTACCACTTGCCTATCTTTTCTAAATCCAGAGCTTGTTTTGACACTGCAGTCTTGCAGGGATTAATAGCTGGCCCTAATGCTCTTTAACTTCCTCCTCCCTTCCTTAGCTTTGGATATCAACCCAAATGTGATGACTGCTTCTCTAGGCTGTACCTCTCTTTCTGGTTGGTATATTTATTTTTTTCCTGTGTATTTGCTTTTTTGATGGGGGTTCAGTATACCATTTAATTGCTTTCCTTTGTGGGGGCACCAGACATCTGGGGCAAGAAAAACTGATGTAATGGCGTCAGCTGCATGTTTTATACCCCTGATGACCTGATGTCATGGAAGAGGAGACAGCATCCGACGCAGAAATCCAAAGACTCTGGTATTCAGGCCAGCTGAGGGCTACCTGCAGGCAGATAACCCAAATGTGATGACTGCAACAGTGAATACACACGAACATCTACATTTATGGTAAGTGTACACAACTGTACTTTAATTTGGGTGTTTTGTTTAAACCTGGACTGAATGATCACTGGTAAATGTATGTTACAATCTAATGCAATAATATTTGGGTGTATAAAAGGTAATTAGTTTGTTATAATAATGAGGGAGAAAAATATGTTACTTTATATGTGTAAAATCAATGTAAAAAATGTTGTTCAGTTATTTTCTTCCATGTGGAATTGATGTATTTAGGATATATAGCTAACTGTTGCTTTAAATAAATGTGTATAAAAGGAGGGGGAGGGCACAACACATGTGCTGATGATGCTAAGGCGAAATCTGGTTTGCTGGTGAGGTGACTAGACCCGTTAGCCATTAAAGTTGGCTAAGCATCTATTTCTGGACTTCAGTGTTTTTCTTTGTTTGACTTTTGATCATTTTGTGCTGGTTTATTTTTGCGTAGAATATATATATATATATATATATATATATGTATATATATATATATATATATATATATATATATATATATATACACATATATACACACACACACACATATATATATATATATATATATATATATATATATATACACACACATACATATATATATATATATATATATATATATATATATATGTGTGTGTGTGTGTGTATATATATATATATATATATATATATATATATATATATATATATGTATACATATATATAAAAGTGTTTTGGTGCCTATCTTTAAGAATAAGGGTGATGTGCAGAGCTGCAGTAACTACAGAGGGATAAAACTGATTAGTCACAGCTTGAAGTTATGGGAAAGAGTAGTGGAAGCAAGGTTAAGAAGGGAGGTGATGATTAGTGATCAGCAGTATGGTTTCATGCCAGGAAAGAGCACTACAGATGCAATGTTTGCTCTGAGAGTGTTGATGGAGAAATACAGAGAAGGTCAGAAGGAGTTGCACTGTGTCTTTGTAGACTTGGAGAAAGCATATGACAGGGTGCCTAGAGAAGAGTTGTGGTATTGTATGAGGAAGTCGGGAGTGGCAGAGAAGTACGTAAAAGTGGTACAGGATATGTACGAGGGTAGTATGACAGTGGTGAGGACTGCAGTGGGAGTGACAGATCCGTTTAAGGTGGAGGTGGGATTACATCAAGGATCAGCTCTGAGTCCTTTCTTATTTGCAGTGGTGATGGACAGGTTGACAGATGAGATCAGACAGGAGGCCCCGTGGACTATGATGTTTGCAGATGACATTGTGATCTGTAGTGAGAGTAGGAATCAGGTTGAGGAGACTCTGGAGAGGTGGAGATATGCTCTAGAGAGCAGAGGAATGAGGGTCAGCAGGGCTAAGACAGAATATATGTGTGTAAATGAGAGGGAGGGTAGAGGAATGGTGAGGATGCAGGGAGTAGAGTTGGTAAAGGTGGCGAGTTTAAGTACTTGGGATCAACAGTTCAGAGTAATGGTGAATGTGGAAGAGAGGTGAAGAAGAGAGTACAGGCAGGGTGGAATGGGTGGAGAAGAGTGTCAGGAGTGATTTGTGACAGACGGGTATCCGTAAGAGTGAAAGGGAAGGTCTACAAGAGTGTAGTGAGACCAGCTATGTTATATGGGTTGGAGACAGTGGCATTGACAAAAGGCAGGAGTCAGAGCTGGATGTGGCAGAGTTAAAGATGTTAAGATTTGCAATCGGTGTGACTAGGATGGATAGGATTAGGAATCGGTATATTAGAGGGTCAGCTCATGTTGGACAGTTTGGAGACAAAGCAAGAGAGACGAGATTGCGTTGGTTTGGACATGTGCTGAGGAGGGATGATGGGTATATTGGGAAAAAGATGCTAAGGATGGAGCTGCCAGGTAAGAGGAATAGAGGAAGGCCTAAGATAAGGTTTATGGACGTGGTGAGAGAGGACATGCAGGCGGTTGGTGTGACAGAGCAAGATGCAGAGGATAGGAAGAAATGGAAAGAGATGATCCGCTGTGGCGACCCCTAACGGGAAAAGCCGAAAGAGAATGATGATGATGATATATATATATATATATATATATATATGTGTGTGTGTGTGTGTGTGTATATATATATATATATATATATATGCATATATATATATATATATATATATATATATATATGCATATATATATATATATATATATATATATATATATATATATATATATATATATATACACACACACACATATATATATACACACATATATACAAAATACAAAAGTCCCACAACAGTCAGATCAAAGTTAGAACTTTGATGGCTGTACACCTATGTGGACAGCCTTAGTCTGATAAGAGATTAGCAGTCTTGTAAGGTAGCTGGCTAATAATAACAGCTTCTGTAGTTATATAAGTGTATTAAAGCACTTTGTTAACTTCATAGTATTGCACTCAGACATTACAGTGGAAAAGCAGTGCTACGTCAGATGGCAAAATACTTGAGATGAAGCTGCTAATTATAGCAGGTTTCCTGTTAATATGGTGACAGAGACTGCAGCTTAGTAACCAGCTACTACAGGAAAGAGGTCCTGCCTGATCTAATATAGCAGAGGAAAGTAAGTAAAAACACTGCTGAAGGTAGTGTGCTTGAGAGTGAGCACCTATGCACAGTAGGGGAAGGAGACTGATACTTCAAAAGTCACCAGTTTAGATTTTGTCTGTGCTTGCATAGTGCAAGTGTAGTATTAAATGTAATAATTCACCTTCATCTGATGTTTAGTCCCGTGTCCTTCTGAAGTATGCTAGTTTGAAAAACACCAACATATGAAGTAATTGGGGGGAAAAAAGCACCGGCTGTGCATTCTGAGTAATGTATGTATGAATCAGCAGGCAGACGCCACACAAACTATAGCCAAGAAACACAGTTATGTGAACATACACTCTGATCCAATATTAACATGAAAGATACTTTTCAAGTCTAGCTCTTAATGTAAAAATGTACTTGAGCAAGCAGTCTAAAATAGTTTATTTTGTGTAAACTTATCTTATGGAGGCTTTTAGCCTGGGACTCCACTGAAAAAAAGCTAATGTTCTTCTTGTCTCTCAGTTATATGTACTTAAAATGTAAGGACTAAAAACTTTGAGAATGTGTTACGAGACTTTTAAAGCTCCTTATGGATCAGTATCCTAGTAAGTACCTATGCACCTAAAACAATCCAAAAGCCTAATTGGGCCACCGTGGTTAAGAGATAGGAAATAAATAAATACTGCTAGATATAAAACTTCTCCGGTCCCCCCCCCCCCCCCATAGAAATTGTGCATCAGATGTAACAATGACTTTTGCACTTCTATCACTCATCTAGGTGATGTATAAAAGCTGCATATCTGTGAATGTGGCAGTAGAACAACACTGTGTGGTAAGCAGTTCCACCTGATGTATTCCCTCTTGCTTTTCATTATCACAGTAACGCACTTTTGATTGCACGTTGTATATGACAACAGTCATTTTTAAAAGATGTTCCTGACTGACTTGTTCCAGCAGGCACTCCAGTACAGTGGTAGAGATGCGTACTTATACACAAAGCTACGTACTTATACACAAAGCTTCCAAAAAGCAATGATAAAAAAAAATAGACAAAGGACATAAAACCTTCTTATCGAGAGTGACTTGTAACCATCAGCTAGGAAGCTACATGTGTTTTAACCATGTTCTTGAAATTCTTTTGTCTGGTCCCATTTATTTTTCCAAGGTAATGTCTTCAAGATCCAAGGAAGTCATGTTGTTGCTGTATTGTTTCTTATCAGGTGCAAATTAAAATGCAGTGCCCCCTTTGGTATTTTTTATTTTATATTTGATTATTGGGGTGATGCACTGATCTCAACAGTCATTCTATCAGTTATGAACAAATCAAAGCATATTGGTCAACTAGAAAGGCCCCAAAGATTTCTAACTAAGAAAATTGAAAGACGTTAAATCCTTCAACTATCCTGATAGATTTGCACAACTGTTTTTATACTCAGTACTGGCTGCTACTAGCCTGGCCTATGGAATAGGTCAGTACTACTTTGGTGATCTTTAAGGCTAGTCTTGATGATTGGATGGGTTGGCTTAAGTTTACATCAGGATTGTCTCACAGCCCTGCTTGATTTGGAAGGTGAGCACTCTTTAAATGGCAAGAACCTTTAAGCATGTCTGCTTAAAGCTTCATTTGGTTATGAATCTTGTGGTTCCTGTGATTACTTGCTTGTTTATATTGTTACAATATTCTTGTATAAAATACATTTCTCCTCTTTGTACCGTGATAGTAAAGTTTCATTTACATAAGGAAAGTAAAATTAGGATAACAAAGTCATTTTTGTGATGGTGCAGCAGTTAGCAGTGTCACTTCACAGCAAGAGGTTCTCCCGTTCGATTCCTGGCTAGGGTGCCTTCTGTGCAGAGTTTCCATGTCCTCCCTGCATTTGCGTGTGTTTCCTCTGGGTGCTCCAGTTTCCTCCCACATTCCAAAGACGTGTCTGGAGTGTTTCTCCCCGGACTTCCACTAAAAATGGGCTGTGCCCCAGTCGGACTTTCCTGGTAAACAAATGTTAAATAAATACATTTTTAAAGGATGTTATTAAACTGATTTATTCTGACAGGAACCTCAGTACTATTAAGATTCAACCATGCATACATACCCAGACCCTCATAGAAGCGGGAATGTTAATTAATACAACCCCCTTAAGCACATCCCCCAATCAGGAGGGCTACCTGTATTAGCCCTTAATGACTTGCAGAATTACAGCACAGAAGCAATAAACCCAATGGAGATCAGTGAATGTTCTTGTAAATTGTTTTTTTGCAGAGGGGAAGATATTTGCACTTCCTCACAAGCACTACTTTGATATACTAACTGCAAGATTCCTGTCCCTCAGAGTAAAGGGATTACACTGAGATAAGGTGTTCTTTTTCTTTGTATCTATAAAGCTTGTTTTAGCACTTGTAGTTACAGCGTTCCATGATTAGCAGTTGGGGTGAGTAACGTGGCTGGAATACAGCTTTCTGCTTTGTTGTTTTTACTCATGAAGTATGGAAAAAGCAGTACATTGGAAGGAAGCATATGGCCTTTTTTGCATAATACTTAACGGTTAATTTATGTTTACATAATGTGGTTTTGTAGTTCATATTTTGTTTTTATTTATCTGCATCAAGTAGTCAAGTTTCCCACCCATTCCAGCTATATGAAATAGGACCCTTTTTTACTTACCTGCAACAAATACTCCCAATTTCCACAAAACCAGCCTGTGAAACCAATGGTAGCCTTAACTGTAAACTGAGATTGATAAGAGTACTACATGTTTGAGCAGGACTAATGTATGGGGTTCAGTGCATGGGGCATGTCACAGCTAGGCTGATGTATTATATATTGTCTTTGAATCCCTGCAGACATCGCATGGCCACAAGTTATTGCTGTGTTATGCACCATTTGACTTTGAATCCCAGCTCCAGTTTTATTTTCTTACTTTGCAGTGGAAAATGAAAATTCTGCTGTACTTGGCATACAGTTTAATTTAATATTGACTGATATAATACTAAACAGCCAAAAAAAGCCTAACAACTCCCCAGGCACAGTAATTGTCCTGTCTAGACTTGGAGAAGTCCAAGGCCATTAGAGAGGGGGGGGACATTTAGAACTAGCACAAACCATTATCGAAAATAATAGAACTGCTTGGTTGTTGGAGGAGCCAGGGAGGGAGGAGTGGTTTTGCTGACTTGCCCACCCCAAGACCGAGGGAAGGATTTCTGCTTGCAATAATGACATGTATCTGGTGATGGGGATGGTCCCATAATTAGAAAGCAGATTGCTGTTTGACATTTGAAGGGAGGGTCAGAGCAAACTGACATTGTGTTGATATGTGACGTCAATAGTTCTGCCCACTTACCTCTACCAGAAAATCCCCTGGCGTACAAGACCAGCATATGTTATATTGGAGATTGTTCTGCTCTTTTCCACTTCCCTTCCCAGCCTGCCACTAGAGTGGCCGTAGTGCACTGGTGACACTGAAGTGAAAATGGTGCATTCAGGCAGCTGATGGTCAGCTGGGGCATGCAAATGGGATGGGAAGAAAATATTAGAAAACCCCTATGGGAAATGTAATGAATGGACTGATCCACACAGGCTGGAGCAGTTCTTGTATTTATATTTATTTATTTTATTTATTTATTCACATTTGTTGACCGGGAAAGTCCACTGGGGCAGGAGCCCATTTTCAGTGGAGGCCTGGGGAGAAAAGCTCCACAATTAATACAGTCAAATAAAATATAGACACTTATTTTTTTTTAAAAAAGTAGAATATGCAAAAGTTAAAAAAAAATTATAAAAGTAGGATACACAGACATATAAAACTTGAGTATGTATCAAAATTTATAAAAACTTAGACAGCAGTTGATAGTATAGTACTGTTGATGCAAAGATCAGTATTTTCAATGCAATTTAGAGTATAATTTTGTCTTTCTACTTAAAGTAATTAAGCAAGGAAAAGCTTTTTGGGCTAGACTGAGTACTTATGGCCACATCTTACTTTGGGCTGGGAGTTTGACATCCTGGCCAGCAAGGAGATTTAACAGGCTAGGCATTCCAACAAACAAAACGGCACAAATTTGTAGAACAGTTTTTATGAAAAAGAAACCCCAGTCACTGTACAGAAAGCAGTTCTGGAAGTAATGTAGCATGAAATCTCACTCTTCTGCAGAACATAGTTACAAATGTCCTCTTTTCTCTCTCCTCTTTACTGCCTGTAGTACCACATGGCGTTGTATTGCACCCTCTGTTATTCTTTCTTTATGTGATTTGCTAGTGTCTGGATTTACCATCTTTAAATCCTATACCATATGCTGATAAACTAGTTAACAATGAACACTCTGCTTTAAAAATTATGCTCAGGATAGTCTTAAAATAGCAGAGGGCTGGTGTACTGTGACAGAAAGAGAGTAAAACAGTTTTGTGTTGGTAAAGGTGAAGTTGGTATGAGTTTTTAAGTGTCCTATGGGAAAATGCGGAGGAGCTCTTTTTATCTAGGGGTTTGATAAAGACTAATGAGATTACATTAGGCCAGGGATGTAAAAGAAAGAACATTTAGACAAAGATGCACTGTTGGTGTTTGAGCGTATAAGACAAATCCATCTATGTGTTGAGACTCCGTGATGTGCTGAAATCATACCATTATTTTGAATCTGGCAGTGTGATTGTAAACTTTTTACAAAGTGGTTAAATTGTACTGTTTTTTGGGGGGGCAAGGATGGCTTTAATAATTTTATCCTTGGTTCACACATTTTTGATACTTGATTATGTACATTATACCAAATGTAGGGTGATCTTCTTTGATGGGTATTTCATAATTCTTTTTGAAAGGTTAATATGTGCCCAGTACTCTGCTCCAAGTACTTGTACGTGGAATTACCTCCAGAAAATAACAGGCAATTTGTTTTCTAATCATAATTGTCCTTAAATTGTTAATTTGTGTGGCATTTCCTTACCACACCAGAGATAAAAATGAAGTAGAAATAGCCTATTAGGTGCCAAAAGATGTACTTGTGTAATAATTAGAAAAAGGACAAAGTAAGGGATTTAAGATAGGTGCAGCATGAAAGAAGTAGTATAGGGTGCAGTTTGACTCTGAACTTTGGAGTGGTAAATGTGCAATTCTCATGGTATATGGTGGAGCTTCAAAGGAAATATGGAAGCTAGAAATAGTAGTGGATTGGCTAATCGGGCAAGAAAGAGCAAAATGGGACAGGAGAGTTGTCAGAGGAATACCAGCAAATGAGGTGGCACAAAACAAGGCAAAGATGGACCCCAAAAGCAGGGACATGGAGGTGGAAACATGGGTAGGACACCATGTGTGCACCTCTGTAATAAGAGGTGGTGAATGGGATATCAAGCCAGAAGTAGTTGCGTAAGAGCAAACTCCACAAAAACAGCAAGAGGATGGTAAGCAGGGAAGGACACAGTTGAGTGAGGGACAATAAAAGTGATAGAACTTGTAGAAAGAGTACAGTAGGAATGGGAAATAGGTTCAGCACAGAGAAGAGGACAGTAGGAATGGGAAATAGGTTCAGCACAGAGAAGAGGCAACTGAAAAAGCCATTGAAGAGGGCCCTGATTGGATAATGGAACCAGAGGGGATAACATTGCAGCCATACTTGGGTTAGTGGCATGGGGCAGGAGGTGATAAAAATGAAGGCCACTGTAGTGATAAGTAAGGTTTTGGTAATTGGGGATTAACAGTGAAATCTCAAGGCACATCTGTGTGTATGTGTAAATTATTTTTATTACTTTTAATGTAGCACGATGAAGTAATGTTCAAGTATACCTTCAATATTTTTCAATACACACCATAGGTTTCAGAATTAGTTTTGTAAAGTAGCTGTAGAAAAGTCAGAATGCAAAAAATAATCATGATAGTTTCCCTGCAAACCTTGCAGAACAGAGAATAGACACCATTTACTTTTATGCTATGCTGTTCAATCGGGGTAGTTTGGGAGCAGGCTATCTTCAAAGGATATTAGACTTTGTCTACTGATTAGATAAGTTAAGACACACTGCCTTCCAAACACTCTCCCACTCCACTCACTGTAATCCAAAATGACTGACTCAAAGAGAACACTGATAAGTGATCCTTTAGCTGCACAGACAACCTGTGTTATGACCGAGACAGGCCCAAGTTCTTATTGCTCATATTATATTCCAGTCCCTGTCACTTACAAAATACAGACTACCTTTAACCCAGTCACCAGTGTGCTTTTAGTTGAAGTGAACATTTTCCTCAGACTTCCTAAAATACAAACCAGAGGACAGTTCTATCCAGTCTTGTCCACAGAAAGGCCTCCTTAGTACAGTTCCGCTGATATTTTATTATCAAACCTCAACCAACCCTAGCCAGCTCATGTGGTATAGAGAGGCAAAGTCTGACTATAGCCTAGGTGATTTGAATTCATTTAGTGACTTGGCCTCTGTAGCTGGCAGGGGAAGATGAGTGTGCCCATCTGTGTGTGTGTGTGTGTGGGGGGGGGGGGGGGGCAGCATTGCTTATGTGTCTAGGTCACTGTTTGGCACTAGTCATCATTAGTGAGTGCACAAGAGTGTGCAGTTCTAAGTGCAGGGCATTGTGGGTCCCAGCAAGAATGTGGTAGCTTGTTCCCCCTACCCAGTCCTCATAGCTGTAATGCTGGTGAAGACACAAGAAGTGAATGGCACCCCCTCCAGCCGGCTCTTGACTCTGTGGATGTGTGAATTAATCATCAGGATAAAACAAATGGACTTGAGTCCCTGGTCACTAGGCATGGAGGATATAAAGAATTTAGGGACAAAAGCTTGGGTTTATATCACGTTATCAAAAGATGAAAATAACGAACGCTATTTCATCGAACCTAAAATATCTAAAAAAACATATCGAACATTCAGAACAGCAAATTTTTTCCTTGGGGGAAAAAATTTGCTATTCCAAAACACATACACACAACACAAGCACACCTAAAAACCATCAATGCACACACATACACTTAAAATCTTACAACTAACCCTACACTAAACTATACATGCACTACTATCTATCTGCGTACCTTAACCCTAACCCTAAGGTCCGTCACTATCGCACACTCACCTAACCCGTGCCCTAACCCTAACTCACTTAACCCGCCCCTAAATCTAACTCACCTAACCCGTGCCCTAACCCTAACTCACTTAACCCGCCCCTAAACCTAATTCACCTAAACCGCGCCCCAACCCTAACTCACCTAACCTGCGCCCTAACCCACCTAACCCATGCCCTAATCCTCACAACCACACAATCGCACACTTACCTGAACCTGACCCGTAAATCTCCACTACAGCGCTGAAAATAGCAAAGTCACAGAACCGGCCAACCAAATTCTTACCCTAGGAAAGAATTCGGTGTTCTGCAGCTTCGCTATTTTTAGCGATCGATTAAAACGGGTCGATATTATAACATTCAAAGTTTTAAAACTTTGATGTTCTGATATAGACCCCAAAAGCTCAACCGATATTGAAGTGCTCCATCCCCCTTACACAGCACTGCTTGTATACCTAGTATGTTAAGAAATTGCCTTGAAATCTGCTTTTGAAATTTCACAGTCAGTTCAGTGTTTCCATTCCCTTCACCTTACTACTACCCCATTTCCCAAACTACCTCACACAACTCTTTCTAACACTGAGGCAAAGTGTTTTTAATCTACTCACCCATTGCTAAGACATCCATCTTCTCCCTTTTTAACCAGCATTCCTCTCCTGCTTGACCACTTTCCCTTAATTCCCAAAATAAAAACAGACAATGAATGTGGGGCTTGTTTATTAATGACGTTTGTGATCTCCCCTCTGCAAAGCCTGAATAACTTGACACTCTCCTCATATGTAATATTTTCCAACTGCATTCCATTCAGACTGCCAGTGGATGTGGACTGTTTCTTCCCTCCTCACTTATTTAGCTTAGGTGTCAGATGTCACCTGTGCCAGATCTTGAACATTTGGTCATCTATTTGAGACACTCTCCTAACCACCCTCATGTTTCATGCTTCTCCCCACACCCTTTCGATTTTCTAAACTTCCACTCTATTTTAAGATTTATAAGTCTACAAAAGTAAACCAAACAGAAACTTTGCAGTGTGGAGGGTGTGAAGTTCACTCTTTCAAATATGTTATGCACCTAGTTCACTAATAAAATATCAAACTTTAAAATATATATTACAAAGTAATAAAATAGTAGGTAGTCTGCAGTTGAGTTAAAAATGGAATATCCTTTACTGAAGCACACAAACGAGCAATCCTAGTTGAGTATAATGAAAAGCATTAAAGACATTCATTATTTATAGATAATCAGGTTATTTGGAGCAAGGGAGTGGTTACAGAGGGTGGTTCCGTTAAGAGCAACTCATTCCTTTAGCCAAGTGTCCCTTCCCCCCCTTAACACCATAGTGTAAACTGAGACTGTGCAACCTTAGAACTGAAATGAAAAAGCTAGCAACAAATTAAAATATAGGATATACGAACCGCTTATTAATGCTAACCTACTAATCCAAACTTTATTAATTAAGAAACCAACTCACTAAGAAAATGACTAATTAACTAACAAAAAGATCCACCGCAAAACTTATAAACTGAAACACAAGCTATCATTTTCACTTTTCTCTCCTAAGAGCACTATAAAGTTTGCTAGAATTACTGGTAGAATCTGGTGATTGATTTCCACAAAATGTCTCAGGTCACATCTCTTTACACCCAGTACCTTTTTCTTCCTGTTATTTTGCTTTCTTTGAAGGCCCAACTGCTCTAATCAGTAACATTGAGGAAATCAAAATTCTGCTCAAATCTGTAAGAAAGGCTTCCATCTCACTGACCCTCTCTGCCAACTGCCCCATAACACTTCTTGTGTCCCATTCAATAATTGTTGTTAAACTACTCTAAGCACATGTTTAGAATTTTCACATTATCATTTTGTATTTCTTAGTTATTTTTCCTAGTTACCCCACTTTGGGGAAACTCCTCCATTTAAGGTCTGTGTATTAGTTAAATTGACCACTAACACATGTTGAACAGTGTCTGGAAACCCTAGTCCCCTCCTTCTTCTGGTAAGGTATTCTGTTTCATCTGAAACTGTTCCCTTCGCACTCTGGGCATGTTTGTCTTTCTTTCTGTCTGTATGTCTCTCTCATAATAGGGCTTAAACTAAGACTTGGAAGGACATGACATAGATCCTCACTAAAGAGGAGGGAGTAGATGCATGTTGAAGTGATTATAGGCTCCAGTGACCTCTCTGAGGTGCTAGTTGAGGTGGCAGTATGCAGGGTTAGCAAGGTGGCACATGCCAATGCAGGGTCTTGGCAGTTGTAGTTACCTGTGCCAGCAGCTAGCTTGCTGACCAAGTAAGAGGATGAAGGAATCTATTGGCTGTGGCAGTCAGAAAGGGGCAGTGACTTTGGGACTGCTGAGAAGTTCAGGAGAGACCAGGCAGAGACCACTTACTTATGAGAGATGTACTTCATCTTCACCCAGAAGGGTGAGCAGTACTCAGTGCTGGGTTGGAAAGTTGCATCAGATTGACTGTACCTTTAAACTATGGTGTAATGGGTGAAGCAGTATCACGGGAACAGGTGTTCAGGCAGTAAACTGAATGGATAAATGGGCATGAACTTAATGGAGGATTACACAAGGATGACTGAGTATAATTCAGTTAGTAGTAGTCTGGGTAGGAAGATACAGTGATTGATTTGTCTTTCCTGACTAGGAAAATTTTCTACAAAATTATGTGACAGTAAAATAGCACAGAGCATATACAATATTTTGTACTGGAGACAGATTTAGATGTTTGAAAACGATGCAAGGATATATTACATAGGCAGTTATACGTATAAGATATTGTCAATAAATGATGCATTACATGGTAAGAGACAGTTGTGGAGAAAGTTATTTAGGTATTGACAAGTAACAGAAATAGTACAGGATAATGTTAAGACTGATGCTATCAAAAACATCAGGTTACCGAGATAGAAAAGATAGAACAAAGCAAGTCTGATTTAAGTTGGTGGGACTTCTAGGAAAGTAGCATGACAGGAAAATAGGCAATGGTGGAAGCAGGAAATACAATGAAAAGGTATGAGTATCCAGTTTATATGGAAGGGAAGGGAAGGGAGGGACTGGGAAAAATGTCTCATCCTGATGAAATGAATATGCACATCAAGTACTGGTTTAGATGTTTAAATAGTTTTCTGGAATATTTTAAACTAGTTTTAATTCTTTGTGAATGTCATTCCAGATTTTAGAGACTGAGTGTAGTGGGAATTCTGCTGAGTTATGTAACCTGTTTATATGTAGTAAGAATTTATCTCCAGAGGGGAGGTCCCTAGTTGGGCAGTAGAGTTGCAGGATGACGTTTAGTGCTGGGCGTTTTTCTGGTGAGCGTGTAAGATTGTATGTAATTAGTAACTGTGTGTAAGTTAAGTATTGGGTAGTTTGAGCCAGTGTAGTTGCTTTAAGGCTTGAAAATGATTCATCCTGTAAGTAGGTTTTTGCTGCAAATTATACAATTTTGTTGAAGCAGGAGGTGAGTTTTCTGTGTATGTGGCATTTAAGTTAAGGATAGAAGAAGCATACAGCAGTGATAGAAATTGATTGAGGTTTGTGTTGTTCTCGTGGAATCCACAAGGTATTGTTTGGCCCTGTACAGGGATCCCAGTTTTTGGCTGGTCTTTTTGATTATTTTTAAATATGTTTGTCGCATTTGAGGGTGTCCAGAGTAGTGTTTCAGTTTGTGTTATTTGAGTATGTTATGTTGAATGAGTTATTTTGTTTGGGGTATTGTTTTTGGATGAAGTGCATCAACTTTGTTTTATGGGATTTTAGGAGTAAGTTTCTTTTTTAATTAGCAGCTTCTACAGCAAAGAAAGTTTTAGGTAATCTGTTGTAGTTCAGTTAGTGATGGTGGTGATGTACATGTAAGTGCCGAGTCATCTGTATATCAAATTATTTTTCTGCATGGTATGTGGCAGTATGAAGTTTGTTTATAAAAATGTTGAACAGAAGGAGGCATAATACAGAATCCTGTGGTACACTGACAGAAATGAATTGAAAGGAAGGCATTTTTTGGCATTTAATCTTGTTCTCTCTCAGATAACTAAAGAGCCATGAGCGAGAGGGAGGAGTGGGATAGACCGAATTAAGTCAGTAAGGTGATGTTCTCTAGACAGTATAATGAGGAAGTAATGATGCAACACTTTTTAGAATTTAGTTTGAGCCCATTTTTAGTACAAGAGTTTACTAGGGAGAGTTCATTCTGGAGGGTTTAGGTGTCATAAGGTGACTTAACAAAACCCCAGTTTGCAGTCGTCTGACAACTTTCTTAGCCTGAATTTCTGTCTGTGTGCTGAGATCTGAGAAGTAAATACCAAAAAGAGAGGTCCCAGCACTGAGCCCTGAGGGATACTGCTGTTCACTTTTATACTTTCTGAGTTATCCCTAATCTTTATTATCCTACTCCACACATCTATACAACTATCTTAACACATTTTCTCTTCTGTCACTTTCTACTTTTAATACTACCATTAAATACATACCACCTATAATCTACATATTCCCACCATCTAGCTGTAAGATTCTAATTATATCTACCCTACCTTTAAGTTTAACTCTCTAATTCTACCTTCCCACTACACTTACCTTTCCCTAGCCCCCCAAAAAAATATTGAGCTGTATTGTTAAATATTTCTGTTTAATTTGAGCTGTATTGTTAAATATTTCTGTTTAATTTTTCTACATGCTAATCTTCCATTGTTACTGTATTGTGCCTTTTTACAACATATGTGCTGTTTAGATAGTTTTCTGTATTATTTCACTTGCTTTATAAGTTTATAAGTTTATAAGCTTACAAATTTATGTAATGATTTTAATGTAACTTGGAGTTTTTTTCCCTGGGCCTCCACTGAAAATGAGTCCCAAGCCCAGTGGACTTTCCCAGTCAACAAATGTCAATAAATAAGTAATAATGAGGTGCCTGCAACTTAAACTGTATGTGTTCTGTCTTTCAGCCAGTTTACTACCCATTTTACCACATATGGATGGATTTTTTAAACATTTAGCTTTTGCATGATGCCAGCATGGGAAAAGGTGTCCGAGAGCTTGGCTAGGTCAAGATGTGCTGCAAGGGCTGAATGATCACCACCTAAAACTTCTGTACAAACTTAATAGACACAAAGCCAAACTGTTGGGGATGAAGTCTTAAGATTCTTGATTTAAACTGGTAAATGAAGTCAGTTATATGTTTGCCTGCTTTGCAGATGAGGCTTGTGAGCCTGCTTTGTCTACATGGGTCTGTTGTAAGGCCACCCTTATGGAAGGGCATAATCACTGCTGTGTGCCATTCAGGAACAAAACCAGTAGGTAACCTTAAGTTAAACGGTTTGAGGAGTGTGTCTGCAAGGGCATGTTTAATACTGTGTTAAGGTCGAAAATAACTCCATTCAACACAGTCCAGTAGAGTAGAATAATCTCCTTTATTAACAAAAATGCAAATGCGTGGGAAACGAAGCGAGCGATCAAGGTCTTGGTTCCTCAAACACAAGAAATTTCATTCTTTAATATTGTAAATGCTTCTAGGTAGAATATTTTGTTTCTATTAAACTATAACCGGTGACCAGTTAAAACTGAGCACCTTTGTATTATTCTGCTTAGTAAGAATCTGCAGATCTCTTTATCTGTGCCTTTCCTTATTAAGCACTCGTTCCAATCTTCCACATTGGAACTTTCACGGCTGGCAGTATTCATGTTGGCAATATCCACATCAGCAGTAAGAGAAAAACTAAAGACAAGGACCACTCTGTCAAGATTCATCTTGAAACAAGATGGATTCCCAAAAGAGAAAATATGTATACAGTAAACATTTTTTCCCATATTACACGTCTCCCTTCTGTCCACAACCCCTTTTCCCATTTTTGTACATGGGGGTCAAGGTGTCACTTCAACGGTGACAGTCATCTAGAGCCAAGATTCACACTGCCAGGTTACTAGCCCTGGTGTGATAATTCTTCCACACCACACACTTGCACACTCACACCTGTGGCCAGTTTGGAGTGTCCAGTCCACCTATACTGCATGTCTTTGAAATGTGGGAGGAAACCCACGCAAACACAAGGAGGACATGCAGATTCTGCACAGAAGGCACTTCAGCCGGGAACTGAACCAGGGAAACTCTTGCTGTGAGGCAACAACACTATCTATTGCTGTGGTGCCGCAGGTGTTAATTAAGCAACCAGGTGTATAATCAGGTCCGATGGATCAAGCTTCTTTTTCTTTTGTTTGGGTTAGCACTTACAGTAAATTATCTTTAGAAATAATTGGAGTAAGGTATTCAGATACTTTGAGGCTTTGAGCAGAAGTCTCAAGAGCGAAGTTGGCAGTAAGTATATTTGCAAGGATATTGGTAATGTCAGTTGTATCAGAATAAGAAGCCCCATTGTGATTAAATTCAGAGTATTTTGGGGGTACATTTTTAGTTTTCTAACATAGTTTAAAGAAGGATTTATAATGATCTTAATTTTCAGAGGCCAGCCTAGGCTCATGGGCTGCTTTACTGGACCCGATAATGCTCTTCATTTTTTTTTATTGTAATACTTTTAATTTTATCCTTGAGAAGATGGGTTTTAGATTATGTAAGTAAATTATGGAGTTTTTTCTTTTGTTATGTAGTTTATTTATTTATTTTGGCAGACTACCAGGGTGGTTTGTTTTTGAATTTCTTAAGGTACAATGAGTGCTGAATTCTTTAATAAAGCTTGCTCCTCTTTTAAGGCCAGAAAGGTGTTGCCATAAATGAATTTTGGTATTTAATCAATTAATAGGTTGAGGCTGGTTAGTAATCCTTAAATTCAATTGAGTTGATGTCAGCAGGCACTGGGAGAGAAACTGCTTAATAAAAATTTATTGATTGTTGAACCAGTCATATATTTTGAGCTTCTCCTTTTTCTAGGGTCATTTGGCATCTATGTGGCCTTCATTTGTTGATGGTGAGACATCTGTAAGATGCTGTATTATGTATTTTTGTTTTTTGTTAACCAGGTTAGGCCCATTTTCAGTGGAGACCCGAGGAGAAAAGCTCCACACAAAGAACAAATTAGAGAGCTTTCATAGCAGTAATGAGAATTTGGATAAATAACTACATACATTCATGTCATGTAGGAAATGTAGTACAAAGCATCATATAGTCATGCACTAATGAAAATTAACAATTCATATAAATTCTGCAAGGATAACCGCAAAAAGTTACAAAAAAGTAGATTTCCAAAAGGGCAAAGAGAAAAGCCCTTAAAATGTCATTAACGATTAGACTAAGTTGGTAGTAGAGAAGAAGAGGTATTAAGTAGAAAGGTAGATGTTGAGGGGTGAAAAGTAATGTTAAGGAGAGTCAACAGAGTAAAGAGAGTAAAATTATGCAGTTGTATGGGGTGGAAGTATAGTGAAGGAAGAGAAAAAATAAGATTTAGGTTGAATATTGTTTAGTAGAGTGACTGAGGTATCACAGTGCAGTATTTAAGAGAGAAAAATTACTGTCAGGCAAGGGCCATTGTGATCTAGAACAATTGAGTGAGTAACAGGTAGGGTGGTGACAGGTACAGGAGAGAGAAGGTAGCTCTTGAATTCTCGTTTGAAAAGAAAGGAAGACTGGATAGATCATATATCGGTAGGGAGTTTGTGCCAAGTTTGAGATATAGAGCACTTATTAAGTAATTTGGCTATAGTTTTATTGGGCCTGTAGGTGTCAAGTAGGTGTTGTTCAGTGCTGCAGAGAGATCAGGGAAGTTTGTGTGGGGATAGGAGGGTAGACATGGTTGGGCCAGTCAGTAGGTTTGTAAAGTAGAGAATGTGTCATTTGAAGTTGAGAAAGCCGGAGCAGTTGAGGGAATTCAAGCCACTGTAGTTATTTCAGGGCAAGGCAGTGGAGGGATTTGTAGGGAAAGTTGCAGGAAAATCTGGCTGTCTGGTTGTATGTTTCACTGAGTTTGGTTAAAAGAGTTTCTTGGAGGTGGATGAATATATGGGAACCATAGAGTAGGCAAGGGAAGGGGGTAGGCTTGAGCTAGTGAGGCCCTTGAGGTGATGGATAAGACTTTTTTGTTTCTGTACAAGAGACTGTTTTTGATTGGTCTTTTTGATGGATTGTTGGATATGAAGGTCGTTGATTGTCAATTGTGACTCCTTGGAGTTTGGTGTGGGAGTCAGCTTGAATAATGGTGTTATTTAGGGAAGAGAGTGTGAAGGATGTTTTTAGGCTGACCATAGTTTTAAGAAGGAAAAGAAGAAAGTTAGTTTTCTTTGGGTTAAGGATGAGTTGATTATCGATTAGCCAGTTTTTAGTGGTGGTAAAAGAAGTCTAGGTAAGGGAGTGAAGGGCGGTAGGGCTGTTGGAGAGGGTAATAAGATTAGAGTCATCATAGGACTGTAGGACTAGAATTGCAAAATGTCCTAGGGCAGGGCCCTGTAGTAGTCAAGGGAGAAACACTCTTGTCTGTCCTGGGAGGCTTCCTTGTTTTGTCAGAATGTTGTGCTCATCCCTAGGAAAGCTGCTGCCACCATTAATAACACTGTTGGTCCCATTGTTCCTGTCAAAAACAGTCAGAAAACTAAACATATAACTATTCCTCCTCAAATTTCCTTAGACCGGAGTAGTTTACTGGGTCTGGCTCTGGGTTTATTTCAGGCTATTGATCCTTCTTGTAAAGTAATTTCTTGCAAAAGAAAGAGGGATACCCCCTTTCCTGAAGAGATTCTGTATCTGAACAGAAGGCTAAAGGGAATAGATCCAGGGTTTTCTCCTCAGATTTCCTACTCCAACTCAGAGACGAGCTCAGTTTCTAACTCTTCCTATTGGGTGTTATCGTAGTCTAGTTTTGTAATGTGCCTGTGATGATCATCGTGTTTCACTGTTGCAGTCATGACTGTAGGGTTCTCCCCTGCCGGCAGGCAGCCCTCGGTCGGCCAGAATCCCAAAGTCTGGGTCCGGCGTTGGCTGTTCAGCCATGCTCCCTGACGTCAGAGCGCCAGGAGTACAAAGCTGACAGCCGACGCCATCTTCTCCAGTCTTTATTGCCGTGCGGTGATAGCAGTTCGCAAGTGCCGGTCGGCTGACTCCTGACGAATTTTACTGATATACTTCGGTCCGAAGATTTTCTTCTCCACTCACAGCTAAGTACCCTGTTGGGGAAACTTTTTTCTTGCTCCACTCCGATGTCAGAAAAAGTTAATAATTGTATTTCATGTGGGAAGCAAATACCTCATAAGGATTTTCATTCTTACTGTATTCCTTGCTTGGGCCCTGACCACGACGTAGCTAGTTGTCGGTTTTGTGCTTGATTCAATCAACGTACAATTAAGCGAAGGTACGATTTTGCTTTTCATTACTTCGGTAGGCGCTTTAACTACAAAATGTCGTCGGATACAGTCCCGACTACCGTAGTTCACAAGCGTCGCAAGGATAAAGACAGGCCTCCGAGGTCCAAATCTGATGATAGCGCACAAGCGGAGCCAGCTTCAGGTTCAGCCGTCGTCAGTGAGGCGCTTTTGCAGCCCCTGTCGTCAGCCATTTCAGAACCGACGGCCGAAACGGACTCTCATGAGGAGCCAACCAGGCCTTTAAATATTTCTGTTGCAGGACCTTCGGACAATGCTCCTTCGGATGGGTCTGGAGCCGCTGTGCAGGTACCGGCTTCCGAAGGGGTTTTCAGGCCTACTCAGCTACTAATAAAGGCAAAGCCAAAGACAAAGGCAAAGACTCCTTCAAAATCAAAGACTTCAACACAGGCCTCTTCTGAACCGGCTCCTAAGTCACAGAAACAGGTGGAGGATTTAATTACTATGATTAGGGGTTCTCATCCTCCTCCAGACAAAAGGCCAAGGCAGGATGTTTCTTATGATTCCTCTGATCAGGCTTCTGTTTCCTCAGTTTCTTCTTCTGATCAGGAATATTCTTTCCCTCCTTATGAGGATTCTGATGCTGAAGAATCCATTCCTTCTGCTTCTCCCCCTGAGGATTTCTCTTTTGGGGAAACTTTGCATGAAATGAGGGAACATTTCCATTGGGAAGGACAGGAGTTTTTGGAATCCAAGAAAAGACTGAGGGAATTTCTTCTTCTTCCCCAACATAGACCCCTGGCTATTCCTCCTGTTTTGGATATTGTGGATGATGCCTTTTCGGAGGCTAACTTAACCCCTGACTCTTTTCCTCCTGCTCCTGTTAAGCCTGATAGATATTACAGAGTTCCTTATTCCCATCAGTTTTTATACAAGAACCCCTCTGCTGACCCTGAAACCATTTCTCAGGGTCCCAAGGGAGTTAAGGCCGCTTCTGCCAAAAGTCCCATTCATACTGAAAAGGATTCTCGATCCTTAGAAAGATGGGGCAAAAAGGTGTACACTTCTGCTACTTTGTCCATTAGGGCTTTAAACTGTTAGTTTCATGTGTTTAAATACCAGCAATTTCTATTATCTGTCTTAAAACAGAAGCTTACTTCCATTTCTGCCTGTGCAGATGATAAGGAATTACATGACTTATTGCACGCCACTGAACAGGTTGGGAAGCATGGTTTACACTGTGGATTTGATGCCTTGGTGGCTTCTTGTAGGGCTGCGGCCTCTGGCACAGTCATTAGAAGGCATGCATGGCTAAAGGAACAAAATTTGCCTGAACAAATAAAGGCTAAATTATTGGATGCTCCTGTTCAGCATAATGTTCTGTTTGGATCTAAAGCTGAAGAGGTAATTAAAAAGATGGAGGATAAGGCAAAATCCATGCAAACAGTTAAAGATTTCTTACAAGTACAGCCTCCTAGATTTAGCAGGAATTGGCCTTCTAAAAATTGGTCCTTTCCCGCTTCTGACAGGCCTCAGAGGGGTAGATATAGACGTTCCAGAGGGAGGCCTCAAACGCAAGCTGCTTATAGACCAAGACAGTGGACTGCTTCCACCCCTAGGGGAGGAGGGGACGGGTCACAATCTCAAAGGAAACAAACTCAATGACTCCCTCTGTTGGGCTACAGGAACTTCTTGCCTGGAAGCCCCTCTCGGAGGAAAATTCTCTCTTTTTTATCAAAATTGGACTCAAATAACCCAAGAGAAATGGGTTTTGGATGTGGTTTTAAGAGGTTACAAATTCCATTTTCATACCTTGCCAAGGCCAAGCAGATGGCCAGACCTTCCAAAGCATCAATGGACGGAGGCCTTAAACCAGGTGGAAGCTCTTTTGGCTATGAATGCCATAGAACTGGTTTCTCTTTCAGAGATGGGAAAAGGTTTTTATTCAAGGCTTTTTCTAGTCCCAAGGAAGCAAAACTCATGGAGACCCATTCTGGATCTGTCGGTCTTGAACACCTTTCTAGAGATTCCAAAATTCAAGATGCTTACTCTACAGCAGCTACTTCCAATGCTGTCCAAAAATGCATGGATGGTAACTTTGGATTTAAAGGAGGCATATTTACACATTCCCATCAGGCAGGATCGCAGAAAATACCTCCGGTTCATAGCCGGATCGAGGCACTTTCAATTCTCTGCGCTGCCCTTTGGATTATCTACTGCGCCCAGGGTCTTCACCAAATGCCTGGCTCCAGTAGTAGCTTACTGCAGACTCAAGGGAATTCAAATTTACCCTTATCTGGACGATTGTCTAATTCAGGCAGACAGCAAGGATGTCTTACTCCAGCATCTAGAATTTGTACAGAATCTCCTGAAGTTCCTGGGATTCTCTGTAAACATAAAGTCCAATTTGACACCATCACAACAGATAACTTTTCTGGGTGCTCTTCTAAACACCACAACCCAGATGGCATTTCTGACATCCGAAAAACAATTACAGCTGGCTTCAACTTTCAAAACCTTGGCAACTTTAACTCAACTATCTGCAAGGAAAGTCCTGCAGGCTTTGGGTTACATGGCCTCCTGCATCCTTCTCGTGCCATATGCAAGACTACACATGAGGAAAATACAGTGGTGCCTAAAAAGTGTATGGTCTCAGCATTGCCACAGTTTAGACATACTGATCTCCGTCCTTCCTTGCCTTCAAAAGGAATTTCTTTGGTGGTCCAGGGCATGTGCTCTAAACAAAGGGAAACCCTTCCGTCTGCCTCCTGCCACTCAGATTCTAACCACGGACGCCTCAGATTATGCTTGGGGAGCCCATTTTCAGGGCAACTGTCTGCAGGGCCTTTGGACAAAGGATCAGAAGCACCTGCATATCAATTTAAAGGAAATGTTAGCCGTTCAGAAAGCTCTATTGGCCTTCAGGAATCTTTTACAACCAGGACAACTACTAATACGGACAGACAACACCACAGTTATTGTGGTACATAAACAAGCAAGGGGGATCTCATTCCTACCCCCTTTGCAGACTATCCATGGATCTATGGAACACAGCTCTAGCTTGCAATCTGGATCTACAAGCTCAGTTTCTACCAGGGAAACAAAACTTCCTGGCAGACAGTCTGAGCAGAAACCTTTCGGATCCACACGAGTGGATGCTAGACACCAAAATATTCAGGATGATAACAGCAGTCTGGGGATGTCCTCACATAGACCTCTTTGCATCCCATCTCAATCATCAACTACAGAATTTTTGCACCAGGACTTTCCACAGAGAAGCTTGGAAAGTGGATGCCCTGTCATTCAGTTGGAGGAACCTCTCGGGATATGCCTTTCTGCGTCATCCTCTTCTTCCACGGGTCTTATTGAAGATAAAACAGGACAAGCCCAAGATGATAATCTTGCTGGCTCCAAATTGGCCTCGGCAGTTTTGGTATCCTACTCTAAAAAAACTATGTCTGGACCCCCCTTGGGTTTTACCTCAGTCTCCGAACCTTCTGTCCCAACATCAGGGTCAGGTTCTACACTCATGTCAGAACTCTCAGCCTGGTGGCCTGGTTAATCCAGGGCCTTTGATTTCTTCTTTCCTACCCAAGCAGGTTATGGATGTCATTTTAGAAGCCAGACATCCTAGCACTAAAAAATCTTATGCAGGAAAATGGAAAAGATTTTGTTCCTGGATGCAGGCTCAGGATTCTGATCCTCTTCTTCCTAACATTTCCTTAATTTTACTTTACTTGACAGATCTCTTACATAAGGGTCTCTCTTTCTCTTCCATTAAGATACATGCCTCTGCTATTTCTGCTCATTATAATACAGACCCTCCCATCTTTTCCCACCAGCTCATGAGACAGTTTCTCAGAGGAGCTTAGAACTTAAGACCTCCTAGATCTCCTCCCATTCCTGCTTGGGATCTCAACTATGTTTTGGAAAAACTAACCTTGCCTCCTTTTGAGCCTGCTGCCTCTTCTGACATCAAGTTTTTATCTTGGAAAACAGCTATCTTGTTAGCCCTAACCTCTGCCAGGAGAGTTTCAGAGTTACAACCTCTTAAGACAGAGTATTTTTGAGGACTAATCCTACCTTCATGCCTAAGGTGGTTTCCAAAGTGGCTTTAAATCAAACTATCCACTTGCCAACCTTTTTCCCCACTCCTCAAAATAAAGGGGAAAGGATCTTACATTCCTTGGATGTACACAGACAACTACGTTTTTACCTGGACAGAACCAAGGACATCAGAAAATCAGAACAATTGTTTGTTTCTTATGCTTCAAGTTCCCAAGGTAAAGCCATTTCAAAACAGACCATTTCTAAATGGATTGCTCATGGAATCAGATTTTGTTATTCACACCATGGAAAGCAAATCCCAGGGAGTATACGGACTCATTCCACCAGAGCTGCTGCCACTTCTGTGGCCTTCCTCAGGGAGTTGCTACCAAAGACATTTTGGAAGCTGCAACTTGGAGTTCAGTGCATACTTTTTCTAAGCACTACAATCTACCTCTCTACTCTAAGTCTAGGGCAGGCTTTGCCTCTGCAGTCTTGCAGGGCCTTTTAGCTGCCCCTTCCTCTTTATGACCACCTCCCTTTCTTTCAGCTTTGGGATTCTACCCTACAGTCATGACTGCAACAGTGAAACACGATGAACATAGTACAGTTGTGTACACCTACCACAAATGTAGATGTTCGAGTGTCTTCACTGTTGCAGTCTAGGTTTCCCTCCCTCCTGTCCCCTCTTATTTTTACTTTTCACCATTCTTCTGAGGTGTATTTGCAAAGGTTTTGGGACCTTTTTCATTTTGGGACTCCTGACATCTGGGGCAAGAAAAACTGGAGAAGATGGCATCGGCTGTCAGCTTTGTACTCCTGGCGCTCTGACGTCAGGGAGCATGGCTGAACAGCCGATGCCGGACCCAGACTTTGGGATTCTGGCCGACCGAGGGCTGCCTGCCGGCAGGGGAGAACCCTACAGTCATGACTGCAACAGTGAAGACACTCGAACATCTACATTTATGGTAGGTGTACACAACTGTACTTTTTCAGTGGGAGAACACTGAAGTTTCCCAATCCCTTAGAACATAGTAAGAGTTGTTACAGAAGAAATTTCCGGAACTTGCACCCATTCCTCCAGTTCTGTCAGGTTTGAAGGAAGTGTGTGTTACTGCTTGCAATTTTCTTGACAAGTCAGCCAGCTGCTCCAAAAAAGACAAATACAATGTAGAAAGCTCCTCATTCTTTTAAGTTTTTATACACTCCTCCCAAACCTGATCCAGTAGCTATGTCATTAGTTAATCCTTCTGCTAGGATGGAAGATTTTTTTAAACATGAAATATCGTTATTGAATTATCAGTTATGACAGTCATATATTTATATAAAAAAAACCAACCCATGTTGATATATTTTCAATTGCAAACATTATACATCATGTATAATCTTCTATACAGCTGTTGTGAATCAAACAATTACATTGCTCATTCAGTTCCTGCCTGCCCTTAAACCTAATTACTAATGCAAAACATTATTCTGCATATATTATTCCCACATTTCCCATGTTTTCTATGTAATTTGCTCCTACTCCTTTCTAAAGATCTCAATTCCAGTTTTTTTTTATCTATGTTGTTATATTCACTGCTTCTAGTGCAGTTGGTTTAGACTTTGATTTCCATTTTCTGGTAATTACTATTTTGGCAGCCACCAGAATTAAACTCAGCAAAGCCTTATTATGTCTAGTCAGTTCCAATTCTGTATCTCAGCTAAAAAAAAATGATTTCCTTAGTTACACCAATTTGCTTATCCAGTATTTCTGACAGAGTAGTATGCAGGGAATTTTCAGTCTTGACAACCCATTACACTCACAAAAATGTGTTCCCAGTTACCTATTTCTTTCCCATCACACCTCCAATATTTGGAATGGGAAGAGCATTAAGTATGGTTCTCCAACTTTGATTTTCAGAATTTTGAATTGCCAGACTTGTATGTTAAGGTTTATTTTTATACTAATTGTGAAAGTATGAGGATTTTTTTTTACCTGCAATTTCTTGTTCTTCTGAGGGAAAAGTCTGCTTTAAATAATTTAATTTCTTCTATTTTTCACGTGAATACTTATATACAATGTATATATGACTCTTTCGATCTTTCTTCAAGGGCTATGCCCACTGGATGTGAGGAGGTTTGTATGGCTGCATTCTCATAACCTCCCAGATGATAAAAATGAAATTAGAAGTTCAGTTTTTGGCTGCTATGCTGCAGATGTGATTAAACACGGTTATGAAAGGGGTAAGCAGATACAGGGAATCTCTAAGATATTCAGCCCTCCTTTACCAAATTTTCCAGCAAATTCTCTTAACTACTCAAATAGATTTGGTAAGAAACAAAATAAACAGTCTCAAGAAAATGCAAATAGACATATGTTTAAGAAGAAATGGCAAGGGGATTCCAAGAAGAATTCTAGAAACTCCCAAAACCAAGGACAATCCAGAAAAACAGAATGACTGTTTAAGACTCCCACCCTGGCAGAAAGTCTGAATCTCCACTTTTCTCTTTGGCAACATATAGTTTCGGACAAATGAGTACTGAAGAGCACTCAATCAGTGTTACAGATGGCAGTGGTAGGAAATTCTTCCTTTCCAGGGGGTAATTCATCATCCTCCAGATCAGACTCTTGTTTGCACCTGTTTTACATCACATGCTGCTCCAGGGAGTGAGAGAACCGGCTCCCCCGTCCCAGGTGGGAAAATAATTTTATTCAAGGATGTTTTTACTGCCAAAGAAAGAAAATGCTTGGAGACCAGTTCTGGATCTTTCTTTCCTTTCCTAAACCCTGTTTGTGATGGTGCCCAAATTCAAAATGATGTCACTTCACAACCTGCAAACTCTGCTTCATTCAAGTTTCCTGGTAAGAGTAGATTTAAGAGATGCTTATCACATTCCTATTCATCCAGACTTCAGGTGTTTCTTAAGGTTTTGTATGTCTGGATCATATTATCAGTTCTTTGCCTTACCCTTTGAACTATCCACTGCACCAAGAGTGTTCACAATGTGTCTAGCTCCAGTTATAGCTCATTGCAGGCTACAGGGTATCCATGTTTTCCATACTTGGATGACTTGCTCATTTTTGCAGAGTTTCAAAGTGTCAAGAATCTCTCTCTCTCTCTCTCTCTCTCTTTCTTGGGTGAGAAATTTCTTATACAGGCTGGTATTCCAAGAGAATATTGAAAAGTCTTTCTTGATTCTTTTTCACAGGATCGTGTTTCTGGGATGTCAGCTAGGCATCCCAGTTGTAAAAGCTTTTCTTCCACAGGACAAATAGATCTAGATCTATTTCTATGGTTTGCTACTCAAACTTCTATCACTGTGAGGGAATACCTCAGGATTTTGGGTCTGATGACTTTTATGATTCTCACAATACCCCTGTCAGGACTTCACATGAGGGAGATACAGTGGGATATGAAGTCTTTTTTTGTCCCATCACCAACATCCCTAGTCTTTTCAGATCCCAGTGCTGGGGTTTGTCAGAAGAGAAGTCAGTTGTTGGAGACAACAGATGTATTTAAATCTAGGTATCCACATTTCCTTTCCTGTTTCAAAGCAGTTAGTCACCACAGGCACCTAAGACTTTGCTTGGGGAGCAGTTTCAGGAGGGATAATAGTTCAAGTTGTGTGAGACACACAGAACAGATGGAAGCACATAAATATAAAAGAGATGCTTGCCCTGATCAAGGTACTCAGCTCTCTGATTCATCTTTGGTCCCTGAGACCTGTTCAAGTCGTTATAGACAGTACCACAGTCATGTGGTACATGAAGAAGCAAGGAGGATCCAGTCATACCCCCTTTGCAGACTAGCCATGTTAGTTTAAGGTATAGCTTCACAGTACAGTCTCGCTCTGCAGCTATCCTACATTTCATCAGATTAACACTTTGTCATACATGCTGAGCAGGACTAAGGCAGATCCTCATGAATGGGAACTAGATCAGGGAGTTGTCCAAGATTTGATCCATTAGTGGGGAGTTCCTCAAATAGACCTCTTTGTCTCCTCTATGAAAATCAGCTGGCAGGTTTCTGCTCCAAGATTCCATGCAAGAAGGCCTGTAGGACAGATGCCCTTTTTTCCCCTTGGGGCAGGAATGTTCCTATGTGCTTTTCATCCTTTTCCACTAATACTCTTGGTAGTTCTGAAGATTCAGAAGGAATCTTCCAAGATCATTGTGGCATCTCCCTTTTAGACCAGGTAACCATGGTTCTTCCTTCCTTTGGAATTGGACTGGGGCAATTACCACAAGCTTCTTCACAGACTGGATCTTCTCATACAAGAACAGGGATGTTTGATGCACCCTGACACCAGTTAACTTCAACTAACTGCCTGGATGATAGGGGTTCCTGTTTGGTATCTGTTTACGGAAGATGTGCAGCAGGTGCTAATGGTGGCCAGAAACCTTGTTACTAGAAAATTATGTATTAGCAAATTGAAAAGGTTTTCTAGTTGGTACCAGCAACATCGCCAGCACCCATTCAGGGGTGGTAGTTCTATAGTTTTACAGTATTTGTGAGAGTTGCTATCCTGTTACTTTTTTCTCCCCCGTCAAGGTTCATTTATTGGCCATTTCAGCATGTTTGCCTATGGATCTTCCTTTTTCAATGCAGCCTCATATTAAAAAAATGTTTTTGAAAGTAGTTTTGCCCAAGAGGTCTCCAAGACAACCAGTGGCTCCTCCTTGGGATCTTAATTTTGTGTTGGAGAAGCCAACACTTGCTCCATTTGAACCAGCTAACCAATTTAAATTGAGATTCTTAACATGAAAACATTTTTACTGATTGCTCTAACCTCTGCAAGAAGGATATCTGAGTGTCAAGTTCTTATGGTGAGTCAAACCTATTGTCATCTTTCACCGAGACAGGATTTCTTTGAGAACTAATCCTTTGTTTTATGCCTCAAGTAGTATCCGAGTTTACTTTACGCCAATCTACCCATTTCCCCATTTTCTTTCCTGCACCCAAAAATGAGGAGAAAGAATACTCCATACCTTGGATGTCCACAGGCAACTCGGGTACTTTCTTGACCAAACTAAATCTTTCACATCCATGGATCAATTGCTAATTTCTTGTGAAGGTAAGAAGAGAAAACTGTAACCATTTGAAATGTCAGAACCCACTACAGTGAGTCCTGAAACGCAGAGACTGAATGGCCAAAAGAAAGGACTTGCATATACTAAGTTCGACATGCCATTTCTCAGAATATTTCCTTTTCTCTGAGGCATGGTGATCTCTGACTTGATGTACATAAGTTCAGGGGGTGCGGGGGTGGGGTGGGGGGTTGTTACTCTGCAAAAATATGATGTTCTTCGTGCTTCAGTCTTGCAGACCTAATGTGGGATTTCCCACCATGGAAGCCATTGGATGACCTGACTATCAGAGAAAAATTTCCCTCCTGCAGCAGGGTGGACGCCCTATCTGACGTCACTATGCTTTCTTACCGTCTGAGTTCAAAGCAGAGTTCCAGTCAGTGTGTTCGATCCTCACCACAGAAAGAAGACTCTGAAAAGCTAAGTACCCCTTTAATGTATCGTTTGACTAATGTCAGAGAAAATTAATGGTCTCACTGTGGCAAACAGATTCTATACCGGGACTACCACTCCTTTTGTGGGACTTGCTTGGGTCCAGAACACAATGTTCCCAACTGTCATTTTTGTGCCTTATTTAATAGCAAGACCATTAGACAGAGGGCTGAAATTCTAGCTGGAAACCTTAGTGAATTGCCAGGCCATTCACATCATATGGTGTCCGCCAGTTGATCCAAAGTAGATATTCCTAAGTGAAAAAAGGATAAGGAAATTCACCCCAGGCTCAGGGCCTCAGACAATGTCCACTTGCTCTGACAGTCCTCCTCGGTTTGTTATCGTTGAAGACGGTGAGACACTTTCACAGCCCCCTTCTGCAACCGAGGTTGTGGCACAGACCTCTATCAAGACTCGTTCAAGTCCGATATGCCTTTTGGTCTCTTGACATCTTTTCAAACTGTAGGACAGAGTTCATTGGTTGGGTCCGGAACCACTTTGTAAGCCCTGGATTCCGATGACCTCCCTAAGACCAATGATGGCTTTTTGCATTGCCATGACATTGCATCTACTTTTCATCCACTGGAGCCAGGCGCCCATTCTGCATCCGATGTCAGCATCAGAACACTCATAAAAAAAGTGGCTCCCTCCCAGTCCAGCCCAGGCCTACTGGCTCCCGTTCCCAGGTTTACCAGCAGGATCTGGTGAGATTGGCTTGAATACCTAATCTCTCTGGTTAGATCCAGACAGCCTCTCCCCCTGAGTCCTTCCTTGGTAAAAAAAAAAAAAAAAAAGGGACACTCCTCCAGAAGACCTTTCTGATCCCTTTGAATCAGATGATGATTCTGATCAGGAGGACTCTACCATTGAAGAAGGTGTTTCCACTACCTCCTTTGGGGATTCTGACTCCAAGATGAACCTTGTGTCTGCCTCCCTTCCTGAGGATATTTTCTTTGAGGAAACCCTGCCGACTTTGAGGGAACAGTTATACCTTCTGTTTTATAGGTGAAGGAAGATGTATTTCAGGATTCCTCTTTAAAAACCAGACTCCCTGCATCCTGCTTTTAGAAAGCCTGATAGGTTTTATAGGGTTCTGGATTCACACAAACATCTTTTCAAGAACCCTGTACCAGACCTTGAGGTTGTGACCCCTGGCCCTAAGTGAGCAAAAGCTAGCTGTTCCAAAAAAACCCTTGCCCACAAGTAAAGAAAGTAGGGCCATAGACAGATTTGGCAAAAAGGTTTATACATCTGCAACAGTCACTGTGATGGCCATGAATTGCCAGTTTCACATGGTTAAATACCAAGAAAATATTGTGGCCCAGATGAAGCAGAAACTGGTGGACACAGAGAACAAGAGTCTCTCTAAAGAGTTATTGAACTAATTATTGTTCTCCTGTAGCAAAACACTGCCTGCATTGTAGCAATGATGCTGTGTAAGCTTCCAGTATGTCTGCAGCTACAGGCTATGTCATCAGAAAACATGCGCATGTCAAATTCAACCTCTTGGATGCCTCTCTGGACAAGGACTTTCTCTTTGGCCCCAAGGCTGAGGCTGTACTCAAAAAAAATGGAAGCTAAGGCCAAGCCCATGCAGACTTTTAAGGACTTTCTTCAAGTCCAACCTCCACGTTTCAGCAGAAACTATCTTACTAAGCATTGGTCCTTTCCTTCCCAATCTAATGCTAGGCAAAGAAAGCCACTTAGGGAAAGGAGCCAAAGACAGCACTAAAGGCTCAGGCAATGGTGCTCGGAACCAATTAGGCCAGGGGGTTCAAGACCACAGGCCCCTAGCAGGGAGCAACCATGACTGGTCCATGGTACTCCCTGCCCCCACCCCCCGGCTAGGGAAGGAGACTATCACTGTTCCACAGAAACAGGCTCTCATTACTACAGACCAGTGGGTGCCAAACGTTATATCAAAGGATTACAAACTCTAATTCAAGCAACCCTTGAAACCCTCCGACTTCCGAGACATTCTACCAAACCAAAAATCAGAGACATTGACCCAGATAGAGTTGCTGTGCTCTCAGGGCTTGGTGGATCTAGTACCAGAACACTTAAAAGGAAGAGGATTTTACTCCAGACTCTTCCTGATACACAGAAAATAAGCACATGGTGGCCAAAACTGGACCAGTCAAAACTCAACCAGTTCCTGCAGGTTCCAAAATTCAAGATGCTAGCCCTTCAAAACCTTCTGCCCATAATATCTCCAAATGCTTTTATGGTTACCTTGGACCTAAAAGATACATACCTGCATATTTCCATAGAGGAATCACACAGAAGGTTTTTGCACTTCAGAGCAGGTACCAGGCACAATCAGTTCTGTGCTCTGCCCTTTGGCTTGTCTGCTGCTCCCAAGGTCTTCACAAAATGCGTAGTCCCACTGACAGCCTTCTGCAGAACAAAGGGGTCCAGATTTACCCTTATTTGGATGGCTGCCTTATCCAGGCAACAAATCTGAAAAAAAACTCAAGTCAGACTTGTTTACCCAGAACCTTTTAACCTCCATGGGGTTAACCATTAATGCCCAGAAATCTGAAACAGACCCATTAACTAGGTTTGTGTTCCTAGGGGCCCTACTGGATCCAGATGTTCTTCGTGTTTCACTGTTGCAGTCATTACAATATAATTTGCTGGCAGGTTGCCCTCATTCGGCCTGATTAACAAAGTCTTGGGTCCTGCGTCGGTTGCTGTCCCTTCTTCCATGACATCAGGTCGTCAGGGGTATAAAACATGCAGCTGACACTACATCAGTCTTTCTTGCCGCGCGGTGCCCGAAGCAGAAGCAGTTCGCAAGTGCCAGTCGGCCGACTCCTGAAATTTTCGTTTTCGAGTTTCAGAACTGGAGTCTTCAACTAAAAGCTAAGTACCCCGTTGGGGAAACCTTTTCTTGCTCCTTACCGATGTCAGTAAAAGTTAATAATTGTATTACTTGTGGGAAGCAAATACCTCATAAGGATTTTCATTTGTACTGTATTCCTTGCCTAGGCCCTGACCACGACGTACCTTGCTGTCAGTTTTGTGCTTTATTTAATCAGTGCACTATCCGTCGTCGTTACATTATTGCTTCTAAATATTTCTGTTCTCAGTTTAATTATCCAGAAATGACATCGGTTAGCCATCCGACTGCTGGAATACTGAAAAAATGCAAAGAAAAAGACAGAGACAGGCCGTTGAGGTCCAAAACTGCCGATGACGCTTCTCCTAAGCCAGTCGCCAGTACTCAGTGAGGCGCTTTCGCAGCCTCCGATACCCGCTACTTCTGATTCGCAGGTCCCTACTGAGACCCATTTGGAGTCTGGTATACTGCGAGATGCTTCACCTAAGGAACCCGCGGATATCTCTACCTTGGATGGGTCGGGAGCTGCTGTGCAGGCACCGGCTTCTGAGGGTGTATTCAGGCCTACAGATTTGCATATTAAACAGACTCCACCTTCAATACTAAGGCCTAAATCTCGATCTGTGTCTAAAAAGCCGATGCTCAGGCCACATGTTCAGGCCCCTATGCCTAAAAAACAAATGATGAAAATGGCTGAAGATTTAATTACTCTAATCCACGTAGTCAACCACCCACCCTCCCTTCTAAGAGGCCTAGGGCTGAACTTGACTATGAATCTTCTGAACAGGACTCTTGTTTCTTCTGATTCTTCTAATGACTTGGATTTGTCGATACCTACTTATGAGGACTCTGATGCAGAGGATTCCATTCCCTCTGCTTCTCCCCCTGAGGATTTTTCTTTTGGGGAAACTTTACATACCTTAAGGGAGCATTTCCACTGAGAAAGTCAAGATTTTTCTGAATCCAAAAAGAGGCTTAGGGATTTCCTCCTTCTTCCTCAGCATAGGCCTTTGGCTATACCTCCTGTACTAGACATTGTTGATGTGTTTTTGGAATCTAGTACGGCCCCTGATTCCCTGCCTCCAGCCCCTAGTAAACCAGACAGATACTACAGGGTTCCTGAGTCCCACAAATTCCTTTTCAAAAATCCTGTTGCGGACCCTGAAACCATTTCTCAGGGGCCCAAGGGCATTAAGGCTACTACTGCTAAAAATCCTACCCCTTCTGATAGGGACTCCAGGGTGCTGGATAGATGGAGAAAAAAGGTTTATACTTCTGCAACCTTGACAATCAGGGCTTTAAACTGTTAATTCCATATGCTAAAATATCAACAGCATATCATGGGACTGCTTAAACAGAAAATTATGTTGATTTCTGACTGTGTGGAAAATAAAGATTTACAGGATTTATTGCA
Organism: Protopterus annectens; assembly: GCF_019279795.1. NCBI lineage: Eukaryota > Metazoa > Chordata > Ceratodontiformes > Protopteridae > Protopterus > Protopterus annectens. Next base: position 812,391,643 of record NC_056739.1, read on the forward strand.
TTCAGCAGAACAAGTTGGAAAACGTACTTTGCAATGTGGTTTTGATTCTTTAGAGGCCTCTTGCAGGGCTGCTGTTACTGGGTCTGTGCTTAGAAGGCATGCTTGGCTTAAGGAGCAATCTCTGCCTGATCATGTTAAAGCAAAACTGTTGGATGCTTCTTTGCAGCAGGACCGTCTGTTTGGCAATAAGTCAGAAGAAGTTCTAAAAAAGATGGAAGATAAAGCTAAATCTATGCAAACTGTGAAAGATTTCCTACAAGTATAACCTCCAAGATTTAGTAGGCATTGGCCTACTAAGAACTGGTCCTTTCCAGCTCCTTCCATAGCCACTCAAGCCAAACCCAGGCACTCCAAAAGCACCAGGTTTCAGTCCCAAGGGACTTTCAGAACTAAGCATTGGGGTGCTTCCACTTCCAAATCTGGAAATAACAAGACACCACCTTATGGTAAACAGTCTCAATGACTTTTCTTTAAAATTACCAAGCACTTGCCTCTCAGCCGCCCCTTTGAGGGGAAAACTGGCTCTTCATGCAAGAAACTGGCAACTTATAACCCAGGACAAATGGGTTTTAAATATAGTGTCCCAGGGATACAGATTTCATTTCCACACATTGCCAACTCTAAGCGGATGGCCAGACCTGCCCGCAAATCAGTGGGCAGAGGCTCAGAAACAAGTAGTTTCCCCCCTAAACATGGGGGCTATTCAACTAGTACCAGAAGAGGAAAAGGGACAAGGTTTCTATTCCAGACTTTTCCTGGTAACCAGAAAAGGCAAATCATGGCGTCCAATTCTGGACCGGTCTACTCTAAACACCTTTCTGGACATTCCAAAATTCAAGATACTGACTCTTCACCAGTTACTTCCTGTGCTAGGCAAGGATGCCTGGTTGGCAACTCTAGATTTAAAAGAGGCTTACCTGCATATCCCAATCAGGGAATCTTGCAGAAGATACCTACGCTTCAAAGCAGGCTACTTGCATTATCAGTTCTCTGCACTACCCTTTGGCTTGTCTACTGTGCCCAGGGTATTCACAAAGTGCCTGGCTCCAGTAATTGCATTTTGCAGGCAAAGAAATATTCAAATATATCCATACCTAGACGATTGTCTAATTCAGGCAGAAAACCGGGCCATTCTTCTAAAACATCTGGCGTTTGTAAAAACTGTTCTAACTTGTCTAGGGTACACCATAAATGAAAAGAAGTCACAACTGGTACCCTCTCAAAAATTACATTCCTGGTTGCAAGCTTGAATACAACTGCCCAGATGGCTTTCCTTATGCCAGAAAAGCAAATTCATTTGGTGACTTACTTCAAACAGGTGACCACAAAAACCCTGCTATCTGCAAGACAAATACTGCAAGCCTTGGGGTTCATGGCCTCCTGCATTCTTCTAATTCCATATGTAAGACTGCATATGAGGAAACTTCAGTGGTACTTAAAAAGTTTATGGAGTCAACATTGTCACAGCCTGGAAACAATGATTCCTGTCATACCCTGCCTGCGCCTAGAGTTCCTATGGTGGGCAGAGGCCTGCCACCGAAACAAGGGACTGCCATTCACACCACCCCCTGCCACCCAAACTCTAACTACAGACCCATCAGACTATGCATGGAGGGCTCATCTGGCAGGGAAGTGCATTCAGGGCGAATGGAGCCCAAATCAAATGCACCTTCATATCGATCAAAAAGAAATGCTAGCTGTACAGAATGCACTGACAGCCTTCAAGGACTACCTTCATCCAGGACAACTAATGGTAAAGATGGACAACACCACAGTTATGTGGTACATAAACAAGCATGGGGGGTATACATTCCTACCCCTCTGCAGATTAGTCATGGCATTGTGGAACATGGCCTTGAGCTACCAAGTACAACTACAAGCTCAATTCCTGCCAGGAAAGCTGAATATTCTGGCAGACGAACTAAGCAGAAATCTCATGGACCCACACGAATGGAAACTGGAACCACAGATTTACGACATGTTGACACGCAAATGGGGGAGCCCAGACATAGATTTTTTTGCCTCACCCCAGAACTACCAGTTGGACAAATTTTGCACAAGATCTCCTCACAAAAAAGCCTGGAAAGTGGATGCTCTGTCCTTCAGCTGTCTTTCCCCCTCTGCCTCTGCTCTCCAAAGTTCTACTGAAAGTCAAACAGGACAAAGCAAAAATTATTTTGATTGCTCCAGACTGGCCTCGCCAACTCCTGCGCAGTGTCACAAATTTCTTCATGGCACCTGCCTCAGACACCTTCCTTACTGTCTCAGCAGGAGAACCGAATTCTGCACCCTCGGCTCCAAACATTGAATCTTGCAGCTTGGCTAATCATTTAAATTCCCCCTTAGCATCCCTCAGCAAACCTGTGATGGATGTCATTTTGGAGGCGAGAAGACCTAGTACTAGAAAATCTTATGCTAACAAATGGAAAGGATTCTGTGCCTGGAATCTATCTCAAGGGATGAGCACAGCAGCGCCCAATTTACCTCAGATTTTGCAATACTTAACTGAGATGCTTCACAAGGGCCTGCCTTTTACCTACATAAAAATCCATGCTTCAGCCATTTTAGCTCATTACAACACAGAACCCCCATCTTCTCTCATCCTCTGCTAAAGCAGTATCTCAGAGGGGTCAAAAACTTGAGACCACCCAGGAGAGCTCCAATCCCTGCCTGGGACCTTAACTTTGTATTGGAGAAACTCAGTCTACCTCCTTTCGAGCCAGCTGCTACTGCAGACTTAAAATTTCTTTCCTGGAAAACAACCTTCCTTTTAGCAATCACTTCAGCTAGAAGGATATCTGAATTACAGGCCCTTATGGCAGTGGAGCGTTTCATCATCTTTCATGCGGACAGGGTGTCACTCAGGACCAATCCACCCTTCATGCCCAAGATGGTATCCAGTGTGGCTCTTAATCAGACCATTCATTTGCCAACTTTCTTTCCCAATCCACAGAACAAGGGGGAGCGGATTCTGCATTCATTGGATGTACACAGACAACTTAGATTCTACTTGGAGAGGGCTAAATCTCGAAGAAAATCTGAACAACTGCTGGTAGCATTTGCTGCAGGGGCAGAGGGGAAGGCTATTTCAAAACAATCCATTTCTAAATGGATAAGCCATTGTATTAATTTCTGCTATATAAGCACCATGGAAAACCTATCCCCCAGGGGATCAGATCTCATTCCACCAGGGCTGCATCTACTTCTGCAGCCTTTCTCAGAGGTGTTCCTACCAGGGATATTCTAGAAGCTGCTATCTGGAGTTCAGTTCATACTTTAACCAAGCATTATCACTTACAAATTTTCTCTAAATCCAGAGCTGGCTTTGCCACTGCTGTTTTGCAGGGCGTTATAGCTGGCCCTAACGCTGTATAAATCCATCCTCCCAACCATAGCTTTGGGAATCTACCCAAATGTAATGACTGCAACAGTGAAACACGAAGAACATAGTAAATTTGTGTACACTTACCATAAATGTAGATGTTGAGTGTATTCACTGTTGCAGTCCTGGTTACCCTCCCTCCAGCCCCCTGTTTTTCTCTTACTATACCTCTACTTTCTTTTACTATGCTTAAAAGCCTTTTTGGTGTATTTGCTTTTGTTTGGAGGTATATTTTTGTGTTTTTAATTACTTATATATTTTGCTCCCCATTTGGGGGGGGGGGCACCTGACATCTGGGGCAAGAAAAACTGATGTCATGGTGTCGGCTGCATGTTTTATACCCCTGATGACCTGACATGGAAGAAGGGACAGCAACCGACGCAGGACCCAAGACTTTGTTAATCAGGCCGACTGAGGGCAACCTGCCAGCAGATTACCCAAATGTAATGACTGCAGCAGTGAATATACTCGAACATCTACATTTATGGTAAGTGTACACAACTGTACTTTCTCCTGAAAGCCTTCTTACCCCCGATCATGGTGGTCTTCTTGACCCTATACTTCAAAATTGTCATGGTCAGGGAGTACCTTGGGGCCCTAGGTCACATGGCTTCTTGCATTGTCATGATTCCCCTTGCCCTAGCTATCACCTGTGCTAGAAGGGCTTCTGAGCTTCAGGCCCTCATGTCTCTGAAGTCATTCCTCATCTTCAACCCACACAGTCTCTCACTCAGGACTAACCCTCCTTTATGCCCAAACTGGTGACAGAGACTTCCTTAAATCAAGCCATACATTTACCTACTTTCTTCCCCAACCTCCAAAACAAGTTGGAAAAGATACTTCATTCTTCGGATATACATAGGCAGCTCGCTTACTACTTAGAAATGAGACCATCAGAAAATCAGACCAACTGTTTATGGCCTTTGCCACTAGCTCTGAGGGGAAACCAGTTTCTAAGTAAGCCATCTCAAAGTGGATCTCCTACCATATTTCCTTCTGTTGCAGCCATCATGGTAAAAATCCCTGTTGCTGTGAGGACATATACCACCAGGGCTACTGCTACCTCTAATGCTTTTCTTAAAGGGGTAACCATGAAGGACATTTTGGAGGCTGCAACTTGGTCTTCAATGCATACCTTTACCAAACATTACCACCTTTCTGCCTTCAAGTCGAGAGCAGATTAGCCACTGACATCTTGTATCTTCACTCATCTCAGTGTTGGAATCCTCCCAGAAGTTAGGACTGCAAGAGTGAAGTATGAAGAACATAGTATAGCTGTGTATACTTAACATAATTGTAGATGTTAGAGTATATTCACTGTTGCAGTATCCCCCCCCCCCCAGCGTACAGAGTAGGCTGGGACAGTTTACTTCCCAGTCAGGTTAGCCCTCATTTCTAACTTTTCTTACCCTGAGCTTCAGAGTTCCAGACCCTTGACTTCAGGATCCCTTTGGGGGCATCCTACCTCTAGGGGCAAGAAAAGTACTGGGGTCATGGCACCAACCGACTCCTCTTATACCCAAGCATAGTGATGTCAGATAGGGCACCCACCGGCTCCTGGAGGATGGAAATTTTTCTCGGGTAGTTGGGCTGCCCAAGGGCTTCCACGATGGGAAATTCCACAAGTTAGAACTGCTACAGTGAATATGCTCGAGCATCTACATTTATAGTAAGCATACACAACTGTACTTTTAAAGGAGGAGTGATTTTTGAGATTTGCTCTTCTGTGGGTTTTCTGTCCTTTTTTTGGCTTTTTGGCAATTGACATTTTAAGTGCCAACATTTTAATAGGGAGCCAGGGACAACCTGTGTCAAAACAGATGTTTCCAAATGGTTGTCTAAGGTTATTACCTTTTGTTATACTCCCTACAGCAAAACAATTCCAGACAGGGTTAAGGCCCACTCTACCATGACCATGACTTCATATGTGGCTTTTTGAACAGGGTTGAATTCTAGAAGTTGCAGCTTGGTCTTCTGTACATGCTTTTACAAAGCACTATAAGCTTGACTCTTTCTCTAGATCTAGATCAGGCTTTGCAAGGACCATTTTCCAGGGGATCCTGGGCTGTTTACTTCATCTTCCAAATGTACTAAACTGTGGTAATCTACCCATTTAGCTAAGGCTACTGCAACAGTGATCAATATGATGTACATAGTACAGTTGTGTAAGTAAATGTACCGTAACAGTAAATGTGTGAATGATCACTGCTGCAGTTAGACACTCCCTCCCTCCATCCTCCTCGTTTTTTGGTATGTTTATGCCAGGATTGGGACATTTATTTTATGTTCATCCTAGCATTGCCGTTTCAAGGGTCAGCCTCCCTCTGTCTGTTGGCAGGAAAGCTCTAAAGGACTTGACACCCAAACTTGTCATTTAGTCAGCTAAGCTTGAGCTGCCTAATAATTTGGGCACATGGAAAGTGCCTTGAAGCTTTGGAATCTGACCGGCTGTTATATCTTTGACAGGCTATAACTTGTGTAGCTAAGGCTACTGAAGCAATGATTATTTGAGTCCGTATTATATACTCAAAGGGTTTCCATCAAACACCTTTTCATCGACCCATAAATAGCGAAATGCCATTACAGCAAACACCCACATCAGCGATTTTCCTGGGGAAAGAAATTGCTTGCCCCATAAAAAACAACACATCACTTTGAACATTACAAAGTGGGGGGGGGGCTACACCCCTGCACCACCCAATGTGGGGGGGGCTGTACCCACCACAGCCCCCATAACTAAATATACCAACTCTGAGATCGCACTACAGTGGGGAAATGGGCAAACTCACTAGTATAGCCAAGCAATTTTTTTCCCTGGGAAAAAAAGTCGCTGATGTGGCCATTCATTGAAATGGCACTTTGCTGTTTAAAGGTCGATGAAAAGGCGTTTGACGGAAAGCCTTTTCGACAACATAATATAGACCCAAGTATTCATATTTCTACTGTTATTCTAAGTTTATTTACATAACAATACTTTTTTCCTGTAGCACATAATAGTATGCTCTTCAGTTTGTGTTGAAAATTCTACCAGTAGGATTAACTGTGTCAGTGTTCCTATGTGGGTTAACAGGGTAAGGGGCTTATAGCAAATTTCATGAAATGGCAAGGCCTTTCTTCAGTCGGTCATCTTAGGAAATTAAATTTGGCATGTATGCTGAAAATACATGTTTTTCATACATTCAGAAATGTATTTGAATGGTTTGAAGAAGTAAGTCTGCCGGGATGCTGCATCATGGTTAACAGGGTCAAACGTTTGTCAGACATGCTGAAATCATGAAACCTACTTCTTGACAATCATGCATTAACTTGCACAGTATGCTAAATGTATAGACTTATTTTTGAATTCCATCCAGAGGCATGTTTATTTCAAACATTTCGTAAAGGAACTGAGTTAATGGTGTTTTTTTTATTTTATTTATTTCTTATTTATTTTTTCGGGGTGGGGGTCTTCACTACATTACACTAATTGTTATCCATCTGATTCAACTACATCTGTACAACCTGATTTTTGTTTTGACAAACTTTTAACAAAAACACCAAAAATGTTTGCTTGATTTAGTTGGGAGTTGATAGCTACAGCAGAGTTTACTTGTACTTAAAATCAGCTTATGGGTTCAGAAAGCATTAATTTTAATTTCAACTACTACACTGGAGAACTAAGCAAATATCGCTGTACAGTGTTGGTTAGTAACTGAGCAAGTGTCACTGTGAAGTGCAGATTAGTAACTAAGTCTCACTGTGCAGTGTGGAGCAGCACTGAGCAAGTATCACTGTGCAGTGTGGATTAACATCTGAGCAAGTATCATTGTGCAGTCTGGACTGGTAACTGAGTTAAGTGTCACTGCACAGTGCGGACTACTAACTGAGAAAGCGTCACTTTGCAGTGCAGACTGGAACCTGAGCAACTGTCGCTGTGCAGTGCAGATTAGCACCTGGGCAGGTGTCACTGTGCACTGCAGATTAAAAACTGAGCAAGTGTCACTGTGCAGTGCGGACTAGTAACTGAGCAGTTGCCACTGTACAGTGCGGACTAGTAACTGAGTAAGTGTCACGGTACATTGCAGATTAGTTCCTGAGCAAGTGTCACTGTGCAATGTGGATTAACAACTTGGCAAGTGTCACTGTGCAGTGCGGATGGGTAACTGAGCAAGTGTCACTGTGCAATGTGGAGCAGCACTGAGCAAGTGTCACTGTGAAGTATGGATTAACAATGAAGCAAGTATCACTGTGCTGTGCGGACGAGTAACTGAGCAAGTGCCATTGTGCAGTGTGGACTAGTAACCAAGCAAGTGTCACTGCACAGTGCAGACTAGAACCTGAGCAGCTGTCACTGTGCCGTACGGATTAGCACCTGAGCAAGCGTCATTGTACAGTACAGATTAGCACCTGAGCAAGTGTCACTGTGCAGTGCAGATTAACAACTGAGCAAGTGTCACTGTGCAGTGCATATTAGCACCTGACCAAGTGTCATTGCACAGTGCGGGCTTGTAACTGAGCAAGTGTCACTGTGCAGTGCAGACTAGTAACTGAGCAAGTGCCACTGTGCAGTGCAGACTAGTAGCTGAGCAAGTGTCACTGTGCATTGCGGATTAGCACCTGAGCAAGTGTCACTGTGTAGTGCAGACTAGTAGCTGAGCAAGTGTTACTGTGCAGTGAGGATTAGCACCTGAGCAAATGCCACTGTGCAGTGGAGATTAGCACTTTCATTTCTGTTTAGCAGAGTGACATCTGAGGTAGTGATTAGAGGTTCAGGGGGTGGTTTACAGGGAAGAGTTGTGTACCTGTTGTAGATCATTGTATGTGTATGTACCTTTAAGAAGCTATCTGAGGGCTTGCACAAATGTATAAATACTGAGCACATGCAAGCTAGACTGCCATTTTGTAGTAAGCTGTTGAGACGTAACCTGTCCGTGTGTATGTAAGGTCTGTCTGTTAACTCGTTTGTTTGTATTTTATGATGCTGCTATCCAGCCTGATGTGTTTCTATATATTAAACCATCTAAACGAAACCCCCCGCCTGCTTGTCATATGTGATAGAGAAGAATGAGCAACATGGTGCTGGAAGTGGCATGTCTAAAGGACATGGAGTCAGAAACGACATATCTAAAGGGCATGAAGTTAGAGATGGCTTGGCTAAAACGACTTAAGGCACTTACTTGGGACTGGTGGAATATCCAGGAGTGAATCATTCCTAAAATGTACATACTTTGCAAAGCAGGTCAGAAATGAATTTCAGATATTAAAACTTTCTCAGCATTATTTCTTTTTCACATAATATAAAATGAGGCATACAGAACATGCATAAACCAATATGTGCATAACTGAGAAAATATTCAAATTACTACGGAAAATGTTTGAAATAAAGTCCAAATTGCAAAAAAACTAATAAAATAAAGGGAAACAACCGCATTTTCATACTGCATGTATTTTTTGTATTGAGCAAAGTTATTCAAGTTATCAGAATTGTATAAAGTGTTCGCGTGTTTGTGCAGTTTTACAGTAAAGCTATTTCGCAAAAGTATAGCCATTACAAGGCATATTTCACAGAATACAGCCATTACAGAGCATATTTCACAAAGTACAGTAGTTCAAAGAGTTTATTGTGCATGTGAATTTTGTTAAAAGTTCACAGAGCAGTTTGTTCCTACATAATTATAAGGGTCATATTTTCAGTGCGTTTGTGCATACTTTGTGAGCATGGCAGATGGAGTTCCAAAACCCAATGCACTTGTTGACAGTAGTATTGCTGAGAATTGAAGAGTATTTGAGCAAGAGTACGACATTTTCATACAGGCTGCATTTTCTGATAAAGATGACCGTATAAAGGCATTTATTCTTAATTTAGCTGGGTCAGGTCAGAAGCCGTTGAAAGGGAATGTTTGTGTATGCACCTGCTATCTATACAGGAGAGGGGGGAATTCATCATACTGTTGTATAGGCTGAGTCAAGGGTGGACCCAGAGTGCTTAAAACGTAAATTTAGAGAAATGTGTAACCCTCAGACTAATGTTACAATGGAAAGGCACTTATTTTACAGAAGGGATCAAAAGCCTGTTGAAACTTTTGCAGCGTATATAACTGACCTGAGAAATAAAGCTAAAAATGTGCAGATTTGTTGTTTTAAGGGATGAGTTGATAAAAGACATACTTGTGTGTGGTATTAAAGATGATGCTGTGAGAAAGATTTTGCTTTGTGACAGTGATTTAACTTTGAATAAGGCCATTGAGATTTGTCAGATATACGAGCACAGAAAAGCACAAAAATATGCTTACAAATGAGAACAGCTCTAGAAGGTACAGTGACAAATCTCATGTTGATAGTGTGCAACACGTAGTTAAAAGAAATAGGCCCAAGCACATGGCAGCAACTGTAGCCCCTGCAGCACTCATTGGTAAACCCCAGAACTTTCTAGTGAATTCCAAAGTTCGCACAGTCTCAGTGAAGCATAGAAGTGAGTCAGCAAACTCAAAGCATGGGCCCCAACCTAGTTTCATTTGCCAACTGTCGTAGTTGTAGTGGAAGACATGATTCTAAAAGGGAGAGATGTTTAGCTTTTGGTCAACAATGCCACAAATACAATAAATGGAATAATTTCAAAAGGTTTTGTAAATCAAAAGGCCCGCATTCTTTTATTAAAAGAGAACATTTTAAGAAACGAGTTGATAAATTAGTCAGCTGCAACCCTACTCTTTATGTGGATGGTGTGCCAGTGCTTTGAGACAGTTAATCCAGTTGATTTCAGGACAAAAAGTATTTTGTACTGTTCAGATAAATGGCAAACCAGTAGAGCTCAAAGTTGATACAGGTTCCATAGGTAGGTACTAGGCTATCTGCCCGAGGGCATTTATAAGCCTAGCCAGAGTGTGTCGGCTCTCGCCGCCCCATTGATTAATTAACTGAGCCTCTGTCAAGCAGAGCCAATGAAGTGATCCCAGGGGTGTACTTTCTGTTACCCATCCACTCATCAAGGCTTCTGTTGAAGATTGTTAGTGAGGGGCTCTGCCTAATGTAGTTAGGAATTTTGTTCCAAAGCATGGGGAGTCTCTGTGACAGGAATCTATCCCTCCATCATGTTCTATTTATTGTTGTGGCGAGGTTTAGCTCACTAGAGTGCGTGGCTCGCAGTGACTTGGATTTCTTTAGGTGGAGCATGTCCATCAATTCTGAGTTGGACATGGCTTTGTAAGTCAGGCAGAGATCACCTCTGAGTAAGCGATATGTCACTGAGTACAGCCGGAGTTTTTTCAGTCGGGCTGCATAGGACATATGTTTGAGGCCAGTAATCCTCTTGGTGAGGTGCTTTGGTGGTCTTTCAAGCTATTGGAAGTGTCTTGTGAGGTACACCCCAAATGGGGTATTGTACTCTATGATGGGTCTGATGAGTGACGAGTAGAGGGGCACTATAACCTCTTTATTTCTAGATGCGAACCCCTTAGTAATTAGATGGGCCACATAGAAGGATTTCCTAACTACTTTGCAATATGATTGTCAAAGGAGAGATTACTATCTACCTGGGTCCCCAGATCTCTTATTACCTCTTCTGCATTAAGGGGGCTGCCTCCTATGTGGTAATTCGTGGGTGTTTTGTTTTTCCCCAAACAGGATGACTGTATTTTTTGGCATTTAGCTTGAGGCCATGACTTTGACACCAGGTGTCTGTCTCAGTAAGGCCTTTTGGAGGATGTCCGTGTAAGCCGGAGAGTCAGCTGTGGCTCCCAGTTTGCAGTCATCAGCAAACTTGGTAAGCCATAGTCCTCATGTGTTTGCCTGTACTTCTGAGAAATATATGCCGAACAGTAGGGGTCCCAGAACTGAGCCTTGCGGGACACCACTTGTGACTGGTTTAGAGTCAGACCTGGAGCCTGCTATTCTTAGCGTGAAAGTTCTGTCTGGAAGCCAGTTGGCAACCCATCTTGTGACATAGGGGTTTATGTTCAGGCTGGTGAGTATTTCTATAATACCTAAGTGTGGAATGGTGTTGAACACCTTGGTGAGATCAAGGTAGGCTGTGTGAACCACCTTTCCCTCGTCTATGGCCTTGGTAACTGTCTCAAAGAAGTCAACCAGGTTTAGTAGGCATGATCTGCCCTTAAAGCCGAATTGGGTCAGGTCAAGTGTTTGGAGGTTCCCAATGTCTTTGTTAATGAGTTCCATGATGATGCGCTCCATAGCCTTGCAGACCAGGCTAGTCAGGCTTATGGGGCAATAGTTACCAGGATCAGTTGTGGCTCCTCCTTTGCTTTCACCTGTGCTTCTGTTATTTCTGGGACACTACCCTTTTCCGGTATTGTTGTGGGCCCTTTTGAAGGTGAGAGGGAGGTGAAGTTTGCACTGAATCTATCTGCCATTATGTTGGCAATATCAGTAGGTTCAGTATATTTTGTGCTATTTTGCACTATCTCAGAGCATATCTGCGAGTTGCCACTTAGATTTTTGACATAGCTAAAGAAGGCTTTGTGGTTATCGTTAGAGTCCTTGGCTATTTTTCTTTCGAAGTTAGCCTTGGATGATTTTATGAGGGACCTTAGTTTCTTACTGATACTGATCAGGGATGTCTTTCCTTCTTGGGATTTGCTTTTTTTCTGAACTAGTTTCCTCCTTTTGTTGTATAAACTGTTTATGGCAGGGGTCCACCAGACTGGTTTCCTTCTCTTAGGGGAGTGAGTCTTGGTTTTGCTAGGGATGGCACGATCCATGCATCCTTGTAGGTGCTCATAGAGTGCAATTGTAAAGGATTCTGCATCTTGGGCAGTGTTATCCTTTAGTGTAGGGGCTGTGAAACTTACCATCTCTGACTTAAGTAAGGTGAAGTTTGCTTTAGAAAAGTTTTTCACTGTGGTTTCCTTTGTTGGGGGTGGTGGTGGGGTGTGGGCATCCAGGGTGATTAGTTTATGGTCTGATCTAACCAGTGACGGGTTGACCTCTGGTACGGAGCACCTGTCGCCCATGTTGGTGATGACCAGGTCCAGTATGTTGTGGCCTCTGGTAGGGGAGTTTACCAGCTGATCCAGGGTATTTGAGTTGATAAATTCCAGGAAGTGCTGAGCCTGGGAGTTTGTACTCAAGTAGTTTTCCCAGTTATTGGTAGGGTAATTGAAATCTCCCAAGGTCAGGGTGTTCGGTAGGACCTTCATGTTTTCCACTGTCTCCAGAAAGGCGGAGTGGTGGTCCTGGGTCATGGAGGGTGATCTGTAGCAGGCCACAATTTGCATTGCAGATTTGCCCAATGTTAGTTGCACATGGATGATCTCAGAGGTATCATGCTGCGCCACTAATTTGGAGGTGTGGGTATCCTTGATGAATATGGATACACCCCCTCCTTTTGTGTTTCGGTCCGTGTTCTGTGGCCGAAATGTGTGGTATGAGTTGTAGCTCAGTAGTGCTGGAGTGCTCTCTGGAGCCTTGAACCAGGTTTCAGTTACTGCACAGATGTTGAAGTTCTCCATACTTAGGAGTGCTTCGAGTGCATGCATTTTGAGATTTAAACTCCTGGCGTTGAGTACCATAACCCTCAGTTTTTTACTTGTGCTGTTTACGGAGGTGGGTTTGAATTTTGAGCCTTGCCTAAAAAAGGCACTATGGGGGCAGCAAGAGCCTTGGCCAGTATTCGAAAGCATGGGGGTGACAGGTGCAAGCCGTCTCTTGCGAAGCAACGCGGCTTGTCGAGCATGTCATCCCAGGCTGACAGACACTGGATCCCCTTTGAATGACACCAGGAGCTTAGCCAATTGTTGAAATTGATAATTTTTTCTTTATACTGAGGTATCATTCTTGGTGAGAGCAGGATTCTACTCAGGGTCAGGGTCATACCCGCCTGGGCTACATGATCAGAGAGCTCTTCCATGTCTCTTTTCATGTAGTCCAGGGAGGTACGGTTCAGGTCGTTCACACCAACATGAACAATGACAATGTCATATTTGTACTTGTTCTGGAGTGACCTGAGTGCTTGTGTTATGTGGCGGATTCTGGATCCCGACAGGCAGCTAACAGTAACCTTCTCCTTGTCCAGCCTAGTGAGTGGGGCGTCAGTGTGCCTGACTGTTGAGTCACCTATTACTAGTGTGTTAGGTATGCTATTTTGCCTTAAGGGCTGTGATTGTGCAGCACATTAATTTTGTGTTTTATGTGTTGTCTGGTTTGTGACGGGGGGTGCAGGTTTTGTGGGTGTCTGCTTTGGAGCTCTCTGATGCTTTTGTGGGTTTTTATTTAGAGCCTCCGAGTATGATTTCTTGTATTTATGTGTATCTTTTGCCAGTGCTGGTTAGTAGGTCTGTGTGAGGCTGGAGGTGTGGTGCAAGTGTTAACCTTCTCCTCATGACTGTCTGTTCCATTCTTGGGTGGAGATACCTTAGCCTCCAGTTTGGCTGTATAATTGCATCTCTCACATATGTTAGTGTTTTGTGGTAGGAGGAGAGGGCTGTCTGTGTACATGAGGCAGTTGTAACATTGCCTCAGGATACCCAGATTCACCAGCTGGACTGGAGAGTACACCTGAAGTTGCCCTTTGGTCATGCCTGAATAGCAGGGTGAGCTGCTTAGTCGCTTGGTTGGTGAGGGGTGGATAAAGAGCCTTGCCATGCTGGGCAGTCAAGTGTCGGGGTATATTAGTGCTTGCTATTAGGACTGAGCAAGTACTGGACTGTAGGATGCTTTTTGAGTGCTTAGATTGAGAGTTAGACTAGTTTCAAGTGAAAAACTGAAGGAGACTTAGTGGAGCCAGGAATAATTTAACCCTAGTTAACTGGTGCTGCCCGGTGCACAAAACCATGCAACGCGTTTTTTAAACTACTAACTTCTGGGCTGGAACCACTCCTCCAGGGACAGATGGCTGCTCAAAGTTCCCCTCTCTCACAGGTGAACAGAGAAACTTCCCTCTATCCAAGTAAGGTATGGGCAACTCAGAAACTTGTAACACAGCCCTGAATTCAGCACTAGCCTGAAAACTGGACTATACTAGCTTAGAAAGACGGGAAACAAGAAATGTATTTATTTATTTTTTTTGAAAAGATAAGGCAAAAACAGTAAAAAGTACACTTAAAACAGCTTTAAACGACTAGAAGTGATCAGAAAAGGCTTTTGCACTTTAGTGTGTAGCCTACAACAGTTAAACAATTTATTTAAACAAAAACAACTTTTTAAAAGTGCAGGCAGTCAAATAAGTACAATATGAGAAAAAAAAAACAAGCTTTTAAATCACAATAAGTGCTGGAAAATCAGCGTTTAGGCGGAAAACAGTTAAGTACAGCAAGAAAATACAGAAAACTGATACTCAATCACTCCAAAGTCTCTCTTTTAAGCTAGAAGGCTTATATCAGTTTAAGGCTTTCTAGTGCTTTCCAGTAGGTTAGTTACAGGAAAGATGGGAAACAAGTGCAGATGTGGTCTTTTAAACCAGAAAATTGAAAGAGATGGACAACTTCCCGAATGGTCAATAAACTACAATTCCTGGGCCAAGAACCACTCCTCATGTGGTAGACAGGCTACCTATTACTTACCACTCCTACTGATAAGCTAAAAGGCTGCACGCCAACAGAAAGACTGGGGGGCTCAGAAGCTTACAGTCCTGGATACAGCAAATCTGTACCTGGATTTGACTAGTTACGAGAAAGGTGGGGATCAAGCACAAACACGGGCTTTAAAAACAGAAAGTTGAGAGAGATGGAAAAAAAAAACTGCCCAAACGGCCAAAAATCTACAATTTCTGGGCCAGAACCACTCCTCTTGTGGTAGATAGGCTACCTAGTGCTTACCACTCCCACTGATAAGCTAGAAGGCTTCCCTCCAACACAGAAAGGCTTGCGGGGCTCAAAAGCTTACCAACAGTCCTGGATACAGCAACTCTGTATCTGGACTAGGCTAGTAACAGGAAAGGTGGGAAACAAGTTGAAGTATGGCTTTTAAACCAGAAAGTTGAAAGAGATGGGGAAAACTGCCCAAACGGCCAGTAGCTGCAATTTCTGGGCCAGGAGCCACTCCTCTTGTAGTAGATAGGCTACCTAATGCTTACCACTCCCACTGATAAGCTAGAAGGTTTCCCTCCAACACAGAAAGGCTTTGGGGGCTCAGAAGCTTACAAAGAGTCCTGGATACAGCAGATATGTACCTGGACTAGACTAGTTACAGAAAAGGTGGGGAACAAGCGTAAATGCTGGCTTTTAAGCCAGCAAGTTGAAAGAGATGGAAAACTGCCTAAACGGCCAATAAACTACAATTTATGGGCCAAAACCCACTCTTCTCGTGGTAGATAGGCTATCTGATGCTTACCACTCCTACTGATAAGCTAGAATGCTTCCCTCCAACACAGAAAGGCTTGGGGGGGGGGCTCAGAAGCTTACAAAGAGTCCTGGATACAGCAAATCTGTACCTGGACTAGACTAGTAACAGGAAAGGCAGGAAACGAGCACAAACACAGACTTTTGAATCAGAAGGTTGAAAGAGATGGAAGAGCTTCCCAAACAGCCAATAAACTAATTTCTGGGCCAGAAACCTCTCCTCCTGTGGTAGATAGGCTACCTAATGCTTACCACTCCCACTGATAAGCTAGAAGGCTTCCCTCCAACACAGAAAGGCTTGGAAGGCTCAGGAGCTTACAAAACAGACCTGGGTACAGCAAGTCTGTATCTCCACTAGATAAGTTACAGGAAAGGCAGGAAATAAGCTAGGAATTTTTATTTTATTTTTTTTTATTTTTTTATTTATTTATTTTTTTAATACAGAAAAGCAACTAAAACAGCAGTAAATACAATTCAAACGCAGTGCAGGCTAGCACACGTATATCAATATTACGACAAATACAGTTTAATTTTTTTTGAAGACAAACTAGGCAAACTTCCAATTGTGTACTCCATAAAGTTATACACAGAGATCAGTCCAGTTATTAGGCCAGCAAGAAAAGTTCCAATAGCAGGACAGAGTCAAGGCTGTGTTAGATAAAATGGTGCAACAAGGTCTGATTTGTCCAGTTGAAGCTCCAACTGAATGGGTATCTTCCATGATGGTTGCTCATAAGAAAAGCTCAGATGACATCAGAATATGTATTGACTCATGAGATTTGAACAAGGCGCTAAAAAGACCTCATTATCCAATACACACAGTCGAAGAAGTCGGAGCCTTGATGCCAAATGCCACTATTTTTTCTCTCTTAGATGCAAAGAGTTCATTTTGGCAAATCCAGCTTGACAAAAAAAAATCCTCATTCCTAACTACTTTCAGTACTCCGTTTGGCAGGTACAGATTTTTGAGAATGCCATTTGAGATGAATTCTGCAAGTGAAGTCATTCAACGTGCAGTGGAGCAACTTTTTTTCTGGGTATCCTTGTGCTATTATAGTAGATGACATATTAGTAGGAGGTCATGGTGAAGCAGAGCATAACAGAAACCTCAGAAAAGTTCTGGAAAGGGCACATCAAGCGAGTCTTAAGCTCAACCCACAGAAATGCAAATTCAGGCTACAAGAATTCACTTATGTTAATATTTATTTACTAGTGCAGGCCTACGACCAGACCCTTCAAAACAGCCATTCTCGAGATGCCAGCTCTAGACAATGTTCAAGGCCTGCAATGTTTTCTTGGCATGGTCAGTTACCTAGGCAAGTTCATCCCAGACTTGAGCCAACTGCCAGCACTACTTAGAGAGGTGACACGTAAAGATATGTCCTGGTCTTGGTTAGAGCAACACCAAAAAGTATTTGCTGTCCTGAAACAGAGAATTGCTAGTCCACCAACTCTCAGTTACTATGATGTTCACAACCCAGTTGCACTTTCCTGTGATGCTTCGAAATTTGGTCTCTGTGCAGTCATTCTCCAAGAAGATCAACCTGTTGCCTGTGCATCGAGAACTCTTACCCAAACTGAGATGCAGTATTCCCAGATTGAGAGAGCTTTTGGCAGTTGTGTTTGCATGTTCGAAGTTCCGTGATTATGTTTATGGTAGACCTATCCAAATTGAAAAAGACCACCAACTTCTATTCACTATCCTGAGAAAACCTATGCATTCAGCTGTAGCCAGACTGCAACGTATGATGCTGAGAATGCAAAAATGTAATTTCAGTCTTATCGACAAGAAAGGCAAACTTCTTTACCTTACTGATACATTATGCAGATCACCCAGAAATACCACAGAACAGCATTAGAATAAGAACCTTGATTTTGAAGTCATGGAAGTGAGAAATTTCACACATCTTGATGAGCTGAATGATCACACAGCCACAGATCCAGTTTCACAAAGGCTCAACCACTTTATCAGTCAAGAATGGCTGTCAAAGCAGTATAGTTTACCTCAAGAAGTGCAGCCTTATTTTCCAGAGATAAGGTTTTGTCTGATAAAGATATCATTATGAAAGGTCCAAAAGTGATTGCTGCAAAGTCCTTGCAACCAGAGTATGTTACTGTCTTGCGTCGTGGTCACCCAGGAGTCTATTCTACCAAAAGAAGGGTTAGAGGGCTAGTATTTTGGTCTTCTACACAAGACATTGAGAGAGCACTTTTATCGTGTTCAGTGTGTAATAGTACAAAGCCACATCAACAGAAGGAACCACTTCAGCTAGACCGGATTCCAGAACTACCTTGGTCGTCGGTGGCTGCGGAAATTTTTGAGTGGAATTGTCAACATTATTTGGTGCTAATAGAGAACCCAGCCACTGGGGATGCACAAGCCAGTGCATTTCTTTGTGCCGGTCCCAAGCCCGGATAAATGGGGAGGGTTGCGTCAGGAAGGGCATCCGGCGTAAAACTTCTGCCAAAAATTACTGATGCGGAGAACTTTTCATAATTGCATACCGGATCGGTCGAGGCCCGGGTTAACAACGACCGCCACCAGCACTGTTAGCCAACAGGGTGCTGGCGGAAATTGGGCTACTGTTGGCTGAAGGAGAAGAGGAGGGCGAAGGCATGCCCGAAGACAGGAAGATAGGAGGAAGGTTAGGAGTGTAGAAGTGAGGGTAGGAACTTTGAATGTTGGCAGTATGACTGGTATAGGAAGAGAGCTAGCTGATATGATGGAGAGAAGGAAGGTTGATATATTGTGTGTGCAAGAGACCAGATGGAAGGGAAGTAAGGCCAGGTGTTTAGGAAACGGGTTCAAATTGTTTTATCATGGTGTGGATGGCAGGAGAAATGGGGTAGGGGTTATACTAAAGGAACAATATGCCAAGAGTGTTTTAGACGTGAAGAGAGTGTCTGACCGAGTGATGTTTATGAAGCTCGAAATTGATGGTGTAATGATGAATGTTGTTAGTGCATATGCTCCACAAGTTGGGTGTGTGATGGATGAGAAAGAGAAATTTTGGAGTGAGTTGGATGAAGTTGTGGTGAGTGTACCCAAGGGTGAGAGACTAGTGATTGGAGCGGACTTTAATGGGCATGTTGGTGAAGTGAACAGAGAGGATGAGGAAGTGATGGGTAGGTATGGTGTTAAGGAGAGGAATGCAGAAGGTCAGATGATTGTGGATTTTGCGAAAAGGATGGACATGGCTGTGGTGAATACGTATTTTAAGAAGAGGCTGGAGCATAGGGTGTCGTACAAGAGTGGAGGAAGATGCTCACAGGTTGATTATATATTATGTAGGAGGGCCAGTCTGAAGGAGATTGGAGACTGTAAAGTGGTGGCAGGGGAAAGTGTAGTTAAGCAGCATAGAATGGTGGTATGTAGAATGACATTGGTGATCAAGAAGAGGAGGAGGAGTGTGAAAGCTGTGCCAAGGATTAAATGGTGGAAGTTAAAAAAGGGTGATTGTGAAGTGGAGTTTAGGGAAGAGTTAAGACAGGCACTGGGAGGCAGTGGAGAGTTACCGAATAGCTGGGTAACTACAGCAGAACTAGTAAGGGTGACTGCTAGAAAGGTGCTTGGTGTGACATCTGGACAGAGGAAGGAGGACAAGGAGACCTGGTGGTGGAATGAGGAAGTACAGGAGAGTATACAGAGGAAGAGGCTGGCGAAGAAGAAGTGGGATTGTCAAAGAGATGAAGAAAGTAGACATGAGTATAAGGAGATGAGGCGCATGGCAAAGAGAGAGGTGGCAAAAGCTAAGGATAGGGCATATGGAGAGTTGTACGAGAGATTGGACACTAAAGAGGGAGAAAAGGACCTGTACCCCGATTAGCAAGACAGAGGGACAGAGCTGGGAAAGATGTGCAGCATGTAGGGGTGATAAAGGATAGTGAGGGAAAGGTACTCACAAGAGAGGAGAGTGTGTTGAGTAGATGGAAAGAGTATTTTGAGAGGCTGATGAATGAAGAGAATGAGAGAGAGAGAAGGTTGGATGATGTGGGGATAGTGAATCAGGAAGTGAAACAGATTAGCAAGGAGGAAGTAAGGGCAGCTATGAAGAGGATGAAGAATGGAAAGGCTGTTGGCCCAGATGACATACCAATGGAAGCATGGAGGTGCTTAGGAGAAATGGCAGTGGAATTTCTAACTAGATTATTTAATGAAATTTTGGAAAGTCAGAGAATGCCTGAGGAGTGGAGAAAAAGTGTTTTGGTACCTATCTTTAAGAATAAGGGTGATGTGCAGAGCTGCAGTAACTACAGAGGGATAAAACTGATTAGTCACAGCTTGAAGTTATGGGAAAGAGTAGTGGAAGCAAGGTTAAGAAGGGAGGTGATGATTATGATCAGCAGTATGGTTTCATGCCAGGAAAGAGCACTACAGATGCAATGTTTGCTCTGAGAGTGTTGGAGAAATACAGAGAAGGTCAGAAGGAGTTGCATTGTGTCTTTGTAGACTTGGAGAAAGCATATGACAGGGTGCCTAGAGAAGAGTTGTGGTATTGTATGAGGAAGTCGGGAGTGGCAGAGAAGTATGTAAGAGTGGTACAGGATATGTACGAGGGTAGTGTGACAGTGGTGAGGACTGCAGTGGGAGTGACAGATCCGTTTAAGGTGGAGGTGGGATTACATCAAGGATCAGCTCTGAGTCCTTTCTTATTTGCAGTGGTGATGGACAGGTTGACAGATGAAATCAGACAGGAGGCCCCGTGGACTATGATGTTTGCAGATGACATTGTGATCTGTAGTGAGAGTAGGAATCAGGTTGAGGAGACTCTGGAGAGGTGGAGATATGCTCTAGAGAGCAGAGGAATGAGGGTCAGCAGGGCTAAGACAGAATATATGTGTGTAAATGAGGGGGAAGGTAGAGGAATGGTGAGGATGCAGGGAGTAGAGTTGGTAAAGGTGGACGAGTTTAAGTACTTGGGATCAACAGTTCAGAGTAATGGTGAATGTGGAAGAGAGGTGAAGAAGAGAGTACAGGCAGGGTGGAATGGGTGGAGAAGAGTGTCAGGAGTGATTTATGACAGACGGGTATCAGTAAGAGTGAAAGGGAAGGTCTACAAGAGTGTAGTGAGACCCAGCTATGTTATATGGGTTGGAGACAGTGGCATTGACAAAAAGGCAGGAGTCAGAGCTGGATGTGGCAGAGTTAAAGATGTTAAGATTTGCAATCGGTGTGACTAGGATGGATAGGATTAGGAATCAGTATATTAGAGGGTCAGCTCATGTTGGACAGTTTGGAGACAAAGCAAGAGACGAGATTGCGTTGGTTTGGACATGTGCTGAGGAGGGATGATGGGTATATTGGGAAAAAGATGCTAAGGATGGAGCTGCCAGGTAAGAGGAATAGAGGAAGGCCTAAGATAAGGTTTATGGACGTGGTGAGAGAGGACATGCAGGCGGTTGGTGTGACAGAGCAAGATGCAGAGGATAGGAAGAAATGGAAAGAGATGATCCGCTGTGGCGACCCCTAGCGGGAAAAGCCGAAAGAGAATGATGATTTGGTGCTAATAGAGACTACTTCATTTGGTTCGAAATTGACTTACTTCCCAACCTAGCATCCAGTACAGTCATTACTAAGATGAAGCATAATTTTGCTGTACATGGTAGCCCACACATTTATTTCTGACAGTGGCACGCAGTTTACAAGCCAACAGTTCAAAAGATTTGCCAAAGAATAGCCATGAGTACCTGCAGTCAAATGGCTTGGCAGAACGTGCAATTCAAAGTGCAAAACAGTTACTTGAGAAGTCAAAATGAGATAATAGTGATATTTTCCTGAATCTCTTGAATGTCCAACATTCCTCATGATAAACATCTTGGTTCACCTGCTCAGAGACGTCATAAAGAGAATCCATGACCTCCAACACCTGTCCTATGTAGACAGGCTCAAATCACTTTCACTCTGCTCCGTTTCGTACAGATTACTCGGAGGTGATCTGTGTCTCGCCTACAAGGCAATATCAGACTGTGCCATATTAGAGATGCTCCATAGCTGTAAGTCTAACTCCTCTTGCATTACCCGCTTGAAAGGCCTAAATATATTATGCAACAGCAACAAAACCTGCTGGAGAGACATGTTTGTCTCCCAGAGGCTGCCCTGTCTCTTGAATGGACTTCCCATACATGTCAGAGTACCTCGCTAACCCTCTTCAAGCACAACCTTGATGAGTGGATGGGAAACTACAAATTTGTCCCAGGGGTTCCACCTTTGTCCCTCAGTGACAGGGGAGCCAGGTACTGACTGAGGTGTTTTTTTTGAGGATAAACTCTTGGCTAGGCTTGTAAGGACCCCAGGGCCATTCATTAGCTTAGTAACCTGCTATGATCCTGTGGTTTGAGTTGTGCACCGCAGACTGTCCCTGTTGCTAGATTTGGTCCCTACTGTTATAAGATATGATTGCATCTCTAAACCCTGTAACAGATATGAAGCAACTTGGACAATGAGCATTGTGTTTTGTTTCTAATGTATATAGTAATGCATGACTATTTATTTATTTGCAGTATGTTTATTAGGATGATCCATTGGGCCATGAGGAGCCTGTTTTCAATTGAGTCCTGGGGAGAAAAGCTCCAGCATAATGCAAAATATATAAAAGTTCAAATTACAAAATACAAATATAGTGACAGAAGTTACAAGATTTAGAAAAAAATGCAAAATATGAGAGAGGATTCAAATTACATAGTACTAAGTTGCAGTATTGTACATTAGAAGGAACAGTTAGTATGATGCAAGATAATTTCATTTTTAAGCAAAAACAGTACTTGTACAATCTGATGATTCCTAAAAAAGAAATTTCAAAGTATGACAGAATTTGCAAACTACAGAGCGTCTTCTGTGTGGCGACATGCATGAATGGGCGTTCCTTCGTAGAAGGTTGTGCGTTAGGCCCGGCAAGCCATCACGTAAAACTCTACTGCCAATCATTAGCGGACCGGAGTTCCGCTGTGGCGACCCCTAACCGGGAGAAGCTGAAAGACACAAACAAACAAACATAGTACTAAGTTGCAGTGTATTGTACATACGAAGGAGAAGTATGCAGGATAAATTCCTTATGAGCAAAAACAGTTCTAGTACAATCTGATAATTCCTACTGCTATTGCTAGGAGTTATAAAAACTATAGGAATTTATTTACTGATATAGTAGGTTGTGTGTGTGTGTGGTGGTGGTGGTGGTGGTGGGGGGCGGTAGGGAAGCTATGTAGGATGACAGCAAGAACATTCCCACTGTGAAGTTAGGTATGAGTGAAGTAATGTTTTGAAGGCAGAGAGATTGTTAGTACGAATGGAAGGTGAGAGGGAATTCCACTGGCGTGCTAGAGAGGAGGATAGAAGATAATCCAAGTAAATTCGAACAAACCAAGAAAACACAAGTAGGCGAAAAAAAACTCTGAGCCACAAGAAATAAATGTTAGCGCTTTTGTTTACTGACATAAGCAAACTTTCTCAGACAAATTACAAACAGTACTGCTTCATTAAATACAAACAAGTAATTACATCACCAGCAACTAAATTGAGTTTCATGCCCACATTTAAAGGAATAGTTGAAAAAATATACATCTATATTTATATATAATATATATATATATATATATATATATATATATATATGTGTGTGTGTGTGTGTGTATAAAACTATTTCTACACAACATTTTATGTGTAGTAATAGTTTTATGGAGTTTTATATACATGTATATTTTCAGCTATTCCTTTAAATGTGGGCATGGAACTCAATTTAGTTGTTGGTGATGTAATTAATTGTATTTAATGAAGCAGTGCTGTTTGTACTTTGTCTGAGGAAATTTGCTTATGTCAGTAAACGAAAGCGCTAACATTTATTTAAGGAGGATAGAAGATGTTTGCCTGGAGGATGGGTTGGTTTGTGCAATTCTATTACGTTTTGGAAGTTGGATCTTAGACATCTGTTAGGTTGATGCATTTGGAAGATAGAAGCAAGGGAGGGGCAGAGAGAGGAATTAAAAATAATTTTGTGTGTTTGGATAAGTTAAGTATAGGTGAGATAATTGGGTAGTTCAAGCCAGTTCAGTTGGTGTAGGGAAATACAGTGATGGGTCGAGGATCTCTGGCCAATTGCAAATTTTGAAATTTTGTAGTAGCAGGAGGAGAGTTTTGACTCTCTCTAACTGTACTATTGTTTTATTTAAAACTTAATATTAAAGTCAAACTTTAATATTGTTTTTACAAAGCACAATCTTTTTAAGAGGGAGGATGTAGATCAATGTGTGTGTATGTACTTTTAAGAAGCTATCCAAAGGCTTGCACAAGTTTATAAACACTGAGCATGTGCAGGCTAGACTGCCATTTTGTAATAAGCTGATGTTCATCGTGTTACTCTGCTGCAGTCATCACACTTGGGTTATCCTGCCGTCAGGCGGTCCCGCAGTCGGCCAGAGTTCCAAAGTCTTGGTCCGGCGTCGGTTGCTGTCGCTTCTTCCCTGACGTCAGTGCGCCAGGGGTATACGAGAGGCATCTGATGACATTTTCCCCAGTCTTTTTTGCCGCGCGGTGCCCGAAGCAGAAGCAGTTCGCAAGTGCCGGTCGGCCGACACCTGAGATTTTCAAATCGAATTTCAGTCCGAAGTCTTCAATAAAGCTAAGTACCCCGTTGGGAAACCTTTTCTTACCTCAGTCCGATGTCAGAAAAAGTTAACAATTGTATTTCTTGTGGGAAGCAAATACCTCATAAGGACTTCCATTCTTATTGTATTCCTTGCCTAGGCCCAGACCACGACGTCACAGGTTGTCGCTTTTGTGCTATGTTTAATAAACAAACTATCAAATGCCGTTTTGACTTCGCACGACATTACTTTGGTAGGAAATTTAATTATATCATGCAAAGATAAGGACAAGCAGCCTAGGACCAAGCCAGACTCCGAGGCCTCTACTGGGCCTGTCGCCGGTTCTCCAGTTTTCAGTGAGGCACCTACGCAGCCCCTGACGACCGCAGAATTGGAACCCCAGACAGCTGCGAATTCTCAAACGGAGTGTACTAGGCCGTCGCAGCCATCTTCATTAGGCCCTTCCAACACCGGAGCAGAAGGAGATCCCGGTGCAGTAGAAACACCTTTGGTTGCAGAAAGTGTCTTCAGACCAACTACACTCACCATTAAATCTTATGCTAAGCTTAAAACTCCATTAAAACCAAAAAAGACTCTACATCAGTCTACAGTTCAAGGCCCCATGCCTAAGAAACAGATGCTTAAGATGGCTGAAGATTTGATTACCCTAATCAGGGGTTCCCATCCCCCTCCAGATAAAAGACCAAGACAAGAGGAGGATTATGCTTCCTCTGACCAGGTTTCAATTTCCTCTGATTCTTCTGAGGAACAGGATTACACTTTTCCCCCTTATGAAGACTCTGATGCTGAAGACTCTATTCCCTCAGCATCTCCTCCTGAAGACTACTCCTTTGGGGAAACTTTACACACCATGAGGGAACATTTCCACTGGGAAGGACAGGACTACTCAGATTCAAAGAAAAGGCTCAGAGAGTTCCTTTTACTACCCCAGCACAGACCACTTGCTATCCCTCCAGTTTTAGACATTGTGGATGATGTTTACTTAGTCTAGTCTAAATCCAGACTCTCTACCGCCTGCTCCAGCCAAACCAGACAGATACTACAGAGTACCTGACTCACACAAATTCCTTTATAAAAGCCCTGTGGCTGATCCAGAAACAATTTCCCAGGGTCCCAAAGGGGCTAAAGCTTCTATGGCTAAAAATCCTGTACCCTGTGAAAGGGATTCCAGAGCCCTAGATAGATGGGGAAAGAAGATATACACCTCAGCTACTCTGGCTATGAGAGCATTAAATTGTCAGTTTCACATGCTGAAATATCAGCAATTCCTAATGTCTCAATTAAAACAAAAAATGAGCACACATTCTGAACAGTCTGAATTCAAGGAAATGCAGGATATGTTGCATGCAGCTGAACAGGTGGGCAAACATACTTTATAATGTGGATTTGATTCCTTGGAAGCTTCATGTAGAGCAGCTGTTACTGGGTCTGTCATACGTAGACATGCTTTGTTAAAAGAACAAACCCTACCTGATCATGTTAAAGCAAAATTATTGGATGCACCTTTACAGCAGGATGTCTTATTTGGTGTCAAAGCAGAAGAGGTTTTAAAGAAAATGGAGGATAAGGCAAAGTCTATGCAGATGGTCAAGGATTTTTTACAGGTACAACCCCCTCGTTTCAGCAGAAATTGGCCAACAAAAAACTGGTCCTTTCCAGCTTCTGACAGATCACAGAGGGGCAAATACAGACTCCCAATGGGCAGAGGTCAGTCCCAAGGCCCTTACAAACCTCTCCAATGGGGTACTGCTACCCAGAAGGGAGGAGAAGACAGGCCCCAAGCTAGCAGAAGACAAACACAATGACTCAGCCCTCAAATTACCAAGCAAATCTCTCTTGGCAGCCCCCTTGGGAGGAAAATTAGCACTTTTTGCAGACAACTGGCGCATCATCACAAAAGATAAATGGGTCCTAAACATTGTCTCATAAGGATACAGATTCCACTTTCATACCTTGCCAAGGATAAAAGGAATGCCAAACATGCCACCGAATCAATGGGCAGAAGCACAAAAACAAATTACAGCTCTCATGGACATTAGAGCCATTCAACAGGTACCTACACAGGAGCAAGGACAAGGATTTTACTCAAGACTCTTTCTAGTCCCCAGAAAGGACAAAGCATGGAGACCCATTTTGGATCTTTCAGTTCTGAACACCTGTCTGCAAGTACCAAATTTCAAGATGCTAACACTACAGCAGCTTCTTCCTATGCTGGGCAAGAAGGCTTGGCTAGTAACGTTGGATCTCAAGGAGGCATACCTGCATGTCCCTATCAGACAAAATTGCAGAAGATACCTTCGCTTCATTGCAGGTTCAACCCATTATCAATTCTCTGCACTGCCCTTTGGCTTATCTACTGTGCCCAGGGTCTTCACAAAATGCCTGGCACCAGTAATTGCATACTGCAGACAAAGAGGAATTCAAATATACCCATACCTGGACGACTGCCTTATTCAAGCAGAAAGCAAGGACATTCTTTAAAAGCATCTGGCATTTGTCAAACACCTTCTAAGTTGCCTAGGGTACACAGTAAACGAAAAGAAATCAAAACTAGTGCCCTCACAAAACATAATATTCCTGGGTGCCAGCTTGAATACAACGGGCCAGATGGCTTATCTCACGCCAGATAAGCAACAGCTGACTCAATACTTCAAAATAATGTCAACAAAGACCCAACTCCCTGCAATAAAAATTCTGCAGGCCTTGGGATTCTTGGCATCTTGCATACTACTAATACCATTTGCAAAACTGCATATGAGGAAATTACAATGGTACCTGAAAAGCGTATGGACTCAGCACAGCCACAGCTTAGAAACAATGATACCACTCATTCCCTGCCTTCAACAGGAGTTTCTATGGTGGGCACAGGCATGTCACCTCAACAAGGGCCAGCCTTTCACCTTACCCACAGCCAGGCAAACTTTAACAGCAGATGCATCGGACTGTGCCTGGGGAGCACACATAGCAGGACAGTGCATTCAGGGCAAATGGACTACAGATCAAAGGCATCTGCATATCGATCAAAAAGAAATGCTAGCAGTACAGAATGCCCTAACAGCCTTCAAGGACCTCTTACACCCAGGACAACTAATAAGACGGACAATACCACAGTAATGTGGTACATAAACAAGCAAGGGAGCACATATTCCTACCCCCTATGCAGGCAAGCAATGACCTTGTGGAACACAGCAGTGTCTTACCAAGTTCAACTACAAGCACAATTCCTGCCAGGAAAGAAAAACATATTGGCAGATGACCTAAGCAGAAACATCATGGATCCCCACGAGTGGAAACTAGAGCCACAAGTATTTGTAATGATAACTCAATAATGGGGATGCCCAGACATAGATCTGTTTGCCAACCCCCAAAACTACCAACTTCAAATGTTTTGTACAAGGACATTCCACCCACAAGCTTGGAAAGTGGACGACCTCTCATTCAGTTGGAAAACATTAACAGTGTATGCCTTTCCTCCGCTGCCTCTTCTAGCAAAGGTACTGCTGAAAGTCAGATTAGAGAGGCCACAAATGATACTCACTGCACACGACTGTCCCACGCCAGCACTGGTATCTAATTCTAAGGAACATGGCCCACCATGGATTTTACCACAAATTCCTCACCTGCTCACCCAGCAAGACAATCCGATTCTACACAGCCAGCTCAAGACTTTAAACCTGGCTGCATGGCAAATTGCCTAAGCAACCAGCCAACACCTCTATCCAAAGCTGTTATGGATGTCATGGAAAACCTATTCAGACAAATGGAAAAGATTTTGCGCCTGGAACCAGGCTAAAGGCCAAAATCCCCTTGATCCAAACATTCCTCAGATTCTACAATATTTAACTGAGATGTTGCACAAAGGACTTTCCTTTTCATCTATTAAGATCCACGCCTCAGCAATTTCAGCCCATTACAACATGGATCCTCTATTTTCACATCCACTCCTAAGACAGTACCTCAGAGGGGTTAAGAACATAAGACCGCCCAGGAGAGCACCAACACCTACTTGGGATCTGAACTTTGTTCTGGAAAAGCTTACACTGCCGCCCTTTGAACCAGCTTTTTCAGCTGATTTAAAATTTATTTCATGGAAAACTGCCCTGCTGCTAGCAATAACTTCAGCTAGAAGAGTCTCAGAGCTACAGGCACTAATGGCAGTGGAACCTTTCCTCATTTTTCATCAAGACAGTCTCTCTCTACGAACTAACCCTTCCTTTATGCCAAAGGTGGTATCCAGTGTGGCCCTAAACCAAACCATTCATTTGCCCACCTTTTTTCCAAATCCCCAGAACAAAGGAGAAAGACTCCTGCATTCTTTGGACATTCACAGGCAATTACGTTACTACTTGGATAAAACTAAGGCTTTCAGAAAATCTGACCAGCTCTTTGTAGACTATGCTGCAGGATCACAAGGAAAAGCTATTTATTCCATTTCATACATTTATAAACATCAAAAAATAAGATTTGAGGTTCCCCTTCCAAGAACCAGAACACCAATAGGAAAACACTGAAAGTGCCACACTTCATATATTGTTATTTTAATGTTTACTTGCTCTATGGCATCCTTTTATGTACAGGTTCTTATTGTGGCAATAAAGTGTTTCTGAGCAGATATACTTCATTTTTTGTATCTTGTATAGCTTTAATCAGGTTCTTAATATCTTTTTCTTGCATTTTTCATAGTCCTCGACACATCTGATATTTACTTCAGTTCCTGCGTTCTCCTTACAGGTATGCTGTATGCATTTCCTGTCCAGTTCCTATCCTTCTGGCCAGTTAACTTGACTTGCACCTTGAATAGAAGAAGAGGAGGAGACCTTAGGTGTGGAGAGCTAACTGATAGGCTGACAGGGGCCTAGTGAGGGTACATGGAACCTGCATTACACTTGAGAATGTGGGCTTATCCCTAGCACTTAGTCTTCCCTGTCTGTGGTAGCCAGCAGATGCACTGTTTGCCTGCAGTGCTGAGGCTGGTGTAGGTGGCTATTCACTAGTTCAAAGGCAAGACTGTGCCTCTGTTGGCTCCTGTAGCCTGATGCTGTTATTTGTCCATCTGACAAATAGTAGGCAGGCAGCAGTGTGTGTACTTCTGTCTCCCCTCAGGATGGGCAGCTGACCTTGGCCTTTTTTCTGCCCCAGCTATTTCTTCCAGTGCTGGGGCCAGCCAGTCTTAACCTAAGCTGGCTGATTTGGCTGACTGCAGTCAAAGTTTCATCTCTGTGATATGGAGCATGCTGTACCCTTAGTAGGAATTTGCAGGTACCCCTGGTGTGAAAATATTTCAGTAACATAGATTGACATAGAATTTGACATAAACTTCCATTTAGCATGTTCTGTATGTAATTATGGCTGTTTGCAAACAAATTCTTAACTGTTTAGATAAAGCAAAGCAAGAGCTTGGGACTGTGCCTGTATCCTTAGTGTGTTTTTTACTTTGTGTAATCATGGTTATGTTTCTTTATTTCAGAAGTCAAATACTGCTGTAGTCACATCAAGCCACAAGTTGGGTGAATGAGCTGCTGCAATCATGCCTCCTCGGCCATCTTCAGGGGAGCTTTGGGGGCTCCACTTGATGCCTCCTCGGATCCTGGTAGACTGCTGCCTTCCAAATGGGATGATAATAACATTGGAGTGCCTTCGTGAGGCAACACTTCTAAGTGTTAAGCATGACTTGTTTAAAGAAGCAAAGAAGTATCCACTGTTCCACCTTCTTCAGGTGAGGCTGCTCTGTGAACTGTATACCTGATTGACAGTTTAAAGCTCAGTGTTAACAAGTTACTTAAAAGCCACAAACTACAAAACTTGCTTATAAGTGAAATGCTACTTCTGTTCAATATGTTGCTTAGTAAAACTGACATCAGTAGCCTCTAAACAGTCTGCTTTCTTTGCTGATTTCTAGCTTCAGGTTCAAAAACTGGATTGGACTTGAGGGGATTGGCTATGTGAAGAGTGACAAGGTGTCCCATTGTAATTTTCTGTTTCTTGCTGTGAGAATTTTTTTCATGCCACCAAGTTTCCCCTAGGTGTTATTGTACAGAGACTAAATACTGATGTTCTTCGTGTTTCACTCTTGCAGTCATCACCTGTAGGTTATCCCTGCTGCCTGTAGTCTGACGTCAGGTCGTCAGTACTATAAAGCAAGGTAGCTGACGTCATTACATCAGTCTTTCTTACCGTGGAGCCTGTAGCAGAAGCAGTTCGCACGAGTGCCAGTTGTTTGCTTCCAGAAGTCGAATTTCAGCAGAAAACGTCTAAAGCTAAGTAACCCCATTGGGGACCCTTTTTTCTTGTTCTAACCAATGTCTGAAAAAGTTAACAGTTGTGTTGCCTGTAGAAAGCAGATCCCACACTGAGACGTTCATTCTTACTGCATCACTTGTTTAGGCCCAGACCACGACGTCCCTCATTGCTGGTTCTATGCTCTCTTTAATGCGAGAACCCTTCACCGTAGAGCTCTTTTTGTAGAAAATTATTTTTGTATTCCATCTTCGAATTCCAATATGGCATCCATCAGCCAACAGTCTGTCGACATTCCGAAAAAACGTAAAGATAGAGACAGGCCACACAAGGCTAAGCCTTCCGATGATGCTACCACTAAGCAAGTCGTCATTTCTCTGGAATTCAGTGAAGCCCTTTCACAGCCCCTGATGTCTGACTCGCTTTCCACACAGGCCTCTACCAATACCTTTTCGGTATGCCATACAAATCCACTTAATCTTTCGAGCCTTTGGCTGTCTCTGCCTCGGTTGGGTCAGGAGCCGCGACGCAGGCACCGGCTTGCCGTTCGCACTACCGATTTCTAGACAAAAAAACAATGTCTTCTCTTCCGACTACCATTTTTCAAAGACTGACGGATTCTCTCAGGCCTAGAAGTCAGGCCACAGCTAGGAAATCTGCTTCTAGTCACCATCTTGCTACTGCTCCCCCACCACAAGCTCAAATGCTTAAAATGGCGGAGGATCTCCTCTCCCTTATCTGAGGTACTCAGGCCCCTACTCCTAAAAGGAAAAAGGCACTCTTCTCCAGAAATGATGACAGACCAAGAATCTGAGGAATCTGATTATTCTGCTTTTGAAGAGGAACAACAGACCTTAACTGTTTGAGAATTCAGATGCAGAGGAATCCATCCCCTCTGCTTCCCCTCCAGAGGATCTCTCCTTCGGGGAAACCCTTCACTCCCTCAGGGAACATTTTCATTGGGAATCTCAGGACTACCCACAGTCAAAGAAACGACTTAGAGAATTTCTGGACCTGCCCCAGCACAGACCCCTGACCATCCCACCTATTCTGGAAGTGGTGGATGATGTTTTTCATGAGTCCAGCGTAGGCCCTGATGCCCTGCCTCCTGCTCCAGCTAAACCTGACAGGTACTACAGAGTACCGGATTCTCACAAATACCTGTACAGGAACCCTGATGCAGACCCTGAGGTCATTACACAGGGATCCAAAGGAGCTAAGACTAGTTCTGCCAAGAACCCTCTTCCTTCTAACATAGACTCCAGAGCTCTGGACAGATGGGGTAAGAAAGTATACACCTTTGCAACCTTAGCTATCAGAGCACTCAGCTGTCAGTTCCATATGTTAAAATATCAACAACACACTTTGGAATTATGAAAACAGAAGATTCCTACCTCTCCTGATGGTGCTAACTCAAAAAAGCTGGCAGAATTACTACACTCTGCTTGTCAAGTGGCCAAGCACTCATTACAATGTGGATATGACACCCTAGAAGCCTCTAGCAGGGCAGCAGTGACATGATCTGTTATTAGAAGACATGCATGGCTGAAGGAACAACCTCTCCCCTCTCCCTGATCATGTCAAGTCTAAACTTATTGATGCACCCCTAGATAAGGAACGCTTGTTTGGGGAAAAAGCAGAAGAGGTGCTTAAAAAGCTGGAAGACAAAGCAAAATCTATGCAAATAGTAAAAGATTTCTTTCAAGTTCAACCACCCAGATTCAGCAGGAACTTCCCCTCTAAGCACTGGGCCTTCCCTGCACCCATCAGACAGGGCCAAGGTAAGCCCCACAGGGACAGGACATCCAGGCCCCTATCCCAGGGCCAGCAAAGAAGCAAACAATGGACCACTTCCACCTCTAAGGCAGGGAGTTCTATGGCAAGCACTCTCAATGACTTTCCCCTCCCCCCTCTGCCCTTCTTTCACTCATCTAAAACTAGGAGGAAGGCTCACCCTCTTCAAGGACAATTGGGTCTCTAACCAGGGACCAGTGGGTATTAAAAATAATTTCTCAGGGATACAGATTCTCCTTCAGTGAACTCCCTATGAGAGTAACCAGACCTCCCCCCAAACCAGTGGGCAGAGGCATTAAAACAGGTAAAAACACTAATATTCCAGGGGCAGTAGAGCCTGTCCCTCTGGATCAAGCAGGAAAAGGTGTTTACTCAAGACTATTCCTTGTTCCCAGAAAAGAGGGCACTTAGCACCCCATCCTGGATCTATCCCAAACTGAGCACCTCCTTGGTGGTCCTCAGATTCAAAATGCTAACCTTGCAGCAGCTCCTGCCTATGCTCACACAAAATGCCTAGCTGGTGACACTAGACCTAAAAGATGCCTACCTCCACATCCCCATCGGGGAATCTTGCTGAAAATTCCTGCGCTTCAGAGCAGGCAGTCAGTCAGCACTTTCAGTTCTCTGCACTGCCCTTTGGCTTATCTACTGCTCCCAAAGTATTCACCAAATGCTTGGCCCTAGCTGTAGCTTTCTGCAGACAGAGAAATATGCAGATTTACCCTTACTTGGACGACGGCCTCATTCAGGCCAACAGCAAGGAAAGGTTGCCCCAGGACCTTCTCTTTGTCAAACTCCTAACTTCCCTAGAGTTCACCATCAACGAGAAAAAATTAAAGCAAAACCCCACCAGGAAAATTGTTTTCCTGGGAGCTGTGCTAGAAACAGTAACCCTAATGCCCTTCCTATCCCTAGAATTAGCAGTGCTACCTGCCTCTCTACTTCACCCAGCTGGCTTCCAGAAATCACCTCACTGTGAGGAAGTTCCTGCAAGCCCTGGGATACATGGCATCTTGCATCCTTCTCATCCCTCTCTCCAGGCTTCACATGAGAAAACTTCAGTGGTACTTAAAGAACCTTTGGTGTCAGCACTGTGTCCCTAGAGACCACTCTCCCACTGATCCCTTGCATAAAGGACTAACTTCTCTGGTGGGCAGAGGCCTGTGCCATGAACAAGGGTCTTCCCTTCATCCTCCGCCCTTCAGGCCAGACCATCACCACCGATGCCTCAGACATAGCTTGGGGCACTCACCTAACAGACAGGTGTACCCAAGGCCTTTGGAATGCCCAGCAACTTCACTTGCACATCAACCAGAAAGAAATGATGGCAGTGCAAAATGCTGACTTCCTTCCAACCCCATCTCAGGCCAGGGGTGGTCAGACAACACCACAGTAATGTGGTAAATCAACAAGCAGGGGGGCACCTAATCTTACCCCCTATGCAGGTTAGCCACGAGTCTCTGGCTTACAGCCACCTCCATGGGCCTACACCTAATTGCCCAATACTTACCAGGGATCAACAACACTCTGGCAGACTACCTAAGCAGAAACTTACTGGACCTCCACGAATGACAGCTTCACAGAGAAATCTTTCTGCAAATCACCCAGGAGTGGGGACCCCAGAGGTGAACCTCTCTGCCTCGCACCTCAACCACCAGCTGCACAAATTTTGTACCTGGGAGTATCACCTCCTAGCATGGAAAGTGGATGCTTTGACCTTCCCCTGGAGTTCCCTCTTTGTGTACGCATACCCTCCTCTGCCCCTTATTCCAAAGATTTTGATCAAAATAAGTGAGGAGAGACCAAAGGCCATTCTCATTGCTCCAGATTGGCCCAGACAGCATTGGTACCCCTTAGTGCGTAGTCTGACCTTAGCGCTTCCAAAGCTGCTTCCCCTAAGGTCAGACCTTTTGAGCCAGGAGAGGGGGAAGGTACAGCACCCAGACCTACAGACTCTCAAACTTTCAGCATGGCTTATATTCTAAAAACTAACAAGAAGTCCCTGTTAAGCAAACAGGTCCTGGACATCATCACAGAGGCCAGAAGGCCCAGCACAAGAAAATCTTATGCAGGAAAATGGAAAAGATTCTGCTCCTGGAAAGAATCACAAGGGGGCAGCACCTCCCAACCCTCTATCCGTCTTATCCTAGATTACTTAGCAGAGTTGCTCAATAGTGGCCTCTCCTTATCCTCTATTAAAATCCATGCCCCGGCCATCTCTGCCCATTATGATTCAGACTTACCCCACTTCTCTCATTCTTTGATCAAGCAATTTCTCAGAGGAGCTTCTAATATCAGGCCTCCCAGAAGACCTCCTACTCCACCCTGGGAACTGAATTATGTGTTAGAGAAACTAACTTTACCTCCTTTTGAACCTGCTGCTTCAACAGAATTGAAATACCTCTCCTGGAAGACTGCCTTCCTACTAGCTATCACCTCAGCCAGAAGGATCTTGGAGCTTCAAGCGGTCATGGCTGTCGAGCCTTTCATAATTTTCCATGCAGACAGAGTCTCCCTGAGGACTAATCCCGCCTTTATGCCCAAGGTGGTATCTGATGTGACCCTTAACCAGGCCATACACTGTCCCACCTTCTTCCCCAACCCTCAAAACAAGGGGGAAAGAATTCTACACTCACACTAGATGTGCACAGACAACTCGGATACTATCTGGACCGTACTAAGCTATTTAGAAAAACTGACCAGCTTCTTGTAAGCTTTGCCCCAGTGGCAGAAGGGAAGCCCATCTCCAAACAAACCAATTTCAAATGGATTTCACACAGTATCCATTTTTGCTACAGACTACATGGGAAACACATCCCTATGTCTCTGCGTACCCACTCCACTAGGGCTACCTCCACTTCTACTGCCTTCCTTAGAGGAGTACCTACCAGGGACATCTTGAAAGCTCCCACCTGGACCTCTGTCCATACCTTTACAAAGCATTACCACCTATCTCTCTTTTCTAAGTCTAGGGCAGGGTTTGCCTTTGCAATTCTGCAGGGCCTCCTGACCCATACCTAGGACTCTACCTATCCTTCCACCCTTTACCTCAGCTTTGGGAATCCTCCCACAGGTGATGACTGCAACAGTGAAACACAAAGAACATAGTACAGTTGTGTACACTTACCATAAATGTAGATATTAGAGTGAATTCACTGTTGCAGTCTTGGTTTCCCTCCCTCCATCCCCCATTTAACATCTTCCCCTAGGGGGACACAAGCTTCCCAAGGTGTCTCTTAGGCACCAGGACCACTTCACTCTTTTCCCTTGTGCATCTGATGGGTTAGGGCAAGAAAAGCTGATGTAATGACGTTGGCTGCCTTGCTTTATAGTACTGACGACCTGACGTCAGACTACAGCTGATAGCAGCCTGCGCACAAAAACATTGACTCTGGTATTTGGGCCAGACGAGGGCTACCACAGCAGGGATAACCCACAGGTGATGGCTGCAACAGTTCAGCTTCCTTGGGGGTTTCAGCTTTAGTGTCAGAGAAAAGGCAAAGATTGTTGGATCTGACTTTGTCGGGTCAGAGAAAGAGCAGATTTTCTTCGGATCTAAGGGGCTCCTGAAATCAGATTTTATTTTCACCAGATGCGACTCCATCACAGATCTGATCTGATCTTTATCAGATCCAAAGGGTTCTCCATCTATAAGTAAATCTTCTTCAGATCTGAAGACCATGAATTGGAGCTCTCAGAGCCATACACCAAGATATAGCAAGTGACCCTCCCCAGCTGGATCCACTGATCATCGGTCTCCTCTAGGTTTTCATGTTCTGATATGGACAAGATGATGCAGAGTTTACTTAAGGCTGAGATTGAAATGGGGATTTTACAGTCTCCAGCCCATCTTGGGGAATCCTTTAGAGCTCCATCACCCATTCTAGCCACTCCTCTTCCAACCTGACCACCTGCTTCAGAATCCCAGGATCCAGATACCTTGAGGGAGACGTCAGAGCTCAGAATAGTGTTTTCCTCAACTCAGGCAATGTCCCAGATTAGCTCAGTTCTGATGTTTTCGGAGCAGAGTTGGTCCTGAACCCAAGACATCCACTCTGGCTCCGTGGGGTTGTTTTGGCTCCAACCTGATCAGATCCGTCCTTCCCTCTTGGAGCTTCGGCTCTTGACAGTTCAGGGCCAGTGTTTGGAGGCCTCAGATCCAGGGTGGTGTCTGCCTTTTCTCCTTTTGTGATTTCAGCTGTAAGGAGGGAGGGGGAAGGATCCCTGAGTTTGTAATTCTTTCAGGTGACAGGGCATTCTGTAGGCCTATAAAGGTGTCTCCTCACCCCCTGGAACCCATACAGTCCTCATCTGGTTCAAGTCTTGGTCCCAGTTGTCCTGTCCACGGTCAGCCTATTCAGGAGGTCCTCCAGCCTCTCCCGCTGCAAGGGATCCCTTGCTCTTCTGAGTCATCCCCTGACCATCGCACAGAGGAGGTGCTTTGGAAGTGGACATGCAAGGGGAAGCACGTAGTCTTCCCTTTGGAGTTTCTGACTGTGGGCACTGATTTTGATGAGAGAGAAGGATCCCCTCGATCACCACCCAAAGACATCTCCTTCAGAGATATCCTAGAAATCCTGAAGCGAAAGGGTGGATGGTCTTCCCAACCTTTTTCTTATGAGGAATCCGTGTTTCTGGAGACTTTTGGGATTGTCCTATCTACATCCTGGGTAACTCCACCAACTGACAAACTCATTGATCTAGTTTCTCTGATCACCCTCATTGGTGTAAAGGCATTCCAGTTGATGCCATCATAGTGTCAGCAGCCACAAAAAAGGAGCTAGCAGAACAAAGCTCCTCTGTCCACGCCCCAGACTAGGAGTCTTGGGCATTGGACAGGCACAGCAAGCATGGTTGTGCTTCAGCTACTTTTACGCTGAGAGTGTTAAATTATTTGGCGTATTTCACATGTCTTCAGAGGGATTGGTCAAATAACTCACCAACTCTGTGTCAGGGTCCATGTCAGCAGAGGTACTTAAAAGGTTTTCCCCCAGCTGTCTACTCTAGCTTCCTTGTCTAATTCATCGATGAGGTTGGTTTCCAGTGCTGCAGAAGGAACTTCTCGAGTGGCCGGAACAGGCATAGCCCTCAGGCGACATGCCTGGTTGAGGCTTTGCAGGTTCATGGAACCCTTTAAGGCATTCTTTACCAATGCCCTCTTTGATGGTTCTTGTTCAAACCACCGGTTAAAGAAGCACTTACCCACAGTAAGCAAGAGGGAAAGACCCTGTCTGCTGCAGGGTCAAGTTTTCTTCTCTTTACAGGTGCTTTTCAAAGAACTAGTGTAGTGGGAAGAAAATGTGATTCAGGAAGTCTCAGGGTTCTTTCCATGATTCTCACGAGGACTCCTTATCGAGAGGCAGAGGATAAGGATTTAATGGGAAATGCCACCCTAGAGACAGAGGGGGTCTGCAAAATCAGGGTTTGAGAGCCTTTATCTGACAACCCCTATCAGTGCTCCTGAAGCGCTGTCCAACTCGGGAGGCAGTCAGAGGCAGACTTTCATTTCACCTAGATGCCTGGACAAAACTAACAAACGACAGCTGGTTGCTAAAAATAATTTTCAGAGGTTATTACATTCCCTTTTTCCTTCTTCCACCAACCTGAAAGGAATCTCCCTGACGTTCCACCCAGTCAGAGGAAGTTTGCCATACAAAAAGTTCAAAAACGTATAAAGAAAAGAGTCATCCCAATAGGTCCCAACAGAACAAGAAGGATGCAGAACTTATTCATGCTTCTTCTTGGTGCCAAAAAACACAGGGGACCTATGGCCAATATTGGACCTGAGCAAGCTAAACCTGTATGGCAAGAAGCCAAAGTTTCACCTCGTGATGGTTCAGTCCATTCTGCCCTTACTACGTAAGGGATTGGACGTACTCTATAGCTCTCCAGGATACATACTACAACATAAAGATCAACAAATACTCCAGGAGACACTTGCATTTCAGGCTGGGAGCCAATCATTACCAGTTCAGAGCACTGCCCTTTGGACTCACCATAGCCAACCCCCCCCCCCCCCACCGGGTGTTTACTAAATGTATGTCAGTGGGGGCAGTTCACCTGAGACTGCGAGGTTTCTAGGTGTTTCCATACTTAGATGATTGGCTCCTAACTGCACCCTCGAGGCATCAACTGGTTCAAGCAATGCAATACCTATTACATACCTTCAGTCAGCTTGGGGATCATGATAAATTTGGCAAAGTCAAAAATAACACCTATGTAGAGGATAGAGTTCATAGGAACACAGCTGAACGCAATCAGTCAAGTGGCAGCCGTACTATTACAGCATGTGTCATCCCTGAGACTGCAAGTGTGACTAGATACCCCTGCACCCCCAGCAAGATTTATTCTAAGAGCTCTAGGTTCCAAGTCAGCTTGCAGTACTCTTAGTACCATTGGCAAGTTTCTTTATGTGAGTACTTCAGTAGACCCTAGCAGTTCAGTGTCCTTTTTGGGGTGGGAGGGCATTAGGAAGGAAGATTGGTCCAAGGCACATGGTCCCCCAACAGAGACTAAATTGTACATCAGTATTCTAGAGATAACAGTCTTCCTGACTTTGCAAACTTTATAAAAGACTGCCTACCTCTGGGAAGGATAGAACTTCACACAGACAACATGTTAGTAGTCTGGTATATCAAAAGGGGGGGGGGACCCTTTCATACCTGTTATGCAGAGAGGCCATGAGTGTGTAGGAATGGCTGATATCTTCAAACGGCTTTCTTACTGCAACACACATTCCTGGAGAGACCAACATTCTAGAGGATAGACTCAGCAGATCTGTCTTGAGTCCATATGAGTGGTCCCGAATTCAGTCAGTAGCGAACCAACTTTTCCACGGATGGGGCCAACCTTGCTGCGACCTTTTTGCATCTCCCTTGAACACAAAGTACAGCAAGTACTTCGCTCTGATTCCCCCAAGTGGGGAGTCAGCCAGGGATGCTGTAGTGCATGATTGGCCTCCGGGTCTCCTGTATGTGTACCCTCCTGTTCCTTTGAATGTTCTACAGAAAGCCAACAGGTTAAAGAGTGCATCCACAGACTCTGAGAACTATAGACTCATTAGCCTGAAGACCAGCCTCATCTGCAAAGCCGTGGAGCGATTCATCATGGACTTTATTAACATAGATGTAGGAAATCTGCAAACACTTGACCCCACCCAATTTGGCTTTGTCAAGGGGAGATCATGCCTATTAAACTTGGTGGACTTCAAGACAGTCACCAAAGCCCTAGATGAGGGCAAATCTGTGCATACGGCCTACCTAGACTTAGTCAAGGCCTATGACACAATCCCCCACTCTGGCATCATTGATAAAGTCACCCTGCTGGGTATCAACCCATATATTGTCAGGTAAGTTGCAAACTGGCTCACTGATAGAACTCATACGGTCAAAATAGGGGACTCCACCTCCTCCAGAAGACCCATAACCAGTGGTGTTTCACAGGGATCAGTTCTGGGACCCCTTTTGTTCAGAATCTACTTCTCCAAAGTACAGTCTAAAACTAAAGGACGGTGGCTGACAAAGTTTGCTGATGACTGCAAACTGGGAACAATCACTGAAAGCCCTAGAGGTGTCAACATCCAGCAAGAAGGTCTTACGTAGACTGACTGGTGCCAAAGTCATGGCCTAAAGCTTAATGCAAAAAAATGCATTATCGTCCCCTTCGGCAATGTGATGTTCCTGCAAACTACTAAATAATAGCAATAGGCTAAGCACATAGTCAGTGGTGAGAGATCTGGGCACACAGGTCGACAGCAACATTAACTTCGATCACCATGTCTCCACAGTGGTAAGATGGGCATTTTATATTGCTCATCTCTATAAGTAAGGGCATTG
The DNA here is from genome assembly GCF_019279795.1 of Protopterus annectens. Classification (NCBI taxonomy): domain Eukaryota; kingdom Metazoa; phylum Chordata; order Ceratodontiformes; family Protopteridae; genus Protopterus; species Protopterus annectens. The sequence continues at coordinate 812,431,761 of NC_056739.1, forward strand.
GCTCCAGAAAAAAGGAGGTTATAACCGCCACGTATGCTTTCCTCATCAGGCCAGTAATATAGTACAACGCTCTGTTTGGTATGTTCCTTTCCAAACATCTGCAGCCATTGGAGAGATCTCAAAGGTTCCTTACAAAGAAAATTCAGGATCTTCAAAATATGTCTTATGCAGACAGACTGAAGTCATTGTCATTTTACTTTGTGTCATACAGACTTCTTAGAGGTGAGCTGTGCCTTGGATATAGAACAGTCTCTGACTGAGCTTTAATGGAAGTGCTGCACATTCGCAAGTTAAATGTCACATGGGTCACTTACTCAAAGGACCTTAACCTGGTATGTGACATCAACAGAACTTGCTGGAGGGAACAAGCTTCCTATTCATGTTAAATGAAGCTCCTTGTTGGCCCTGTTTAAGTGTAATTTGGATGATTGGATAGGTAACTGGAAATTCACCCCAGGGGTTCCAGCTTGTGTCCCTCTTGGACAGGAACTATAGGTGCTGATTTTAGTGTCTGCTTGAACCAGACACCCTAGGAAACGCAGGTTGAACTTGGCTAGGCTCCTAAGGGCCCTGGGGCCATTAGCCTAGTAACCTCCTGTGATCCTAATCCTTATTGCTCCTATTTGGCCTCATCGGGTATGGTTCCCCTTCCTACGGTCTCACGCCAAATATCCACCATGGATACTGGATCCCAGACAGGATCTGATTTCTCACCCATCAGAACGCCAACCCCCCTCCAATTCAGTGATTCTAAGAAAGTCCAGGCTGACGTCCCTGGTCCAGGAAGTCATACTTGCTTCTCAAAGACTTTCTACAAAAAAGGTGTACAATAGCAAATGGAAGAGATTTTCAGTTTGGCCATTGAACCAGAGCACTGATCACTTTTCAGCCTCTGTCAGCTATCCTTTTCTTCCTCAGTTCTCTTTTTCAAGATGGAGATAGTTTTTCCACGATTAAATTACAATTGGCAGCGATTGCTAATTTCCATGTCACAAAAGATTCAAACGCACTAACTTCCATTTCAGCATCCAAATTATGCAAAGCCTTTATGAAAGGAATTTTTCTTCTCAGGCCCCTAATTAAAGATGCTTCCCCTTCTTGGGATCTGACCTTGGTCCTACAAGGTCTTACTCGGAGACCCTTCAAACTGGCTGATTCCTGCTACATAAAATTTCTATTCTGGAAGACCTTTTTTCTTGTGGCCATTACTTCAGCCAAGAGGGTATCAGAACTACAGACCTTATCATCTCAACTGGCTTGTATTACCTTTTTCAAAGACAGAGTTTCTCTGAGGACAAATCTTTATTTTATGCCTAATGGGGTCACAGGGGCAAACGTAAAGCAGTCCATTCATCTTCCAGTCTTTCTCCCTAACCATTCCAGCAAGGATGAATATATGCCTCACCTACTTGATGTTCATAGACAGTTGCATTTCTATCTGCACAGGGCAAAGGAACATAGGAAATCTGAACAGCTATTAATATCTTTTTCACCCAACCGACTAGGCCAAGCAGTGTCAAAAGTAACTCTAGCTAAATGGATCACTCATTGCATTTCTACCATTTATTTCTTAAAAGGCTTGCAGTTGCCCCATCCACTGAGAACCCATTCTACCAAGTTGAAGCCCACTTCTTCTGCCTTTTCAGCTAGAACCTCTATTGATGAAATTTGTGCTGCAGAAACCTGGTCAAAATCGCATACTTTTGTTTTGCATTATAAATTTGATATAGTCTCCAGAGATGGAGCATCTTTTGGCTCCACAGTGCTCAGCCATATCCTTCTGTAGGGGCCACTCAGGAAGTCAGGTAGCCAGGGTACTCTGTCCCAGTGGTGAGGAAGAATGAAATGGACAACATCAGATTTGGGAGTTTTGTACTTACCATAACTTGGCATCTATGTTGTCCAGTTTCATTCCTTCTTATGTCCCAACCAGCCTTCCCCCTTCCGAACGTCCAGAGGTATCTAGAGGAATCAGGGCTCCATAGATTCCTTATTTGAGTTCCAGATTAGGGTAATGTCAGTGTTTCCAATATATGTTTCTATACCTATTTCTGTTTTTGGGGCAGTAAACTCAATCTGAGGAATTACAAGAGATGCAGGGCATTATGGAAGTGGGAGGAGCTCAAGACTTGAAGCATCAGTCTATTGGAATGGCTGGATCAGATCTGATACCAGATCCTAAGAACTAGTGGTGAGGAAGTATGAAATTGGACAACACAGATGCCAAGTTATGGTAAGTACATAACTCCTAATTTCAAACTAAGGTGGTCTTCAGGAGTAACCATATATTTCATGTGACGTATCGGTTCTTTGATTTTCTGTATGTAGAATGTGCACTGAATCTGATTTTTAATGGTTACTGCTGAATTTACTTAATCATAGACAGTATCTTAGCATTGTTACTGACAGCTCAGGGGGATGCTTGTAGTGAAGAAAAAAGCACTTGAGTGAAAAGATGGTACCGCTTTAAAGACTGAACTGTGTTAACAATAGCACTGCCTTGTGAAACACATTTGTACTTAACTGAGTAAGCAGTGGTGTACAGTCACCATGGAATGAAGCCAGAGAAGCATGTGGAGAATCAGAGTGAGAAGCAAGTAGGGATGCCTGCTGTATAGCCAAATGTGATGTTTTATCAACTGGATTATAAAGCCAACATCCTGAACCACACTACACAGAAAAAGCACACAATGAACACACAAACATAGGTAAAATGCGAACATATCGTACAAATCGGTATGGTGAAAGCTATCCCCTTCTACTTTGATACCAACTCAGGGATCATAGCACCTCATAAGCTACACAACCTTAAGGTAGGGTGTATCAAAGGAAAATGTTTTGATCTGATGTCCTTTTCATTTTCCCTCAATGAATGGGTTATGAACTGATTCGACTCGACTGCATACTTCAGACCTTTGATCCAAGACTCGACTGCATACTTCAGACCTTTGATCCAACTCTCAAGCTCCTCCCTCTACCCATAACGCTCTAGTCTATTCTCAGTACCTCAGATCTCATTTGTCGCCATCATGCTGAGTTGTAGGGTCCTTCTCGCTCGTGTTTTTGGAAAGTTTTCATAAGTGAAAGTCTAATATTCCACCCCTTTTTTCTGCAACCTCCCTGTTATCTTCCAGACTCTTTTTTTTTTTTTTCTGTGTCAGAGTAGTAGTTATGGTTTATTATAGTGCATTCTTGTTTTACCATAGTTGGTAATCCTTTTTTCTATAACCTTCCATCATTTCTACCCTCAAGTACAAGATAATTCTTTATTATCATTGCTGGGAGCTTCTTTTTTTTTTTTTTTCTTTCAAAAATAATTAAAAAAAAAAAAATCTTATTCTTTTATACTTTTCTCTTGACATACCAGTCTTGAACTGTCATGGCTGACAAGCTGACAGGATTTAAAAAATGCACTTATTATAGGCACAGAATCCCTAACTCTGATGCTGACAAGGAGTGTGTATATTGTCTTGGAGCAGTTCATCTAAACACCAGCCGCTGTATTTGCACTGCTTTTAATGCAAGGGTGTTAGCTGATGGACACAGCAAACTTATTTTGAAGGGTCTTCTTCGTCCTTCAACTACTACATCTTCAGGGGCTCAAACTCCCAGTTAAACTTCTAAAACTCCTTGGGAGCATAGGAAGTGCTTCCCATAGAAGTCACCCAGGACTTCCTCGGAACTGCCTTCGAAAATTGCATAAATATTGTATTTGACATCCTCATACCAGAAGGTATGTACTTCTGATACAAAATCTTCGGATGCAGTCATTATTTCAGCATCCCCCACAGCTCAGGGTTTCGGATTCAAAGACCTCTGATTCAAAGCCTAGTATGTCATATACTCCAAGAACTCTCTCCCCAGAGATCCTTTTTGATCTGGTCTTACCTAGGCTTCATTCCCCCCTTCTTACAAACTCCAAAAAGCACTCTAGGCCCCGGTCTACCACATCCTTCAGGTCCTCCAAAAGTCTTTCTGAAGTGGATGTGGATAGGATGCTGTGAATGTTCCTCAGAGCTCAGATCCAGATGGGGGTCATTTCGGCTCTGTCCCCTATTGGATCCTTGAGTCTTCAGGCCACTACTCACAGAGTACTGTCTCCTTCTCACTCCATCCTTAGGTTTTGACTCCCAGGATCTGACAGCTCCAATAGGTCCAGAGTCTGATCCTAATTGAATCACTTCCTTGATTCTGACAAGCATATGTGACCAATTCCACTCCTATTCCTTCGAATTGGAATGAGTCCTGGAGCCAAAGTGTCGGCATTGGATCCATGGGGTAGGGATCTACTCCATTGTTATCAGATCCATCTCTGCCCTTGGAGTCTCGGTGCTGGACAGGTCTAGTCTGGTAACCTCATCCAAGCATGGATCCAGTCAGAGTTGTGATCTACTTGTACTAGAGGTCTCAGCTTCAGTGAAGGTGGCCATGGTTTCTGTGGGTCCATCTTCCACTGAGGTTGTGGAAAGGGCTTTTTTTCCTTCTAAACATCCAGTCTGTCACCCTTGGATCCCCTTCATATTTCTTCTTCAGTTCCAAGTCCTGAGTCCAACAGGCCTGTTCCACAGGGACAGCCAGTTCCAGCCAGCTTCCAGTCAGTCTCTGTAGAAGAACTCCCCCTTTTTTTTTTGATACCTCCCCTGAACATCCCCCAGAGGAGGTCCATCAGAAGAGGACATGCAAGACGAGGCACATAGATTTCCTGTTGGAATTTCTTAATGAAGATATTGATTTCGAGGAAGTTGAAGGGTCCACCAGATCACCACCAGATTATGTCTCCTTTGGAGACATATTAGAGATCCTTAGAAAGGTGATTGGACTCCCAATAATCCTTCCCCAGAGGAATCAGTATTTTTAGAAGTTTTTTGTTCAGGCCCACCTACGTCTTGGGTGAACCATCCTGGCAGATGAGCTCATTGATTTAGTCTCTCACTGGGCGTGGAAGGAGCCAGATTCCATTATGCCTATATTACACTGACCTGACAAATTCCTAGCTCCCATAAAGATAAACCCCACTAGAGCAAAGGAGTCCCAATAGATGCAATGGTGGTGGCAGCAGCCACTAAAAAAGAGCTAGCAGAACAGAGCTCGTCTGTCTACCCACCAAACAGAGAGTTTAGAGCATATGACAGATTCAGAAAGCAAATTTTTGCCTCAGCAACATTAACATCACTGTCCCTTAATTATCTGACACATTTTACTAGGCTGCAGAGAGATTTGGCCAAATAACTGTCAGATTCTCTCTCTGAGTACATGTCTGCTGAGGATTTCAACAGATCGTCTTCTCAGTTGGCCATTCTTTTATCAATTTCCAACTTGTCCTTGAGGTTGATCTTTCATGCAGCTGAAGGCATCTCATGAGTGGCTGGTTCAGGCATTGTTGTAAGGAGACACGCCTGGATACAGCTTTATGACTTTGTGGAGTCTTTCAAGATGTCTTTCGTTAATGCTGCCTTTGATAGAACATCTCTGTTTGGTCCATCTGTGAAAGAAATGCTTACCCACTTTGAATAAGAAGGAAAGACCCTGTCTGCTGTGGAAATCAAGTTTTCTACTCCATAATGAACAATGTCTAGAAATCAGAGAGGCGGCAAGAAAATGTGGCTTTGCAAATCTCAGGGACCTTTCTAAGATCTGCATGGAGACAACTTTTTCACAGGCAGAGGAGGTAGTTCTCATGGTAGATGTCGCCCTAGAGGCAGAGGCCATAGAATCGAGGTTTCCATGACACATTTCTGGATAGATGTTGAAACCTGGGCTACTATAACAACAGATATTTGGGTGCTAAAAACAATATCCAGAAGTTACTTCATACCATTTTAATAACTCCCAGTCTACAAAAGAAAGAAACTTCCCGATGTTTCACCCAGTCAAAGGAAGGCAGCAGCCTAAGAAATTTAAAAGCTGCTGGGCAAAAGTCATCCAGGAGGTCCCACCAAACTAAACAGGATTCAGAACTTACTCGTTTGTATTATTCTCTTCAAATTGTCTGGGTTTTCCATTTCCAAAATTACATTGGCTAAATGGATTACTGTTTGCATTTCTTGGACCTATTCTCAATAAGACATTTCAAGATCGCCCAAAGCCCACTCAACTAGATTCATGGCTGTTTTTTGGTCAGGAACGTCTGTTAATATTTGCTCAGTAGCCACATGGTCCAATGCTCATACCTTTGTTACTCATTACAAATTGGATCTAATATCCAGAAGCAGAGCTGCCTTTGACTCGGTGGTTCTCTGAAATATCTTCCCATGAGGGCCAGTCAAGGTTAACATAGCTGGGGACTCTGTCCCATGCATTGAGGAAGAATGAAAAGGACATCATCAGATTTAAAAGTTATGTACTCACCATAACTAGGCATTTGTGTTGCCCATTTTCATTTTTCCTCAGCTTCTCTCCCTTCCATCCCCCTTCCTAAAAATTTCTGGAGGGACCTGTTGGATTTTTTATGGGAACTTATAGATGTTCATCGTGTTTCACTGTTGCAGTCATTACACTTGGGTTATCCTGCTGGCAGGCTACCCGCAGTCGGCCTGAATTCCAAAGTCCTGGTCCGGCGTCGGTTGCTCTTGCCTCTTCCCTGACGTCAGTGCGCCAGGGGTATAAAAGATGCAGCCGACGCCATTTTCTCCAGTCTTTCTTGCCGTGCGGTGCCCTAAGCAAAAGCAGTTCGTAAGTGCCAGTCGTCAGACTCCTGAGATTTTTGAAATTGAATTTCAGAACCAAAGTCTTCAATAAAGCTAAGTACCTCATTGGGGAAACTTTTTTTTTCTTGCTCCAGACCGATGTCAGTAAAAGATAGAATAACCACAGCAATCGAATATAGTTGAAAAACCACAAAACAGCAATCCAGCAACTCCGTAGAAGGAATTTATTTCCAATAACAATTGTAAAAAATCTCAGTAGTAGAAAATCTCCAGAGATTTTCTACTACTGAGATTTTTTACAATTGTTATTGGAAATAAATTCCTTCTACGGAGTTGCTGGATTGCTGTTTTGTGGTTTTTCAACGATGTCAGTAAAAGTTAACAATTGTATTTCTTGTGGGAAGCAAATACCTCATAAGGATTTTTACTCTTACTGTATTCCTTGCCTAGGCCCTGACTACGATGTTGCTTGTTGTTGGTTTTGCGCTAGATTCAACCATTGCACTATTAAGCATCGGTTTGATTTTGCTTTACATTACTTTGGCCGAAGGTTTAATTATATAATGCCGTCAGAACAACCGACGACTGGAATTCATAAAAAACGCAAGGACAAAGAAAAGGACAGGCATCCGAGGTCCAATACTGACAACGAAGCCTCTTCTAGGCCAGTACCCGGTTTGCCAGTTCTCAGTGAGGCGCTTTCACAGCCCCTGACATACGCTACCTCAGAGCCACAGGCCGCCTCCGACTCCCACGTGGAGACACCTAGGCCTCTGGAAACTCAAGGTATTGGGCCTACGGAAACTATTCCCTCAGATGGGTCCAGAGCCGCTGAGCAGGCATCGGCTTCTGAGGGTGTTTTCAGACCTACACAGCTTACTATCAGGACTACTTCAGCAGCCAAGACAAAGTCTAAAACACCTATAAAGACAAAGAAACAAGTTCAGCATTCACCTGGACAGTCATCCATGCCAAAGAAACAGATGCTTAAAATGACCGAGGACCTAATTACTTTGATCAGGGGTTCCCATCCCCCTCCTGATAAAAGGCCCAGGCAAGATACTGACTATGATTCCTCTGACCAGGTTTCTATTTCCTCTGATTCCTCTTCAGAACAGGGATATTCTCTTCCTCCCTATGAGGATTCTGATGCTGGAGAATCTATCCCTTCAGCCTCTCCTCCTGAGGATTATTCTTTTGGGGAAACCCTGCACATCATGAGGGAGCATTTCCATTGGGAGAGCCAAGATTATTCCGAATCCAAGAAAAGGCTCAGAGATTTTCTTTTATTGCCTCAGCACAGGCCCCTTGCTATTCCCCCTGTACTAGATATTGTTGTTGATGTTTTTTCTGAATCCAGTTTGTCTCCTGATTCTTTACCCCCTGCACCAGTTAATCCAGATAGGTACTACAGGGTCCCAGATTCACATACATTTCTTTATAAAAACCCTGCTGCTGACCCAGAAACTATTTCACAGGGTCCCAAAGGGGTCAAGGCTTCCACTGCAAAAAATCCTGTCCCCTCTGATAGGGATTCAAGAGCACTGGACAGATGGGGGGGGAAAGTCTACACCTCTGCTACTTTAGCTGTAAGGGCTTTAAACTGTAAGTTTCACATGCTTAAATACCAACAATATCTGATGTATTTGCTCAAACAGAAAATGCTTACAAGCTCAGAATGTACTGAAAATAAGGAAATGCAGGATTTGTTGCATGCAGCTGAGCAAGTGGGAAAGCATACTTTGCAATGTAGTTTTGATTCATTAGAGGCTTCTTGCAGAGCCGCAGTTACAGGTTCTGTCATTCGAAGGCATGCCTGGTTAAAGGAACAAAGTTTACCTGATCATGTTAAAGCAAAATTGTTGGATGCCCCATTACAGCATGATACTTTGTTTGGTGTTAAAGCAGAAGAGGTGTTAAAGAAAATGGAGGATAAAGCAAAGCAAAATCAATGCAGACAGTAAAGGATTTCTTACAGGTTCAGCCACCCAGATTTAGCAGGAACTGGCCTTCAAAAAAATTGTTCCTTTCCAGTGTCAGACAGGCCACAAAGAGGCAGCTACAGACGCCCAAGAGGCAGATCTCAGCCACAAGGCACATACAGACCTAAGCAATGGGGTGCTTCTGCCCCCAAAGGCGGAGAAGACAAATCTCAACCCTATAGGAAACAATCCTAATGACTTCCCTCTACCAATGCCAAGCACTTACCTCTTGCAGGCACCCTTAGGGGGAAAACTTGCACTTTTCTCACAAAATTGGCTCAAAATTACCCAAGACAAATTGGTACTAAAGATTGTTTCCCAGGGTTACAGGTTCCACTTTCACACCCTTCCAAGGCCAAAAGGTATGCCACACCTGCCACACAATCAATGGGCAGAGGCACAAAGACAAATTTCTGCTCTCATGGACATGAGGGCTATTCATAAAGTACCACAGCAAGAGCAAGGACAAGGATTTTACTCAAGACTTTTCTTGGTGCCCAGAAAGGACAAAGTTTGGAGACCAATACTGGACCTGTCTACTCTAAATACTTTCCTGGACGTTCTAAAGTTCAAAATGTTGACACTACACCAACTTCTACCCATGCTGGGCAAGAAGGCTTGGCTAGTTACTTTGGACCTCAAAGAGGCATACCTGCATGTCCCAATCAGACAATCTTGCAGAAGATACCTCAGATTCATAGCTGGCTCAATACATTATCAATTCTCTGCACTGCCCTTTGGCTTATCTACTGCGCTCAGGGTCTAAACAAAATGCCTGGCACCAGTAATTGCATTTTGCAGACAAAAAGGAATTCAAATATATCCCTACTTGGACGACTGCCTTATTCAAGCAGACAGCAAGGACATTCTACTAAAGCGTCTGGCGTTTGTAAAAAGATTACTAATTTGCCTAGGGTACACAGTAAACGAAAAGAAATCAAAACTAGTGCCCTCTCAAGAGATAATATTCCTGGGTGCAAGCTTAAATACCACTGCCCAGATGGCTTATCTCACGCCAGACCAAGGCAACTGACTCATTATTTTCAAATGATGGCAACAAAGACCCAGCTACCTGCAAGAAAAATTCTGCAGGCGTTGGGCTTCATTGCATCCTGCTAATTCCATATGCAAGACTGCATATGAGGAAGCTACAATGGTATCTAAAAAGTGTTTGGACTCAACATTGCCACAGCCTGGAAACAATAATTACTCTCATTCCCTGCCTGCAACAGGAGTTTCGATGGTGGGCACTGTCCTGTCACCACAACAAGGGACAGCCTTTCACTCTACTCACAGCCAGGCAGACACTAACAACAGATGCATCGGATTATGCCTGGGGAGCACACATGGCGGGAAAATGCATACAGGGCACGTGGCCCACAGACCAAATGCATCTTCATATCAATCAAAAAGAGATGTTAGCTGTACAGAATGCCCTGACAGCCTTCAAGGATCTGCTACATCCAGGACAACTATTACTAAAGACTGACAATACTACAGTTATGTGGTACATAAACAAGGAAGGGGACACACATTCCTACCCCCTCTGCAGGCAAGCCATGACTTTGTGGAACACAGCACTGGCCTATCAAGTACATCTGCAGGCACAATTCCTGCCAGCAAAGAAAAATATTCTGGCAGACGACCTAAGCAGAAACATCATGGACCCTCACGAGTGGAAACTAGATCCACAAGTCTTCAGCATGATGATAAAGAAATGGGGATGCCCAGACATAGATCTATTTGCCTCCCCTCACAACTGCCAACTACAGAGATTCTGCACAAGGACTTGTCACTCACAAGCATGGAAGGTGGATGCTCTATCATTCAGCTGGAAAAGCCTAACAGTTTATGACTATCCACCACTGCCTCTACTCCCCAAGGTACTTCTAAAAGTCGGACGAGAAGCCAAAAATGATTCTGATTGCCCCAGACTGCCCACGCCAGCACTGGTACCCAGTCCTAAAGAGCTTGTCTCAAGGACCAGCCTGGGCTTTACCTCAAATTCCTCATCTGCTGTCACAACAAAACAATCAGATCCTGCACAGCCAACTCAGAACCTTAAATCTGGCTGCTTGGCGAATAATATAGCCACTCCGAACTCACCTCTCTCTAAAGCAGTTATGGATGTCATTTTGGAAGCCAGGAGGCCCAGAACCAGGAAATCTTATGCAGAAAAATGGAAGAGATTCTGTGCTTGGAACCAGGCACAAAGACTTGAACCGCTTGTCCGTAATATTCCTTAGATTTTACAATACCTGACTGAGATGCTGGACAAAGGCTTATCCTTCTCATCAGTTAAGATCCATGCCTCTGCCATTTCAGCTCATTACAATACGGAACCTCCTATTTTCTCTCATCCACTACTAAGGCAGTATCTCAGAGGGGCAAAAAAAACATAAGACCCCCAAGAAGAGCACCTATACCAACATTGGGACCTCAACTTTGTCTTGGAAAAGTCCACACTGCCTCCTTTTGAGCCAAGCCAATACAGCCGAGATAAAATTCTTATCATGGAAAACTGCTCTGCACCTAGCAATAACCTCAGCAAGAAGAGTCTTGAGTTACAGGCATTAATGGCAGTGGAACCTTTCATCATTTTTCATCCGGACAGGGTTTCTCTAAGGACAAACTCAACATTTATGCCAAAGGTAGTATCCAGTGTGGCTCTTAACCAAACCATTCATTTACCAACCTTTTATCCAAATCCCCAGAATAAAGGGGAGAGACTTCTGCACTCTTTGGACATACACAGGCAGCTACGCTTCTACTTGGACAAAACAAAAGCTTTCAGAAAAACTGAGCAACTTTCTGTGGCATACGCTGCAGGATCACAAGGAAAGGCTATTTCAAAGCAGACTATTTCAAAATGGATAGGACACTGTATTCGTTTCTGCTATGCACAGCATGGCAAACCAGTGCTTAAGAATATTAGGCCACATTCTTCCAGGGCAGCAGCCACATCAGCAGCTTTTCTCAGAGGAGTACCAACCAAGGAAATTTTGGAGGCTGCAACTTGGAGTTCAGTGCACACTTTTACCAAGCACTATCACTTACCTCTTTACTCTAAATCCAGAGCAGGCTTTGCCACTGCAGTCCTGCGGGGCCTCATAGCCACTCCTAATCCTATTTAGACCCAGCCACCCAACCTTGGCTTTGGGATTCAACCCAAGTGTAATGACTGCAACAGTGAAACACGATGAACATAGTACAGTTGTGTACCTACCATAAATGTAGATGTTAGAGTGTATTCACTGTTGTAGTCCAGGTTACCCTCCCACCATCCCCCTTTCATTGCTGGGACTTCTATTCTGTACAACCTATGTGGTGTATTTGCTTGTAGAGGAAGCTAATGTTTGTTTGTGCATGTTTTTTTTTTATTTGCAAATTTTTTAGCCTACCCTTTTGGGGGCACCTGACATCTGGGGCAAGAAAAACTGAAGAAAATGGCGTCGGCTGCATCTTTTATACCCCTGGCGCACTGACGTCAGGGAAGAGGCAACAGCAACTGATGCTAGACCAGGACTTTGGAATTTAGGCCGACTGCGGGTAGCCTGCCAGCAGGATAACCCAAGTGTAATGACTGCAACAGTGAATACACTCGAACATCTACATTTATGGTAGGTACACAACTGTACTTTCCAGGTTTGAGCCCTATTCTTTGAGCTAGTCATTTCTTTAATTAATGGGGATGTTATAGGAAAAAAATTTGATCTGCGATATTGAGAATAGACTAGGGCATTATGGGTAGAGGAAGGAGCTCGAGAGTTGGATCCAAAGTCTGAAAAATGTGGACGAGTTAGATCCGAGGATCAGATCTGTAACCCATTTGTTGAGGAAGAATGAAAATGGACAACACAGATGCTTGCTCACTATATTTTAGTGAATCACAAGTTTGGTCTGCAAAATGTAACATACCAGAGCTCAAAAAGTTCTGCTGACTAATGGCAATTCAGGCTGATTTACCTGACAGAATGGAAATTCAGGCTGCTTTACATGGCAGAAATTAAATTCAGGCTACTTTATCCTGCAGAATTAAGGCACGGCTGCCAGGAGATACGCATACAATTTATTCCCCTGGAGAAGTAAGAAAGAGACATACTGTCTTTTATATCAAACTCAGACTTGCCACTGGGAATGGATAACATAATGTAGATCCTGTCCTGGATTGCTAAATAGTTCTGAATCAAACAAAAGGCACTCTAATAAATTATTAGAATCATTTCCTCTGTTTAAAAGAGGAATGATTCATCGGCAGGAGGAGGCGCTTAGTCAGTCCTGGAAGCATTCCTTTGATCAAGGAGGAAAGTCAGCATCAAGACTCGCCAATTGTCACAGGCTGATAATAGCTACTAGCATGCTGGATCCCTCTCTTAATTACGTCAGAGGTTAAGGAATATATTACATGACTTCTAATCTTTCTGACAGTTAGATATGTTGGATAATTAGAGCTTTTCAGGCTACTTTAACAAGTACAATGATTTGTTTAATTGATCACATTGACCTGTAAAAGCAAAGGGAGAAAACTACAGTTAGTTTTGTATATTAGATAAATGGAATGCTGCGTTATTGGTAGATAACGTGGATAAAAAAGTAATAATGGGTGGCGGGCAGAAAGCTTTAGCACGATGTGGTTAGAGCAAGTGAAACTTACGTTAACTCGCCTTCATTCTGCTGAGGGCCATAAATTAAAAAAAATTGAGATTAGGTAGATGTTTTACAATTAATTTGATTTTTAATGGAGGTTGCAATCAAATTAACTACCACCTGCACAAAAGAATTTTGTTAAAGATGTAGAGTCCGGGTTTTAATTATACCTGTTCTGTACAAATGGAATAAATATAAAAAAATGATAGCTCATTGTGTTTAATTTTCCTTCAAACTCAGTGCTCTGCTACTGTCTGGCATCTGTTAGTATGATGCAAAATTGATCAGTTTACAGTACTCCTATATCATTTCAGCATGTTGCAGGGTCTAGTGTTCCTTATCACCGAGGAGCTAATATGGAACAAGGCATATTACTTTTTTTGTTGTTTGAGATCAAGTTCTCATTTAAGATTACCATTGATGCTGCTGTGAAGATTTATGATTTGTTTTTTTAAACCTCCTCACAGTTAACAGTCAGCTGCCATCAGCTTCTCTCCTTGTTCACGGAGTCCACCAGACCTGCTTGAATCTCCACTGGACTTAACCCAACCCATGTCATGGGCCTTTGAGGAGATCAAGGAAACTGCTGCATCATCATACTGTGACCATAGAATGTGCCCTAATTCCCACCACTCAGCGGCAGACTTGTGAACTGTGCAGTTGCTGCCTTTGGGAGGTGCAGTGCACAACTTCCTGGCCAAGCAATATACTTCTGTCTTAACACTGCTATTCCAGAGATCCTAGGCTGTGTCCTCCTCCCCAGGATGGTTGAGACAGTGTTGGCCACTCACTGCTATCCTCAATCATGCAACCCCTCTTGTGCCCATGCTGCTAGTCAAATATTGGTTATGTGTAGCATAGTCCAGACTTTATCCCCCCTTGTCACAGGGCCAGATTAGGTAACTTAATATTTGATGTGCTTAGCGGCAGCAGTTGTCTTATTCAAAATTAAGGTAAGCCATTAATTTCTGCTTTTCTTTCTGTAAAGAACTGCAGTGTACATTTACTTATTTTGTTTGACAATCTGTATTGCTCATGTGAGTTGCATTTCTCCACTGATGATTCCTTCTCTGTACAACATGCAGAAAGGACTTTTGTCTTGGTGTTTTTCATGGCATTTAATAAGCACACTGGCCACCTAAACACTTCATCCAGGTAATGATACAATGCAAGTTCCTGGCTTGGACTCTGCTTTTACATTTTGGGCTTGATGGTTGCCTTGATCTTCGTATTACCATATCAATACCAGAGAATGTAGTTCTCACCATAGAATGAGGTTTCAGAGGTTCAAGAGAGACCACTTGCTCCTGGACCTACCACTGGAGCCAGGCCTCTGTCACTAGGGTCTAGAGTGGTGGGTAGTCCTTTCCAATCTTTTAGTGGAACTCCCCTTTCTGCATCCAAACTCATTGTGGATTCTGATAGTAAGACTGCTTACATGGTAGAAAGCTCATTTAGATTCTAATGTGCAAGGACTGTAGACCCTCTTGGAAAGGGTACTATGCGTTAGTCATTTACAGCCAAATGTGTAGACCCAAAGGTGTTTTTTCATTGGCCTCTTGTCCTTGGAGACAGAACTGCTTAAGGAGTCTCCCAGTTGATCAGGCAACCAGTCCATGTATATACACAATCAAGGGGGCACAAAGTTGTTGTCATTTGCAGGGAGATAATGCTATTCTAGCAGTGACTCATAGACAAGTGCATCACTCTCAAGGTGGTTCATATTCCTATGGAAGTAAATGAGTTTTCTGATTCTGAATTACTCCTCTGCTTCTCTTCTGGAGCTGTGGTTTCAGAATCTGTAGCTGGACTGCATTTTCCAATAGTGAGTCAGTCTGAATATCTAATTTTATTTACTTATGGTCATTGTGAAAAATGCAAATCTCCACCCTCCCATTTGGTGCAGCAGGGAACAGAGAAGTATTGGTTGATATGCTCCCTCTTGTATGGTGAGGGGGTATTCCTGTACAGGTTTCTACCATTCCAATTTAAACACATTCCTCATTGCAAAGTTCATGACGAAAAATCAAATGTTTTTCTCTTTGACCTATTGTGGTAAAGGAGGCCATGTTTTGTAGCATGCAAGTCTTTTGGTATACAGGAAACTCTTCCAGTCCAAGCAAAAGATGTCCCCCATTTTTGGGTAATCAGCTCAGTCCACTTGAGGGCCTTGGCTGTTGATCTTATACCCTCTGATTCCACTAGTTGTACTGAAAGGGAGTCACAGAGGTTACCGAGGCTGGTGGGAAACCTTTCATGTTGCAGGCCTATTCATACAAGTGGAAGTGTTTTTCAGTTTAGCAGGATTGTACTCTGTTCCTTTTTAGGTGATCAGCCTGTGTATCATCTTGACCTGTTGCAGACACATCTGTGACTTGGATCTGTTTTTCCATGTTTTTTTATGCTTGTGTTGTCTATTTCTGTACCTCATGACCTTATGGTGGACAGGATGATGGAACAGCAGTAGCTACTTAAGTAGGTCCTTAAGAAAGTTCTGCATCTCTGTCCTGCTTTGAAGAAGCCCAAGAAGCCCACTCCATCCGCAGGACCTGAACTTCATGGTTAACAGACTTGCATAGCCATCTTTTGAGCACAGTTGCTTTAGTGGCATTGAAGATAGTTACTGGAAAAACAGTTTTTGTAGTGGTTATCACCTTTACCTGTAAGATGTTGGAGCTTCAGGCTGTTGTACATTAGTCCTGAGAACCACATCATATTTCTTTCTGAAAGGGCTTTCTTTGAGTTGTTGACGAACTGGTCTATTTGTCTTCTTCTTTGTGTGTGTGTGTGTGTGTGTGTGTGTGTGTGTGTGTGTGTGGTAATCAAGAAAGACATGGCCCTTGTTATCCCAGATGTTCACTGTCAACACAGGTGTGCTCCAAAATAGGTGCATAAATTTAGGAAGATGGAACAGTTATCTATTCTATTTCAGAGAACAACTAGGTCACAGTTTTCCAAGTGGATTGGCAGTTCTCTTTTGTCATCAAGAGATTCACCCCTGTAGCCAGTTGCTGTTCAGGAGATGTCTGCGTGCTGCATATAATGACTGTGTATTGAGTAGTGTTTTATACTTTTCCCCTTATAAGAAGTGCCTGTAGTGCAGGGAATGAAAGTATTTAATGTTGCATCATATTATAAAAATGGCCAAATGGGAGAAAAATATGATCAGTGAGAATAATATATTCTATCACAAACTAACGAGATAGGAAAGGGTTGCAATTCTTTTTATCATAGTTGTAGATCTGAAGTAGTTTACTTCATTTGGTCTTCAACCTGTGGGTTATGGATCCGACTGGGATCCGAGCCGACAAATTCATGAGCATCTGCTCCAAGCTCCTCCCCCTACCCATAATACACTGCCACCACCTTCCTTCCCTCGGATCTTGTTTGCCACGTTTGCGATTGCATCGTGAGCTCTGAGCTCCGGGTGTCGTGGGTACTTTGAGTTTTGCTTCACAGAGCTTTTTGCAGTTTGTGTGTTAGGTGAGTTAGTGTAGTTTCTCCCTCCACCCCCTCACTGGTGCAGCATGCTTTTCTAGTTAAAAAAGTTTTAAAAAGTAATTCCTCCCTCTCCTGTTTGTGTGTGTGTTTTCTAGTAGGTAGTCTTAGGCTAGCCTAAACAAATGTTTAGAAAATGCCTGCCGACGGCCACACTCTGTGCATTGCTTGCTTGGGTATGTCTCACCTATCCTCAGAGTGTGGCATTTGTGGCATTTTTGCGGGCTTTAACCCGCAAGCCCTGAGGGACCGCAGGGCAAAGCTTATTATGAAGGGCCTTTTCCCTATTTCTGAGGTGGCCACTTCTTCTACTTCTGCGGTCATAGCTGTGACCGCTCCTTCGGTCTCTGTCACTCCTTCTCGTTCTCTCTCTCCCTCCCAGGCTGGGACTCAGCCTACTTCATTTAGGCCTGGGAAAGGGGATTCCGTTTGCCTGAAGAAACCAGAGAGAGAACACAAAGCTAAAAGGCACAGGAAGAGGTCCCAGGATCATTCCACCCCAGCAGGGTCTCCTCCTAAGGTTCATGTTGCTACTAAACCTATCTCTCCTCGGCTCCGATCACCCGATCACCACATTTTTCTCCATAGCCGGAGAAGCATATGTCTTCCTCCAGGGCATTGGTACACTGGCCAGCTAGGTCGCAGTCCGTCTTCTCGTCGCGATCCACTTGTAGCCTCTCGGAATTAGACATGGATAAAATGATGAGGTTTATTCGGGCACAGATCCAGATGAGAGTCCTGCCAGCTCCTTCTCCCCCCCTGGAGAGGGTAGCACGCTTCTCTTCTTTTCACCAATTTCTCCTTCACTGATCTGAACCTCTGCTTTAGAGTATCTGGATCCAAGGATGTTCGGAGTCAGGGCATCGGCTCAGATGGTACTTGCTTCCTCGGTGCCAGCGGTTGTCTGGCATTCATCGGATCCAACTAGTTTGGATTCGAGAGCCTCTCGGACCCATAGCTTGGGCATTGGAGCTGAGGTGGTGGAGCTTTTTCCATCGGCTATGACTTGGTCGGCTCCGGGCCATCCCCTTGGCGCTCTGTCTCTTTCAGGACTGGCTCCGATCCACTTGAACCCAGGGAGAGCAGCTACCATGCTAGAGTCCCAGGTGGCTCACTCTCCTTCGGCGTTTGTTGTAGTGGAAAGGGTCCTCTCCTTTGGATTGAGACTCCTGACCATTTCTTCGAATTCCACCTCGAATCCACCAGGTTCTGGTATGACTCCCGTCATTTTACCACAGGGATAGCCTGTGCCCGAAGTGCTCCAGACTGGTTCACTTGAGGAACATCAGGTGGCTTGCAATTCCTCTCCGGAGATCCCCACTGGAGAGGTCCCTTGCAAGCATACTTGCAAGAGGAGGTACATGGACTCCTCCCGGAGTCCCTCACTGAGACATTGACTTGGAGGAAAGGGAGGGTTCCCCCAGATCACCTCCCGAGGATGCATCCTTTGGAGACATCATGGAACTTTACACCAGCGGGGATGCTGGTCCACCCCAAAACCTTCCTTGGATGAGTTGGTGTTCCTGGAGGCCTTCATTGAAGGCCTGTCTACTTCCTGGGTCCCATCTACTTCCTGGGTGTCCCACCGACGGACCCTCTGGTGGATTTAGTCACTTTGCAGGCTTGGAATGAACCGGACACCATGGAACCTATTCTGAAGCGCCTTGAGAAAATTCTAAGTCCCCCCTTCTGACTGACCTGCATGGAACAAAGGGTCCTCTGTAGATGCTATGGTGGTAGCAGTGGCTACCAAGAAGGAACTGGCTCAAGAAAGTTCCTTGGTTCATCCCCACGACCGAGAGTCCAGGTTGATGGACCACCTAGGGAAGCATACATATGTGTCAGCAACCTTTTCTATAAGGGCACTGAACTACTTGGCCCACGTTATTCGATTGCAGCACGACCTTGTTAAGGAACTTGCTGAGTTTCCCCCTGGGTCCACATTGCAGGAGGATAAAAACACATTTTCCGTGAGGATGGCCCCCTTCAAAGCGGTATCAAATACGTCCATGCGCCTCCTCTCACACACCACCAAGGGAGTGGCTAGGGAGGCTGGGTCCAGCGTTGACATGAGGCATCATGCCTGGCTTAGATTGTGTCAGTTCTTGGAGCCCTTCAAGGCATCATTTGCGAATGCCCCTTACAACGGGTCTTCACTTTTTGGTAAGACCGTCCATGACACTTTTTGGTCTAAAGCAAGAAGGACGGGATGACACTGTCTGCCATTGGGACCCACTTCTCAAAGCCTCAAAGATCCTTTTCTCAGAATCAGCGAGGGCAAAAGATGTGGTTCTGGAAGTCTCAGTATTCCCTGGATGCTTAGGACTCGTCTTTCCCTAGAGGCAGAAGGGGTCAGGATAGATGTCGCCCAGGGGCAGAGGGGGTCAGAGGAATTTTGGGTCTAGAGAACCTTTCTTGGACAGGCTCGCACAGCAACCTTGAGGGGTTGCCTGACTGCTCTGTTCTGGAAGAAGTTGGGGGTTGCCTGTCATTGCACCTGACAGCATGAGAGTCCGTGTCATCAGACCATTGGATGCTACGAATCATATCCAGAGGTTATACAGTCCCCTTTGTGGCTCCCCCTGTACCACTCAAACACCTCCCAGCTGAACCACCTGTGGAAAGGGAGGCAGCAGCACTAGAGGTAATCAAGCTGCTAAAGAAATGGGCCATCAAATCCGTCCCCCGAGATCAGTCTGGATCGGGCATCTATTCCAGGTTCTTTTTGGTGCTAAACAAGGCGGGGGACCTCAGGCCCATCCTGGACCTGTCAACCCTGAACCTGTCCATTGCCAAAGAAAAGTTCCGGATGGTCACGTTACAGTCCATCCTGCCTTTTTTTGCAAAAGATGGACTGGGTGTGCTCGTTAGACCTCCAGGATGCTTACTACCACATAAAGATACACAGATGCTCCAGGAGGTTCCTTTGCTTCCAGCTAGGGCCCAATAATTATCAGTTTCGAGCTCTACCCTTTGGTCTCACCACAGCCCCCAGGGTGTTCACCAAGGTTGTGGCAGTAGTAGCGGCTCACCTGAGGCTCCAGGGGATTCAGGTCTTCCCGTACCTGGATGATTGGCTCCTTGCTGCATCCACCAAGCATCTACTTTGTCAATCCAGGGACTATTTCCTACACCTTGCGGATCATCTAGGTATTACAGTCAACATTGCCAAATCTTGTTTACACCCTGTCCAGAGTTTATCGGAGGACAGATAGACACCTTGCAGACAAAAGTCTTCCTAACCCCAGAGAGAATTCAAGTTCATATAAGCAAAGCCTGCAGGGAGTCCCTTCTGTGGTGGATGCACTCTGTGGACATTCTCAAAGGACGCTCATTTGTCACAGCCCCAGCCTAAACCACAGTGACCACGGACGCCTCTCAGCTAGGGTGGGGGGGTCATTGCTCGGGAAGGACGGTGCAAGGCATGTGATCCCTGAACCAGACCAGTTTGCATATCAGTGTTCTAGAGATGAGAGCGGTCCTTTTAGCGTTGCAGGCCCTTCATGCCTCTCTTTCTCTAGGAAGAATTGCAATTCAGTCAGACAACATGTCGGTGGTCTGGTACATCAACAAACAGGGAGGGGCCAGATCCTACCCCCTTTGTCACAAAGCCATGAGAGTTTGGGAATGGGTGATCTCCAACAGTCGCTTTCTGGTAACAACGCACATTCCGGGACGGTTTAACATTCTGGTGGACAAGCTCAGCTGTTCTATCCTGATGCCTTACGAGTGGTCTCTGAATCCTACAGTAGCAGAACAGATCTTTCTAAAGTGGGGTCAGCCTTGCTGTGATTTCTTCGCATCTCCTTCCAATGCAAAGTGCAGCTAGTTCTTCGCTCTGACCCCCCCCACTGGGGGTATCCCCCAGAGACGGTCTAGTCCATGTTTGGCCTTCCGGTCTTCTGTATGCTTATCCTCCATTACCTCTTATTCCCAAGTTTTTACAGAAAGCTCGTCGACTGGGGAGCAAAGTTATCCTCTTTGCCCCTTCCTCTGGTCTCATCTTCTAGTTCCTCCTTGGATCCCCATCCGGATCTCATATCTCACCCATCAGGGGTTCCTCATCCAAATCTGGACAGTCTGAAACTTGCAGCGTGGCTGCTCCAGTTCCCCTAATTGCCAGGACTCCTGGTTTGTCGTCTTCTATTAAGTCTATTCTGGTGGCAGCTCTTAAATCCTCCACCAGAAAATTCTACCATAGCAAATGGAAATGCTTTTCCATCTGGGCTTCTCAGAGAAATTTGTATTCACCTTTCTTGGCTTCAATTCCAGCCATTCTTGAATTTTTGGCAAACATTTTTCAACAGGGGGACCTGCTCATCTACAGTAAAGGTACAACTTGCGGCTATTTCCAATTTTCATGTTGGTGAAAATATGACTTCTTTGGCCTCTTCCAGATTGTGCAAAGCCTTTATTAAAGGTACCTTTCTCTTGCATCCTCCAGTCAAGGATCCCACTCCTCCATAGGACCTTACCTTGATGCTACAAGTTTTAGTTGCTCCTCCTTTCGAACCTGCTGCAATAGTAGACCTCAAATTCCTATCCTGGAAGACGGCCTTCTTACTGGCTATCACCTGGGCTAGGAGGGTCTCAGAACTCCAGGCATTGTCTATCAAGGTTCTGTACATGGTTTTCCACAAGGACAGGGTCTCTCTTCGAACCAACCCCTCTCTTCTTCCCAAAGTGGCCTCTGAGCAAACATAAATTAGATTATCAATTTACCTGTTTTCTTCCCAAATTTAAAAAATAAAGGTGAATGCGAGTTGCATTTGTTAGATGTTCATAGACAATAACGTTTTTAGTTACACAGAACCAAGTCTTTCCGAAAGTCTGACCAGTTGTTTGTGTCTTTCTCTAAACCGTTTTTGGGTAAACCCATTTCCAAGGTGACCATTGCTAAATGGATTTCTCTCTGTATTTCTCAAGTGTACAAAGACAAGGGCTTGTCTCTCCCAGGTCAGGTTACAGCCCATTCCACCAGGTCCATGGTTACTTCAGTGGCCTTCTGGTCCAGAGTATCCTTGGATAATATCTGTTCTGAGGCTACTTGGTCCTCATCTCATACTTTTATTTCCCACTATAAGTTGGATTTGGTATATCGAGGTCGGGCATCCTTTGGCTCTGTGGTGCTTTGGAATATCCTTCCACGAGGGCCACCCTAGGGTATAGGTAGCTGGGGAGGTTGAAGACCAAATGAAGTAAAATACTTCAGATAAAGAAGTTATGCACTCACCATAACGTTCCATCTGAGTAGTTGCACTTTGTCTTTAACCATCCCCCCTCCTTCCCCTGAACCTGCTGGCTTAGTATTTAGTAGAGTACGCCTTTGTGGCTTTGTTGGGAAAGTTGATGTGATGAGTTTTTGTTGGATCAGGTTCTTTTGTTAATATGGGCAGCAAACTCGATCTGAGGGAAGGAAGATGATTGTAGTGTATTATGGGTAGGGGAGGAGTTTGGAGCTCGGAGCAGATGCTCGAATTTGCCGTCTCGGATCCGAGTTGGATCCGTAACCCATAGGTTGAAGACAAATGAAGTACTACTACTCAGCTGGAATGCTATGGTGAGTACATAACTTCTTTTTTTATACTGATATCCATATTCATTATCATGTTAATTTCTTTTATAAAAAGCAGCATCCTATCTAAATGTAACAACTTATCTTATTTTATGCCTTTTTACCTACACCCAATATATAAGTAGAATGACATTATTACTCATTTGTCTACCAAAGAACTGCCTGCTCATATGGCTTGCAGAAACTCTCCATAGAAAAGACAAGCCCACAGCCGACATGACCTTATCAAAAGCTGCGGATGTGCATGAATCAAGTGGAATCTCCGGCACATGTTTGAAGCAATTTTGTAATGAAAAATATGTGTAAAAAATAAACTGAACCATGTAATAAGGCAGCATTTGGAAATACAGACAGACTATAATGTAAAAGTAATGGATATAGAAAAAAAAAATAAAAAAATGCAAGATTGCTTTCATAATTATAAGTAAAGCTTGTATTAAGCTTGGCTTTAAAGAGCTTTGGTCATGTTCTGAAGCAAGTTTAAGAAACTAACCTTTCAGGATGTGTATAACCTTCTTTCCATTTGCAATATCAAACCTTCGCATTTTATATGTTGTTTTGTTGATAAGGATAACCCCAGAACTTATTTCCCAGAGTTGAAAATTTGTATCATGAAAGACTGAACCCACAATGCCTCACTACCTAAATTAATGTATAGGCAACTATATTTCCATGTGAAATACTTTAGTAGTACTTTATTATTTTTGAGGAAAACAAATTGTCAACTAGATGTTCTTCATGTTTCACTGTTGCAGTCATCACTTGTGAGTTATCCGTGCTGGGTAGCCCTCGGCCGGCCCAAATACCAGAGTAAAGGATTTTCCTCCTGCGTCGGCTGTCTGGAGACTGAGGCTGACGTCAGGTCATAAGGGCTATAAAATGAGGCACCCAATTCCATTACATCAGTCTTTCTTGCCGTGGAACCTGAAGCAGAAGCAGTTTTGCGAGTGCATTGGTCGGCCATTGCCTGAGTGAGGGAATAACCGTCTAAAGCCAAGTATAGGGGATGGGAGGGTGTCCTAATGGTTAAGGTGTTTGCCTTACAAACACAAGGTGCAGGGTTTAAGTCTCACAAGGGATAATTGGCTAGGCTTAAAATGGCTCGCAAGGGCAGTTAGCTTAGTACTAACCTATGAACCTATGAACCCCATTGGGGAACCTTTTCTTGCTTTTATCTGATGTCAGAGAAAGTCAGTAATTATCCCAGTTGTGGAAAACCGATCCCACACCAAGACTTCCATACCCTCTGCTCCACCTGCTTAGGCCCAGACCATGATGTCCCCAGATGTTGGTTCTGTGCTTTGTTTAATGCTAGAACTATTAGAAGAAGAGCAGAAATTGTAGCTAGACATTTTAGCGACTCTTTTTCTCACCATGAAATGGCATTGGTCAGTCAGGTGGCTGTTGATTTGCCTAGAAAAAAGAAAGATAAAGAAAAGGGTACGCCTCAGAAAGTTAGGCCCTCAGACAACTCTGGTCCAAAATCAGCTAGCCTTCCTCCCACTACAGTTGCTAAATTCAGTGAGGTGCCTTTGCAGCCCCTGACGCCAGCCAATAAACCATCACAGGCCTCTTCTGAGACCCATTTAGAGTCTGGTATGCCAACAGATCCACCTTCTCCTGCCGGTACATTGGCTTTCAGTCATGTGGTTAGGTCCGGAGCCGCTTCGCAGGCACCAGCTTCCATAGAGACAGTACCAGTGACCGACACCAGGAAAAGACCAACGACCACACCGCTGGTTAGACTAACTTTGCACAAGGCCTCAGAATCCACCAGGCCCAAGACCAAGACTACACCTAAAAAAGACGGACTTCCAAGGACCCAGCCACCAACTTCCTTCCTCCCAGCCTGCTACACAGTCACAGCAGCTTCTCAGAATGGCAGAAGATTTGATTACTCTAATTAGAGGAAACCAGCCTACCTAAACCGCCCCAGCTAAAAGGAAGAGGGACACTTCCCCTGAGGCTCTTTCTAACCAGGAGTCAGAAGGTTCTGAATTAGAAGAGTCTGACATTGAAGACCAGCCTTTTGCAGCATTTGAGGCCTCTGATGCTGACGACCCCATTGCTGCTGCCTCCCCTCCTGAAGACCTCTCTTTCGGGGAAACTTTAAATTCTCTCAGGGATCATTTTCACTGGGAGGCACAGGATTACCCCCAGTCAAAGAAGAGACTGAGAGAATTCCTTGACCTACCCACAGTATAAACCTCTGGCCATCCCCCCAATCCTGGTTGTGGTGGAGGATGTCTTTTTAAAATCTGAGTTCACCCTAGGCTCACTTCCCCCTGCCCACTGGAAGCCAGACAGATGATACAGGGTGCAAGACACCCCCCAAGTATCTTTTTAAAAACCCTACAGCTGATCCAGAGGTCATTACTCAGAGTCCTAAAGGGGTTAGGGCTAGCTCCTCTAAAAACCACATTCCTACTGATAGAGAGCAGAGCCTTAGACAGACTAGGCAAGAAGGTCTTACACTGAGGTTACCTTAGCCTTTAGAGCTCTGAATTGTCAATTTCATATGCTGAAATACCAGCAAAATGTCCTGGAATTATTAAAACAGAAAATGTCCACCCTATCAGACAGCAGTGCAACTAGGGAACTAGCAGATCTTATACTTTCTATCTCCCAGGAAGCCAAGCATTCCCTGCATTGTGGGTTTGATGCCTTGGAGGCTTCCAGAAGGGCTGCAGTTACGGGCTCTGTGATCAGAAGATATGCCTGGTTAAGGGAGCAACCGTTGCCTGGCCAGATAGTCAGTTATTAGACCCCCCCCCCCCTCTGGATAAGGACCAGCTGTTTGGACTCAAAGCTGAGGAGGTTATTAAGAAAATGGAAGACAAGGCCAAGTCAATGCAGACTGTGAAGGCTTTATTGCAGGTACAGCCTCCCAGGTTCAGTAGGATGTTCCACACAAAGCATTGGTCCTTTACCCAAGTAAAACTTGTCCAGAGGAATGAGTGCAGAGAGAGACCTTCTAGGCACCAGCCACAAAGCCAACAGAGATCCAGACAATAGACCTCTACAACACCTAGGCAAAGGAGTTCTAAAACCACTCCCTTCTCCAAGGATTCACAGTGACTCTCCCCTTCCCCTCTGCCCCACATCACCCCAAGAGACTAGGAGGATTACTTTCACTCTTCCTACAGAATTGACAAACTATCACCTCAGATCTATGGGTCCGAAAAATTATTACCAGTGGGTACAGATTCTCTTTCAAAGAAAACCCCATATATTCAGGTTTCCTGGATGTACCAGCAAATCAGAGGGCAGAAGCAATCTATCAGATCCAAAAGCTTTATGCCCAAGGTGCTGTGGAACCTGTAGCAGAGGAACAGGTAGGAAAAGGGTTTTATTCCAGACTGTTCCTGGTACCCAGAAAGAAGGGCACCTGGCACCCTATTCTAGACCTATCCACTCTGAATCTGTCCCTCCTGGTCCCAAAATTCAAAATGCTAACCCTACACAAGCACTTAACCAGTGCTGATTCCACATGCTTGGCTAGTGACCCTAGATCTGAAGGATGCCTACCTCCATATCCCCATAAAGAAGTCCTGCAGGAGTTTCCTTTACTTCAGAGCAGGATCACATCACCCTGCCCTTTGGGTTATCTACTGCCACCAGAGTCTTCACCAAGTACCTAACCCCTGTCATTGCCTTTTGCAGAAAGAAGGGCATACAGATCTTAACCCTACCTGGACGACTGCCTTATCCAGGCAGACACAAAGCACAAACTCCTGCAGGACCTCATCTTTGTTCAAACTCTCCTATCCTGTCCTGGGATTCATTATCAACCAAGAGAAGTCCCAATTTCACCCCACCAGAAGGTTAATCTTCCTGAGAGCTCTACTGGACACTTCAACACAAACAGCCTACCTCCCGCTGGAGAAGCAGAGCTTCCTCCACTCATACTTTACACGGCTGGCCCCCAGGACCCACCTCACAGCAAGGAAATTCCTGCAAGTGCTGGGATACATGGCCTCCGGCATCCTGACGGTACCCCTAGCCAGTCTGCACATGAGGTAACTACAATGGTACCCAAGAAACCTCTGGTGCCAACACTCAGTTACTGGAACACCAGCTGCCCCTGATTCCTTGTTTAAGGAAGGAGCTCTTATGGTGGGCAGAGGCATGTACCCTGAACTAAGGGTCTACCCTTCATCACTCTCCCACAGGGCCAGACCATCACCACAGACGCATCAGACAGCCTGTGGGGGGCACAACAAGAAACTTTGTGCACTCAGGACATTTGGGAACAGGAGGATGTTTATTGTGTTACATTGCTACAGTCATCACACTTGGGTTATCTGCCATCAGGCGGTCCTGCAAGTCGGCCGGAGTTCCAAAGTTTTGGTCCAGCATCGGTTGCTGTCGTTTCTTCCCTGACGTCAGTGTGACAGGGGTATAAAAGAGGCAGCTGACACCATTTTCTCTAGTCTTTCTTGCCGCGTGGTGCCCGAAGCAGAAGCAGTTTGCAAGTGCCGGTCGGCCAACTCCTGAGATTTTCAAATCGAATTTCAGACCAAATTCTTCAATAAAGCGAAGTACCCTGTTGGGGAACCTTTTCTTGCCTCAGTCTGATGTCAGAAAAAGTTAATTGCATTTCTTGTGGGAAGCAAATACCTCATAAGGATTTTCATTCTTATTGTATCCCTTGCCTAGGCCCAGACCACAACGTCACAGGTTGTCGGTTTTGTGCTAGGTTTAACAAACGAACTATTAAACGTCGGTTTGATTTCGCCCGACATTATTTTGGTAGAAAATTTAATTATACCATGCCGTCGGAGCAACCGATGACCGGGATGCATAAAAAAGTGCAAAGATAAGGACAGGCAGCCGAGACCCAAACCAGACACCGAGGCCTCTGCTAGGCCAGTCGCCGGTTCTCCGGTTTTCAGTGAGGTGCCTACGCAGCCCCTGACTACCACTGATATAGAACCCCAGCCTCCATCCGACTCCTAGGCGGAGATTGCAGGGCCTCCAGAGCCTTTATCTTTAGGCCCTTCCGACTCCATGGCTGAAGGGGATCCCGATGCAATTGAAAGGCCGTCAGTTGCTGAAGGTGTCTACAGACTGACCACACTTATTTATTAAATCCTATGCAAAACTGAAAACTCCATTAAAAGTAAGGAAGCCGGTACAGCAGTCTCCAGTGCAAGGGCCCCATGCCTAAGAAACAGATGCTTAAGATGGCCGAAGACTTAATTACCCTAATCAGGGGTTCCCATCCCCCACCTGACAAAAGGCTTAGACAGGAGGAGGATTACGCTTCCTCTGACCAGGTTTCCATTTCCTCAGATTCTTCTGAGGAACAGGAGTACTCTTTTCCCCCTTATTAAGACTCTGCTGAAGAGTCTATTCCTTCAGCATCTTCCCCAGAA
The DNA here is from genome assembly GCF_019279795.1 of Protopterus annectens. NCBI lineage: Eukaryota > Metazoa > Chordata > Ceratodontiformes > Protopteridae > Protopterus > Protopterus annectens. The sequence continues at coordinate 812,459,488 of NC_056739.1, forward strand.
GACTACTCTTTTGGGGAAACTTTACATACCATGAGGGAACATTTCCACTGGGAAGGCCAGGATTACTCTGATTCTAAGAAAAGGCTCCGAGAGTTGCTCTTACTACCCCAGCACAGACCCCTTGCTATTCCACCTGTGTTGCACATTTTGGATGATGTTTATTCAGAATCTAGCCTTAACCCAGATTCATTACCTCCTGCACCAGACAAACCAGACAGATACTACAGAGTCCCTGACTCATATAAATTCCTTTATAAAAGCCCTGTTGCTGACCCAGAAACCATTTCCCAGGGTCCCAAAGGGGTTAAGGCCTCTATTGCTAAAAATCCTGTACCATCTGAAAGGGATTCTAGAGCACTAGACAGATGGGGAAAGAAAGTATATACCTCAGCCGCTCTAGCTATGAGGACCTTAAATTGCCAGTTTCACTTGCTGAAATATCAACAATATTTCATGTCTCAATTAAAACAAAAAATGAGCACACATACAGCGCAGCCTGATTACAAGGAAATGCAAGATTTGTGTCATGCAGCAGAACAAGTGGGAAAACATACTTTGCAATGTGGATTTGGTTCATTGGAAGCTTCTTGCAGAGCAGCTGTAACAGGGTCTGTCATTCGTAGGCATGCTTTGTTAAAAGAGCAAACTTTTACTTGATCATGTTAAAGCAAAGTTATTGGATGCACCCTTACAGCAGGATGTTTTATTTGGTGTGAAAGCAGAAGAGGTTTTAAAGAAAATGGAGGATAAGGCAAAATCTATGCAGACAGTTAAGGATTTTTTACAGGTTCAACCCCCTCGTTTCAGCAGAAATTGGTCAACTAAGAACTGGTCCTTTCCAACTTCTGACAGACCACAAAGGGGCAAATACAGACGCCCAAGGGGTAGAGGTCAGCCTCAAGTCTCTTACAAGCCACGACAATGGGGTGCCACTACCCAGAAAGGAGGAGAAGACAGGTCTCAAACTATCAGAAGACAATCACAATGACTTACCCCTCAGACTGCCAAGCAAATTACTCTTGGAAGCTCCCTTGGGAGGAAAACTTGCACTTTTTGCAGACAATTGGCACATCATCACAAAAGACAAATAGGTCCTAAATATTGTAACTCAAGGATACAGGTTCCACTTTCACACTTTACCAAGGATAAAAGGAATGCCAGACCTGCCATCAAATCAATGGGCAGAGGCTCAAAGTCAAAATTAGAGCACTCATGGACATGAGAGCCATTCAACAGGTTCTTACACAGGAGCAAGGACAAGGATTTTACTCGACTCTTTCTGGTTCCCAGAAAGGACAAAGCCTGGAGACCCATTCTGGACCTTTCAGTTCTAAGCACATACCTGGAAGTACCCACATTCAAGATGCTCACACTACATTAACTTCTTCCCATGCTGGTCAAGAAGGCTTGGCTAGTAGCGTTGGACCTCAAGGAGGCATACCTGCATGTCCCCATCAGACAAAATTACAGAAGATACCTCCGATTTATAGCCGGTACAACTCATTACCAATTCTCTGCACTGCCCTTTGGCTTATCTACTGTGCCCAGGGTCTTCACAAAATGCCTGGCACCAGTAATTGCATACTGCAGACAAAGAGGAATCCAAATATATCCATACCTGGACGACTGCCTTATTCAAGCAGACAGCAAGGACATTCTTTTAAAACATCTGGCGTTTGTAAAAAACCTACTAAGTTGCCTAGGGTACACAGTAAACGAAAAGAAGTCAAAACTAGTGCCCTCACAAGACATAATATTCCTGGGTGCCAGCTTAAATACAACGGCCCCGATGGCTTATCTCACGCCAGACAAGCAAGGACAACTGACTCAAAACTTCAAAATGATGGCAACAAAGACCCAACTCCCTGCAAGAAAAATTCTGCAGGCCTTGGGATTCATGGCATCTTGCATACTACTAATACCATATGCCAAACTGCATATGAGGAAATTACAATGGTACCTGAAAAGCTTATGGACTCAACACAGCCACAGCTTGGAAACAATAATACCACTCATTCCCTGCCTTCAACCGGAGTTTCTATGGTGGGTTCAGGCATGTCACCTCAACAAGGGTCAGCCTTTCACCTTGCCCACAGCCAGGCAAACAATGACAACAGATGCATTGGATTACGCCTGGGGAGCACACATGGCAGGACAGTGTATTCAGGGCAAATGGTCTGCGGATCAAATGCATCTCCACATCAACCAAAAAGAGATGCTAGCTGTACAAAATGCCCTAACAGCTTTCAAGTACCTCCTACATCCAGGACAACTTTTAATAAAGATGGACAACACCACAATGATGTGGTACATAAACAAGGGGGCACACATTCCTACCCCTTCTGCAGGCAAGCAATGACCTTGTGGAACGCAGCACTGACCTACCAAGTTCAACTACAAGCACAATTCCTGCCAGGAAAGAAAAATACTTTGGCAGACGAACTAAGCAGAAATATCATGGATCCTCACGAGTGGAAACTAGACCCACAAGTATTCACAATGATAACTCAAAATGGGGGAACCCAGACATAGATCTGTTTGCCTCCCCCGAAAACTACCGACTGCAAAAGTTTTGCACAAGGACATACCACACACTAGCTTGGAAAGTGGACGCCCTCTCATTCAGTTGGAAAACACTAACATTGTATGCCTTTCCTCCACTACCTGTTCTGGCAAAGGTGCTGCTAAAAACCAGATTAGAGAGGCCACAAATGATACTCATTGCTCCAGACTGGCCACGCCAACACTGGTATCCAATATTAAGGAACATGGCTCAAGGCCCACCATGGATTTTACCTCAAATCCCTCACCTGCTGACTCAGCAAAACAATCAGATTCTACACAGCCAGCTCAAGACTTTAAATCTGGCTGCATGGCAGATTATCTAAACAACCAGTCAACACTTCTCTCTACAGCTGTTATGGATGTCATTCTGGAAGCCAGGAGACCCAGCACCAGGAAAGCCTACTCAGACAAATGGAAAAGATTCTGCGCCTGGAACCAGGCTAAAGGCCAAAATCCTCTTGTCCCAAATATTCCTCAGATTCTGCAATATTTAACTGAGATGTTGCAAAAAGGCCTTTCCTTTTCATCTATAAAGATCCACGCTTCAGCTATTTCAGCTCATTACAACACGGATCCTCCTATTTTTTCACATCCATTATTAAGACCTCAGAGGGGCTAAGAACATAAGACCGCCCCGAAGAGCACCAACACCAACTTGGGACCTCAGTTTTGTTTTGGAAAAACTTACACTACCGCCCTTCAAGCCAGCTTTTTCAGCTGATATACAATTTTTATCATGGAAAACTGCCCTGCTACTAGCAATAACTTCAGCACGAGGAGTCTCAGAGCTACAGGCCCTAGTGGCAGTGGAGCCTTTCATCATTTTTCATCAAGACAGAGTCTCTTTACGAACTAACCCTTCCTTTATGCCAAAGGTAGTATCCAGTGTGGCTCTAAACCAAACCATTCATTTACCCACCTTTTATCCAAACCCCCAGAATAAAGGGGAAAGGCTCCTACACTCTTTGGACATTCACAGACAATTATGTTTCTACTTGGATAAAACAAAGGTTTTCAGAAAATCTGATCAGCTGTTTGTATCCTATGCTGCAGGATCTCAAGGAAAGCCTATATCAAAACAGACCATTTCAAAATGGATAGGACATTGTATCCGTTTCTGCTACACACACCATGGGAAACCTGTACCTGGTAACATTAGGCCTCATTCCACCAGGGCTACAGCAACATCAGCAGCCTTCCTCAGAGGGGTACCAACCAAGGATATTTTGTAAGCTGCAACTTGGAGTTCAGTGCACACCTTCACCAAGCACTACCACTTACCTCTATACTCAAAAACCAGAGCTGGCTTTGCCACTGCAGTTTTGCAGGGCCTACTAGCTTCTCCAAACCCTGTTTAGTACCAACCACCCAGCCTTAGCTTTGGGATTCAACCCAAGTGTGATGACTGCAGCAGTGCAACATGATGAACATAGTACAGTTTTGTACCTACCATAAATGTAGATGTTCAAGTGTTCACACTGCTGCAGTCCAGGTTACCCTCCCACCTTCCCCTCTTCTTACCTGGGTTTTATCTATAGCTCTCTGTTTATACAATCTCTAAGATATATTTCTAAATGGTGTATTTGCTTACAGCTGTAGTTAATGTTTTCTACTTATGTAATTTACTTAGGATTATGTATTGCCTTCCTATTTGGGGGCACCTGACATCTGGGGCAAGAAAAACTGAAGAAAATGGCGTCAGCTGCCTCTTTTATACCCCTGTCGCACTGACGTCAGGGAAGAAGCGACAGCAACCGACGCCGGACCAAGACTTCGGAACTCGGGCCGACTGCGGGACTGCCTGACTGCAGATAACCCAAGTGTGATGGCTGCAGCAGTGTGAACACTCGAACATCTACATTTATCATCCATATCAACCTAAAAGAAATGCTGACTGTACACAGGGCAATTCTAGCTTTCAAAGAACACCTGAAACCAGGAGTGCTCTTAATCAAGACAGACAACACAACAGTAATGTGGTACATAAACAAGCAGGGAGGCATGCACTCTCACCCCCTGTGTGGCTTAGCTATGCAAATCTGGCAGTCAGCCTCAAATATGGGACTGCATCTGATAGCTCAGTATAGACCAGGGAAACAGAACACCCTGGCAGACCAGTTGAGCAGAAGCCTTCTGGATCCCCACGAGTTGCAGCTGCACAGGGAGACCTTTCTCAACATCAGACAAAACTGGGGAAACCCAGACATAGACCTCTTCGGAACTTTAGAAAACTGCCAGCTAACCAAATTCTACTCCAGAGAGTTCCATCCAGAAGCATGGAGGGTGGACGCCCTATCCTTCCACTGCAGCAACCTGTTGTGTACGCCCCTGATTCCCAGAGTTCTTCTCAAGATCAGGGAGGAAGGACCAAATGCTATACTTATTGTCCCAGACTGGCCCAGACAACACTGGTACCCCTTGCTCCTCAGTCTAGCCAAGGAACCTCCCATAAACCTGCCTCTCACAGCAAACCTTCTAACTCAGGAGAAAGGGATGGTACTGCATCCAAACCTCCCCTGTCAGCATGGCTGATACCCCAAAAGTGGATGGCATCACAACTTTCAGCAGGCAGGTTCTAAACCTCATTAAGGAGGCCAGAAGGCCTAGCACCAGAAAATCCTATTCCGCCAAATGGAAAAGATTTACTATCTGGTGCCAGAGCAAGGGCAGCACCCATCCCACTCTGTCATTGATTCTGGACTATTTGGCAGAGCTCCAAGAAAATCTTACTCCTCCATCAAGACGCATCCTTCCGCTGTCTCAGCCTTTGTCCAGGCGGATCAGCCTATATTTTCTCAACACCTACTAAAACAGTTCCTTAGGAGTGTAGCACACATCAGACCATCTTGAAGGCCACCTGCTCTAGCGTGGACTCTTAACTTTGTCCTGGAAAAATTTACTTTACCTCCCTTTGAGCCAGCTGCTTCAGCTGACCTAAATATACCTTTCTTCGAAAACTGCCTTCTTGCTGGCCATCACCTCAGCCAGGAGAGTTTCTGAACTGTAGGCCCTTATGGGCACTGAGCCCTTCATTATTTTCCATGCTGACAGAGAGTATCTGTTAGGACCAAACCCCTCCTTTATGCCTAAAATGGTCTCCGATGTTACCCTCAGCCAGGCCATCCACCTTCCTACCTTCTTTCCCAACCCACAAAATAAAGGGGAAAGAATTTTGCATACACTAGATGTGTACAGACAATTGTGATATTACCTGAATAGGACCAAGTCAGTCAGGAAATCTGACCAGCTTACTGGTTTCTTTCACATCGAGACAGAGGGGAAACCTATTTCCAAACAGACCATTTCTAAATGGATCTCTCATTGCATCCATTTCTGCTATTCCTTTCATGGAAAGAGTCCTCCCAAGTCCATCAGACCACATTCCACTAGGGTAGCCTCTGCTTCCACTGCCTTCCTGCGAAGGGTCCCAACCAAGGATATTTTGGAAGCAGCTACCTAGTCATCCATCCACACTTTCACCAGGCATTACCAGCTGGTTACCTTCCAAGGCCAGGGCAGCCTTTGTATCTGCAGTCTTGCAGGGCATGCTAGCATCTCCTTAATATAGTGTTTGCTTTAAACCCCTCTCGTCCTTCCGCCACACTTTTTTCTCCGCTTTGGGAGTTTTCTCACAAGTGATGACTGCAGCAGTGAAACACGAAGAATATAGTACAGTCTTGTGTATTCACTGTTGCGGTCCTGTTTCCCTCCCACCTTCCACCTTTTTTTATTTTTATTTCGCTGTCTTAGGGGCTTATACCTTTGGGAGCAAGAAAAACTGATGCGATAGTGTCGGCTGCCTCAATTTATAGCCCTGACGACCTGACGTCAGCCTCAGTCTCCAGACAGCTGACACAGGAGGGAAATCCTTTATTCTGTTGTTTGGGCCGGCCGAGGGCTACCCAGCAGGGGATAACCCACAAGTGATGACTGCAACAGTGAATACACTCAAACATTTACATTTATGGTAGGTGTACACAACTGTAGTTTCTTGCAGGTGGGACATTTAACATTGAAAATGAAGCCATGTGATGATCTAGTAATGAAACCACAATATAAGTACGAAGCTGCTCTTCTAAAGAGGTAAGTTGTCTACTTACCCATAATGCTGTACAGTTGTATGTAAATCATTGCCCATTACCTACATGACATAATTTTGAGTGTGGTTATAGAGAAAAGGTAAGTAAACAGTGACACTAAAAGCTCAAACAACACACTTTTAATCTTCATTTTTTGCAAGTAAATGCCCGACGTTAACATCAGGAGTACAGTAAGACATGGAATTGGTTAAGATAAAGATGCTTCTGAACATGACCAGTATACTTCAAGTATGAGAATAAGCAAAGTCCCGCAGTACTTATCCAGAAAATTACAATTCTTATAATGTATAAAGTCAGATACAACAGCATTCAAAAGATCTGGCACATTCTGTAACAAAAATATGGAAATGAACTGTGTGAGGGCACTGTTTAAGTAAAGTTTTGATACTATGTAGTTTAAAAATGTGTCAGAGCTGCTGAGGAAAGAAAAGAATGGAAGTTTGTAAAGAAATTACCAAGGATTAATGAACAGCATGAAAATAGATGAATGTGCAGTGCCATATATTCTTTAAACACTTTTAAATTGCTAGGATTACATGGCTGAGTGATAGGGGTGCTTTGCATTTTTTATGCGTTTTTGCCATCAGGTGGCACTGTTAGGATAAAAATAGCTGAGTTGTGAGAACAGAAATCATAGGATCATAGAATCACAGGACGTTACAAGCCTAGCCAAGAATTTAGCCTATGTCCCAACAAGTCAGCACCCTGTGCCACTGTCCAGCAGTGGTGCAGGTGGAATCCCAGGGGTGTATTTTCTGTTCCCCATCCAGTTATCCAGGTTGCGCTTAAAAAGGTTTAATGAGGACTCTGCTTTATGTGGAGAGGGAGTCAATTCCACAAAAGGGGGAGTCTCTGGGACACAATCTGTCCCGACAACATGTCCTATTGATGTCACAGACCAGGTTGAGGTCACGCATGCGGGTTACTCGAGCGGAGCTCAACTTGTGGATATGCAGCAGTCCCATCATGGTGGGGTCTGAGATTGCTTTATATGCCAGACTGAGGTCACCTCTGAGGAGTCTGTAGGAGACTGAGTAGAGGGGCAGGGCCTGTAGCCTATCTGTGTAGGGTAGATGTTTGAGGCTCTGGATTCTCCGGGTGAGGAACCTCTGTGGTCTATCCAGCTGCTGCATGTGCTTTGTGAGGTACATGCCAAAAGGAGCATTGTAGTCCATAATGGGTCTTATAAGGGGAGAATACAGGGATGTTATGACCACCTTGTCCCTGGATGAAATACCCTTACTAATGAAGTAGGCCATGTAAAAAGCTTTCCTTACAACAAAGGAAGTATGGTGGTCAAAAGTCAGTTTGCTATCAACCTGGGCGCCCAAGTCCCTCACGACTGATTGTGTGCTTCGTACCTTGTTATCAATGTGATCATTTGTGGGGACATCACTCTCCCCAAAAAGGGAAGATGATGCATTTTTTGGCATTCGGTTTGAGGCTATGTTTCTGGCACCAGTCATTTGTTTGGGTGAGACCCTCTTGGAGGATGTCCACATCACTAGGGGAATTGATGACAGCACCCAGCTTGCAGTCATCTGCAAACTTGGTCAGCCGTAGCCCACTAGATTTGGCCTGCACCTCTGAGAACTATATCCCAAACATCAGAGGCCCCAAGACCGATCCCTGCTCTGCACCACTTGTTACAGGTTAACTACTTGAGGTGGCTTCCCCTATTTTAACTAGGTGGATTCTATCAGTGAACCAGTTGCTTTTTGCAAATAGTAGCACTTCATAAATTAATTACACCATGAAAAACTTCTCCAAAGCTAACTTTGGGCTCCTAAAAACAGAGGTGGCTAACTTCAAGGCACCCATGCAAATGGAGAATAGTTGCATGACTGCAGAGTCATACAAAAATGTACTGTATGAATACATACACAAATGCATGGAGCTCGCCATACCCAATAGAACCAAGACACTCTCCTCCAAAAAAAGGAAGCCAATCTGGTGATCCCCTGCCATAAACAAGCTCTACAACAGGAGGAGGAAACTGATGTGGAATAAGGTGAAGTCCCAAGACTGGAAAAACTCCCTTTTCAGCCTCAACAAAAAGTTGAGATCCCTCATCAAATCCTCTAAAGCCAGCTATGAAAAGAGTTGCAGCATATAGTAAGGACAATCATGAGGCCTTCTATAATTATGTAAAGAATCTAAACGGCAGTACCCAGATTTGCTCTGAGCTACTGCACAATGGTATCTCCTGTACCAAGCTAACAGATATTGCCAGTATACTGGCCGACAGATTCAGTGCCAACTTAACCCCCTCCCCCCAAAGACCAATCGCAATCCAATTAGATTGTCAGGCAGCCAGTATTACTGCTGCACAGGTTAAAACAGCACTGTCCAAGGCCAGGAATACAGCTTCTATGGGACCTGACAATATCCCTGGTTGTGTTCTACATGAACTACAGAGTGAACTGGCACCTCACCTGTATGCCCTCTTCAATCACAGCCTCACCTCAGGCTTTGTCCCTGCCGAATGACTCACTGATAGTCATCCTTCTCCGCAAAGGAGGAGCGACTACAGAGCCTGGGAACTATTGCCCCATTAGCCTGACGAGTCTGATATGCAAAGCTATGGAATGCATCATCGTGGACCTAATAAACAAGGATATAGGGAATGTCCAAACTCTGGCTCCCACACAGTTTGGTTTTGTAAAGGGTAGAGCATGCCTGCTGAACTTGGTCGACGACTTTGAGTCAGTCACCAGAGCTGTGGATGAAGGCAAGATGGTTCATACAGCCTACCTTGATCTGGCCAAGGCTTTTGATACCATTCTCCAATCAGCAATCATAGAAAAACTCACTAAGCTTGGCATCAACCCCTATATCACTAGGTGGGTTGCAAACTGGCTTACAGAACCCACAGTGTGAAAGTAGCTGACTCCAAGTCAGACTGCCGACTAGTCACGAGTGGAGTCCCCCAGGGTTCGGTCCTGGGTCCTCTCCTGTTTGGTATCTACTTCTCTGAAGTCCAGGCCAACACGAAGGGACTCTTGCTGACAAAGTTCGCAGACGATTGCAAGTTGGGAGCTATTATTAACTCCCCAAGTGATGATGACATCCTACAGAATGGCCTCACTGAGACCATTGACTGGTGTCAGAACCATAGCCAATGCCAAAAAATGTCTCATCATCCCCTTTGGGAGAAACCCACTTCCCATGAATTAACAGATTGATGGTAGTCCACTGAACACAGAAGGCATTATAAGAGATCTGGGAACACAGGTTGACAGCAACCTCTCTTTTGATCACCACATTGCCACTGTGGTCAGAAAGTCCTATGTGGCACATCTCTTTACTAAGGATTTTGCATCCAGGAAGAAAGAGGTCATTGTCTCCCTCTACTCTTCCCTCATTAGGCCATTCATCGAGTACAATGCCCCATTTGGCATGTACCTCACTAGACACCTGCAACAACTGGGGAGGTCGCAAAAGTACCTCACAAAGAGGATCCTAGGCCTTAAACACTTGTCCCATATGGACAGACTCAAAAAACTCCCAACTATTCTCTGTCTCGTATCGCCAACTTAGAGGCGATCTCTGCTTGACTTACAAAGCCATGTCTGACCCAGCTCTGTTAGAAATGCTACATCTAAAGAAATCCCAATCCATCTGCACTACACGCTCCAGAGACCTCAGCCTCATTACCATAATTAACAGAATATGCTGGAGGGACAGGTTCATAACCGAGAGACTGCCCATGCTATGGAACAGACTTCCCATACATGTCAAGCAGAGCACTTCGCAGATCCTCTTCAAGAGAAATCTTGATGAGTGGATGGGAAACAGAAAATTCACACTGGGGATAACTCAAGTGGCTCTACTCGACAGAGGCACTGGGAACTAAGGTCGGGTAGCACTATGCCAGTGTAATCCTGTGGCTAGGCTTGTAAAGGCCCCAGGGATATTAGCATAGTTCACACCTATGAAACTATTAATATGTAGGATTGTGTAAGTTGTGAGAAGCTAGGAATGGTAAATTAGTCCATAGTGCTTGGGTACAATTACACTGTCGGAGACTTGTGTCATATACTTTGCAGAATAATTTCAATGGTATTCTGCATAACTATTATGCTTTTCACAAGCCTAGGAAGCTTGCCAGAACAGTGTCAGTCATGTACAAATAAATCCTGATGCTATTTCAGTGATACATGCTCCAAGAGCAGTACTCAATACATTTAGAAAAGTTGAACTGCAACTGAAGACATTGGAGAGCTTTAGCATCTGTAACCATTTAAAATGTCAGCACCCACTAGAGCAAGTCCCGAAACACCGAGACTGAATAGCCAAAAAGTGGACTTAAATATACCAAATCCGCGATAGCAATTTTCTGAAATATTCTTTCTTCTCCAAGGGATGGCAATCTCAGAGTTGGCATATGGGTTTAAAGAAAACGACCAATCTTTGAGGTTCACTTCCTAGATTTTCAGTTTTTTTTTTTTTTTTTTTCAGTTTGTCGACACTCAAAATGACACTTCAATGTTTGGTGTCATTAAGAAGCAATTATAGCCAGCGGAATGGATAACTAATGTGGTCTTTCATTAAGAAACACAAGTTTCAAATTTGTGCTGATCTGAAAATCTGAATACATAAAAACAGTGTTATCCACTGTTTAGAGTTGAAGTGGTTTTGAGAATGCCGTGTACTAAGTTCTGTTTATTACGAGATGCAAACCAGAGTTTCTTGCATGTAAAGCTAAGGGAAGCAAGCTCCAAGTTGTGCATATTTAGTACACCAGTTGGAAGATACAGATCCCTTAGACTTGGATATTTTGTCAGAACCAATAATGGTTTGAAGATTTGCTACCCAATATATCAAGACCTGGAAGGTGTTGTAAACTTGACTGATATTTGTGTAGAATCAGACAAAAGAAGAGCATGAAAAGAGATGATACAACAGCATAGTTTCAAGGTAAATAAGAGCAAATGCAAAATAAGAGTAGCAGTTCTGAAGTACATGGGTCAGATTCTGGTCTCATAGAAACTGAAACCTGACCCAAAATACATGGATCAGATTCTAATGTAATAGAAACTGAAACCTGACCCAAAAATACTGTCCAATACTTGTGCAAATGCCATGGTCAGAAGAGAAGCAGGCATTATAGAGGTTTCTCTGTATCCTGCAGAGTTTGTATCTTGCATGTCTTATTTATTACGGACACACTTGTGTGGGTTTGTTCCCTGAAGTCAGACGCAAGTGCAGAAAGAAGAGCCTTTGAGATGTTGGATTCAGAATTCCAAGTCCCAGTATGTGGAAACTGAATGACTGAAAACCTGGACTTATGTACACTAAATCCAAGATTACCATTTATTTGCATATTCCCTTTTCTCTGAGGTATAGCAGTCTCGGAGTTGGTATACATAAATTGGTCAGGGATGTGCAGGGGTCTTAACCCCCACACACACACACATAAAAAAAATCAGCAGAAGAGTGCTGTTCAATAATCTCTCTTTTCCTGCATTTTTGTTATATGTTTAGGGACTTAACATTGCATGTTCCTACATTTCAATAGAGAGCCATGCAGGTGTGATTAATGCATGAGACAGGCGAGAACTTAATGATGTTCATCGTGTTTCACTGTTGCGGTCATTACACTTGGGTTATCCTGCTGGCAGGCGACCCGCAGTCGGCCCGAGTTCCAAAGTCTTGGTCCGGCGTCGGTTGCGGTTTCCTCTTCCCTGACGTCAGTGCGCCAGGGGTATAAAAGTTGCAACCAACGCCATTTTCTCCAGTCTTTCTTGACGCGCGGTGCCCAAAGCAAAAGCAGTTCGCAAGTGCCGGTCGGCCGACTCCTGAGATTTTTAAAATTGAGTTTCAGAACCAAAGTCTTCAATAAAGCTAAGTACCCTGTTGGGGAAACTTTTTCTTGCTCCAGACTGATGTCAGTAAAAGTTAATAATTGTATTTCTTGTAGGAAGCAAATACCTCATAAAGACTTTCACTCTTACTGTATTCCTTGCCTAGGCCCTGATCACGACGTCACTAGTTGTCGGTTTTATGCTAGATTCAATAAACGCACTATTAAACGGTTTGATTTTGCTTTACATTATTTTGGCCGAAGGTTTAGTTACATAATGCCGTTGGAAAAAACGACTACCGGAATCTATAAAAAAAACGCAAAGACAAAGAAAAGGACAGGCATCCGAGGTCCAAAACTGACGACGAAGCCTCTACTAGGCCTAGGCAAGACACTGATTATGATTCCTCTGACCAGGTTTCTATTTCCTCTGACTCCTCTTCTGATCAGGGATATTCTCTCCCTCCCTATGAGGACTCTAATGCAGAAGAGTCCATACCTTCAGCCTCTCCGCCTGAGGATTATTCTTTTGGGGAAACCCTGCATACCATGAGGGAGCATTTCCATTGGGAGAGCCAGGATTATTCAGAATCCAAGAAAAGGCTCAGAGACTTCCTTTTATTGCCTCAGCACAGGCCCCTAGCTATCCCCCCTGTGCTTGATATTGTTGATGATGTTTTTTCTGAATCCAGTCTGTCTCCTGATTCTTTACCCCCTGCTCCAGTCAAGCCAGACAGCTATTACAGAGTCCCTGACTCTCATAAATTTCTTTACAAAAACCCTGCTGCAAACCCAGAAACAATTTCTCAGGGTCCAAAAGGGGTTAAGGCTTCCACTGCTAAAAATCCTGTCACCTCGGATAGGGATTCCAGAGCTCTGGACAGATGGGGGGAAAAAAGTTTACACTTCTGCTACTTTAGCTGTAAGAGCTTTAAACTGTCAGTTTCACATGCTTAAATACCAACAGTACCTCATGTCATTGTTAAAACAGAAAATGGTTTCAAATACAGAAGGTCCTGACAGTAAGGAAATGCAGGATTTATTGCATGCAGTTGAACAAGTGGGAAAGCATACTCTGCAATGTGGTTTTGATTCATTAGAGGCTTCTTGTAGAGCTGCAGTTACAGACTCTGTTATTCGTAGGCATGCTTGGTTGAAAGAACAAAGTTTACCTGACCATGTTAAAGTAAAATTATTGGTGCTCCATTACAGCATGATACTTTGTTTGGTGTTAAGGCAGAAGAGGTGTTAAAGAAAATGGAGGATAAAGCAAAGTCAATGCAGACAGTGAAAGATTTCTTACAGGTTCAACCACCTAGATTTAGCAGAAACTGGCCTTCAAAAAATTGGTCCTTTCCAATGTCAGACAGGCCACAAAGAGGCAGATACAGACGCCCAAGAGGCAGATCTCAGCCCCAAGGCTCCTACCGACCTAAACAATGGGGTGCTTCAGCCCCCAAAGGAGGGGAAGACAAATCACAGCCTTATAGGAAACAGTCTCAATGACTTCCCTCTGCAAATGCCAAGCACTTACCTTTTGACAGCAGGGGGGAAGCTAGCACTTTTCTCAAAAAATTGGCACATGATCGCCCAGGACCAGTGGGTGCTGAATATTGTTTCTCAGGGTTACAGGTTCCACTTCCACACGCTTCCAAAACCAAAAGGTATGCCAGACCTGCCACAAAACCAATGGGCAGAGGCACAAAAACAGATTGCTGCTCTTATGCACATGGGAGCTATTCAAAACGTTCCACAGCAAGAACAGGGATAAGGATTTTACTCAAGACTTTTCTTAGTACCCAGAAAGGACAAAGCCTGGAGACCAATACTGGACTTCTCAATCCTAAACACTTTCCTGGATGTTCCAAAATTCAAAATGTTAACACTACATCAACTTCTAACCATGCTGGGCAAGAAGGCTTGGCTAATTACTTTGGACCTCAAGGAGGCATACCTGCATGTCCCATTCAGACAATCTTGCAGAAGATACCTCAGATTCATAGCAGGCTCAATGTATTACCAATTCTCTGCACTGCCCTTTGTCTTATCTACTGCACCCAGGGTCTTAACAAAATGCCTGGCACCAGTAATTGCATTTTGCAGACAAAAAGGAATTCAAATGTATCCCTACTTGGACGACTACCTTATTCAAGCAGAGAGCAAGGACATTCTTCTAAAGCATCTGGCGTTTGTAAAAAAGATTGCTAATTTGCCTAGGGTACACAGTAAACGAAAATAAATCAAAACTAGTGCCCTCTCAAGGATAATATTCCTGGGTGCAAGCTTAAATACAACTGCCCAGATGGCTTATCTCACTCCAGACAAGCAAAGGCAACTGACTCATTACTTTCAAATGATGGCAACAAAAACCCAGCTCCCTGCAAGAAAAATTCTGCAGGCCCTAGGTTTCATGGCATTCCTGCATTCTACTAATTCCATATGCAAAACTGCATATGAGGAAACTACAATGGTATCTAAAAAGTGTTTGGACTCAGCATTGTCACAGCCTGGAGACAATCATAACTTTAATTCCCTGCCTACAACAAAAGTTTTGATGGTGGGCCCAGGCCTGTCACCACAACAAGGGACAGCCTTTCACTTTACCCACAGCCAGGCAGACAATAACAACGGATGCTTTGGATTATGCCTGGGGGGCACATATGGCAGGAAAATGTATTCAGGGCACGTGGCCCAAGGAACAAATGCATCTTCACATCAATTAAAAAGAGATGCTAGCTGTACAGAATGCCCTGACAGCTTTCAAGGACCTACTACATCTAGGACAACTATTAATAAAGACGGACAATACCACAGTTATGTGGTACATAAACAAGCAAGGGGGCACACATTCCTACCCCCTATGCAGGCAAGCCATGACTTTGTGGAACACAGCACTGACTTATCAAGTACATCTGCAGGCACAATTCCTGCCAGGAACAAAAAATACACTGGCAGACGAACTAAGCAGAAATCTCATGGATCCTCACGAATGGAAACTAAATCCACAAGTGTTCAGCATGATAACGAGGAAATGGGGACGCCCAGACATAGATCTTTTTGCCTCCCCTCACAATTACCAAATACAGAAATTCTGCACAAGAACTTATCACTCTCAAGCAGGGAAAGTGGATGCTCTGTCATTCAGCTGGAAAGGCCTGACAGCCTATGCCTTCCCTCCGATGCCTCTCCTTACCAAGGTACTCCTAAAAGTCAGACAAGAAAGGCCAAAAATTATCCTGATTGCCCCAGACTGGCCACGCCAGCACTGGTACCCAATCCTAAAGAGCTTGTCTCAAGGCCCAGCTTGGCCTCTACCTCAAATTTCTCATCTTCTGACAACAAAACAATCAGATTCTGCACAGTCAACTCAGAACCTTAAGTCTGGCAGCATGGCAGATAATGTAGCCACTCAGACTGCACCTCTCTCTAAAGCTGTTATGGATGTTATTTTAGAAGCCAGGAGGCCCAGCACTAGGAAATCTTATGCAGAAAAATGGAAGAGATTCTGTGCTTGGAACCAGGCACAAGGGCTCGAACCACTTGTCCTTAATATACCTCAGATTTTACAATACCTAACTGAGATGCTGGACAAAGGCCTATCTTTCTCATCAATTAAAATCCATGCCTGTGCCATTTCAGCTCATTACAATACGGAACCTCCTATTTTTTCACATCCTCTACTACGACAGTACCTCAGAGGGGCAAAAAATATAAGACCCCCAAGGAGAGCACCAGTACCAACTTGGGATCTCAATTTTGTTTTAGAAAAACTCACACTGCCTCCTTTAGAACCAGCCAGCACAGCTGATCTAAAATTCTTATCATGGAAAACTGCTCTGCTCCTAGCAATAACTTCATCAAGAAGAGTCTCAGAATTACAGGCATTAATGGCTGTGGAACCTTTAATCATTTTTCATCAGGACAAGGTCCCACTTAGGACAAACCCAACATTCATGCCAAAGGTGGTCTCCAATGTGGCCTTGAACCAAACCATTCATTTGCCTACTTTCTACCCAAATCCCCAGAATAAAGAGGAGACACTTCTGCACTCTTTTGGATATACACAGACAGCTACAATTTTACCTGGACAAAACAAAAGCTTTCAGAAAAAAACTGAGCAACTGTTTGTAGCCTATGCTGCAGGATCACAAGGAAAGCCTATTACAAAGTAGACAATTTCAAAATGGATAGGCCACTGCATCCGCTTCTGTTATGCACAGCATGGCAAACCCGTGCCTAAGGCCATTAGGCCTCATTCTACCAGAGCAGCAGCCACTTCAGCAGCTTTTCTCAGAGGAGTACCAACCAAAGACATTTTAGAAGCTGCAACCTGGAGTTCAGTGCACACTTTCACCAAGCACTACCACTTACCTCTCTATTCTAAATCCAGAGCAGGCTTTGCCACTGCAGTTCTGCAGGGCCTGGTAGCCTCTCCAAATCCAATTTAGACCCAGCCGCCCAACCTCAGCTTTGGGATTCTACCCAAGTGTAATGACTGCAACAGTGAAACACGATGAACATAGTACAGTTGTGTACCTACCATAAATGTAGATGTTCGAGTGTATTCACTGTTGCAGTCCAGGTTACCCACCCACCATCCCCCTTTTCATTGCTGGGACTTTTCTGTACTTCTCAACTCTATACAACCTATGTGGTGTATTTGCTTGTAGATGAAGGACATGTTTATAGTAATATATGCATGTTTTTTGGCATATTTTTATCTTTCCAGCCTTTCCTATTTGGGGGCACCTGACATCTGGGGCAAGAAAAACTGAAGAAAATGGCGTCGGTTGCAACTTTTATACCCCTGGCGCACTGACGTCAGGGAAGAGGCGACAGCAAATGATGCCGGACCAGGTCTTTGGAACTCTGGCTGACTGCGGGTCGCCTGCCAGTAGGATAACCCAAGTGTAATGACTGCAACAGTGAATACACTCGAACATCTACATTTATGGTAGGTACACAACTGTACTTTCTGGCATCTGACAGTGGTCCAGAATAGAAAAATCATGTGACATGAAGTGCTTCACAGGTGCAAATGATGGTGAAAAGGGAGCCCAGGCCAGTGGTGTCAAGAGATACAACTGCTTTCCCTGCCATTGTTCTTTCTGCCACTTATGAGTCCTTTACCTCCTCCATAGTCCGGGATCCACTCTATTTCCCTGTTCTACCAGCAGTTCAGTGCCTCCCCATGGGTTCTCGTAAAGTAAGTACTACAGGTTAGATTACTATGACTCTCCAGGCATGACTGTAAAATGGCATCTGATGTTGGGACATTCAAAATAGAAAGTAACTCTCCTGTTCTAGATGCACTTCCACTTCTGGTGCATGACCCGAAATTGTTTCCTGTTCCACCTTTGGCTGTGGAGATTCCTGTTACTTTTGCTTGTTGCTCCCAGGGTGACTTCCTGACTATTATTTTGAGGTCATTTGAGGACTAGATGACAGTGAAGTAGATGGCTGCTGTGAACTGACTTTGATTCATAGGGAATGGACGTGTGGTGATAGGATTCAAATTTCTTGTATAACTGATACTGTTGTTATGTTTCCTTTTGGCTGTGCTGAGTTGATTGTGGAGTACTTTGGTTTGCAGTACTGAAACTACAACAACTCCTTCCATGCCTTCAGCTATATGGATTATTTATAAAAATAGAGACAGCCCTCATCAGCCTTCATCTCCTCTCTTCTTCCCAACACGGAGAAAGAGGAGGCATACACAAACCAGATTACATCGTCCCCTTGGTCTTGGTACAGAGTCTGCGATGAGGACTCTGTCTTTTGGGCCCTGTTCCAGATAAAGTTTTTTGTTGTGATACGTAATGTAGTGAATGATCATTTTAAATGGGTATCTTTATGGAGTGATTCTTCCCCAGGGAAAAGACATATGCAGAACTGCTGAAGCTTGACAGACCTAATGCACAGTATTTGTGTGTGCATGTACAAGTACCTGCTAGGTTGACTTGTGTCTGTGATGTATAACTGTTAGCTGTATGTCTATGGATATGTAAATTAAACACTTTCATATTGTCATTTGTTCAATTTCTGTGCTATGTCGTGGCTTCCTGTGAGATTGGATTGTGTCTTAATTTGGTCTCACATGGCTCACTTGTAGTTGAATACCTGATTGATTGCATAGTGTGACTTTCTTTTGTTGAGCTTGTGAAACTCATGAGGGGACAGCAACCCCAAGGTTATGTAATCTGTAAGTATTTTCAGAGAAGTGGTAGTGAGGACTGCAGGTGAGGCTTCCTCCTTGGAATATGCTGCTTTTGTGTTTTCGGTTGAAATTGTCATTTTTCCATTGTGAATGTCATTATTTTATGTTTCTTGGTCCAATTTAGTTTGATGACACAGTATGAATCCTTGAAAGGGGGTCCCTAGACCAGTACTCCTACATAGTAAAAAATTAGGTTTTGCAATTTTACAGTGAAAGGGGTCCCTGAACCAGCGCACCTACATGGTAAATAAAAAAAAATCAGATTTTGCAGTGTATGGGAGCAGTTTAACTGTCTGTATAAAAACCTTGTGACTGACCTTTTTACAGTTGACCTAAATGTTCCAAATGGGTCTAAAAAGCAAGCAAACATTTGCACTCTACCAAATAACAGAAAACGTACCATGCTTGTCAGTTTTGGTAAAAGTTAGTATACATTTGTTGCCCTGGTCATTGAGACTGTAAACTACCAAACCTTACGTGATTCTGTACTGTGTCTGAAAGGCATTGCCAGTGGTTCCCTTTGTGATGTTTCTGTACCAGGAGGCACAGTCTTCATCTAGCATATTTTATGAAGTTTTGTGCACCACTGAAGTGAAAACTGAAGTGTGAAATTGGAAAAAAGTCTGACTGCACACAAACTCTTCTAGCATTGCTAGCTGCATTGGAAAATCTGTGAGTGAGTTGAATAGATTGTGTCTAACCTGCAGTTACTACTTGATTTGCAGATTTCTGATTAGTTATTTACTGCACATGCAGGCTTGGATAGACTTATTGCAGTATATGTGCATTTAGATTTGCAGAAGTTAATTCATTCATAAAGCTAGTAACATCAGATTTCAGTATGCCATGGACAGGCAAACTTTTTCAATTTGAGAGTCGAATTTTATATTCGTAATTAATTATTTGATATTAATAGTTTTCTAGGGGCACTTTATTAATTCTTCTGGAGGGCTGCACAGTGGTCTTGTGAAAAATTTAAGTTGGTAAAATGAAAATTTTCTCACAAAATTCTGGAAAGGCTGTTAGGAAGATGCAAATGTTGTTGGCACTACATGTCATGGTGAAAAATCATACACTGTAAATAAGAATGTTTTTTTTTTTTTTTTTTTAGAAAAATCTTTCTTTTTTGTAAATAATAATCCCCTGCCCCTACTGTTAACTTACATAAAGGTGTAAACACAAGAAGACCCATAAGACATTAGTAGTTGTCACTATCCCCACCCACCCTCCCACTCACACAGAAAACGCAATTGCCTCAAACTGTTGCTTTTGTTTTCTAAAGGCTACTTACAGGGGAAAAAATCCTGTCAATTTGGATACCACCTTTGGGTCTTCGTAGAAAATAGGCCAGTGGCCTAGTAGGACTAAACTAGTCAAAAAAAGGTGGATGTTAGGATAGAGCTTGAGAAAGCGAGAGAGATAGACAGACCTAGATTTCAGAGATGGATAGATAAAAACAGACCAAGTTTCTTATAGGTATAGAAACATCTTATAACCATTTTCTTATAAAACTGAAATCCTTTTCTCTACCATTAACTTATTTGTGGATAAAAAAAGAGAATACAGACCATGCAGAGTAATAGTTATGACCAGGTCCATTCACCATTTGTATAACCTTTTCCCTCTTCAGAAAATTTACTTTTTTTTATCAGTTCCACTCAGTGTGTGCAACACCTCCCTCTCTTGCGGCTGGATTACACCAGTAAAAGCAAATGATCACAGTTTAAAATTTGCAGTTACCTCCTGGCCTTAAAACACACCCGTTTCCAACACTTGTGTAAAAGTCACTGTTTAAACATAATGCCACTTGCTAATGGCATGTACTGATAGAATCGGTACAGAAATCACCAGGTACATTTTGTGCTCCCTTGCTGTGCTGCCTATGTTCCATCTAATGCTGTGGAGTTGTATCTGATTCCTGCATGACCCTGTGAACAGGTAACATCTACAGACATTACTAGGCAAGTAGGGAGCAGAAGATGTCCTTCTATTCAGGGTTGCAGTATTCCTTACATATGGGTTGTATTATGCTATCGACCTGATGTCCGGTTTGTATACAAAAGCTTCAAGCTACTGTCTGTATGTGGGACGTCACATGTACGCTCAGGGAACATCAGCCATAAAAGGCATGTCCGCACATACCAGCCTCAGAACTTTTTCACGGCCATTCGGAAAGGTTGACTCATATGTTTGGAATGCCATTGGAATCTGCGTTTTGTTCCTCAGCTTCAGAGAAGTACCCCATTGAGGATTTATTTGCTTGCTTCTGCCTTTTGTTATTGTTAATGTCATCCAGAAAGGACAAGTGTAAGTTTGGAAGGCAAATTCCACATAAGTATAGTCATGAGCTCTGTTTGTTTTGTTTAGGGCCTACCCATGACCATTGGTCCTATTCTGTCAGGCCTTCGTCCCTAAAACGTTATATAGTCATCTGTCTGCTTTAAAAGTGTATCGTGAAAACCAGGGGCTTAAATGTCTAGCTAGGGAATCAATGGGTTCCGCAAACTCCTCTGAGCCATCCGTGAAGAGGAAGGTGGGCAAAGCTTGGCCTGAATCCTCTTCAGCTGCACCTTCTCTCTCTCAGGTATCCCTTGAGGTTGGTGAAGACCTGGTGGTACGGTCAGATGTAGGATCCGTCTCTCCAGTAGGAACTGCAGTGGAGGCTGTCAGGAGTCTGGCTCTGAGCATGTCTGAGGCCATGCAGATGTGTGGTTCGGGCAATTTGGGGGAACCACGGCTTTTGATTTCTAGGAACTCGGGAACTGCTCTGGTTTAACACAGAATTACCACAGCAGGTAGCTCCAGAACAGTTGATTTTCAAAATGATGAAGGCTACTTGAAGAATATTAAGGCTTCCACTCACTCAGGCAAGTAATGTTGAATAGTCCTGAAGCTAATATTGACATCTCCACCACGTTGCCTGTTTTAAACGATTGGAAACCGAATCATTTCACAATGGACACTAGCTCAGTTAATTCTGGCCACCATCTGGAAAAGCATTTGACTGTGAGATGTTGCTTTTATTAGACAAATTCTTATTTTCCTTTTAAAAGACCCAGTTAGAGAACTGTTATCTACTGAAGTCTATAGAGGCTGGATGTGTCCCGAAAGGGTTGAGACTTTGGCGCTACCCCAATGGGGCAGCTGACAATCCTGATATGCTCAAAGAACTTCACCAAAAGTTTTGACAGAGTGGGTTGTGACATTATGAGAGTAATGGTGAAGTACAACAATGTGGAATTGGAGAAACTGTCCAAAAAGGTGGACGACCTTGATAAAAAGATTTGTGAGGCCCTACTGTTTCCAACATACAAAACTCATTATTTCCATATACTCAATCGCATTGACAAGCAATGTAAAGACATTCTTAGTAGGAAAGTTAAAAAGTTTAATCATGAACTAGAAAAGTATCCAAAGGTATTGTATACCCCAAACCTCCTGGTTTCCCAGGTAACAAGTTTGTTTTTACCAATCGTGAGCCTGTTATTCAGAAGTTCCACCCCTTAGTCAACAAGAACATATTCAGTTAATCAAGAGGAGGCGTTCCCTTTAAATAATGGTGGGGTAAGGAGATCGGAGAGACTCAGGAATCAAGAATTTCCCCAGAAAGTTGATTGAGGGGAAGAGAGATATATGAGAGAATGGGTGAGGCCGAAACGGCAAGTATGGAACAGGAGATAATTGAATCAGTGTCTTTTCAGGAAGATGAACCTGAGGAGTCACATTCCAACTTTGTGCCTACATTTGATGCAGTATATAACAACCAAGGTGACTTTTGTATTTGCAACTTTTTTCTAGAGGATTAACTAATGCACATGCTAATTTGTTTGCCAAAGGTCTTTCTTTTGTGCCCGCTCGCAGGGCTGATTTGGTATGGACTTTAATTGATTTAAAAATGTACTGTCGGAAGCTGAATTTGTCATTATGGTTTCAGAATAGTACGAGAGGGGGTAAATGAAGGCAGTTTAATTAGGCCAAGTTGTTTTAATCCCCCATTAAACAACACGGTACAGCAATTTAAAATGTTTGTGAGCTTGACATCTGGCTCATCTTGGGTAAGGCTTGTAAATGTGATTTTGACAACTTGAATAGGATAGAAAAGCAGTTGTTAAATGAAGTGAGCAAAAACAAGCAGTTACAGGTTATGAAGCCTGATAAGGGGGTAGGCTTGTTGCAATGGAGCAAAGTGATTATTTGAATATTATGAATAAACATTTAATGTCTGAAATGTGTTGTGAAGTTTCTTTGAACAAGATTAAAATAGCATATTTGAAAATTGATTGTATGTTAGAGGACATGCTCATGCAAGGGCAAATATCTGAAAGGGAATATCATTATATGTTGAATTCTAAACCTTCAGTAGCTAGAATTTTTGGTATTACCAAAATTCATTCCAACATGAACAATCCCCATTTTCATCCTGTAGTGGACGGGGCTAGATCAAAAATGTGCTTTATTGCAAATTTTTTGGATATTGTATTAAAAGATGGTTTGAAAAAGACCAAATATGTAAAATATTTGTGACACTTTTTAGGTAAGATGAGTGAGGTTATTTTTGATTCTGAATTAATTTTTGTCACCATTGATGTCAAGAGTTTATTTTTAGTTATTCCCCACCAAATTGGCTTACAGTGGTTTGGAGAACAATTCATTGTTTACAAGTTGAAAATTGGAGAGTTAATGCCATGGTAAACCTGATGGAGTGGTATTAGGAAACAACTTCCTATATTTTGAGGGGCAGCACTATAGGCAAACTACTGGTGTTGCAATGGGTGCAGCATGCACCCCCTTATTTGAAAATTATGTTATGGTCCAATGGGAGGATTTATATATTCTCAATAGTCAATACCAACAATGTTGAGTCATGTACACCCATTTCCTGGACGATATTTTTTATCACCTGGAGGGGTACTCATGACAGGTTGAACGAATTCTTGCAATACATTAATAACACAGTGGATTTTTTTAACGTTTTCAGCACACTGGGATGAAAATAAAATTAATTTTTTGGATGTGGAAATAAGTAAAGATGTGGTGAATGATAGATTTGTTTCTACTATCTATCGTAAGCCTACCTTCTCAAATATTTACCTACATTATACAAGCTGGCATCCCTTACATGAAAAGAAGTCAGTTGTTAAGGGACAGCTTGTCAGGATTGCGAGAATGGTGTCAGAATATGACATGTTCCAAAAAGAATGTGAAATTGTGATAAGCATGTTTATGAGAAGAGGGATATCTCTTGGAATTTTTGGAAGACATCCAAAAGGAGGCCTTAGTTAAAAGAGAAAAAATTTTATTTTATGCCCATACTTCGGTGTGGTAACCCTAATAAAAATACAGAACAAACTCAAATCATGGTTGTTGAGTCGAGAGTTACTCTCAATAGAGAAAAAATAAATATTTCCACTTATAATTCGGACAGTCAAGCTATATGTGCAATTTTGAGAAAAAAATGGGATGTATTTAAGGGTGATGCACATGCTTTTTCAAAGCTGGGCAGCAAACCTACAATTGTTTACAGGAAAGGCGAGTCAATTAAAAAATGTTTAGAAAAAAGAGTGGAAGAGAAATATATAGCAAATGCAGGAATGAAAAAGTGCGGTGCATGTTCCCAGTGTCCACACATTCAGTGTGGAACTGATTTCATAGTTAGTGAATTTGTGTACAGGGTAGAAGGTAAATATAATTGTAGCAGCAAAAATGTTGCGTATTTAGCTCAGTGTCAACAATGTCCCGCATTTTATGTGGGGAAGACCTCAAGGAGGTTAAGGGATCATATATGGTGCTGCAGTAGCGTTGTCGCCTCACAGTAAGACGCTGACCAGTTCGACTCTCAGCTAGAGCGTCTTCTGCGTGGAGGCATGCGTGAATGGGCGTACCTTCGTTGAAGGTTGTGCTTTAGGGCTGGCAACTCAGCACGTAAAAATCAACTGCCAATCATTAGCGGACCGGAGGTCCGCTGTGGCGACCCCTAACCGGGAAAAGCCGAAAGACGCAACATATACGAGTATCTACAGGACATAAAAAAACAAAAGAATACCAATGCCCTTTTTAAGCATTTGAGCTCTAATTAGGGTCATGTTTTTCATTTTTTATCTATAACTAAAATTGTGAAAGATGCACAGGGTTGGGTAGTTGACGAACATCTTGAGGCATGTGAGCTAAAATGGCAGTTAAAATTAAATGCAACCCAATACCTTGGTCTCAATGAGGCATTATCTATTAGCTCAATTTTAAAATTAAAGTATCTGAATTTTTTGTGATAACTCATTGGTTAATTGATTTGAGTGTGTTTTTGAATGTAAATGTATTTAATAACAGAGTAGAATGTAGTAATGAGTTCTGAAGAAGTTCCAACTGGAATGAAAGTGCTTAACTCGTACATTTTATGGTTTTAATAAATATTTTTTTAATATTCTTCAAGTAGCCTTCATAATTTTGAAAATCATCTGGTGTTCTGCAGCTACCTGCTGTGGTAATTTTGTGTTTATCCAGTTTGTGTTGGTTTTACTAACTGCTTCAGTTTCCTTGCAACAAGAAGCTTCGGCCATTCGGCCTATGTCAGACCTTGCTCCTGCATCAGAGAGACCTGCTAAAAAAGAGACAAAAGACTAAACATTCTGTAGTACCTTCTACCCCTATGTCAGACTAGGAAATTTTCTCTCACGGTCTTAAAGCCTTGATGGCCCTCAGGCCTCCGGCTTCAGCTTCTCATCTTCCCCAGTACTGCCATCGAGTTCTCAAGAATCGTTCTCTGCTATCCCAGCCCAGGATTCTGACTCAGGGGGGTCTTCCTCTGATGAAGACTCCTTAGCATATTCCACCCAGATAACCTTCCCCCTTGGAGTATGCTTCCCCAGAAGAGGAGTCAAGTTGAGTAGACTTGCCCATGGAAGAACTCTCTTTTGGTGAGACAATTAATAAGATGAGGGAATTGTTTAAGTGGGATTCTTCTCAAATTTCAGAGAAACAAAAGAGATACTATGACTGGCTTCAGGTGGAGGCCCCTGTACCTGCAGCTGTCCCTCCAGTGCTTCCAGCCTTCCTTGATGCCTTTGCTTCATCTTCCAAAACCCCAGATTCACAGGCACCATCTCCCAAAAGACCTGACCATTTCTATAAGGCCCTTGAGGATTGAAAATTTCTTTTTAAATATCCTTCAACCGACTGAGCTCTAGTATCCATCACTTATGACAAAGCCTCTCGGGTTGTGCCTTCTACAGAATTACTCCCTTTAGACAAAGAAAGTAAAATTTTAGAGAGGTTAGGTAAGAAGGTCTACACTTCTTCAACCCTTGCAATCAGGGACATTAATTACCAGACTTGTACGTCTAGGTATTCTCAAGCTTTGCTATCCCAAGCTTTTCAGGCTCTGTCTCAACTGCCAGATTCAGAAGTTAAGTCCTTGGCTCTTTCTCTTTTAGCTGTATCCTCACAAGTTTCTAGGCATTCCAGTAAATGCAAGTATGATGCTATCGAAGCTTACTGCAGGTCTGCAGCTTCTGTACTGAGGAGATGCTGTCGGCTACGTCTACAGGCTCTTCCAGATTACATCAAGGCAAAACTGCTTGATGCTCCATTGGATAATTCTAGTCTCTCTAGAAAAGCTGCTGCTGCTGCAGAGCTCTTTAAGACTCTCAAAGAAAAAGGTAAGGAGCTCCAGGACTTAAAGCACCTGTTAGTTTCTCCAGTTCCTAAATTTCATAGGAACTTTCCTGCTAAAACATTTTTATTAGGAAACCTTCCAGCTCTTCCTCTTCTCCAGCCCCCTTGGGTTCTCAGCCACATAGACCTATTAGGAGACCTCCTCGGTCTAAAACAGTTACTTCTGCTCCATCTACTCAGTGGCCCTTTCAGTCCAGACCAGGCTCTCTGTGACGTCCACCTCCAAAGTCCAAGTCATACCCCTCTGTCTCTTCACCTTTCTCTTTCCGCCTGGAAGAAGATCACCCAGGACTCCTGGGTGATATCCATTATTCAAAACAGCTATTTCATGGCTTGGAAGTCTTTTCTCCCCTTTCAGGGGATTCCTCAACTGCCCTCAGACCTACTACTTCTGTTTCCTCAGCTGCTAGCTCAGCTTTCTGTACAGGGCACCATTCAAAAAGTCCCTTCAAATCAACAAGGAAAGGGATTTTAGTCCAGAATGTTCTTAGTTCCAAGAAAAGAGGGTCCTTGGAGACCCATTCTGGATCCCTCAAAGTTGAATACCTTCCTGGTGGTGCCTTCTTTCAGGATGCTATCACTACAGTCTCTTCTCTCTCTTGTGTCTCCTCAAGCCTTTTTAGCTTCGCTGGATCTAAAGCATGCTTTCCTGCATATTCCTATTCTCCCTCACTTCAGGAAATTCTTATATTTCTCAGTGGGTTTTTGCCACTTTCAGTTTTCTCCCTTGCCTTTTGGTCTTTCTACTGCTCCCAGGGTTTTTACAAAGTGTCTGGCCCCAGGTATTGCCTTCTTTCTTCAACTGTACCCTTACCTAGATTACCTGCTTTTTCTAACCAGCAGTCCAGACTTTCTGCTTCAACACCTGGATCTAGCTATTCCCTTTCTACAAGGCTTGGGGTCAGAATAGATTTGATGATGATATTTCTTCCTTCAGAAAAAGCTCTTTCTCTCACAGCATTTATGGCATCTGTTCTACCTCTTTCTTCCATCACTGCCAGTGTATTCCTCAGACTTCTTGGGTTCATGGCCTCTACAATCCCCATGTTGCCCTTTGCAAAACTTCACATGAGGAAGTTCCAGTGGTTTCCAAAAACTGTCTGGTCCCCAGCATGCTCATCCCTTGGACACTGTCATTCCCTTTCTTCCATGCTTGAAAAAAGAGCTAGGGTGGTGGATGCAGCAACTCAATCATAATCCTAGTTTACCTCTTCAAATTCCTCAACCAGTACGGGAACTTTATACAGATGCTTCAGATTTAGGATGGGGCGCAATATTTGCTTCCACAGAGGTTCAGGGACTATGATCACCTGCTGAGAGGAGAGATCACATAATATCAGGGAAATGAGGGCTTTGATTCTAACCTTACAGGCATTAGATCCCCTGCTTCTTCCATGACTCCTCAAGATTCTCACGGACAACACTACAGTCCTTTGGTACATAAGCAAGAAGGGGTGTACAAAATCTCATCTTCTTTGTTGCCTAGCAATCAAAGCATGGGAGTTGGCTATTCAGTACAAGGTCTCACTACATGCAGTGTACCTTCCCTCTGCTCAGAACTGGGTGGCAGACACTGAGCAGATCTGTGACACCATCCCACAAGTGGATGCTTCACAGGATGTGTTCCTGGATCTAGTTCCCCGATGAGTACTCCAGAGATGGATTTATTTGCTTCTCCTCAGAACAGACAACTTCCTCTTTTCGGTGACAGGGTCCCTCTCCCTCAGGCTTGGAAGGTGGATGCCTTGTCATTTTCATGGAATGGGATGTTTCTTTATGCATCCTCCCTTCTCTTTGATTCAGAAAGTTCTACTGAAAATTTTACAGGACAAACCAAAAATCTTGTTAGTGACTTCCTTTTGGCCAAGACAGCATTGGTTCCTCCTTCTTCTGCAATTACCTAAGGGCCATCACTACAGGTTACCTCACTGGATGGACCTACTCACTCAGGACAAGGGATCTCTGATTCACCCGCACTTGTCAGCTCTTCACCTGACCTTGTGGGTGATAAACATTTGATTCCTTTTAGGCACCTATTCTCTAAGGACATGCTTAGGGTTTTGCGGGAGGCCAGGAAACCCACTACTAGAAAATCTTACATTTCCAAATGGACAAGATTTTCTATCTGGTGCTAAAAAAGGAAAAAAGACCCCTTTTTGGTAGATATTCCTTTGGTGTTATCTTACCTGTGCGAGTCACGCAACAGCCCCTTTCTTTTTCTTCTGTTAAGGTCCACTGCTCCGCCTTGTCTGCTTGCCTGCCTTTAACTCCTCCATTGGCTTCCAGGCTGGAAGTTAAACTTTTCTTAAAAGGCATCCTACATATTAATCCTCCCAGGAAACCGATTCCTTCTCCTTAGGATCTTAATTTTGTCCTGGAGAAGTTGACTCGGGCCTGTTTTGAACCAGCAGCCTCAGCGTCTCTGAAATTTTGCCCTTTGAAGATAATGTTTCTGGTAGCCATTACCTCTGCCAGAAGGTTTTCTGAGATCCAGTCATTAATGGCTTCACCACCTTTCCTAGTCTTCCGGACAGGGTTTCTTTGAGAGCTTATCCATCTTATGCCTAAAGTGGTCAATGACCTTTCCTTAAATCAAGCTGTCCAATTACCTGCCTTTTTCCCATATCCTCAATCTCTTAGTGAGGGAATTTTGCATTCCCTAGATGTGCACAGACAGTTTAGTTTTTGTCTTGACAAAACTAAGTCTGTCAAGAAATCTGATAAGAGTTTTCGTGTACTTTCATCCCATGGCTCTGGGTTTGCCTGTTTCTAAGAAACTGTCTGTTGATGCATTTTTAAAGCCATTCTGTTTTTTTTGGGGTTTTTTTTTTATCAATTTCATGGGAGTGCATTACCCTCTTCGGTTAAAGCCCATTCCACTAGATCAGTTCCATCCTCGGGAACTTTCTTCAGGTGTTTGGATACACAATCCATTCTGGTAGCTGCCACTTTGTCATCTGTTCATACTTTTACAAGACATTACAAGCTGGATAATTTTTCCAGGGCCAGAGAAGGTTTTGCCAGAGCAGTCCTGCATGGATTTCTGGAATTTTTTTCTACCTAATTTCTCTTTGTTTCATCCCCTCCGTAGGTTCCTTTTTAGCTTTTTCACTCTCCCATATCTAAGGAATACTGCAACATTGAATAGAAGGACGTAGAATAGTTGTGTAAAATCTTACCATAACCATAGATGACCTCCTCTTCTATGTTGCAGTATTCTATCCCACCTGCCTTCCCCTACATCTTGCTCTTTATTTGGGTGACTGTTCTTTGGCCCTCCTTTTGGAGTTTCCTCATGGGGCTACTTTTTTCTGAGGATGGTATGTGTGGATGTCCCTTTTATGGTTGACGTTTCCTGAGCCTACGTGCGATGTCCCACATACAGACAGTAGCTTGAAGCTTTTGTATACAAGCCAGATGTCGGGTCGATAGAATACAACCCGTAAGTAAGGAATACTGCAGCATAGAAGAGAAGGACATCTATGGTTATGGTAAGATTTTACACATCTATTCTTTGAGTGCCAGGCCTTTATTCAGTATTGGACACACCTCACACATCTACGAACAATTCAGAGTCACTGTTCCTCCTACCACATGATATAAAGGACTGTAATAACAAAGGTAAGAAAAGCACTAGTATTTAAAACTTATCAGGGTCCTGTTGTAGCATTGAGTGATATATAGCAAACCTCCATTGTACCTTATTGCTGTTTTAACATTGCTTCCCCCACAGTTAGCTTTCAAAGCCAAATCTAGTATAAGGTGTCCATGTTTAGAAGTTATCCCCCTGGTGTGTTACATTTGGTGGCTAATGATGAGGCAATGATCTGTTTAATAGACAGAAATACCTGTATTAAAAATTATTCATATTGGATGAACAAAAAAAAAAATCTACTGATAATGGACTTAGACAGAGAACATACAACTGAATCTGCCATAAGTAAGCTGGAATGTAGTACAGTTATTCCCATGTATATTCTTGTTTCTTGTATTGATGTGCTTTGGCCACTATGATATTAGTGTTAAGAAGATCTTTTGTGGCTTGCTAAAAATGCTTTTACAAATAACTCTGCAGGGCTAGTGTCAGAGTGTCTTCATGGCAACAGTACTGAAGTCTATATCAACATAAAAAAGCATCAGCTGAATGAAAATTATGAAGAGTGATTGACACTGCCTTAATGTAACGAGCACCCCCCCAATAAAAATGCAATCAGTTTCCACTTTTTCATGTCTTGAGCTCTTAATGTGACTTACTGCAGTCAGCGGAGACAATGTTATTTCAAATTGCAGTTTTAAAGCATGGCTAGCCTTCTACAGTTGAATTTACAACCTGTAACAGCCTTGGATCCAATGACTTGGGAAAATGACAAACACCTTCCATACGGTGGGAGCAGCAGGAACGATATTTAATATAGAATCCAAACATGCACTGTGAAGCATGGCACAAGTTGGAGAACTGCTGTGTCCAAGAAAAGCAACACAGTTGTATTAACAGCAGTTTCTTACCAAAATCACTGCCACCTCGAGTTGCCAGTGTTACAGTGTAAATCCCTCTCATTGTGGCGTTTAATTGAGGGGTCTGTAATTGGTAGGACATGGAGTATGCAGTGAAGTGTAGTCTGCTACTGTGAGATGTGAGTAGGAGCTGTGAGCAAAAATGCTTCTACTCACATCTCACAGTAGCAGACTGATTTACTGCTTTGTGAGACACATAAATTAATAGGTGATCAAAATGAGAACAGTCTGCGGCCATGGGTTGCCGACATTTGTAGTATTCTGTTAATGTTAGCTGAATTCTGATTGGTCAGAGACTGCTTGTACATTGGGTTATCTATGGTCTTCAGAACACTTAAAATATTAGAACTCATTTTTGTGAGAGGCAAATATGTGTTGTAAGAAATGTACTGCCTTTAAAGCTCTTTCAGTGATTTTTTTTTTTTTTTTACATAGCAAATTAAAGTACTGTGGTAGCGTTGTCGCCTCACAGTTAGACGTTGACCGTTCGATTCTCAGTTAGAGTGTCTTCTGTGTAGCGACATGCATGAATGGGTGTTCCTTCGTTGAAGGTTGTGCGTTAGGCCCGGCAAGCCAGTACATAAAAATCTACTGCCAATCATTAGCGGCCCGGAGTTCCGCTGTAGCGACCCCTAACCGGGAAAAGCCGAAAGACACAAACAAACGTAGCAAATTAAACTTTTTTTAGTGACTTTGGGTCATTTGTTGGGAGTACAAATGCACTAATTTTGAAGATAACTTGGCAAGTTACTTATCATGATGTGTCTTGTCAGAGGTAAGCTTGCACTTCTGTGTTTCAAATAATCCTGACAGAAAACAGTTGTCAAAGAACTGAAATCACAAGACCTTAATCCCTCTAGGAGGAAAAATACTAAACTTGCATGAGCAGCTGACAAGGTTGGCATGAACATTATAAAACACAGTAAAGACAACAGTGATTTCTGAATCCCTGCCCCTAGAATTCATTGAAAAGCCATCCCTTTTATTGCATTTTTTTCTTACTATCCCTTGTATTGCCCTTCTTTCTTACATTTGCTGTCTGTCAGTGTAGTACCTGTAATTTGGTGTGGGTGGAAATAATGGGTGAGCCAAGTACCAGCAATCCATCTTTCTGCCAACACTGTAGACCCATTACTTATGTTCTGCCCTTTCCTAAAATTCGGGTTTTTAGGCAGATCCTCAATTTCATGCAGGATTGACATCTATTTTATTGTGGTAAGCATGGCTTTAGATTTTGATTTATCACTGCCACTGCCTTTTTTCAGGTTACGAACCACATTTTTACAAGCACTGGTAATGGGCTTCTCATATTCATTGATCTTAAATGTGCCTTTTTGATAGATGACATTCTCTTGTTTGTTTTATGCAGGCTTCTCAAATCACTTAATTGGTTTTAAGCGTTCTTCAGCACTGCTGTATCTAATCCTTTCTTTCCTCATACTGAGGTCCTGCAAGGATTTATTGTTGTCCCCATCCTAGTCCTACTCCCACTGTGCCTTCTATTGACTTTGCTAGCACATAGCTGAAACACTGCTAAGAGAAAAGGTATAAAGAGTATGGAAATCCAGAACTCCTTTATATTTAGATTCTCACTGACAATTTGCATTGTTTTTAGAAAGTAGACAGGAAATCAGTGGTGCTACAGTCAACACCCCCATTAGGGTTTACTGTACTGTTGCAACATAGTTTAAGTATGTAATTGGCTCCTATTCATGCTTCACTCCATATTGGGCATCCAGTCTAGGAGAACAGAATTTGTTTTGTATTCTGTGCAGTGCATGTTATGGACTTTTCAGGGATTTGAATGTGTTCTTCACATTCTGTTCATGTTATAAATTTCTGCATAGTAAACTTTATACTGAGCAGAGTGCAGTTATGTGAGCAAACCCACAGTGATAGGAAATGCTGACTAATAGAATAATTGCTAAAGGGCATGCACCCCCCCCCCCCTTATAATCTTGGTGCTCAGAGTTGAATCTGGTGGTCAGTTTATATACACTTAGCACTATATATGTTTCAGACTTTATGGAATCTGAGATTATTCTGTTTGAAAAACATGTACCCATTATCAGTTAATTTGTATCAATCGTAGTCTTTCGGTTGGAATTGTATTTTGGAGATTTGATAAAATCTTGCCTATTTTACCTTTTTTTGTGGTTTTGCATTTGCTGGATTAAGCTTTTAAGACTCCATTGACCTTCGACCTTCCCTGGGGACATTTCATGGTATGCTGGCTATTTCTGCATCTTTCTTGAGCAGCAAAGTAAGCACATAGTAGTATATGCAGTATAGTCTTTTATATAGCCATGCTTCCTGTAATAAACACAGCTGAAGACTGCAAACCACTGATCCCCATTTAACTGCCTAATGCGTAGTTCTGGGAACGACCAATATTAATGTCTAGTCACTTCCATTCAGGTTATGAATTCCTTCAGTAGTGTTTCTACTGTTCAAACTTCTGCTGGTACCTTGAGTACTTTAACACAGTTGTAATGCTACTTATTTGTAGTTCTCCCTTTCCTGATCTTATAAGGATTTGTTCAGAGATTTCAAGGGATGAAAAAAAGATTTTAATCCTTGTCGTCTAACAGAATTGTTTAATTTATTCTTCTTCTAGGAAGAATCATCCTACATTTTTGTTGGGGTAACCCAGGAGGCAGAAAGAGAGGAGTTTTATGATGAAACACGCAGGCTTTGTGACCTTAGGCTGTTCCAGCCTATCCTGAAGGTAATTGAACCAGTAGGGAACCGAGAGGAGAAAATTCTCAACCGAGAAATTGGTAAGTGCTTTTTACATTTTCTGTTAGAAATTTAGGAGAAATTAGTAAAAGACTGCAAGACTAGTCTTCAGAACAATTGTTGAGGTTGACCACTCTGTTTAAATAGTTTTCATTTTTTAGTGTCATGTCAGCACCTTTTAATAAGTCTTAACCTTCAAAGTCTGGGATTCATGCATAAGTGTTGTGCAGGCATCCAACATTAAATTTAATTTAGCCTTGGTTTAATTTCTCCGGTTGCTTAGGTTTTTACATAACATAAGAATGAACCCAATTCCTAAGTCTGTGCATAATTAAAGTTCATGATATCAGTTTTGCTTCAGTCTTTCACGTTTGATACAAGTGCTCTTCTCAGCACCTGCAGTATACCAAGAATTTCCTCTTTTTGCAGTTTATAAGGGGTTACTTTTATCAGTAACATATTTAGATATGTTTGATGATGTTCTTCGTGCATACAGCTGCAGTCATAACAGATGGATGGGGGTTATCCTGCCGACAGGCGGGTCCTCGGTCGGACGAATTCCAAAGTCTAGGTCCGGCGTCGGTTGTCGTCGCTTCTTCCCTGACGTCAGTGCGGCAGGGGGTATAAAAGAGCCAGCCGACGCCATCTTCTCCAGTCTTTCTTGCCGCACGGTGCCCGAAGCAGAAGCAGTTCACAAGTGCCGGTCGGCCAGCTCCTGAGATTTATGAAAATATTTCAGCCGAAGTCTTCTTGAAAGCTAAGTACCCCGATGGGGAAACTTTTCTTGCCTCAGATCGATGTCAGACAAAGTTAATAATTGCATTTCATGTGGGAAGCAAATACCGCATAAGGATTTCCACTCTTTCTGTATTCCTTGCTTAGGCGCAGACCACGACGTCTCGGCCTGCCGTTTTTGTGCTAGGTTCAACAAACGCACTATTAAGCGTCGGGCGGAGTTCGCCCTTCACTATTTTGGTAAAAAATTTAATTATATTATGTCGTTGGATAGTCCGACTCCAGTTTTGAGTAAAAGACGCAAAGATAAGGACTGACATACGAGGTCCGCGACTTCTACTGACACCACGCTAAGGCCGACTACCGGTTCTCAGCGAGGCGCCTACGCAGTCCCTGAGTACCGATGACACTTCATTACCGATGTCTTCAGTACCCGAGGTCGCAGGCTCCTCTGTCCCCATTCCAACTACAGATACCGACGCCATTCTTGGTGGGGAAACTCAGAGTTTAGACAGGCCTGCCATTTCTCAAGGTGTCTTCAGGCCTTCCTCCTTCTCTATTAAAGCTTTCACAAAATCTAAAGCAACCATGAAAACTAAAAAACAGGGACCTCAGACCCCCTCTCAAGGCCCCATGCCTAAAAAACAGATGCTCAAAATGGCTGAGGATTTGATTACTCTTATCGGGGATTCTCAACCCCCCTCGGACAAAAGGCCCAGATTAGAGGAAGACTACCCTTCCTCAGATCAAGCCTCTATTACCTCTGAACATTCTGAGGACCAGGACTATACCTATTCTCCTTTTGAAGACTCTGATGCAGAGGAGTCTATTCCCTCGGTCTCCCCCCCTGAGGACTACTCTTTTGGGGAAACCCTGCATACTTTGAGGGAACACTTTCATTGGGAAGGTCAAGATTACTCAGATTCCAAGAAAAGGCTCAGGGATTTTCTCTTGCTCCCCCAGCATAGGCCCCTGGCTAATCCCTCCTGTTTTAGATATATTAGATGATGTGTACACAGAAGTCAGTCTCAACCCAGATTCTTTACCTCCAGCTCCTGTTAAACCAGACAGGTATTACCGGGTTCCTGATTCACACCAGTTCCTATACAAAAGCCATACTGCTGACCCAGAAACTATTTCACAGGGTCCCGAGGGAATTAAGGCCTCTACTGCTAAAAACCCATTACCTTCAGAGAGAGATTCCAGAGCTTTAGAAAGGTGGGGGAAAAGGTGTATACCTGGGCAACTTTAACCATGAGGGCATTAAACTGTCAGTTTCATATGTTAAAGTATCAACAGTTTTTGTTATCTCAGTTGAAAAGCAAAATGACACAACCAGAACAACTAGATTTAAAAGAGTTGCAGGATTTGTTGCATGGTACAGAGCAAGTGGGTAAACATACCTTGCAGTGTGGTTTTGATGCTTTAGGGGCCTCATGTAGAGCTGCTGTTACAGGTTCTGTCATACGTAGACATGCTTGGCTCAAAGAGCAAACCTTACCAGATCATGTCAAAGCTAAATTACTAGATGCACCTCTTCAAAATGATGTATTGTTTGGTGTTAAAGCTGAGGGAGGTACTAAAGAAAATGGAGGAAAAAGCGAGATCAATGCAAACAGTGAAAGATTTCCTGCAGGTACAACCTCCATGTTTCAGCAGAAACTGGCCTTCAGAAAATTGGTCCTTTCCAGCCACGGACAGACCTCAAAGAGGCAGATACAGACGCCCGAGGGGTAGAGGGCAACCTCAGTATCATTCAGAGCCAGACAATGGCAAGCACCAACCCCAAGAGGTGAAGAACATAGATCACAGTCATTCAGAAAGCAGACACAATGACTTCCCCCTTTACCTGCCAAGCAAAGCTTTAATGGCAGCACCTTTGGGCGGAAAACTGGCATTATTCTCAAAAAATTGGCATATTGTCAAAAAAGACAAATGGATTCTGGACATTATAGACAGAGGCTACAGATTCCACTTTCACACCCTTCCAAAAATGAGAGGCATGCCAAACCTGCCACAAAATCAAAGGGCAGATGCACAAAAACAAATTTCAGCTCTCATGGACATGAAAGCTATTCAAGAGGTACCTGCAAAAGAACAAGGTCAAGGGTTTTATTCCAGACTGTTCCTGGTACCAAGGAAAGACAAAGATTGGAGACCTATTTTAGACCTATCCATCCTAAACACATATTTACAGGTACCAAAATTCAAGATGCTCACATTACAGCAGCTTCTTCCCATGCTGGGCAAGGAGTCTTGGCTGGTAACATTAGACCTCAAGGAGGCATACCTGCATGTCCCTATCAGACAAGATTGCAGAAGATACCTCAGATTTCTTGCAGGTTCAACCCATTATCAGTTCTTTGCATTGCCCTTTGGCTTATCTACTGCGCCCAGAGTGTTTACGAAATGCCTAGCATCAGTAATTGCCTTCTGCAGACTTCAAGGAATACAAATATACCCATATCTGGACGACTGCCTGATCCAAGCGGACAGCAAGGACATACTTCTGAAACACCTGGCGTTTGTAATAAAACTGTTGAACTTTCTGAGATACACAGTCAACAAAAAGAAATCAAAACTTAATACCCTCTCAAAGAATAATTTTTTTGGGTGCCAGCTTGAATACAACCACCCAGATGGCCTACCTCATGCCAGACAAACAAGGGCAACTATCTCAATACTTCAGCAAAATGGCAACCTTCACCAGGCTGACTGCAAGGAAAGTCCTGCAGGCTCTGGGATTCATGGCATCTTGCATCCTTCTGATCCCATGTGCAAAGCTGCATATGAGGAAACTTCAATGGTACCTAAAAAACTTAAGGTCTCAACACAGCCACAGTTTGGAAACAATTATACCACTCATTCCATGTCTTCAAAAGGAATTTCTGTGGTGGGCTCAAGCATGCCAAAGAAACATAGGTCTTCCTTTCTGCGTACCTCAAGCAACTCAAATCATCACAACAGACACCTCGGACTACGCCTGGGGGGCACACATGACAGAATAGTGCATTCAGGGAAAATGGTCCCAAAAAGAGAAGCACCTACACATCAACCAAAAGGAAATGCTAGCAGTGCAAAATGCTATTATGGCCTTCAAAGACCTACTGCATCCAGGCCAGCTATTGATAAGGACAGACAACACCACAGTGATGTGGTACATAAACAAACAGGGGGGAACTCATTCATACCCCCTGTGCAGACCAACCATGACCCTATGGAACACAGCTCTGGAATTGCAAATCCAACTTCAGGCACAATTCCTGCCAGGGAAGGAAAACACACTGGCAGACAGCCTAAGCAGAAATATGACAGATCCACACGAATGGAAGTTGCATCCTCAAGTTTTTGCAAAGATAACTCGGGTTTGGGGACAGCCAGACATTAGATCTCTTTGCTACCCACAGAAATTACCAATTGAAAAAATTTTGTTCAAGGACCTATCATACACAGGCCTGGAAAGTGGATGCACTTTCTTTCAATTGGACAACGTTGACAGTCTATGCCTTTCCGCCTCTTCCTCTGCTGCCCAAAGTTCTATTAAAAGCCAGAGCAAAGAGGCCGAAAATGATTCTCATTGCTCCAGATTGTCCAAGACAACACTGGTATCCGCTCCTGAAGAGCCTGACACATTCCCCACCATGGATCCTACCTCTAGTGCCTCTTCTGTTGTCCCAACACAACTTCAAAACTCTTGACAGCGAGCTGAAAACCCTAAATCCAGCTGCATGGAGAATCCCTTGATAACCCAACAGACCCTCCTCTCCAAGGAGGTGCAGGATGTCATCCTGGAGGCCAGAAGACCTTCTACTAGAAAAGTCTACTCCGCCAAATGGAAACGATTTTGTGCCTGGAATCAGAAAAAGGGCCAGAATCCTTGGGCAATAAATTTACCTCAAATTTTACAGTACCTAGCTGAGATGTTAAACAGTGGACTTTCCTTCTCCTCCATCAAAATCCACGCTTCAGCCATTTCTGCACAATACAACACAGATCCTCCTTTATTCTCTCATCCTCTCTTAAGACAGTTCCTCAGAGGGGCAAAGAATATAAAACCCCCAAGGAAACCACCAGTCCCTGCTTGGGACCTCAACTTCATATTGGAAAAACTGACCCTTCCTCCATTTGAGCCAGCTGCTTCAACAGAACTACAATACTTGTCATGGAAAACCGCCTTCCTTCTGGCCATCACCTCAGCACGCAGGGTTTCGGAACTACAGGCCCTCATGGCTGTGCAACCTTTCATCATTTTCCATCAGGACAGAGTTTCCTTACGAACCAACCCTACCTTTATGCCAAAGGTAGTATCCAGTGTAGCCTTGAATCAGACTATCCACTTACCTACCTTTTACCCTAACCCACAAAACAAAGGGGAAAGACTACTGCATTCCTTGGACATTCACAGACAACTTCATTATTATTTGGACAGGACAAAGCCATTCAGGAAATCCGAGCAACTCTTTGTGTCCTATGCTACAGGTGCTCAAGGAAAGGCTATCTAGAAACAGACAATCTCAAAATGGATATCCCACTGCATACGCTTTTGTTACTCATTTCATGGAAAAGCTGTGCCTTCAAGCATCAGATCCCACTCCACAAGGGCCACAGCTACCTCTGCAGCTTTCCTCAGGGGGGTTCCTACCAAGGACATTTTGGAAGCAGCCACTTGGAGTTCAGTGCACACTTTCTCCAAACACTATCACCTTCCACTTTACTCTAAATCTAGAGCGGGATTTGCCACAGCTGTCTTGCAGGGCATCCTTGCTCCTCCTAGTTCCACTTAGTGCCTGCCACCCCTACTTAGCTTTGGGATTCTACCCATCTGTTATGACTGCAGCTGTATGCACAATGAACATAGTACAGTTTTGTACCTACCATAAATGTAGATGTTAGAGTGCTCATACAGCTGCAGTCCAGGTTTCCCCCCCCTCCATCGCCTCTTAGGACAGGCCTTATGACATACACCTTCTCATACAACCTATTTGGGGTATTCTTTTATAGTGTATTTGCTTGCAACTACTGTTTTTTGATTATTCTATATTGCATGATTACATAAGTTTATGTTTTGCCTTCCTTCTGGGGGCACCTGACATCTGGGGCAAGAAAAACTGAAGAAGATGGCGTTGGCTGGCTCTTTTATACCCCTGCTGCACTGACGTCAGGGAAGAAGCGACGACAACCGACGCCGGACCTAGACTTTGGAATTCGGCCGACCGAGGACCTGCCTGACAGCAGGATAACCCCCATCCATCTGTTATGACTGCAGCTGTATGAGCACTCTAACATCTACATTTATGTTAGGTACAAAACTGTACTATTCTTTATTAGCCCATTTGCTCCTGGTACAACTAGTGCTGTCTGTGTATCCTTATACTACATTGCTCTAGTTTTTGCTTGCATGTCTTTATATTTTACAAATGTACATCTTTCACGTTATAAAGACACTAGTCACGGAGTGTAGCAGTTTCAATAATCAATGCTACTTCTGTCTTTTTCTCTTGAACAACAATATCTAGTTTGTTAGTTTCTGTCTTCTGAGCTGCTGGTATGGGATGATCCCACATAATCATGAATTCATCTTCGTCAACAATCCTTTGCAGTTCATGTTTCCAATGTGTCTGAGCTACCTCTATGTTGTAATGTTTACAAAGTCTCCAGTGTAACAGCCTTGCTACTTTTGTTATATCTTTCAGTATACTCACAAACATTCAGCTACAAGTGTAATGCAGCCTGCAACAAGATGTGTAACTGTTTGTAGTTCTGTACCTCAGAACCTACATTTTGTCTGTATCTCCTAGACCTCTATGAATTTTGTGAAACATCTAGTATGTATCCACAGTCTTGGGTTGCCAATATTACCTTTTCATCTTATGGTTCAGATTCAGCTCACCTTAGACATTTGCATGTCAACTCTCAGTCAAGATGCAGTTGTTCCAGTAGACCTCTATACCTCTATACTACTTGCTGTAATTGTGTTTTTTTCCATTTATGTTTTCTTTTTTCCTGATTCCATTCTTTATATATATTTTTTTAATGTTTTGCACTTTATGTTGCCACCGGATTTTTATCCACATTTGGATGGATTTCCATTCCTGCTTGTTTCCTAAAGGCTTCTGCTAACATAACCAAAGAAGTAATTTTAGATTTTTTTGTTCATATTTTAAAACTTTTAATGTTTGGATCTGGTGACATCCATAAATATGTATGCAGTCCCACAATCACTGACCTATGTGAATAGTCGATTTCAAGGAGAGACCCATGCCTCCTTCAGACCAGGGAAATCTATAATCTTTGCAAATGTCGATTCTCGTTTATCATTTGATGGGTATGAAGCAATTTTCTTGTTTTCCTATCAAGCTTATCCAGCTCTTTTTTGTAACCAATCACCCCAAAAGCTGTAAGGTAAAACAAAGTGCAAGCTTATTTGTAGCTTGAATGTTATTCCTAGATGTCAAAGCAGTCAAGTATTAATTTTAGTCTACTAAAATTTACCTTACTGATCTTTGTTGCTATTTTTCATGCTGTATCACTGGCACTTCATCTCTTCCAAGATATTTGTATACTCTTTCTTGATGTTTATCGTGTTACCCTGCTGCAGTCATCACACTTGGGTTATCCAGCCGTCAGGCGGTCCCACGGTCGGCCAGAGTTCCAAAGTCTTGGTCCGGCATCGGTTACTGTCACTTCTTCCCTGACATCAGTGCGCCAGGGGTATACAAGAGGCATCTGACACCATTTTCTCCAGTCTTTCTTGCCGTGCGGTGCCCGAAGCAGAAGCAGTTCGCAAGTGCCGGTCAGCCGACACCTGAGATTTTCGAATCGAATTTCAGTCCGAAGTCTTCAATAAAGCTAAGTACCCCATTGGGAAACCTTTTCTTGCCTCAGTCCGATGTCAGAAAAAAGTTAACAATTGCATTTCTTGTGGGAAGCAAATACCTCATAAGGACTTCCATTCTTATTGTATTCCTTGCCTAGACCCAGACCACAATGTCACAGGTTGTGGGTTTTGTGCTAGGTTTAATAAACAAACTATCAAACTCCGTTTTGACTTCGCACATTACTTTGGTAGGAAATTTAATTATATCATGCCATCGGAGCAGCCGACGACTGGCATGCATAAAAAACGCAAGGATAAGGACAGGCAGCCTAGGACCAAGTCAGACTCCGAGGCCTCTGCTGGGCCTGTCGCCGGTTCTCCGGTTTTCAGTGAGGCACCTACGCAGCCCCTGACGACCACAGAATTGGAACCCCAGACAGCTGCGAATTCTCCAGCGGAGTGTACTAGGCCGTCACAGCCATCTTCATTAGGCCCTTCCAACACCGGAGCAGAAGGAGATCCCGGTGCAGTAGAAACACCTTCGGTTGCAGAAGGTGTCTTCAGACCGACTACACTAACCATTAAATCTTATGCTAAGCTTAAAACTCCATTAAAACCAAAAAAGACTGTACATCAGTCTACAGTTCAAGGCCCTATGTCTAAGAAACAGATGCTTAAGATAGCTGAAGATTTGATTACCCTAATCAGGGGTTCCCATCCCCCTCCAGATAAAAGACCAAGACAAGGGGTGGATTATGCTTCCTCTGACCAAGTTTCAATTTCCTCAGATTCTTCTGAGGAACAGGATTACGCTTTTCCCCCTTATGAAGACTCTGATGCTGAAGACTCTATTCCCTCAGCATCTCCCCCTGAAGACTACTCCTTTGGGGAAACTTTACACACCATGAGGGAAAATTTCCACTGGGAAGGACAGGACTACTCTGAGTCAAAGAAAAGGCTCCGAGAGTTCCTTTTACTACCCCAGCACAGACCACTTGCTATCCCTCCAGTTTTAGACATTGTGAATGATGTTTACTTAGAGTCTAGTCTAAATCCAGACTCTCTACCGCCTGCTCCAGCCAAACCAGACAGATACTACAGAGTACCTGACTCACACAAATTCCTTTATAAAAGCTCTGTGGCTGATCCAGAAACAATTTCCCAGGGTCCCAAAGGGGCTAAAGCTTCTATGGCTAAAAATCAAGTACCCTCTGAAAGGGATTTCAGAGCCCTAGATAGATGGGGAAAGAAGATATACACCTCAGCTACTGTGGCTATGAGAGCATTAAATTGTCAGTTTCACATGCTGAAATATCAGCAATTCCTAATGTCTCAATTAAAACAAAAAATGAGCACACATTCTGAACAGTCTGAATTCAAGGAAATGCAAGATCTGTTGCATGCAGCTGAACAGGTGGACAAACATACTTTACAATGTGTGTAACTGTAAAAATTCTTTCCTTCAGGATCCGACCAAGCGGACAGTCTCTCCAAACCAAAATTGCTTATAAGGGCACCGTCTATTCAGACCTGGTAGCAAAAAATCCAGTACATAAAACACTTGAAGCAAAAGTCTATTCAGACCTCATAAAATGTTTTTCATAAGTCCTTCAATAACCCACATTCGGAGCTTATTATAAACAATGGAACTTTATTTAAAACAAGAAAAGGTAAGCGCTTTTGCTATGTAGCTTTGTCAAACCATCATCTGTCTGTATAAAAGACAGGTATATATACCCATTACTAAATCAAGTTCAATTAACTTGTCAATAATTCAATAATACATTTAAAGAAGTACACGTTTATAAGTAGAAAAATTTCTTCATATTTAAAAATGTGTGGTCATAAAATATATATTGATAGGAATCCATAAAAATTCATAAGATAATAATAAAATATTAACATCATAAAAAATATACATAAATACAAGGTATAAATGTGGGAGAGGGCACATGTTCTTACAGAACACTAAATTCTTAGAGCCTTTTCATAGATCTATAAAAAATAAATAAAAGGGGACTATATAAAAAGATCACAAAATTTGTTTATTAAGAATCTGAAGTCATTGATATTTAATATTTAATGCTTCTCCCTTTTAAAACTGGGTTTCAATGGTATTTTTTCATTTAAACCAGGAGGGATATGAGCTTGCATCCTAATGATCCAGTCAGTCTCAATTATATTCTGTTTGATTTCTTACATCTCCCCCTCTAATATTGGGTACATTAATCTGTATGACCATAAACTTAAAATGATGCATAGGTCCTTCCTGTATCACATGCTTGGAGAGTGCATTATCTTCAGATTTAACTCTAATTTGATATATGTGTTCCCTAATTCTATTTTTTAATTTTCTATCGTTTTTTCCGAAATAAAATGCAGTACATGCTGTGCAAACAGCTAAGTACACTAAATGTTCTGTATCACAATTTGCCCTAATATTAAACGTGAAAATTTTTGAAGTATTAGGGTGCACAAACATACTAGTGTTAGAAATATAAGGGCAGAAAGTACATTTATTACACGGTTCAGTTCCAAATACATTTTTATTTATGTCATTTCTTCTGTTATTTGGAAAGCATAGTAATCTATGCAGATTTTTCTTGTTCTTATATACAAACTGCGGTTGTTCACCTACCAGTTCCTTAATTTTGGGATTCACAGTTAATATATCCCAATGTTTGTAAATAACATTCTTAATTGATCCTATATCTTGAGTATAAAATATTTACTTTCTGCTGTATTTTATTATTGATTTCTCCTATTTCTTTCTCAATGTATGTATTCTTGCCCCTTGCAGAAAATATGGGGCATGCTTTATTCTCCCTAATATGTTGTGTATCTGAAAACCCTTTTTCTATTTCTGTTGATTTGTATTTCCGTGCTACCAGTCTCCCATTCAACTCTTTCAAGTCTGCTTCATAGTTACTTTGTAAAGGATTTAATCTTGATACTCTTATGGCCTGCCCTTTGATAATATTGGAAAAGATGTGATAAGGATGCATACTATCCCTGTGTAATTTTTATAACATGATTTTCTATGTACACCCGTGTTTAATTTCCCATTGTCCAAGCGATGAATTGAGACATCCAAAAGCGCTATATCATCCTTGGAATTGGTAATAGTGAATTTCAAATAAGAAGTCAAAGAATTAATTTCTATAAAAAATTGGTGTAGCTCTTCTATGTTACCAGTCCATAAAAAGAACAAATTGTCAACAAAACGTCTATAAAAACAAATACATTTCTGATATAATTCTAGATGAAAAAGCTTTTCCTCTTCCCATAAT
The DNA here is from genome assembly GCF_019279795.1 of Protopterus annectens. NCBI lineage: Eukaryota > Metazoa > Chordata > Ceratodontiformes > Protopteridae > Protopterus > Protopterus annectens. Next base: position 812,503,940 of record NC_056739.1, read on the forward strand.
GCCATTACCAGGTTGGCGTAGCGATTGGCACACGAAGTGCCCATAGCTATGCCATCCTTCTGTAAATATAATTGTCGATTAAACAAAAAAAATTATTCTCTAAGACCAGCTCCAGTAATAAGCAAATATAGTCTATATGTTTCTCCAATGTATTTGAATGTCTATTTAAATATAGCTTAACATTTTCAATTCCTGTCTCATTCGGAATATTAGTAAATAGTGACTTAACATCCATTGTTACCGTTGTAAATACAAGGTCATCGGGTAATGATTCTGTTCCTTCATATAGATCTAACAGGAACTGTTTCAAATCCCTTAAAATAAACATATTTGAATCAACTAATGGTCTCAAAGTTTTCTCAATTAACATAGAAAGGGGTTCGGTGACCCACCCACGGCCAGAAACAATTGGTTTCATGGGTGGATTATTTAAATCCTTATGTACCTTAGGTAATCCTTGGATTATGTGTATAGTTGGACTCTCTACAAAAAGAAAATTATATATATCTAAATAAGTTATATCTAACTTGTACAATTCATCAAGTGTGTTGTGCACATTTGTCACAAATTGTTGGACACTTAAAACTGGGATAGGTTTATAAAAATTGGTGTCATTTAGCATTTCATGCATTTTTTGATCATATAGTACCTTGTCCAAAATTACTGTAGGACCTCCTTTATCTGCAGGCCTGATGATATATTTCTATCATCTCTAAGATCCTTCAAAGCTTTAGCTTGCCTTATTGTTAAATTGTTCTTCCTGGTATTGGAGTGGTTAACACCTTTCAAAGTATAAATGTCTTTCTCCAGTATCTTACTGAAGGCATCTAATAAAGGATGTAAATTTGGAACATAAGTGCTTGGCTTCTTTAAGGGTCTCTCAAGTTACTTGATTTATTTTCAGCATATAGCATTTTTAATTGTACATTTCTTATGAACAACTCAACATCCAATATTGTGTCTACTAGATTGCTTTGTTTAGAAGGAATAAAATTTAAGCCCTTATTTAAAACCTCCAACTCAAATCAACTTAGGGGCCTGTGTGAGAGGTTCAAAACTAGGTCATTTTCTCCCACATTTTCTTTAGCGTTGGTTCTCTCATTTCTGTTCCTGTGGCCTTTCTCTTCTGCCTCCCTCTGCTCATTGATCGATTTCTCCCTCTGCCATTTATCTCGGCTATGGGGAAAGGGCTATATACCTCTGAATTTGAACTATTAGGGGGTAGGGCAGATGTCTTACTATGAACTACTGGATCATTTTGGTTGTGTCCTAACCTATTTTTAATCCCTAAGTTCATCTGAACGTTATTCACTAGTGGTTCTGTCTTTCGTGCTGTGCTGCCTGAAATAGGGCTTTTGGATATATTAGCATCAGCAGATTCAATTAATACAGTTTCATTAGAAATATCATTCTTTACTCCATCTGTGTTAGTAACACAGCCATTATCAGAGGTAGTATTCAATGGGAGCTCTATTTGATTACCAATTAAAACAGTACTGTTTCTGTTAACATTAACATTGTTGAATGCTTTTCTATTAACACTTTTATTGAAATTACTAAGTCCTTCTTGTCCATTCCTGTTATTCTTAGGCCAAGTAAAGACTTGGCCATGTTGAAAATCATACAAGTCTCTAGATAATTTATGCTTCTTTTGTTCCATAAGTCTTTTTTCGTAGAGACAAACACTATCAATTAGGCGATCTAACAGCAGTTCTATAATGCTGTCATGAAAACCGTTATACAGATCAAATTTAATGTTCTGTAAGAACATGTGCCCTCTCCCACGTAAATACCTTGTATTTATGTATATTTTTTATGATATGTTAATATTTTATTTATTATCTTATGAATTTTTATTGATTCCTATGAATATGCATTTTATGAGCACGTATTTTTAAATATGAAGAAATTTTTTCTACTTATAAAACGTGTACTTCTTTAAATGTATAATTGAATTATTGACAAGTTAATTGAACTTGATTTAGTAATGGGTATATATAGCTGTCTTTTATGCAGACAGATGATGGTATGACAAAGCTACATAGCGAAAGCACTTACCTTTTCTTGTTTTAAATAAAGTTTCCGTGTTTATAATAAGCTCCGAATGTGGATTGTTGAAGGACTTATGAAAAGCATTTTGAGGTCTGAATAGACTTTTGCTTCAAGTGTTTTATGTATTGGATTTTTTGCTACCAGGTCTGAATAGACGGTGCCATTATAAGCAATTTTGGTTTGGAGAGACTGTCCACTTGGCCGCATCCTGAACGAAAGAATTTTTACAGTTACATGCTAGACTTTTTCTCATTTCAGTTCAGGTCCGTGATTTTGCTGGTGGTGGTGGTTTTTACTTTTTGGCTTATCTTGGTTTCATTTAAACACCACAGCTTAACCATGGCGGAGTCAGTTGATGGTAATATTGAATTACCTTATAATCCTGTTAGTACGTTATCCAAAAGAACGACCCATCCTCGTCTACAGAATTGTGTGTCTTGTGACGTCAATCCGTTACTTCAACTTGAATTGGTAACGGCCAGCGAAGGTGAAGCGTTGAACAGTACGGATTATGAGACTATAACTAATACCCTAACCTCAATGGAATCCGAATTACTTGAATTAAAACACTTACAAATGCAGAGATTCCACTTTGAAGTCTGCATTCAGAAGAAAATTATACTGAGGGGTCTTAGAATCCTTAAAATGCCGACAACAGGCAACGCATATCCAGAGCTCCTCTATCGTTGGCAGCAGATGAACATTGAGGTGAGCTTGAATTACATGAAGTTATTGAATTAATTTTTTCTGCCTGAAGAACTTAAGTTACAAGAAAGTATTAAAAAGAGACAATTTGATCTGTATAGCGGTTTTCATGACAGCATTATAGAACCGCTGTTAGATCGCCTAACTGATAGTGTTTGTCTCTACGAAAAAAGACTTATGGAACAAAAGAAGCATAAATTATCTAGAGACTTGTATGATTTTCAACATGACCAAGTCTTTACTTGGCCTAAGAATAACAGGAATGGACAAGAAGGACTTAGTAATTTCAATAAAAGTGTTAATAGAAAAGCATTCAACAATGTTAATGTTAACAGAAACAGTACTGTTTTAATTGGTAATTAAATAGAGCTCCCATTGAATACTACCTCTGATAATGGCTGTGTCACTAACCCAGATGGAGTAAAGAATGATATTTCTAATGAAACTGTATTAATTGAATCTGCTGATGCTAATATATCTAAAAGCCCTATTTCAGGCAGCACAGCACGAAAGACAGAATCACTAGTGAATAACGTTCAGTTGAACTTAGGGATTAAAAATAGGTTAGGACACAACCAAAATGATCCAGTAGTTCATAGTAAGACATCTGCCCTACCCCCTAATAGTTCAAATTCAGAGGTATATAGCCCTTTCCCCATAGCCGAGATAAATGGCAGAGGGAGAAATCGATCAATGAGCAGAGGGAGGCAGAAGAGAAAGGCCTCAGGAACAGAAATGAGAGAACCAGCGCTAAAGAAAATGTGGGAGAAAATGACCTAGTTTTGAACCTCTCACACAGGCCCCTAAGTAGATTTGAGTTAGGGGTTTTAAATAAGGGCTTAAATTTTATTCCTTCTAAACAATGCAATGTAGCAGACACAATATTGGATGTTGAGTTGTTCATAAGAAATGTACAATTAAAAATGCTATATGCTGAAAATAAATCAAGTAACTTTGAGAGACTCTTAAAGAAGCCAAGCACTTATGTTCCAAATTTACATCCTTTATTAGATGCCTTCAGTAAGATAGTGGAGAAAGACATTTATACTTTGAAAGGTGTTAACCACTCCAATACCAGGAAGAACAATTTAACAATAAGGCAAGCTAAAGCTTTGAAGGATCTTAGAGATGATAGAAATACATCCGTCAGGCCTGCAGATAAAGGAGGCCCTACAGTAATTTTGGACAAGGTACTATATGATCAAAAAATGCATGAAATGCTAAATGACACCAATTTTTATAAACCTATCCCAGTTTTAAGTGTCCAACAATTTGTGACAAATATACACAACACACTTGATAATTGTACAAGTTAGATATAATTGATTTAGATGTATATAAATTTCTTTTTGTAGAGTCCAACTATACCTATAATCCAAGGATTACCTAAGGTACATAAGGATTTAAATAATCCACCCATGAGACCAATTGTTTCTGGCCGTGGGTGGGTCACCGAACCCCTTTCTATGTTAACTGAGAAAACTTTGAGACCATTAGTTGATTCAAATATGTTTATTTTAAGGGATTCGAAACAGTTCCTGTTAGATCTATATGAAGGAACAGAATCATTACCCGATGACCTTGTATTTACAATGGTAGCAATGGATGTTGTCACTATTTACTAATATTCCGAATGAGACAGGAATTGAAAATGTTAAGCTATATTTAAATAGACATTCAAATATGTTGGAGAAACATATAGACTATATTTGCTTATTACTGGAGCTGGTCTTAGCGAATAATGTTGTTTTGTTTAATCGACAATTATATTTACAGAAGGATGGCGTAGCTATGGGCACTTCGTGTGCCAATAGCTACGCCAACCTGGTAATGGCATTATGGGAAGAGGAAAAGCTTTTTCATCTAGAATTATATCAGAAATTTGTTTGTTTTTATAGACGTTTTGTTGACAATTTGTTCTTTTTATGGACTGGTAACATAGAAGAACTACACCAATTTTTTATAGAAATTAATTCTTTGACTTCTTATTTGAAATTCACTATTACCAATTCCAGGGATGATATAGCGTTTTTGGATGTCTCAATCCATTGCTTGGACAATGGGAAATTAAACACGGGTGTACATAGAAAATCATGTTATAAAAATACTCTATTACACATGGATAGTATGCATCCTTATTACATCTTTTCCAATATTATCAAAGGACAGGCCATAAGAGTGTCAAGATTAAATCCTTTACAAAGTAACTATGAAACAGAGTTGAAAGAGTTGAATGGGAGACTGGTAACACGGAAATATAGATCAATAGAAATAGAAAAAGGGTTTTCAGATACACAACATATTAGGGAGAATAAAGCATGCCCCATATTTTCTGCAAGGGGCAAGAATACATATATTTTGAAAGAAATAGGAAAAATCAATAATAAAAGACAGCAGAAAGTAACTTTAATTTATACTCAAGATATAGGATCAATTAAGAATGTTATTTACAAACATTGGGATATATTACCTGTGAATCCCAAAATTAAGGAACTGGTAGGTGAACAACCGCAGTTTGTATATAAGAACAAGAAAAATCTGCATAGATTACTATGCTTTCCAAATAATAGAAGAAATGACATAAATCACAATTTATTTGGAACTGAACCGTGTAATAAATGTACTTTCTGCCCTTATATTTCTAACACTAGTATGTTTGTGCACCCTAATACTTCAAAAATGTTCACATTTAATATTAGGGCAAATTGTGATACAGAACATTTAGTGTACTTAGCTGTTTGCACAGCATGTACTGCATTTTATATCGGAAAAAACAATAGAAAATTAAAAAATAGAATTAGGGAACACATATATCAAATTAGAGTTAAATCTGAAGTCAATACACTCTCCAAGCATGTGATACAGGATGGACCTATGCACCATTTTAAGTTTATGGTCATACAGATTAATGTACCTAATATTAGTGGGGGAGATGTAAGAAATCAAACAGAACAAATTGAGACTGACTGGATCATTAGGATGCAAGCTCATATCCCTCCTGGTTTAAATGAAAAAATACCATTGAAACCAGCTTTAAAAGGGCATTAAATATCAAATATCAATGACTTCAGATTCTTAATAAATATATTTTGTGATCTTTTTATATAGTCCCCTTTTATTTATTTTTTATAGATCTATGAAAAGGCTCTAAGAATTTAGTGTTCTGTAAGAACATGTGCCCTCTCCCACGTTTATACCTTGTATTTATGTATATTTTTTATGATATGTTAATATTTTATTTATTATCTTAAGAATTTCTATGGATTCCTATGAATATGCATTTTATGAGCACGTATTTTTAAATATGAAGAAATGTTTCTACTTATAAACGTGTACTTCTTTAAATGTATAATTGAATTATTGATAAGTTAATTGAACTTGATTTAGTAATGGGTATATATAGCTGTCTTTTGTACAGACAGATGATGGTTTAACAAAGCTACATAGCGAAAGCGCTTACCTTTTTCTTGTTTTAAATAAAGTTCCCGTGTTTATAATAAAGCTCTGAATGTGGATTATTGAAGGACTTATGAAAAGCATTTTATGAGGTCTGAATAGACTTTTGCTTCAAGTGTTTTATGTATTGGTTTTGTTGCTACCAGGTCTGAATAGACGGTGCCCTTATAAGCAATTTTGGTTTGGAGAGACTGTCTGCTTGGTCGGATCCTGAACGAAAGAATTTTTACAATTACATGCTAGACTTTTTCTCATTTCAGTTCTGGTCCGTGATTTTGCTAGTGGTGGTGTTTTTTACTTTTTGGCCATACTTTACAATGTAGATTTGATTCATTGGAAGCTTCATGTAGAGAAGCTGTTACTGGGTCTGTCATGCATAGACATGCTTGGTTAAAAGAACAAACCCTACCTGATCATGTTAAAGCAAAATTATTGGATGCACCTTTACAGCAGGATGTCTTATTTGGTGTCAAAGCAGAAGAGGTTTTAAAGAAAATGGAGGATAAGGCAAGGTCTATGCAGAAGGTCAAGGATTTTTTTACAGGTACAACCCCCTCGTTTCAGCAGAAATTGGCCAACAAAAAACTGGTCCTTTCCAGCTTCTGACAGATCACAGAGGGGCAAATACAGACGCCCAAGGGGCAGAGGTCAGCCCCAAGGCCCTTACAAACCTCGCCAATGGGGTACTGCTACCCAGAAGGGAGGAGAAGACAGGTCCCAAGCTAGCAGAAGACAAACACAATGACTCAACCCTCAAATTACCAAGCAAATCCCTCTTGCCAGCTCCCTTGGGAGGAAAATTAGCACTTTTTGCAGACAACTGGCACACCATCACAAAAGACAAATGGGTTCTAAACATTGTCTCACAAGGATACAGATTCCACTTTCATACCTTGCCAAGGATAAAAGGAATGCCAAACCTGCCACCGAATCAATGGGCAGAAGCACAAAAACAAATTACAGCTCTCATGGACATGAGAGCCATTCAACAGGTACCTACACAGGAGCAAGGACAAGGATTTTACTCAAGACTCTTTCTAGTCCCCAGAAAGGACAAAGCATGGAGACCCATTCTGGATCTTTCAGTTCTGAACACCTATCTGCAAGTACCAAAATTCAAGATGCTAACACTACAGCAGCTTCTTCTCATGCTGGGCAAGAAGGCTTGGCTAGTAACGTTGGATCTCAAGGAGGCATACCTGCATGTCCCTATCAGACAAAATTGCAGAAGATACCTCCGCTTCATTGCAGGTTCAACTCATTATCAATTCTCTGCACTGCCCTTTGGCTTATCTACTGTGCCCATGGTCTTCACAAAATGCCTGGCACCAGTAATTGCATACTGCAGACAGAGGAATTCAAATATACCCATACCTGGATGACTGCCTTATTCAAGCAGAAAGCAAGGACATTCTTTTAAAGCATCTGGCATTTGTCAAACACCTTCTAAGTTGCCTAGGGTACACAGTAAACAAAAAGAAATCAAAACTAGTGCCCTCACAAAACATAATATTCCTGGGTGCCAGCTTGAATACAACAGCCCAGATGGCTTATCTCACGCCAGACAAGCAACAACAGCTGACTCAATACTTCAAAATAATGGCAACGAAGACTCAACTCCCTGCAAGAAAAATTCTGCAGGCCTTGGGATTCATGGCATCTTGCATACTACTAATACCATTTGCAAAACTGCATATGAGGAAATTACAATGGTACCTGAAAAGCATATGGACTCGGCACAGCCACAGCTTAGAAGCAATGATACCACTCATTCCCTGCCTTCAACAGGAGTTTCTATGGTGGGCACAGGCATATCACCTCAACAAGGGCCAGCCTTTCACCTTACCCACAGCCAGGCAAACTTTAACAACAGATGCATCGGACTATGCCTGGGGAGCATACATGGCAGGACAGTGCATTCATGGCAAATAGACTACAGATCAAAGGCATCTGCCTATCAATCAAAAAGAAATGCTAGCAGTACAGAATGCCCTAACAGCCTTCAAGGACCTCTTACACCCTGGACAACTAATAATAAAGACTGACAATACAACAGTAATGTGGTACATAAACAAGCAAGGGCGCACACATTCCTACCCCTATGCAGAAAAACAATGACCTTGTGGAACACAGCACTGTCCGTCTTACCAAGTTCAACTACAAGCACAATTCCTGCCAGGAAAGAAAAACACACTGGCAGATGACCTAAGCAGAAACATCATGGATCCCCACGAGTGGAAACTAGATCCACAAGTATTTGCAATGATAACTCAAAAATGGGGATGCCCAGACATAGATCTGTTTGCCAACCCCCAAAACTACCAACTTCAAAAATTTTGCACAAGGACATTCCACCCACAAGCTTGGAAAGTGGACACCCTCTCATTCAGTTGGAAAACATTAACAGTGTATGCCTTTCGTCTGCTGCCTCTTCTAGCAAAGGTACTGCTGAAAGTCAGATTAGAGAGGCCACAAATGATACTCATTGCACCAGTCTGGCCACGCCAGCACTGGTATCCAATTCTAAGGAATATGGCCCACGGCCCACCATGGATTTTACCGCAAATTCCTCACCTGCTCACCCAGCAAGACAATCCGATTCTACACAGCCAGCTCAAGACTTTAAACCTGGCTGCATGGCAAATTACCTAAAGAACCAGCCAACACCTCTATCCAAAGCTGTTATGGATGTCATTCTGGAGGCCAGGAGGCCTAGCACCAGGAAAACCTATTCAGACAAATGGAAAAGATTTTGCACCTGGAACCAGGCTAAAGGCCAAAATCCCCTTGATCCAAACATTCCTCAGATTCTACAATATTTAACTGAGATGTTGCACAAAGGACTTTCCTTTTCATCTGTTAAGATCCACGCCTCAGCAATTTCAGCCCATTACAACACGGATCCTCCTTTATTTTCACATCCACTCCTAAGACAGTACCTCAGAGGGGCTAAGAACATAAGACCGCCCAGGAGAGCACCAACACCTACTTGGGATCTCAACTTTGTTCTGGAAAAGCTTACACTGCCGCCCTTTGAACCAGCTTTTTCAGCTGATTTAAAATTTCTTTCATGGAAAACTGCCCTGCTGCTAGCAATAACTTCAGCTAGAAGAGTCTCAGAGCTACAGGCACTAATGGCAGTGGAGCCTTTCCTCATTTTTCATCAAGACAGTCTCTCTAGGAACTAACCCTTCTTTTATGCCAAAGGTGGTATCCAGTGGCCCTAAACCAAACCATTCATTTGCCCACCTTTTTTTCCAAATCCCCAGAACAAAGGAGAAAGACTCCTGCACTCTTTGGACATTCACAGGCAATTACGTTACTACTTGGATAAAACTAAGGCTTTCAGAAAATCTGACCAGCTCTTTGTAGCCTATGCTGCAGGATCACAAGGAAAAGCTATCTCAAAACAGACCATTTCAAAATGGATAGGACATTGCATACGTTTCTGCTACACGCATCATGGGAAACAGATACCTGCTAACATTAGGTCCCACTCCACCAGGGCTACAGCTACATCAGCAGCCTTTCTCAGGGGGGTGCCAACCAAGGATATTCTGGAAGCTGCAACTTGGAGTTCAGTGTTACACCTTCACCAAACACTATCACTTGCCTCTATATTCTAAGACTAGAGCTGGTTTTGCCACTGCCGTTTTTCAGGGCCTACTAGCTTCTTCTAATCCTGTTTAACTCCACCACCCACCCTTAGCTTTGGGATTCAACCCAAGTGTGATGACAGCAGCAGGGTAACACGATGAACATAGTACAGTTTTGTACCTACCATAAATGTAGATGTTCGAGTGTTCACCCTGCTGCAGTCCAGGTTACCCTCCCTCCATCCCCTCTGAACTAACTAGACTTATCTATACCTTTCTATCCTATACAACCTCTGTGGTGTATTTTCTTGTGACTGAAGGTATTGTTTTATTTTTATATGTATATTTTTATATAGCAATATGTATTGCCTACCTATTGGGGGCACCTGACATCTGGGGCAAGAAAAATTGAAGAAAATGGCGTCTGATGCCTCTTATATACCCCTGGCGCACTGACATCAGGGAAGAAGCGACAGCAACCGACGCCGGACCAAGACTTTGGAACTCTGGCCAACTGCGGGACCGCCTGATGGCAGGATAACCCAAGTGTGATGACTGCAGCAGGGTGAACACTCAAACATCTACATTTATGGTAGGTACAAAACTGTACTTAAAATCTTTTATATCACATTCCTTCCAAGAGTTCTGTTTTTTCTTGATTCATTTTTCCTGTTTGTGTCATCTGAGAAGATTTTAACAACTTGTCGCTGCTGTTTCAGGCGTTTATCTGATAAACTATACAATTTCAGATCATCCACAAAGAGTAGATGAGCTGATGTTCATCATGTTTCACTGTTGCAGTCATTACAGTTGGGTTATCCTGCTGGCAGGCTACCCGCAGTCGGCCTGAATTCCAAAGTCTAGGTCCGGCGTCGGTTGCTATCGCCTCCTCCCTGACGTCAGTGTGCCAGGGGTATAAAAGATGCAGCCGACGCCATTTTCTTCAGTCTTTCTTGCCGTGTGGTGCCCGAAGCAAAAGCAGATGTTCATCGTGTTACACTGCTGCAGTCATTACACTTGGGTTATCCTGCCGTCAGGCAGTTCCCCAGTCGGCCTAAGTTCCAAAGTCTTGGTCCGGCGTCGGTTGCTGTCACCTCCTCCCTGACGTCAGTGCGACAGGGGTATAGAAGATGCAGCCGACGCCATTTTCTTCAGTCTTTCTTGCCGTGCGGTGTCCGAAGCAAAAGCAGTTCGCAAGTGCCGGTCGGCCGTCTCCTGAGATTTTCATTCCGAATCCAGAACCGAAGTCTTCTACAACGCTAAGTACCCCTTTGCGGAAACTTTTTCTTGCCTCAGACCAATGTCAGTAAAAGTTAATAACTGTATTTCTTGTGGGAAGCAAATACCTCAAAAGGATTTCCATTCTTATTGTATCCCATGCCTAGGCCCAGACCACGACGTCACTGGTTTTTGTGCTAGGTTTAACAAGCGCACTATTAAACGTCGGTTTGATTTTGCCCGACATTATTTTGGTAGAAAATTCAATTATACCATGCCGTTGGAACTTCCAACGACTGGAATACACAAAAAGCGCAAAGACAAGGATAGGCATCCGATGCCTAAAAGTGACGACAAAGCCTCTTCTAGGCCAGTCGCCGGTTCTTCGGTTTTCAGCGAGGCGCCTTTGCAGCCCCTGACTACCGCTTCTGTAGAACCACAGGCCGCCTCTGACTCCCATATGGAGATGGCTGGGCCTTCGGATGCACAAGTTATTCAGCCTACCGAGACAAACCTTTCAGAGGGATCTGGAGTAACTGAGCAACCCACAGCTTCAGAGGGTGTCTTCAGACCTACTCAGTTAAGCATTAAACCCTCAGCTAAGTCTAAGCCTCCTTTAAAAACAAATAAACAAATGCAGTATTCTCCAGGACAGGCCTCCATGCCTAAGAAACAAATGCTCAAAATGGCCGAAGACCTAATCACTCTGATCAGGGGGTCCCATCCCCCTCCTGATAAAAGGCCTAGACAGGATGCAGACTATGACTCATCCGACCAGGTGTCCATCTCTTCTGATTCATCCTCAGACCTAGGATACTCTTTACCCCCTATGAGGATTCTGATGCTGAGGAATAAATTCCATCAGCGTCACCGTCTGAGGACTACTCTTTTGGGGAAACCTTACATACCATGAGGGAGCATTTCCACTGGGAAGGCCAGGATTACTCAGAATCCAAGAAAAGGCTCAGAGACTTCCTTTTATTACCTCAACACAGACCCCTTGCTATTCTGCCAGTGTTAGATATTGTGGATGATGGTGTATACTGAATCCAGCTTAAAACCTGATTCCTTACCTCCAGCCCCTGTTAAACCTGACAGATACTAAAGAGTCCCTGACTCACATAAAGTTCTGTATAAAAGCCCTGTAGCTGACCCTGAAACTATTTCTCAGGGACCCAAAGGAGTTAAGGCCTCATCAGCCAAGAATCTAGTCCCCTCTGACAGAAATTCCAGAGCACTAGACAGGTGGGGAAAGAAAGTATATACGTCTGCAACTTTAGCAATGAGAGCCTTAAATTGCCAGTTTCACATGCTAAAATAGCAATTTTTACTGTCTCTGTTAAAACAGAAAATGCTTCCAGAAACAGATCCTCCTAATTTTAAAGAAATGCAGGATTTATTGCATGCAGCTGAACAAGTGGGGAAGCATACTTTGCAATGTGGTTTTGATTCTCTAGAGGCCTCCTGCAAAGCAGCAGTTACAGGCTCTGTCATTAGAAGACATGCTTGGTTAAAAGAACATACGTTACCAGATCATGTTAAAGCAAAATTATTGGATGCACCTTTGCAGCAGGATGTGTTATTTGGAGTTAAGGCAGAAGAGGTATTAAAGAAAATGGAGGATAAGGCAAAATCTATGCAAATGGTCAAGGATTTCTTACAGATTCAGCCTCCTAGATTTAGCAGAAACTGGCCAGCTAAGAATTGGTCCTTTCCAATTACAGACAGACCTCAAAGGGGAAGATGCAGACGTCCAAGAGGAAGAAGTCAAACACAAGGTCCTTATAGGCCTCGACAATGGTTTCCATCAGACCAGAAAGAAGGGGAAGACAGGCCCCAACCATATAAAATGCAGCTCCAATGACTTCCCACTACAGCTGCCAAACAAATTCCTCTTGGCAGCCCCCTTGGGAGGAAAACTGGCACTCTTCTACCACAACTGGCAAATGATCACCAAAGACAAATGGGTTCTCAACATTGTATTTCAAGGTTACAGGTTCCACTTTCACACTCTGCAAAGGTTAAAAGGAATGCCAAATCTGCCACCAAATCAATGGGCAGAGGCTCAAAAACAAATTACAGCACTCATGGATATGAGAGCTATTCAAAAGGTACCATCACAGGAGCAAGGACAAGGATTTTACTCAAGACTTTTTCTGGTTCCCAGAAAGGACAAAGCCTGGAGGCCCATTCTGGATCTTTCATCTCTAAACACTTAACTGGATGTTCCGAAATTCAAAATGTTGACATTACAGCAGCTTCTTCCCATGCTGGGCAAGAAAGCTTGGCTCGTGACTTTGGACCTCAAAGAGGCATACCTGCATGTCCCTATCAGACAAAACTGCAGAAGATACCTCCGATTCATAGGTGGTTCAATGCACTACCAATTCTCTGCACTGCCCTTTGGCTTATCTACTACGCCCAGGGTCTTCACAAAGTGCCTGGCACCAGTAATTGCATTTTGCAGACAGAAAGGAATTCAAATTTATCTGTACCTGGATGACTGCCTGATTCAAGCAGAGAGAAAGGACATTATTCTGCAGCATCTGGCGTTTGTAAAAAAGTTACTAAGTTGCCTGGGGTGCACAGTAAATGAAAAGAAATCAAAACTAGTGCCCTCACAAGAGATTATATTCCTGGGTGCCAGCTTGAACACAATGGCCCAGATGGCTCATCTCATGCCAGACAAGCAAAGACAACTGACTCGATACTTTCAGTTGATGGCAAAAAGACCCAACTCCCTGCAAGAAAAATTCTGCAGGCCTTGGGTTACATGGCATCCTGCATACTACTAATTCCATATGCCAAACTGCATATGAGGAAACTACAATGGTACCTAAAGAATGTATGGCCTCAACACTGTCAAAGTTTGGAAACAGTTATACCACTAATCCCATGCCTTCAACAGGAGTTTCAATGGTGGGCTCAAGCTTGTCACCTCAACAAGGGACAGCCTTTTACACAACCCACAGCCAGGTAAACACTGACAAAAGATGCATTGGATTACGCCTGGGGGGCACACATCCAGGGAAATGTATTCAGGGCATGTGGCCTGCAGAACAAAGGCATCTTCACATCAATCAAAAAGAGATGCTAGCTGTACAAAATGCCCTTATAACCTTTAAGGACCTGCTGCATCCAGGACAACTACTGATAAATACAGACAACACCACAGTTATGTGGTACATAAACAAGCAAGGGGGCACTCACTCCTACCCCCTATGCAGACAAGCCATGACCTTGTGGAACACAGCTATAAACCTTCAAGTTCATCTGCAAGCACAATTCCTGCCAGGAGAGAAAAACACACTGGCAGATGACTTTAGCAGAAACATCATGGATCCCCACGAATGGGAATTAAATCCACAAATATTCAGAATGATAACACAGAAATGGTGGAGCCCGGACATAGATCTGTTTGCATCCCCAATAAAACTGCCAGCTACAAAAATTCTGCACAAGGAGTTACCATCCACAAGCATGGAAAGTGGATGCCCACTCATTCAGCTGGGAGGACCTACAACTATACGCTTTCCCACCACTACCTCTCCTGCCAAAGGTACTCATAAAAGCCAGGCAAGAAGAGCCAAAGATGATCCTGATTGCACCAGACTGGCCACGCCAGCACTGGTACCCAATCTTAAGGAGCTTAACACAAGAACCACCCTGGATTTTGCCTCAAATCCCACATCTGCTGACTCAGCACAACAATCAAATACTACACAGCCAGCTAAAGACCTTAAACCTAGCTGCATGGAAGATTCCTTAGTCAAGCAAGCAATGCCTCTCTCCAAAGCTGTTATGGATGTCATTCTGGAGGCCAGAAGGCCAAGTACCAGGAAAGCCTATTCAGATAAATGGAAGAGATTCTGTGCCTGGAACCAAGCTCACAGCCTTGACCCACTTGTCCCAACTATTCCTCAGATACTACAGTACTTAACTGAGATGCTGGACAAAGGCCTCTCCTTCTCATCCAGCAAGATCCACGCCTCTGCCATCTCTGCTCATTACAACACGGATCCACCAATTTTCTCTAATCCTCTGTTAAAACTGTACCGTAGAGCACCTACTCCAACTTGGGACCTCAACTTTGTTTTGGAAGAACTAACTTTACCTCCTTTTGAGCCAGCTAACACAGCAGAATTAAAATATATCTCTTGGAAAACTGCTCTGCTCCTGGCAATAACATCATCATGAAGAGTTTCAGAATTACAGGCACTAATGGCAGTGGAACCTTTCCTCATTTTCCACCAGGACAGGGTGTCTTTAAGAACTAACCCTACGTTTATGCCAAAGGTGGTATCCAGTGTGGCTCTAAACCAAACTATTCACCTGCCAACTTTTTATCCTAAACCACAGAATAAAGGGGAGAGACTACTGCACTCTTTGGACATTCACAGGCAGTTACGCTTCTACTTAGACAAAACCAAAGCTTTCAGAAAATCTGAGCAATTATTGGTAGCATATGCTGCAGTACCACAGGGAAAAGCCATTTCAAAACAGACCATTTCAAAATGGATAGGACATTGTATATGTTTCTGCTACACATACCATGGAAAACCTGTACCTAGCAGCATTAGATCTCACTCCACCAGGGCAACAGCCACTTCAACTGCCTGCCTACCTCAGGGGAGTACCTACCAAGGATATTTTGGAAGCAGCCACTTGGAGTTCTGTACATACCTTCACCAAGCATTACCATCTGCCTCTATACTTTAATCCAGAGCTGGCTTCGCCACTGCAGTACTACAGGGCCTTATAGCCACCCCTAATGCCTTATAGAACCAGCCACCCTACCTCAGCTTTGGGATTCTACCCAAGTGTAATGACTGCAGCAGTGTAACACGATGAACAAAGTACAGATGTTAAGTTGTCAATCTCGCCTTTATTCTTGCTGGATGGGTTTGGAGCCGATCCTCGGCTCCGACTCGGCACTTGCTAAGCTCGAGAGCTAATTTTACCAGCTCGAGGCAACCCTATATCCCATGATGCAAGGCGGAGATTACTCAGATCTCGTTTGCCGCTTCGCTAACGAGGTGCCTTTTTACCAGCTCCAGGTAAGTGAACTTATATAGAATCTTGTCTACCCCCGTTTCTAATTTTTTTTTCACCTAGGTATTATTTTTTGTTAGTTGTCGATTCACGTTAACCCTATTCCTGTCGGTGTTCCCTCCTTTAAGTGGATTTTTCCCTTCCCCCTTGTTAGGCCTTAGGCCTTCCCCTCCCTAAATTTTTTCCTGTCAGGGAACTTTTTGTGTGTGACTGTCTGTGTCCCTGTTAGTGTAAAATTAATTAATTTAATTTAATTTAATTTTGGACTGAGTGTGTTTGTGTGTCAGTGTGTTTAAGTGTTTCATCGACACAGTTATGTCGAAGGACACTTAAGGTCTCAGGTTTCAAGAAGTGTGACTCGTGCTGTCAGAAGATGTCTCTGACAGACGGTCACACTTCTTGTATTTATTGCCTGGGACCTTCTCACCTGCAGGACTCTTGTGCTATCTGTCATGCTTTCAGCCCAAGAGTCCTGCAGGAAAGAAAAAATAAGCTCATTTTAAGGGGCTTATTAAAACCCGAGAGCTCCCCGACTAAGTCGGCGCCGGGGAAGCCCTCGAAACCTGCTAAGCCTTCGGCTCAGGCTTCCAAGCCGTCGGCTTCAGGTTCGTCCTCTCCTGGTTCGAGATCGGCTCCGGCCGGAGCCGATCCTTCCATACCAGTGTCAGTATTGGCTCCATCCGGCGCCGATACTGTTAAGTCTAGACACTCCGTGTCGGCTCCGGTCGGAGCCGACTTCTCTTCGGCTCCGATGGCTCCATTGATCTCAAAAAAGAGATCTCGATCCCCTTCTGTGGAATCAATTCATTCGGCTCCGAGATCACCTTTGCTCTCGGAGCGGAACCATCTGAGCCGATCTTCTCGGTCATCCAGGCTATCTGATCACGACCTTGAGAGAGTGGTGAGTAGACTATTAAAGTCTCCGGCATTGGCCCAAATTCTCCATAGCCCATCTCAACAGACGGTAGCTATATCTCATCCACTGAACATTCCTCCTTCGACTCTCTTACAGAGCTCGGAGCCGGAGCTCCTCGGAACCGGTACCGTTGTGGCTTCGGAGCCGATACAACCCCTTTCGGCTCCGTCGTCCTCGACTCCGATTTCCTCCTTGAGACCTTCATTGGAGGGATCCAGGCGTCTGCTCTCTCTCGTCGGCTCCGAGGGGGCGAGTGGCATCGGACCCTTGTCCGACCCCGTTCTCCCTCTCGGAGCTTTGGCGTTGGTGAGCTCTGCCCCGACATCTACCTCGGAGCCTTCCCTCTCGGTGAGGCCTGGGGTTCCTATCTCTTCGGAGTGGGAGCCTTCTGGTCTCTCTGATGGGGGAGCCTTTGAGGTGATGAGGAGTGTACTAGCCCCTGGGCTTAGTCAACGGACAGTTCCATCGGCTCCTCCCACTACAGTGCCTGCTGACGTCTCTTCTCACTCTCTTGCTCCCGGACCCAGAGATCCAACGCCTCAGGTTTCCCCATTGGGAATATCTTCCTCTTCTGAGGCTTCTCCTGATCCGTCAGGAGAACCCCCCCCCCGGAAGAGGACATGTAAGAGGAAACATTTAGACTCCCCTGAGTCTACTACATCAGATACTGACTTGGATGAGTCGGAGGGGTCCCCAAGGTCCTCCTCTGAGGATGTCTCATTTTCAGACATCCTTGAAATCCTTAAACAGAGGGGGAACTGGCCCTCCTTTAATCCCTCCGAGAACGAGTCAGTATACCTGGAGGCGTTCGGATCTCGACCCTCCACCTCCTGGGTGTCTCCGCCTTTCGACCCTCTCATGGAAGTAGTGGCTCGGAAGGCGTGGATGGCTCCGGATTCGGTGGAACCTACCCCCAGGAGACCTTCAAAATTTATTACAGCCCCACAAGATAGGCAATACATAACAAAAGGTGTCCCAGTTGATGCCATGGTGGTGGCTGCTGCCACCAAGAAGGAATTAGCTGATCCTTCAGTACCTGGTCATCCTCCTAATAAGGATTCTAGGACTATGGACAGGTACGGTAAGCGGATTTTTTCTTCAGCGACTTTTGCCATGAGATCGCTGAACTACCTATGCCACTTCACCCGCCTTCAAAGAGATGTTCTTAAAGAGTTGGGAGAAGTTTTACAGGATCCGTCAGCTGATGGGTCTCAAGATAAGATTACCTCACAGCTAGGAATCCTTAACTCCATTGCTAACTCCTCCATGCGGCTCATTTCTTATGCAGCCGATGGAGCGAGTAAACGCAGGCACAGGAGTGGCTTTAAGGCGTCAGTCCTGGATGCGGCTTTGTAATTTTGCAGACCCCTTCAAGGCGTCTTTCACAAACTCCCCTTTTGATGGCTCGACCTTGTTCGGTCCTCAAGTGAAAGACAGTTTGACTAGATGCGAACAAGATGGCAAGACTCTTTCTGCCGTAGGAGTCCGTTTCTCCACCCCTTCTAGACCTTACCCCAAAGGACAGAAGGGAGGAAAAATGTGGTTCCGCAAATCTCAAGGAGTCACGCCTGACGCACGAAGTCAGTTTACCCCCAGAGGCAGAGGGAGTAACAACAATAGACGCCGCCCTAGGAGCAGAGGGGGTCCGCAGAATCAGGGTAGCAGAGAGCCTCTTTCTGACAAACCCTTCCAGCATCCCTGAGATGTTGCCCGATTGTCCACCTTCGGAGGCAGTCGGGGGGAAAATTATCGCTGTACCCAATAGCCTGGCTTTCCCTTTCTCAAGACAAATGGGTACAGTCAATTATATCCGAGGGTTACAAAATTCCCTTTATTCAAACCCCAATTCAACAAAAGGGAACCCTTCCAGACGTTCCACCGGTCTAAGGGAACTAGCAGTACTAGAAATATCAAAACTGCTAGTAAAAGAGCCATCCAGCCAGTCCCGCAGACCAAATAGGATCCGAATCTACTCAAGGTTCTTTTTAGTTCCAAAAAAGACAGGGGACTGGAGACCAATATTAGATCTGAGCAAACTCAACAAGTTTGTAAAGAAATCAAGATTCCGGATGGTCACGCTCCAGTCCATTCTGCCCTTTCTGGGCAAGGACAATTGGATGTGCTCAATAGATCTTCAGGATGCGTACTACCACATAAAAATTCACAGACGCTCCAGAAGATTTCTCCGCTTCTGGCTGGGGACCAGTCACTTCCAATTCAGAGCCCTGCCCTTTGGACTCGCTACAGCCCCCAGAGTGTTCACCAAATGCATGGCAGTGGTTACGGCTCACCTGAGACGTCAAGGATTCCAGGTGTTTCCATATCTAGATGACTGGCTCCTCACTGCCACCACCAGGCATCAGCTTCTCCAAGCCAAAAATTACACCATTCATACTTGCAGAGGGCTAGGAATTTCTATAAATTTCGAAAAATCTGCCTTGTCGCCTTGTCAATATATTACTTTTATAGGCGCAAAATTGGGCACCGTACAACTTTCTGCAAGGTTGACAGACCAAAGGATCTTGGACATTCAAAGACATGTCCAAGTGATTCTATTCAGCAACAAAATTCAGGCCAGATTTGCTCTGAAAGTACTGGGTCTTATGGCGGCCGCCATAACACTTCTTGCTCTCGCCCGCTTTTACATGCGGCTTCTACAATGGATGCTATTCACCCAATGGTCCTTTCAACAACTTCCCATGCGTCACCAAATCATAGTAACTCCAACTTGCAAAAGGCATCTGACTTGGTGGATATCGTCCCCTCAAATCCATCAAGGCAGACCATTTGTTCCTCTTGCCCCAGTTGCCACGGTTACATCGGACGCCTCCCTGATCGGGTGGGGGGGGGCATTATCAGGGCAGAATGGTCCATGGCACTTGGCAACCTTTCGAGTACCATCTGCACATAAATGTTCTGGAGATGAGAGCAGTGCTTTTAACGTTGCAAGCCCTCAACGACTCTCTTCCTCAGGGAACAATTGCAGTTCAAACGGACAATATGTCAGTAGTGTGGTACATAAACAAACAGGGCGGAACCAAGTCCTATCCACTATGTCGAGAGGCTCTCAGACTTTGCCAATGGGCGATCTCCTCTCATCGGTTTCTGATAGCAACGCACATCCCCGGGAAATCCAACATCATAGCGGACAGATTGAGCAGAGCTATTCTCATGCCTCACGAGTGGTCTCTCAAACAGTCAGTGACGGAAGAGATTTTTCAGAAGTGGGGACTTCCTTGCTGCGACCTTTTCGCTACACCTCAAAACAGCAAATGCCCAGACTTCTTCTCTCTCTTCCCCCTTCCAGGCCATCCCCCCAGAGACGCTCTAACCCAAGATTGGCCCCGGGGACTTCTTTACGCCTTTCCTCCTTTTCCGCTGATACCTCAGCTAATTGAGAAAGCAACAGCCTTGAGAGCCAAGTTGATTCTCATTGCCCCTTATTGGCCTCGACAGATATGGTTTCCGTTCCTTCATCATTACCTCTTGGTACAGCCATGACATCTGGACCCGGTTCCAGATCTTCTGACCCACCAGTCGGGTCAACTGCACCAATCCATACCCTCTCTCAACCTTACTGCTTGGTTGCTCCACTTCCATCCTTAGCCAGACTTCCTATGATTTCTAATCCTGTACGGGATATCATAGTAGCTTCCCTAAAATCTTCTACCAGAAAGATCTACACTAGTAAATGGCGATGTTTCTCTTTCTGGGCAAAAGCTAGGAACATAGACCGCTATACTGCTCCAGTTCATTCAGTATTGGACTTCCTAGCTCACATTTTTAATTCAGGATCCTCTTCTTCCACAGTGAAAGTTCAAATGGCAGCCATTTCAAATTTTCACATAGGCTTTTTGGACCACAACATTATGTCACATAAACTTTGCAAGGCATTCCTTCGAGGTATCTTTTTATTGAAACCTCCAATTAAAGACCCCCCACCACAGTGGGATCTAAATTTAGTTTTAACATCCTTGATTCTTCCCCCGTTCGAACCTGCAGCTGCCTGTTCCTTGAAATTGCTTTCTTGGAAGACACTTTTCTAGTTGCCATTACATCTGCTAGAGAGTATCTGAGCTTCATGCTCTCTGTGTTTGTCCTCCCTATCTAATATTTCACAAAGATAGGGTATCCCTAAGAACTAATCCGTCTTTCTTACCAAAGGTGGCATCTCAGACTAACCTGAATCAGTCCATTGATCTTCCAGTATTTTTCACGAATTATTCTGATAGAGCTGAACAAAAGTTACATTATCTCGATGTTCACCGTCAGCTGAGATATTATCTAGATAAGACAAAAATTTTTAGGAAGTCTGATCAACTTTTTCTATCTTATGCAGAGAACAGGAAAGGCCTTCCAGTTTCTAAGGTAACTTTATCTAGGTGGCTGTCTTCCTTGATCACTTACATTTATCAGCTCAGGGGCAAAGAATTGGTTTCTATCCCAAAAGCCCATTCTACCAGAGCTCTAGCTACATCTACAGCTTTTCAAGCTAGACTTCCAATAGACACTATTTGTGCAGCAGCCACATGGGCCTCTCCTCATACCTTTGTCTCACATTACACATTAGATTTGGTCTCCAGAGACGGAGCAAATTTTGGTTCCACCGTTCTCAAGAGTCTGTTCCAGTGAGCCACCCAGGAAAGAGGTGTTAGGGACGCGGTCCCATCCAGCAAGAATGAAGGCGAGATTGACAACTTAACATTTAGCTACCATAACGTTCCATGTTAGTTGTCTTCTCTCGCCTTCTTTCTTGCGTCCCGCCCTCCTTCCCCCTTGCCTGGTCAGACCGAGAATATTATTCATCCTCTATTAAGAGGTTTTACCTTTTTCTACCTGTTCAACTCCTAGTTTCGCTAGGTTATGTGGATCCTTTCTACAGTTTTATGATGTTATTTAGTATTTTATTTCTTCCTCCTAAGTTGGAAGAAAATACTACAATTTCTTTAGCTATCAAACGAGATCTGAGTAATCTCCGCCTTGCATCATGGGATATAGGGTTGCCTCGAGCTGGTAAAATTAGCTCTCGAGCTTAGCAAGTGCCGAGTCGGAGCCGAGGATCGGCTCCGAACCCATCCAGCAAGAAAGAAGGCGAGAGAAGACAACTAACATGGAACGTTATGGTAGGTACATAACTTCTAATTTTGTACCTACCATAAATGTAGATGTTCGAGTGTATACACTGCTGCAGTCCAGGTTACCCTCCCTCCTTCCCCTCTTACTGGCTGGTATGTACCTATGTCTTCTACCCTTACTACCTATGGGGAGTATTGGCTGGTAGCTGTAAGTTGTTTTTTGCTTTTCTTGTGTATGTTTTATTAGCAATTGGAATTGTCTACCTATTTGGAGGCACTTGACATCTGGGGCAAGAAAAAATGAAGAAAATGGAGTCTGCTGCATCTTTTATACCCCTGTCGCACTGACGTCAGGGAGGAGGCGACAGTAACCGATGCCGGACCAAGACTTTGGAACTCAGGCCGACTGGGGAACCGCCTGACGGCAGGATAACCCAAGTGTAATGACTGCAGCAGTGTATGCACTCGAACATCTACATTTATGGTGGGTACAAAACTGTACTTACGCAAGTGCCGGTCGACCAACTCCTGAGATTTTCGTGTTTGAATTTCAGATCCAAAGTCTTCATTTAAAGCTAAGTACCCCGTTGGGGAAACTTTTTTCTTGCTCCAGACCGATGTCAGAAAGAGTTAATAATTGTATTTCTTGTGGGAAGCAAATACCTCATAAGGACTTTCATTCCTACTGTATTCCTTGCCTAGGCCCTGACCACGACATTACTAATTGTAGGTTCTGTGCTAGATTTAACAAACGCACTATTAAGCGTCTGTACGATTTTGCATTTCACTATTTTGGCAGAAGATTTAATTACACAATGTCATCAGCCATCCAACTACCGCAATTCACAAGAAATGCAAGGAAAAAGAAAAGGACAAGCATCCGAGGTCCAAAACTGACGAGGCTGCTTCTAAGCCAGTCGTCGGTTCTTAGTGAGGCGCTTTTGCAGCCCCTAACGCCCGCTACTTTAGAGCCGCATGCCGCTACCGACTCCCGCTGGAAACTCAAGGTATTGGAACCTCGGAAATTATTCCCTCAGATGGGTCCGGAGCCGCTGAGCAGGCATTGACTTCTGAGGGTGTTTTCAGGCCAACACAATTGTATGTAAAAATGACTTCAGCTTCAAAGGCAAAGACTAAAGCACCTTTAAAGACAAAGAAACAAGTACAGCAGCGCCATGGACAGGCCTCCATGCCTAAAAAACAGATGCTGAAAATGGCCGAAGACCTAATTACTTTTATCAGGGGTTCCCATCCCCCTCCTGATAAGAGGCCTAGGCAAGAGAGAGAATATGAACCTTCAGATCAGGTTTCCATTTCATCTGATTCCTCTTCTGATCAGGGATACTATCTTCCTCCCTATGAGGATTCTGATGCTGAAGAAGCTATCCCTTCAGCCTCTCCTCCTGAGGATTATTCTTTTGGGGAAACTCTGCGTACCATGAGTGAGCATTTTCACTGGGAGAGCCAAGATTTTTCAGAATCTAAGAAAAGGCTCAGAGACTTCCTTTTACTGCCTCAGCACAGGCCCCTTGCTATTCCTCCTGTGTTAGACATTTGTAGATGATGTTTTTTTCAGAGTCCAGTCTGACTCCTGACTCCTTGTCTCCAGCTCCTGTTAAGCCAGACAGATACTACAGGGTTCCTGATTCACATGAATTTCTTTTTAAAAACCCTGCTGCTGAACTATCTCTCAGGGTTCCAAAAGGGTCAAGGCTTCCACTGCAAAAAACCCTACCCCCTCTGTCAGGGATTCTAGGGCACTGGACAAATGGGGAAAAAAGATTTACACTTCTGCTACCTTGGCTATAAGGGCTTTAATTTGTCAGTTTCATATGCTTAAATATCAGCAATATATTATGTCACTGCTTAAACAGAAAATGTTGATAAATTCTGAATGTGCAGAAAACAAAGAAATGCAGGATTTATTGCATGCAGCTGAACAAGTTGGAAAGCATACTTTGCAATGTAGTTTTGATTCTCTGGAGGTCTCCTGCAGGGCCGCTGTTATGGGTTCTGTCATCAGGAGGCATGATTGGTTAAAGGAACAGAATCTGCCTGATCATGTTAAAGCAAAATTATTAGATGCACCATTACATCATGATACCTTGTTTGGTGTTAAAGTAGAAGAGGTGTTGAAGAAAATGGAGGACAAAGCAAAATCTATGCAAACAGTCAAGGATTTCTTACAGGTACAGCCTCCAAGATTTAGCAGACACTGGCCTACAAAGAATTGGTCCTTTCCAGTGTCAGACAGGCCACAAAGGGGCAGATACAGACGCCCTAGAGGCAGGTCCCAGCCCGAAGGCACATACAGGGCTAAACAATGGGGTGCCTTCTACTTCCAAAAGCAGAGAAGACAAATCACAGCCTTACAGGAAACAGTCCCAATGACTTCCCCCTGCCTGTGCCAAACACTTATCTTCTGGCAGCACCTTTAAGGGGAAAACTAGCACTTTTTCATCAAAATTGGCACATAATAACCCAGGACAAATGGGTCTTGAACATAGTGTCACAAGGTTACACGTTTCGCTTTCATACCCTGTCAAGGGCTCACGGTTGGCCAGACCTGCCAAAAAATCAATGGGCAGAGGCACAAAAGCAAATTTCATCCCTCATGGACATGAGGGCCTTTCAGCAAGTACCAGAGAAAGAGCAGGGACATGAATTTTACTCTACTGTTCTTGGTACCCAGAAAGGACAAAGCCTGGAGACCAATACTGGACCTGTCTATTCTAAACACATATCTATTTATTCCAAAATTCAAAATGTTGACTCTGCAGCAGCTTCTGCCCATGCTGGGCAAGAAGACTTGGCTTGTGACTTTAGACCTAAAAGAGGCATACCTGCATGTTCCTATCAGACAATCATGCAGAAGATACCTCAGATTCATAGCTGGCTCAATGCACTACCAATTCTCTGCACTGCCCTTTGGCTTATCTACTGCGCCCATGGTCTTCACAAAATGCCTGGCTCCAGTAATTGCATTTTGCAGACAAAGAGGAATGCAAATATATCCTTACTTGGACGACTGCCTCATTCAAGCAGAGAACAAGGACATCCTACTACAGCATCTGGCGTTTGTAAAAAGATTACTAGCATGCCTAGGGTACACGGTAAATGAAAATAATCAAAACTTGTACCCTCTCAAGAGATAATATTCCTGGGTGCAAGCTTAAATACAACTGCCCAGATGGCTTATCTCACGCCAGACAAACAAAGGCAACTGACTACTTATTTCAAACTGTTGGCAAAAAAGGCCCAGTTATCTGCAAGAAAAATTCTGCAGGCTTTGGGCTTCATGGCATCCTGCATTCTGCTAATTCCATATGCAAGACTGCATATGAGGAAACTTCAGTGGTATCTAAAAAGTGTTTGGACTCAACATTGCCATAGCCTGGAAACAATAATTACCCTCATTCCCTGCCTGCAACAGGAGTTTCGATGGTGAGCAAAGGCCTGTCACCACAGCAAGGGACAGCGATTCACCTTATCCCCAGCCAGGCAGACTTTAACAACAGATGCATCAGATTATGCCTGGGGGGGCCCACATGGCAGGAAGATGTATTCAGGGCGCTTGGTCCGCAAACCAAATGCATCTACATATCAATCAAAAAAAGATGCTAGTTGTTCAGAATGCCCTGACAGCCTTCAAGGATCTATGTCATCCGGGGCAACTACTGATAAAGACGGACAATACCACAGTCATGTGGTGCATAAACAAGCAGGGAGGCACTCATTCCTACCCCCTTTGCAGACTGGCCATGACTTTATGGGACACAGCATTGACTTACCAAGTACATCTGCAGGCACAATTCCTGCCAGGAAAGATAAATACTCTGGCAGACGAACTAAGCAGAAACCTCTTGGATCCCCACGAGTGGAAATTGGATCCGCAAGTCTTCAGCATGATAATAAGGAAATGGGGATGCCCGGACATAGATCTATTTGCCTCCCCTCACAACTGCCAACTACAGAGATTCTGCACAAGGGCTTATCACAAGCAAGCATGGAAAGTGGATGCTCTATCGTTCAGCTGGAAAAACTTAACAGTATATACCTTTCCCCCACTGCCCCTCTTCTCCAAGGTACTCCTAAAGGTCAGACAAGAGAAGCCGAAAATTATACTGATTGCCCCAGACTGGCCCTGCCAGCACTGGTACCCTATCCTAAGGAACCTGTCTCAATACCCAGCCTTGACAATACCTCAAATTCCTCACTTACTGTACCAACAAAACAATCCGATCCTGCACAGCCAACTCAAGACCTTAAATCTGGCAGCATGGCAGATAATGTAGTCATTCAAAACACCCCTCTTTCTAAAGCGGTGATGGATGTTATTTGGAAGCCAGGAGGCCTAGTACCAGAAAATCTTATGCTGAAAAATGGAAGAGATTCTGTGCTTGGAACCAGGCACAAGGGGTTGACACGATTGTACCAAATATTCCTCAGATTTTGCAATACTTAACTGAGATGCTGAACAAAGGCCTATCCTTTTCATCAATTAAGATTCATGCCTCTGCCATTTCAGCTCATTACAATACAGAACCACCTATTTTTTCTCATCCTTTACTAAGGCAGTACCTCAGAGGAGCCAAAAACCTAAGGTCTCCAAGGAGATCACCCATACCTGCATGGGACCTCAATTATGTCTTGGAAAAACTCACCCTGCCTGCTTTTGAGCCAGCTAATACAGCTGATATAAATTTTTTATCCTGGAAAACAGCTCTGCTCCTAGCAATAACCTCTGCAAGATGAGTCTCAGAGCTACAGGCACTCATGGCTGTGGAACCTTTTATCATTTTCCATCCAGATAGGTTTTCTCTGAGGACAAACCCAACATTTATGCCTCAGGTAGTGTCCAGTGTGGCCCTTAAAAAAACTATTCACTTGCCTACCTTTTATCCTAACCCACAGAATAAGGGTGAGAGACTTCTGCATTCTTTGGACATACACAGACAGCTGCACTTCTACTTGGACAGAACCAAAGCTTTCAGAAAGACTGAGCAATTACTAGTGGCATATGCTGCAGGATCACAAGGAAAGGCTATCTCAAAGCAGACAATTTCAAAGTGGATAGGCCACTGCATTCGTTTCTGCTATTCACAGCATGGCAAACCAGTGCCTAAGGCCATTAGACCACATTCAACCAGAGCAGCAGCCACTTCAGCAGCCTTCGTCAGAGGAATACCAACTAAAGACATTTTAGAGGCTGCAACCTGGAGCTCAGTGCACATTTTTACAAAGCACTATCACTTACCACTCTACTCTAAATCCAGGGCAGGCTTTGCCACTGCAGTTCTGCAGGGCCTCATAGCCGCTCCTAATCCTATTTAGCTCCAGCCTCCCAACCTCAGCTTTGGGATTCAACCCAATTGTAATGACTGCAACAGTGAAACACGATGAACATAGTACAGTTGTGTACCTACCATAAATGTAGATGTTCGAGTGTATTCACTGTTGCAGTCCAGGTTACCCACCCACCCACCATCCCCCTTTTCTTTGCTGGGACTTATCTGCACTTCTCCATTCTATACAACCTTTTTGGTGTACTTCTCTATTCTATACAACCTATGTGGTGTATTTGCTGGTAGAGGAAAGAATAATTTACTCTGGTGCATGTATGCTTTATTGACATATTTTTAGCCTACCCTTTTGGGGGAACCTGACATCTGGGGAAAGAAAGACTGAAGAAAATGGCGTCGGCTGCATCTTTTATACCCCTGGCACACTGAAGTCAGGGAGGAGGCGACAGCAACCGACGCCGGACCTAGACTTTGGAATTCAGGCCGACTGTGGGTAGCCTGCTAGCAGGATAACCCAATTGTAATGACTGCAACAGTGAATACACTCGAACATCTACATTTATGGTAGGTACACAACTGTACTTTCTTGACTTGATGATTTTCTTGGAGTCATACTGAATCCGTGACTTAAACTGTTGAGAAACATTTTAACAGATTGAGAGCAAGACAAAACAGCAGTGGTGAGAAAGAATCGCCTTGAAGTATTCCACACTGGATTTTTGCTCATTGGATTGCACTTTGTCCTTTTTTGTGGTTCATTTGCAAAGTGGATTGCCATTTCTTCATAGTAACTACAATAAAATTTGCCAGTGAGTGATGGATCATGTATGTTTGTAAGCATTCTGTAGTCTAGAAGTGAGGAATACTATCAAATGCTTATTTGCAATTTGTCCGTGCAGTATTGAGATTTCTGTTCTTTTTACAGGTCTCCTTTGTTCCATTAAGTCTCCTTGTTGTGCTCAATTGGCTTCCTGTAGAACTTCTTTGGGTCATCCCTAAACTGTTTGTTTTGTATTCTGTGTTTATATTTCTCAGTGTATCTCCTAAATTTTTCAATTGTACCTGTTTTAATAAACCACCATTCTGAAGTAGCCTTTGCATCTGGGATTCCCATTCAGGTCTTCCAGTTTGTGAGTGATTTATCACTTCATTTTCAACTTCCTCCATTTCTGTATCAAACTGCTTCATTATCACTGCATTGTACTTTGGTGCTACTGTTCTCTTTTTTTGTAACATTTGCCTTGTCTGGGTGCCTTTGCCTATATGTATCTTCAAATATTTTTGACTTTGCTTTGTGATTATGTTTTAACATTGATTTATTTTCCGCATATGAACTTCACCATATGGGGTCTTGCTTCCTCTCTTGGGTCCATTCTCCTCTCTTTAATGTTGCCAATACCTGAGGACTTTTATTCCTTCTCTCTTAATACTTCATTTTTTCTTCCTTTTCAAATTCATTCAGTGCTTTTTATCTATATATTGTTTTGTTTGTATTTGGTCAATTAATCATAGCCGGCATTAGTCACCCACTGAACCAGCAGCCATGGGGAGCCCCAGATTATCTCCCTGCATATGAGGGCCCCCACAGGAAGCAGCTGTGGGTTTCTCCACCTCCTCCGCTCCTTGTTCAGCACCTTGTAGACAATTGCAGTGCTGTATAATGTCATTGTGCGATTCTGATTTTTTTTTTTTTAAATTGTTGCCTGTAAGCTGCACTCAGTCAGGTCCGCTTCAGTAAAACAAGGGACCTGATTGGCTGCAGCAGCCAGAGAAGTAAGTCCTAGTTTCCTGATTGGCTGCAGTAGCCAGCCAGGGAATTAAGTTGTATTTTCACATTCTCAGAAAAACATGATCATACACTATATATATATATATATATATATATATATATATATATATATATATAAATATATATATATATATATATATATATATATATATATAATAGATACATACACACACTGGAAGCACCTAAAGACACATATCACAAGCAGCCACAGCACAACCCACACTCGCTTTCCTAAATGCATTCATGCATGCAGCCAGGCACTCTAGACTACACACACCAGACCTAAGCACTCACACACATGCCAGCATGTACATATCATAAACACAATAAACAGGACTTGATGTCCTACCATTTCTAATAAAGACACACATGTGCAGAAACACAGAGAGAGAGAGTGATTATGCACTTGTTAAACAAGCTAGGAATTGACCTGAAGGGAATGTGACAACAAGGATAGCAGCCTGCTTGTTGAACTAATTCTGTTTTGAGGATCTTTAAATATTCTTTCATGCTTTAGTAAGTGATTTCTATAAACATACTTTCATGCTTTATTGAGTGATTTCAATAAGTTGTAGTATTGCAGTACTTACATTACAACTTAGTAACATTTATTTAAACATTATTTTAACAAAGTTAGACGAATTAGTATCTGTGTTTTATTTTCCAATTCTTCCTGGATTTGCCTGCACGTACAAGGGAACATTAGAGCTGTATGGATGAAAAATTAGCAAAAATGCAAGCTGCTGTTTTGAAAAGTGAAAGTGAGGCAACATCAGTCAGGCAGCCAGATTATCCTTGTTCCTTTGGTTTCACTTAGGATCCTTTTAACTGGGAATTGTGGCAGATAACATACACACACAATGTTTATTAATTGACTAAATGCATTCTTTTTCTGTTATTTGGCTTTATCACGTTGAGGGTCATAGAGGCATTTGATCTTATCCTGTCAAGTGGCAGGCAAAGGGCAGAATCCCAGTTCTAAATATTTAGGATGTCAGTCTAGTCTATTATAGGACATACACTTGAGCAGTTTGATGCTTCAATTCAGTATGTATAAATTCATCCAAACGGTAGTATATCATTAATAGAATAATACCAGTGCAGTTTCAGCAGAGAAACCTATAAATGTGTCAATTTCTTGATACTGTAGTAAAATTTCTGCTGCAGGAAGAAATATAATGTTGTTAAATATACTTCTAGATGCCTAGATAAATTGCCATGTGTCATTTTATGTGCATTTTTTTGTGTTATTTACAGTAACTTGATGTCACTGATTTACTATAGGAGTAATCTTTTACCAGTATGCTGTTCTGGATTTACTGTGTCTGCTACTGTTCTGCATGAGTGAGATCATGGTAAGGTATTTCTTCAGCTGCATATGCTTGCATTAGTAGAGTCATTCTAGGCAAGATGTACCAGCTTTTTTTTGTCTGTTTCTCAAACTCTTTTTCTCTAGCTAGATAACATACACACACAATGGCTGCAATTACCTATGGGCCCATTAGCATTTCAAATTGAAACGAATACAAGAAACAGTTACCACCGTCTTTCTCCTTGCTGAAATCTTAACCAAGGATACTGATATGACATGCAGTGTCTTAGGCCTCAGAAAAACTCTGTTGGCTTCTGGCCATTAAGATCATAGGATCACAGGAAGTTACTAGGCTATGGGCTGTGAGGTCCTTCCAAGCCTAGCCAAGAATTTAGCCCATGTTCCAACAAGTTAGCCCATGTTCCAACAAGTCAGCACCCTATGCCACTGTCCAGCAGGGACACAGGTGGAATCCCAGGGGTATGTATTCTGTTCCCCATCCAGTTATCCAGGTTGCGCTTAAAAAGGGTTAATGAGGTACTCTGCTTTACGTGGAGAGGGAATCTATTCCACAAAAGGGGGAGTCTCTGGGACACAAATCTGACCTGCCAACAAGTCTTGTTGATGTCACAGACCAGGTTGAGGTCACACGTGTGGGTTACTCGAGTGGAACTTGACTTGCGGATATGCAGCAGTCCCATAAGGCAGGGTCTGAGATTGCTTTGTGTGCCAGACAGATGTCACCTCGGAAGAGTCTGTAGGAGACTAAGTAGAGGGACAGGGCTTTTAGTCTGTCTGTGTAGGGTACATGTTTGAGGCCCTGGATCCTCCGGGTGAGGAACCTCTGTGGTCTCTCCAGCTGATGCATGTGCTTTGTGAGGTACATGATGAAAGGGGCATTGTACTTAATAATGGGTCTTATAAGGGGAAGAATACAGGGATGTTATGACCACCTGGTCCCTGGATGAGATACCCTTACTAATGAACTGGGCCATGTAGAAAGATTTTCGTACAGTGGAGGCAATATGGTGGCCAAATGTCAGTTTGCTGTCAACCTGGGTGCCCAAGTCCTTCACGACTAATTGTGTGCTTAGTACCTTATTATCAATGTGAACATTTGTGGGGACATCACTCTCCTCAAAAGGGATGATGATGCATTTTTTGTCATTCAGTTTGAGGCCATGTTTCTGGCACCAGTCATTTGTTTGGGTGAGACCCTCTTGGAGGATGTCCACATCACTAGGGGAATTGATGACAGCACCCAGCTTGCAGTCATCTGCAAACTTGGTCAGCCATAGCCCACTAGATTTGGCCTGCACCTCTGAGAAGTATATCCCAAATAGCAGAGGCCCAAGACTGATCCCTGGGGTACACCACTTGTTACGGGTCTACTACTTGAGGTGGCCTCCCCAATTTTGACTAGATGGGTTCTATCAGTGAGCCAGTTTGGTACCCATCTGGTAACATATGGATTGATGCCTAGTCAGGAGTGTTTATCTATTATTCCTTAGTAGGATATAGTATTGAAGGCTTTAGCCAGATCAAGGTAGGCTGTGTACATCATCTTACCCTCATCTGTGGCCTTAGTGACTGTCTCAAAGAAGTCGACCAAATCTAACAGGCATGACCTCCTCTTGACTAAACCAAACTGTGTGGGATGAAGTATCTGGAGGTTGCCAATCTCCTTCTTAATGAGGTCCATGATAATCCGCTCCATGGCCTTGCAGATCAGGCTAGTTTGGCTGATGGGTCTATAATTTTCTGGATCGGTGGACCCTCCACCTTTGTGCAAAGGGATGGCAGTGGCTGTCCTCCACTCGGCTGGGACAAAGCCAGTACTCGGGCTTTGGTTGAATAGGGTGCCTAATGGTGCTGCAGGTTCCTGCGCGAGTTCATGTAGGATGCAGCCTGGGATGTTATCGGGTCCCATGGAGGCTGTATTTTTTGCCTTTGAGAGGGCAGTCATGACTTGCTCCCTAGAGATAAGGGGTGGGGGGCAGGTACTAAAGATGTCCTTTTTTACTAATGGGGGGACAATGGAGTGAGGAATTCACTGAACCTGTTTTCCAGCAGATTGGCTATATCTACAGCATTTGTGTATGTGTTGTCCTTGACCACCAGTTCTGAGCATATCTGGGTGCTTCCCTTGTGATTGCAGACATATGTGAAGTTGGCCGTATGATTGTCTGTGGTAGATGTGGCCAGTTTAGACTCAATGTTTGCTTTGGTGGATTTTACTAGTGCTCTTATTTGCTTGTTCAGGCTAAGGAGGGATTGCTTCCAATTAGGCACCTGCTCCTTCTTGGTCCTGGACAGCAACTTTATTCCTTTCATTGTAGAGTTTATTTATTGTAGGTGTCCACCAGACAGGTTTACTCTTCCTTGAGGAGGGGATTTCGTCCAGTCTGTTATTCCTGATTGCATGCACCTATGTAAATGCTCATATAGTACTTTGGTGTAGGTTTGGACATATGGCCCAGTTCCTATGGAGGGGGGAGGGGGATGTGAAGCTGTTTATACCTTCCCTCAGGAGGTTGTAATCAACTTTGTAGAAGTTTTTTTGTTTGACCCTAGCTGGGGGGGGGGGGGGGGGGGGATGGTGACTTCAAAAGTGACTGCTTTGTGGTCGGATCTTACCAGAGATTATGACACTGTAGAGATGCTGTAGTGGTTACTTTTGTTGGTTAATACCAAGTCCAAGATATTTTCATCTTTTGTGGGGATGTCAACAAACTGGTCCAAGGCATTTGCATTGACGAAAACAAGGAATCTCTGGGCATTTGTGTTTTGGCATGAGTATTTCTTCCAATCTATGGTTGGATAGTTAAACTCGCCCAGGATCAGGGTAAAGTTTGAATCTTGATAGATTCGAAGAGGTCCAGATAGGTGGAGTGGGCATCTTGAGTCAAAATTGAAGGCCTATAGCTAGTAGCTATGATTTAAATATGGGGTGTTGTCAATTGTTAACTGCACCTGGAGTGTTTCTTGTGCATCATACAGTTTCACCAGCCTAGAGGTGTGTATGTCTTTTATATGTATTGCAACTCCACGTCTTTTTGTTTTGCTGCCCACAGTTTGGGGTCTGAATGAATGATAGGATGAGTAACCTGGTGTGGCTGGGGTGCTCTCTGCAGCTTTGAAGCAGGTTTCTGTGGCTGCACAAATGTCAGCTTCTTCCTGGATTAAGAATGCTTGCAGTGAATGCAGTTTCATGTTTAAACTCCTAGCGTTAACAGCATGACCTTTAATTTGCGTTTTGATGAAATCTTTATGTTGGTAGTTTTGACCTCATGGCATTGCCTAAAAAAGGCACTATGGGGAGTCAAGAGTCTTTGCCAGGACCCTGAAGCCTAAGAGAGACAGATGCAGACCATCTCTGGCAAAGCATCGTGGTTTGTCAGTCATGTCATCCCAGGCTGTCAGGTACTGGATCCCCTTGGAATAACACCAGAAACTAAGCCAGTTGTTAGTCAATCACTTTCTGTCTGTATTGAGGCATCATTCTGGGTGACAGCAGAATGCTGCTTAAGGCTAGTAACATACCTACCTGGGACACATATTCAGCAAGCTCAATCATGTCTGTCTTCATTTAGTCCAGAGTGGTATGTCTCAAGTCATTAACTCCAACATGGACTATGACAGAGTCATAACAGTACCGGTTGAGAGACTTGAGTGGATTGGTGATATGTTGGATTCTGGCACCTGACAAACTGTGACTTTCTCCTTATCCAGGCTGGTGAGGGGCACATCTGTGTGTCTCACAATTGAGTCTGCTATGACTAATGTGTTGGGTTTATGTTTAGGTCTTAGTGGCTGTGAAACACAGGTGTGTGGACTATGTGTGGTGTGGTGGTCAGTGGAGTTTGCATGTGTTTATGCCATTAGCAGTAATAGAATAGTCAGATGACATTGGTGACTCCTCAGTAATAACATTGTGTGTTGGGGCGGGGGTTGTTAAGGTACATGCTGGCCATTGGTTAGTAATGAGAGAAACATTTTTTAGCATAAAATTGCTTTAGTAATTGGACAGAATTCTGCTGTTCTGTAATGTATCAACTTGAAACATTTTTAGAACTGGGTTGCAATACATGGGTTTGGCAAATGCTGCAAAGAAAGTCCAGTTCTCTATGGTAAAAAATTGTGAATATTGAATACTATTGATAAAACGGGAGATAAAATTGGGCAGCACAATGCAGTGATTAACATTTCTGTCTCCCAGCACTTAGTTTTTTCTTGTTTAGTTCTTGGCTGAGGTGACTTCTGTGCAGAGTTTGCAAATACTCATTGTGTCCATGTGGTTTTCTAGCTGGGTGGATACAGTAATGGAGGTCTCTTTCCTGGGGAGAAAGTAGTGAATTCCCACAAAATAACATAGGTTCATAGGAGATTGCTAGACTAATGGCTTAAGGGTCCCTTACAAGCCTAGCCAATATAACATGATTTTACCCAATATATGGTCCCTAGAGACAAGAAGATGGCAAGGATTTATGCTTATACCTTGAGTAGTTTACAGATTGCCCCTGTCCATAAGGGACATAGGCAACTTTGTTCTGCGGTTATTTTTAGCTTTGGAATTACGCTGAGAGGTTAAGAGGTTGGTAGGGGCTGTGAGAATGTTGTACAGTGTCCAGATGTTTGGTAGTTTTGGTCTGTTCATCAAAAATGTGGGATCACACAATGCATGCTACTACAACGTCTTATTCTAGCATCATTAGTTCATAAGCCCAATATTTCAAATCACTAATGTAATTCCTTTGTCTTGTAGTGTTTTTACTTCATCCAGCTTTGTTATAGCTATGTTTAAAACTATGCCTCAGTCTCAGTAATCCCCATGGCTTTCTCCTGTGTGTCTTGTATGTCTGTAGTCTTTTCTTTCCAACTGTCCCACGGCTGTCTTGTGTGCCTCTGCAATGTGACTGTTCTGCATGTCAGTAGCTCCCTTTGTCTTGTGTGATGGGGTGAGTTTATCAGATGTTTGTCTGTTTCAGTCTTGCTATAGTGCTGTCATCGTCTTGATTGGAAGTCTGTGCGGGTATCTCTGTTCTGTCCTACGGTAGTACTGCCTTCATCTTGTGGGTGTCTCTGTTCAGTATCACTGTAGTTTTGTCTTGGTCTTGTGTGTCTTTGTCCTGAGTGAGGGAGTCTGTGTGTCTGTTCAGTTTTGCTATAATCCTGTTTTTATCTTGTGTGGGTGTCTCTCCTGTATGTGGGAATCTGTGTAGGTGTTGATGTTAAGTCTTGCTGAAGTGCTGTCTTCATCATGTGTGGGTGTCTAGGTCCTGTTTGCGAGAAACTGTGTAGCTGTCTGTCTTGTGTGCCTCTGTCCTGTGTGAAGGACTCTGAGTGGTTGTCCATATTCAGTCTGGCTGTAGTGCTGTCTTTGTCATGTATGTCTGTGTCCTTTGTGTGGGAGTCAGTGTGGGTGTCTTCGTATACCTCTGTGGGACTGGCTACCTTGATGCGGTACAGAGGCTTGCTGTAATGTAACAATATTGCTACTAAATTCCAGTTAGTGTGTGCGTGTACCTCTGTGAGTGGCTACCTTGTTGTGGTACAAGGGCTTGTCATAATGTAACATTGGTACTAAATGCAGGTCAGTGTGTGTACCTTGGCACTTCCAAGACTTTTTAATGGTCTGAATGTAGTAAGACTGTACAGTGATGGTTAAGTGGTGCTGGATGAGCTTGATAGGGAAGCGGGTGTGATGGCCATGTGGTCACACTTATATTCTCCTGGGTAGGGCCCCCAAATTTAAACACTCTGGGGGCCCCCAAAATGCTAGCACTGGCCCTGTAATTAATTACTTTAATTTGGTATCTGTAATGTTTGACATTTTTTTTTTATTTCAGCGATTTTTCTCTTTTCTGTTTTCTCTTGCTCTTACAATGTAACCCCTTTTTGAGAACTCTGGGTTAATTGCATAGAAAATTTTTTTTCCTCGTGTCCATTTCCCCATTTCTGGGCATCTTGCTTAGCTACCCAGTTTTTTAACTTTTTATGGACTGTTTTTTACTGCTACAGTGTGGCCTGTTAGATTATCTGTTTGGATCAGGACCTGACATTGCAGCAAGAGCTTGAGCATCTTTGAAGGACTTTGCAGTAGTTTTTCTACTAGGCCTGGCCCTAGTGACTTTGCCTTGCCAAGGCTGGGCACTTTTTTATCCTGGGATGAGTGGACGCAGCCATTTCTTTTTTTTTCTATTTTTTCCATGTTATATATAAATCCATTTCTCCTTGCTGAAATTTAGTAAACAGACCCTCAATTTGAGGGTACCTACCAAGGCATGAGGATGATTTCAGTCCAGAAAACAAAATCTCCTTTTCCTTTTTTGCACTGATTTCATCTCTTAGGACTTGTAGCCTTAAGTGCAATGTAGCCCGTGGCTAATCAGATATGTTTGTTCATGTTTAGATGTGTTTGTTTGTGGGCTAGCACAGCACCAACATAATAAAGAAGAGACTACATAATAAAATAAAGATGCTACAGTACGGGAAGAGCAGTGAATGGCAGGCTCAGTGGATGTGTTGTGCTAAACAAGTGCATGTGAGGAATGTGGCTTATGCCACTGCCGATACAGGCTAGCACAAAACAGTTTGTGCATGCTCCCACAAGCAGTGAATCATGGTGTAGCGTGCCACTTGTGGTTGTGCACATAGCTCATCATTTAAATAGAGAGGAAGAAGGGGAAATAGCAAACTGAGACAAATGCATAAAGCGTACATAGAAGTTGTAACAGATTAGATGAGGATGGTCAGGTTTTTTTATGAGATAGCAAGACCCAATTTCAATGCAGGGAGAAGAAAATGGTAGGTGTGGAAGTTAGCAAGGAACAGTTATTGAAAGGAAGGTAGCAGGGGCAAACAGACATGAAGTACAGACACAGACATAAACGAAAAAAAAAAAAGACAGGGGTGATATACATGCAAAAGTTGGAGGACATCATTTGATCAATAAAGATATACCAGTGTTAGTTAAGCGACAAAGGGAGAATTTATGAGAATTGTTTTGTCTTATCATTTTTTCTAATGTTCCTTATATTTTATTTTAATATGGATGATTTAAGTATATGTATATATTTTTTATATATGTATTTTATAAGTATAATAGAGTATTTAAGAAATTTAGGTATGATGTGCTTTTAAATAATTTGCATAATGAATTTGGGTCTTTATCTGAATGGCTGGCTTGTTCATGTGATTTTCAAATGTTCCTCTATTTAAATGTGGTTTGTATAAGTTGATTTTATGTGCTGATGAAGGGTGTAGACCCGAAAGCTTCATTAAAGCTGTTTGTTCGTGACTACTGTGTTTTTGGATACACCAGGTAACAGAACAGGAAGAGAAAACAGTAAAAAAAATATACTTGCATATCTAGCACTCCCTAGCCTGTGCCTTTAATTGCTGAAACAGGTCAGAGTGGTGCTGAAGCAGGTCATTCTATGAATGCATGCAGTGCTGGCCAGAATGAAGTAAAAAACAAGAAACGTGGCCAGTGGACGAATCACCAGCAACCAGTAGTCCAGTTCATAATATTAAAAATCCAAACTTTTAATATAAAGCTTAAAACCAAAATCCAATTCTTTAAGAACTTTCTTTTTACAAGGAATGATTTGTTCCTTGTAAAACAGAAAGTTCTTAAAGTTTCTTTTCTCTTTGTAGTTTTTTGTCTTTTTGGTGCATTACCAGAATGAGGTAATGTCCGCGGCATTTCTCACTTTTCCACCAAGCTAATGCCAATAATTTGCTTCCTATGTAATGTCCTAGAAGATGCTTTTGGACATCCCTTTGCAGGATGAACAAGAAAATCTTGCTGTCTTTGGCATGCAGCGGTGGAGCATTGTATTCCACAGTGCCAAAAGTAGCTTCTTCAGCTCATTCAAGTCTACCTGAAAAACAGAATGGTAGCCCTGGACACACAGATGGGACATTTTATGTGAAGTACAGCGTAGTGCTGCAGGGTGACACTCCCAAAATTTCATGGTGCAGTGCCACGGCACTGCTAGGTCAGCACATTCTGTGTGCATGAGCAGACTAGCTACATGCTTCCCAGAATAAGTCGGAGCTTGGCTACATTGCATTCCGGCTATGATTCCGAAACAGTGGCACTAAATTTCCTCAGTACTATAAATACCATGCTATGAGGACCTCATTAGTATAATATAAAGCTTGGGTGCCATTTTGCAAGAAAATGCATACAGACATGTAGCTAAGGAATGCAGGACTTTACATAGTAACTTTATTGACTTGGAGAGGCAGATAGTGAATGACGAAAACCTGTCTAGTGGTATAACCCAGCACTATACTCAACACCTGTGATGGGTAATAGTAGCAGTGAAACAAATGCCATGGCACACGTGTGGGTGGAAGTGTAGGTATGGGCATCTTAGGAAGGACAGAACACAAGTAACATGATAACCCCTGAATTTGGGGTGTAGGCATGGCAATGCTTTGTAAGGGAGGCGTAGAGTATGATATAATTAATTATATATATATATATATATCTGTGTGTGTGTGTGTATGTGTGTGTGTATATATATATATATATATATATATATATATATAGATATATATATAAATATATATGTGTGTGTGTGTGTGTGCGTGTATATATATATATATATATATATATATATATATATATGTATACATTCACAATATATATACATATACATAAATATATATGGATCCCTATCAGATTATCGAAGTTTCAAAACTTCGAAAGTTATATAGTTGGGACCATATGATCGAAGTTTTGAAACTTTGAACTTTTTGAATGGAGATCGTGGTACAGAGTGAAATGGGAAATTTACCCTTTTCCTCAGTGTAGTGTGATCTCAGAGTTGGTATATTTAATTAACAGGGGAATGTGGTGCAACCTCTGCAGATAGATCCATATATGTGTGTGTGTGTGTGTGTGTGTGTGTGTGTGTGTGTGTACATATACATATATATATATATATATATATATATATATATATATATATATGTATATGTATGTATCCACACATACATACACATATAGAGAGAGAGACAGACGGAGAGAGAAAGGGAAGAAATACATGGTTCCAGTAAGCAAGTGCATTAAGGAGTGTAAGGAGCCTGTGTCCAGTACAGTATTGTATACATGGGAGGGAGATGTGCTTAGCAGTACATGAGGGTTGTGAACCAGTTGCAGAGTGGGGAAAGAGGGCAGTGGTCACAGGCAGGGGAATTCCACAGCCTGCCTGACCTAGCCACTTATTGATACTTGTAATCCACAGGTCTACCAGGCTTACT
Organism: Protopterus annectens; assembly: GCF_019279795.1. Classification (NCBI taxonomy): domain Eukaryota; kingdom Metazoa; phylum Chordata; order Ceratodontiformes; family Protopteridae; genus Protopterus; species Protopterus annectens. Next base: position 812,543,690 of record NC_056739.1, read on the forward strand.
GTGGCTCTCCAAGAGAGGTAACGACTAGAAAAGCTCACCACCCTGGAGTTAGACATTTTACTGTGTGTCGCATTGAACACATGCCGTGTGCATCCAGGGCAATATAGGGAAAAGATGTGGCTGGGATTTGTGCAGAATGTAAATGGCTGTGGGCAAACATAATAGAGCTTTATAGTAAAGGCAAAAAAGAGTAACTGGTATGAAACTCTTGAGTAAGGGACAAGGTATGGGCAATTGCTAAAGACATTTCTACCATAGCAGGTGGACCACCAACACAAAAATAGTTCTCAGAGCTGCAGAAGTACTTGCCTTGCTGGTCTGGGGAGGGGGAAATGCACCCTTATACCTGGGGTTGTTTGGAAGTTGTAGGTAGACTTGCATTGACCACATGCATATTAGTAGGGGACACAAAAGATTAGTGTTAACCCACAGCATGTCTGCATGGCCCATTGCACTGTACATGTGATGATAATGATTCACAAAGGACCTTTGGCATATCTGTTCTTTCTGGTACCTCTGGGCGGCAGCTTTGACATCCTGCATGTCGAGGTAAATATATGTCCATATGCTATACACACATCTTGTTGTCAGTTACTTTGTGTTTGGTATATGTGTGAGTGCTGCCAAAGTTATGTGTTCATGCTTTCACAGGCTCTGCTGGTGGAGTGGCCAGTGCATACAGCACATGCCTAATTTTGGCAGATCTCCTGTGGATGACTACAGTGGCAGTGTGTGCATGGCATAGTCCATTGACAGAGTGGTGCAGTCTATGACATAGCCATATCCCCTATGTTAGAGGCCTCTGCGGAGGTACAGTTTTACTCCACAAATCCACTGGTGACTAATAGACTTTCTGCAGCTGTTAGCCCCACCTGGTTTGCTATCAAAATCGCGAACACCGGAATAAAATCCTGTCATTCGCGTGAATCATATCTCTGAAATTCAGCAGAGGAACACTGGCACTATGTTGAATATAATATCAAATTCAAAGAATTGACATTATTCAACATATGCCTTCCCCTGTAGCTTACTCAACACCACCGGAAGTTGAACTTGTAAGCAGTACATATGTACTGCACAACACAAAAATGCCTGTATTTGCAGGGGACAAGCCCCCCCATGCAAATAATCTATTCCAACTCTTAAGATCACACTACTGTGGGGAAAAGGGTAATTTCCCGATCCCCACCGTACCGAGATCTGTATTCATAATGCCAATGACAGGTGTGTAAATGCACTGTGGCATTCGCGAAACTGCACCTCGCACTGGTGCACTTATATGAAACGGGAATCATCCAACTGTTGTTCTACATTCCTGTTTTCGTCTAACCTGTACTCATCATTTTGATAGTAAACCACCCCACCCAGTCTACCCATGAGTTTCCAACCCGCAACGCATGTGAGATGTGTGCTGTCTCCACTTTGTGAATACCGCCATAGTGAAGAAGTAGGGATGGTGGTTTGCAGCAATGCTGTGACTCCATTTATATTCCACAGCTGGGTATAACACTCTGCATATACCTGTGGAAGTGTAGATCATTGACCTGACCCTAGACAGCTGCTACCAACATCACTGTTGAAATGATGTGCTTCATGATGTGCAGCATCTGCACAGTGACATGGATTATAGAAACAGGGAGCAGATATTGTTGCTCCTGTCTGTGGTGGCAAATGTTGGCTTCATGGGTGGCACCTGTGAGATGTGGTAGCTGTCCTCTGGTCTACCTGTACAGGCCATAGAGTCCATGCCTGAGGGAGAACCTGGATGCAAGATGGCTGTATTCAAGCTGACCATATTCAGACTATCCATTTTGTTGCTGAGATGACTTTTCTGTCAACTGTGGCTGCACTGCTCTGGCCGTCAGCAGGTTCTAGGAACTAACCTCAGGCTCACTACTTAGGACCCCTCTCCAAGTTTCGTGGGAATTTTTCAGTAGTTGTTAATCATGCTCACTGCTGTAGTAGCAGTAGGAAAAACTCCCAAGGATACAGCAACCAGACAGATTCCAAAGCTTTCACCCTTCTCCCACACTGTCACTGCGACTGCCTATAGACCAAGCCCTTTTGGGGGAACTATATATGCAGTCAGAGTGACTAAAAATCTTCAGAATTTTCTTGCTGCCTCATATAGATGCAGCTCTGAAGCTTCTGAAGAACAACAGTCTGCCCAAGGCTTCAATTCTGATAAATAGGTCACTTTTTGTGAATCTTTCCACAGTTTTATATTTTCATTGAATATTTTGTATTTTTTATTCTATTTTTGACAGAATTGTGCTCTGTCTAAGAATACCATCTTTTTAATAATGTCTGAAGCGTCTGGGCATAACATGTCTGTGCTTGTGTTTATTTTCTCTTATTAATTACATTTTACTGTACTTATATTTTGGAGAATAAGAAAGTGTATTTAATGGGAAGAAGCTTTCTGCCGTGCACGTGTTCACTTTTTGACAACTTACATCAACAGACAGACTTTTTATTTAGCAATTCAAAAGGTATCTGTTTCTAATGGAATTTTTTTGTGTGTGCTGATTATGTACTTTATTATTGGAAATTTGGGGCTTTTGAGTGTTTGTGTGCTGCTTGTTTGCACTTAGTGACAACTTACCTTCTGTCTGAACCTCTCCAAAGTGACTAAAAACCTTCTGGCCAAGGCTTCAATTCTGACAAATAAGTCACCTTTTGGGAACCTTTCCGCAAAATGCATTCCTTGCTTACCAGCAATCAGGCTTCTTCCTTGGCTACAGCATGGATACTTACTCTGGTCCTGCTGTTCCTTCTCCCAGTGCAAATAAAAAGAAAAGAAAAGACAGTTAAAGTATAGGCCCTTGCCTTCAGTGCAGGTTCAATTGGTACCTCAATCGATGGTGCATGACTCTACATTGGCCATTACTGGTTTCTCAGACCTCTTACTGGTTTCTTCAAATCCCTCTGGTGTAGCTTTGCCTGCCACTGTGGACTGGGGTTGGGGGGGGGGGTCAGACACAACCCCTTTGGCTGTTTCTTAATCTGATGCAGGCATGGGAGAACCACCCATTTTATTTAAGAAACATTCTGTGAGGGTCTTCTCAGGGTGGCTGAGGAAAGATAATACTTGCTTGGGATGATGTGCCTTCCCTAAGTCAGTCTTCCTGCAAGGATTTCCCTTAAGGAAAAAAACAAAATAATCATTATAATAACAGAGAAGTGATATCTGCAAAAATCATGATCTTCGTGTTTCACTGTTGCAGTCATCACACTTGGGTTATCTGCCTGCAAGTAGCCCTCAGTCGGCCCGAATACCAGAGACTTAGTATTTCTGTGTCGGATGCTGTCGCTCCAGGACTGACGTCAAGTCGTCAGGGGTATTAAAACAGGAAGCCGATGTCATTGCATCAGTCTTTCTTGCTGAGGAGCCTGAAGCAGAACAGTTCACAAGTGCCGGTCGGCCGCTACCTGAATTTTCGTTTACGAATTTAATAATCCTGAAGTCTTCTAAAGCTAAGCACCCCATTGGGGATCCTTCTTTTGCTCTAATCGATGTCAGAAAAAGTTAACAATTGTCTTGCCTGTGGAAAGCAAATACCTCACAGAGATTTTCATTTTTACTGCATCACTTGTTTAGGCCCAGACCACGACATCCCTCGCTGTCGCTTTTGTGCCTTAATTAACGCCCGAACCATTCATCTTCAGGCTCTTTGTTGCTAAATTCTTTTGCTCTCTATCTCCGTATTCTGAAATGCTTTCGGTAAGCCATCCGACTACCGATATTCCAAAAACATGTAAAGATAAAGACAAAGACAGACCGCATAGGTCCAAACCTGCCGACGATGCTTCCGTTAAGCTAGTCGCCAGTCTGCCGGTATTCAGTGAGGCACATTCGCAGCCCCTGATGACCACTTCAGTGGATTCGCAGGCCTCTACTGAGACCCATTCGGAGTCCGGTATGCCACAAGACTCTTCATCGACTATGGAACCTGCAGATGTCTCTACCTTGTATGGATCCGCAGGCACCAGCTTCTGAGGCAAACCGATGACTTATTTTTTAACCAAAACTACAGAGTTTCTTGGGTCCAGAGTATGCACTATGCCTAGAAAACCGATGACCAAAGCGCATGCATCTGTTCCCATGCCACAAAAACAAATTCTTAGAATGGCTGAAGACCTTATTGCGCTAATTAGGGGAAGTCAGCCTTCCCCTGATAAGAGAGTCCAGTCCCCTTCAGCTTCTACAGACCAGGAGTCCGATGACTCTGAAATTTCTGATTATGAAGACATGCCCTCATCTGCTTATGAGAATTCAGATGCAGAGGAATCCATTCCCTCAGCCTCCCCTCCAGGGATTTTTCTTTTGGTGAAGCCTTGCATACCTTATGAGAGCATTTCCACTGGGAATGCCAAGACTGTCCTCAGTCCAAAAAGAGACTCAGAGAATTTCTAGAGATGCCTCAACACAGGCCCTTAGCAATACCCCCTGTCCTGGATGTTGTGGATGATGTTTTTATGGAATCCAGTCTTACTCCTGACACTTTACCTCCTGCCCCTAGGAAATCAGACGGGTACTACAGAGCATCTGACACTCACAAATTACTTTTCAAGAATCCTACTGCTGACCCAGAGGTCATTTCCAAGGGCCCTAAAGGTATCAAGGCTACTACAGCCAAGAATCCAACCTCTTCGGACAGGGATTCCAGAGCTTTGGACAGATGGGGTAAGAAGGTGTATACCTCTGCAACTCTTGCTATTAGGGCATTGAATTGTCAGTTTCACATGCTGAAGTACCAGCAACATGTTATGGAACTTATTAAACAAAAAGTGTCAACCTTTTCAGACTGTGCGGAAAATAAAGAATTACAGGAGCTTATGCACTCAGTCAGCAAGCATACTTTGCAGTGTGGCTTTGACACCCTAGAAGCATCTTGTCGGGCAGCTGTCACTGGCTCTGTACTGAGAAGACATGCTTGGCTGAAGGAGCAGACCTTGCCAGACCATGTCAAATCAAAGTTACTTAGACACTCCTTTGAATAAGGACTGTTTGTTTGGCACCAAAGCAGAAGAGGTTCTTAAAAAGATGGAAGAAAAAGCTAAGTCTATGCAGACTGTTAAATAATTTTTACAAGTGAAACCCCCTAGATTCAGTAGGCATTGCCCTTCCAAACACTGGTCCTTTCCAGCCCCCTCCAGGCCTTCTCAAACCAGACCCAGGGGGAACAGACCACCCAGACTTCAGTCTCGGGGTATGCAGAGATCTAAGCAATGGAGTGCCCCCACTCCTAAAGCAGGGAGTGGTAAGCCACATCCTTACGGAAAAAGCTCACAATGACTTCTTTACTCCACTCTCCAGCCCTGCCCAATTGCTTGTGCCCATAGGAGGAAAACTTGCCCTTCATGCAAAAAACTGGATGTCCATCACTCAGGACCACTTGGTCCTCAACATTGTACCCCAGGGGTACAAATTTTATTTCCATTCACTGCCAACCCCAAGTGGGTTTCCAGACCTTCCTTCAAACCAGTGGGCAGAAGTTTAAAACCAAGTACTTTCCCTGCTCAATATCAGAGCTATTCATCCAGTTCCAGTAGAACAGAGGGGTCAAGCATTCTACTCCAGACTCTTTGTGGTACCCAGGAAAGAGGGCTCTTGGCATCCAATCCTGGATCTTTCCATTCTCAGCACCTTCCTGGTGGTACCAAAATTCAAAATAAAATGCTTACCCTGCAACAGCTTCTGCTAGCCAAGGATGCCTGGTTAGTCACCCTAGACTTAAAAGAACCTATCTGCATATCTATCCTAAGTTGGCTTTCAACCAATTAACCACAAGAAACCATATTAGTCGGTGACTTTAATATTAACTGGAAGTGCTGTACATCTGAACAGCCTTCTACTCATATTAACCTATATGGTTTTACTCAAACCATCACATCCCCTACAAGAACCAATAAACTTAGTAACAACGAAAGCACCTTAGACTGGATTCTCACTAATACTAATCACCAAACTTACAAAGTAGGTACTCTCCCTGAAGTTATAAGCGACCACTCACTCACCTTCTTAATCAGGTATAAGACTGATATTCCAAATCCAACCATTTATAAGACAATAAGGACTAATAAAAATTTTAACCCTGACAGCTTTCAAAAAGAACTTGTAGCTTGACTGGTCACCCCTGAAACACCTGCCATTAGATGATGCAGTCAAATACTTTAATTCTAAATTCTTAGCCACTCATGCCCCAACGCGCGCAATCAGAACTAGGACTACACCAGCCCCATGGCTTTCCAAAACTACTAAACAAAAAATCCTCCAAAGAAATAACCTCTGGGCCAGCTGGCATACAACGAAAAGCTCTACAGGACAATTAAACTTCAGACAGCTAAGAAAAGAAACAAAAAAAGCCATATTGTCAGATAAAAGAAACTTTTACTGTCATCTTCAACAAACCAACCAAAATAAACCTCAAAAATTCTGGGCAGGCATCTGTAAACGCTTACACCCAGATCGTTCAGTCACTCCCACTCCCTCAGGCACTGATCACAACAATCCCAACCAAATAGCCAACTCTCTTAACACTTTTTTTTCAGAGAGACCATACAATCTCTTGCTAATCAGCTATCCCCTGACACCATATCTTCTTCCTCTGATATCTCCAACAGCCCACCACTATCTTCATTTTCAACCGGTTCCTACATCCCCTGTCTGTACCCTTATTCAGAAACTTAAACCCACCACCATCACCTGCAAAATACCTGCAAAAAGCTATAGCCTACCCCATATCCATCCTCATTAACAGAACTATTTCTGAAGGATCTATCCCATCAATCTGGAAAATTTCACATATTATCCTCTGCATAAAGGTGGTAATTCCAAAGATTTATCTAACTACAGGCCTATAGCTATATTATCCCCATTGGCAAAAATCATGGAAAATGCATTCATAAGCAATTTTTAAGCTACCTACTAGAAAACAACTTACTAGCCACCTGCCAACATGGCTTCAGGCCATTTCATAGCACCACCTCTGCACTCTTATCCTGTACCGACTGCATTATTAGAAATCGAAATGGCGACACTCTATCCTCAGCCCTCTTTATTGATCTGTCAAAAGCCTTTGACACAGTTAACCACCACCTCCTCATAAGCATACTCAAAAACTTGTCATTGGATGCACTTGCTATATACAGTGGTTCCAATCCTACTTAAATAACAGGCAACAGGCTGTACTATGGGAAAATAACCTGTCATCCCATCTCCCAGTTGCCCTTGGTTTCCCTCAAGGCTCCATACTGGGTCCTCTCCTCTTCTCTATCTTTACAAATGACCTATATTCTGTAATACCTTAAGCTACCTGTATCCAATATGCAGACAATTCCACACTAATATGCTCAGCCACTTCTCCATCTGAACTTCAGTCCCTAACCCAAAACATCTTTAACACAGTAGAGAATTGGCTTCTACACTGATGTCTCATCTTGAATCCAAATAAAACAAAACAAAAATGTTACTATTCATTCCCACCCGTAGGGCCACCCCACTGAACTTTACTGTTACATCTAGCAATGGAACTATCATATCTCCTGATCCTACAACAAAACTACTGGGGTACTAATTGATAATAACCTCACCTTTGAGCCTCACATCAACAACACTATAAAAACAGTAAACAAAAAAAATTAGGTTCCCTCTACAGGATCAAACCCTTTCTGACTCCACTAGCCAGGACAACTATTGCCCATACCCACTTAATCTCAACCCTACTATATGCCTTCCCTATCTACACTAAATTATGTAAAAACAATCTGAACAAGCTGGTTCTCTCCTACAACAATATTGCCAGATTTGCAACTGGGTCAGCCTATAAGAACCATCATTGTAACAATCTTAATCAACTAGGATGGTTAGAGTTGTCAAATCTAATACTACTGAGCCAACTAATAGTTGCCCATAAAATCCTGTATCAACCAACAAGTGCACCAGTACTCACTAACCTTATCACTCCCTATAATAATCTCAAGACCCTGCGCTCATCAAACAAACTATTGGTACAAATAGCTAAAACCAACAATTCGGCTGGTGACTCATTGTTCTCCAATACAGTGGGTAAAACCTGGAACACCCTCCCTAATCACCTAACCTCCCTATCCTCAATTGCCCTATTTAAAAGCAAACCAAAACCTTACCTTAAATTGCATTGGTTATGCCCCTGTGCTAACCCGGTCTAACTACCTACCTTGCCCCTAGACACTAATCTTCCTACCTGTATAAGTTTGTTTACTTATCTACTAACAATAATGTGTGTGTGTGACTTTAGAGTTTAATAGTGTTGTTGTACATATTTTGTATGAATATCCATAACTGTTATGTACTATGATTATTTTTATTTTTTTTCCTTATTAATAAATTATATGCAATGAAATGTAATGACTGCCAAAACTTTGTAATTTACCTGTGTTTTTGTAAATATTACTCTGTTTGTGAAGTTTTTCTCCCCGGGCCTCCACTGAAAATGGACATATATCCAGTTGGACCAGCCCGGTCAACTGATGTAAAATAAAATAAATAAATATCCCCATAAGGGAATCATGCAGGAAGTAACTACGTTTCAGGGCAGGGTCTATGCATTATCAGATGTTCATCGTGCATACAGCTGCAGTCATAACAGATGGGTTATCCTGCCGTCAGGCGGGTCCTCGGTTGGCCGAATTCCAAAGTCTAGGTCCGGCATTGGTTGTCGTCGCTTCTTCCCTGACGTCAGTGCGGCAGGAGTATAAAAGAGCCAGCCGACGCCATCTTCTTCAGTCTTTCTTGCCGCGCGGTGCCTGAAGCAGAAGCAGTTCGCAAGTGCTGGTCGGCCAGCTCCTGAGATTTACGAAAATATTTCAGCTGAAGTCTTCTTGAAAGCTAAGTACCCCGTTGGGGAAACTTTTCTTGCCTCAGACCGATGTCAGACAAAGTTAATAATTGCATTTCATGTGGGAAGCAAATACCGCATAAGGATTTCCACTCTTTCTGTATTCTTTGCTTAGGCCCAGACCACGATGTCTCGGCCTGCCGTTTTTGTGCTAGATTCAACAAACGCACTATTAAGCGTCGGGCGGAGTTCGCCCATCACTATTTTGGTAAAAAATTTAATTATATTATGTCGTCGGATACTCCGACTCCAGTTTTGGGTAAAAGACGCAAAGATAAGGACCGACATACGAGGTCCGCGACTTCTACTGATACCACGCTAAGGCCGACTACCGGTTCTCAGCAAGGCGCCTACGCAGCCCCTGACTACCGATGACACTTCATTACTGGTGTCTTCTGTGCCCGAGGTCACAGGCTCCTCGGCCCCCACTCTGACTACAGATACCGACGCCACTTTTGGCGGGGAAACCCAGAGTTTAGACAGGCCTGCCATTTCTCAAGGTGTCTTCAGGCCTTCCTCCTTCTCTATTAAGGCTTTCACAAAATCTAAAGCAGCCATGAAAACTAAAAAACAAGGACCACAGACCCCCTCTCAAGGCCCCATGCCTAAAAAACAGATGCTCAAAATGGCTGAGGATTTGATTACTTTTATCAGGGGTTCTCAACCCCCCTCGGACAAAAGGCCCAGATTAGAGGAAGACTACCCTTCCTCAGATCAAGCCTCTATTACCTCTGAACATTCTGAGGACCAGGAATATACATATTCTCCTTTTGAAGACTCTGATGCAGAGGAGTCTATTCCCTCGGTCTCCCCCCTGAGGACTACTCTTTTGGGGAAACCCTACATACTTTGAGGGAACATTTTCACTGGGAAGGCCAAGATTACTCGGATTCCAAGAAAAGGCTCAGGGATTTTCTCTTGCTCCCCCAGCATAGGCCTCTGGCTATCCCTCCTGTCTTAGATATATTAGATGATGTGTACACAGAAGCCAGCCTCAACCCAGATTCTTTACCTCCGGCTCCTGTTAAACCAGACAGGTATTACCGGGTTCCTGATTCACACCAGTTCCTATACAAAAGCCATACTGCTGACCCAGAAACTATTTCACGGGGTCCCAAGGGAATTAAGGCCTCTACTGCTAAAAACCCATTACCTTCAGAGAGAGATTCCAGAGCTTTAGAAAGGTGGGGGGAAAAAGGTGTATACCACGGCCACTTAACCATGAGGGCATTAAACTGTCAGTTCCATATGTTAAAGTATCAACAGTTTTTATTATCTGAATTGAAAAGCAAAATGACACAACCTGAGCAACCAGATTTAAAAGTGTTGCAGGATTTGTTGCATAGTGCAGAGCAAGTGAGTAAACATACCTTGCAGTGTGGTTTGGATGCTTTAGAGGTCTCATGTAGAGCTGCTGTTACAGGATCTGTCATACGTAGACATGCTTGGCTCAAAGAACAAGCCTTACCAGATCATGTCAAAGCTAAATTACTAGATGCACCTCTTCAAAAAGATGTATTGTTTGGTGTTAAAGCTGAGGAGGTACTAAAAAAAATGGAGGAAAAGGCGAGATCAATGCAAACAGTGAAAGATTTCCTGCAGGTACAACCTCCACGTTTCAGCAGAAACTGGCCTTCAAAAAATTGGTCCTTTCCAGCCACGGACAGACCTCAAAGAGGCAGATACAGGTGCCAGAGAGGTAGAGGGAAATCTCAAGGATCATTCAGAGCCAGGCAATGGCAAGCACCAACCCCAAGAAGTGGAGAAGATAGATCACAGTCATTCAGAAAGCAGACACAATGACTTTCCCCTTTACCTGCCAAGCAAAGCTTTAATGGCAGCACCTTTAGGCGGAAAACTGGCATTATTCTCAAAAAATTGGCATATTGTCACAAAAGACAAATGGATCCTGGACATTATACACAGAGGCTACAGATTCCACTTTCACACCCTTCCAGAAATGAGAGGCATGCCAAACCTGCCACAAAATCAAAGGGCAGAGGCACAAAAACAAATTTCAGCTCTCATGGACATGAAAGCTATTCAAGAGGTGCCTGCAAAAGAACAAGGTCAAGGGTTTTATTCCAGACTATTCCTGGTACCAAGGAAAGACAAAGATTGGAGACCTATTTTAGATCTATCCATCCTAAACACATATTTACAATTGCCAAAATTCAAGATGCTCACATTACAGCAGCTTCTTCCCATGCTGGGCAAGGAGTCTTGGCTGGTAGCATTGGACCTCAAGGAGGCATACCTGCATGTCCCTATCAGACAAGATTGCAGAAGATACCTCAGATTTCTTGCAGGTTCAACCCATTATCAATTCTCTGCATTGCCCTTTGGCTTATCTACTGTGCCCAGAGTGTTTATGAAATGCCTGGCATCAGTAATTGCCTTCTGCAGACTTCAAGGAATACAAATATACCCATATCTGGACAACTGCCTGATCCAACCGGACAGAAAGGACATACTTCTGAAACACCTGGCGTTTGTAATAAGACTGTTGAACTTTCTGGGATACACAGTCAACAAAAAGAAATCAAAACTAATACCCTCTCAAACAATAATTGTCCTGGGTGCCAGCTTGAATACAAACACCCAGATGGCCTACCTCACGCCAGACAAACAAGGGCAACTATCTCAATACTTCAGCAAAATGGCAACCTTCACCAGGCTGACTGCAAGGAAAGTCCTGCAGGCTCTGGGATTCATGGCATCTTGCATCCTGCTGATCCCATGTGCAAAGCTGCATATGAGGAAACTTCAATAGTACCTAAAAAACTTATGGTCTCAACACAGCCACAGTTTGGAAACAATTATACCACTCATTCCATGTCTTCAAAAGGAATTTCTGTGGTGGGCTCAAGCATGCCAAAGAAACAAAGGTCTCCCTTTCTTCATACCTCAAGCAAATCAAATCATCACAACAGATGCCTCGGACTACGCCTGGGGGGCACACATGAAAGATCAGTGCATTCAGGGAAAATGGTCCCAAAAAGAGAAGCACCTACACATCAACCAAAAGGAAATGCTAGCAGTGCAAAATTCTATTATGGCCTTCAAAGACCTACTGCATCCAGGCCAGCTATTGATAAGGACAGACAACACCACAGTGATGTGCTACATAAACAAACAGGGGGGAACTCATTCATACCCCCTGTGCAGACTACCAAAAAACAAAAAACAGGACTTGCACGAGTGTCCAAATGAAGGTCAAAAACCAAACTCCTTGAGTAAACACAAGCACTTTAATCCATTAACGCTGCAACACAAAAGAATACGTTTTCGACATAAAATCCAAGTCTTCATCAGAAATGCACAAATCACAGTAATCCTTGCATCATTTTTATACCATTCAACCTGTGCAAATTACAATGATAATTAGCCATTAAAAAAGCTTAATTTGCCCCTGTGCAGACTAGCCATGACCCTTTGGAACACAGCTCTGGAATTGCAAATCCAACTTCAGGCACAATTCCTGCCAGGGAAGGAAAACACACTGGCAGACAGCCTAAGCAGAAATATGACAGATCCACACGAATGGAAGTTGCATCCTCAAGTTTTCGCAAAGATAACTCAGGCATGGGGACAGCCAGACATAGATCTCTTTGCTACCCATAGAAATTACCAACTGAAAAAATTTTGCGCAAGGACCCATCATCCACAGGCCTGGAAAGTGGACACACTTTCCTTCAATTGGACAACATTGACGGTCTATGCCTTTCCGCCTCTCCCTCTGCTGCCCAAAGTTCTATTAAAAGCCAGAGCAGAGAAGCCGAAAATGATTCTCATTGCTCCAGACTGGCCAAGACAACACTGGTATCCAGTCCTGAAGAGCCTGACGCATTCCCCACCATGGATCCTACCTCTAGTGCCTCTTCTGTTGTTCCAGCACAACTTCAAAACTATTCACAGCCAGCTCAAAACCCTAAATCTAGCCGCATGGAGAATCCCTTGATTTCACAACAGACCCTCCTCTCCAAGGAGGTGCAGGATGTCATCTTGGCGGCCAGAAAACCTTCGACTAGAAAAGCCTACTCCGCCAAATGGAAGCGGTTTTGTGCCTGGAATCAGAAAAAGGGCCAGAATCCTTGGGTAATAAATATACCTCAAATATTACAGTACCTAGCTGAGATGTTAAGCAGTGGACTTTCTCCATCAAAATCCATGCTTCAGCCATTTCTGCACAATACAACACAGATCCTCCTTTATTCTCTCATCCTCTCTTAAGTCAGTTCCTCAGAGGGGCTAAGAATATAAAACCCCCAAGGAAACCACCAGTCCCTGCTTGGGATCTCAACTTCATATTGGAAAAACTGACCCTTCCTCCATTTGAGCCAGCTGCTTCAGCAGAACTACAATATTTGTCATGGAAAACAGCCTTCCTTCTGGCTATCACCTCAGCACGCAGGGTTTCGGAACTACAGGCCCTCATGGCTGTGCAACCTTTCATCATTTTCCATCAGGACAGAGTTTCCTTATGAACCAACCTTACCTTTATGCCAAAGGTAGTATCCAGTGTAGCCTTGAATCAGACTATCCACTTACCTACCTTTTACCCTAACCCAGAAAACAAAGGGGAAAGACTACTGCATTCCTTGGACATTCACAGACAACTACGTTACTACGTTATTATTTGGACAGGACAAAGCCATTCAGGAAATCCGAGCAACTCTTTGTGTCCTATGCTGCAGGTGCTCAAGGAAAGGCTATCTCCAAACAGACCATCTCAAAATGGATAGCCCACTGCATACGCTTTTGTTACTCATTTCATGGAAAAGCTGTGCCTTCAAGCATCAGGTCCCACTCCACAAGGGCCGCAGCTACCTCTGCTGCTTTCCTCAGGGGGGTTCCTACCAAGGACATTTTGGAAGCAGCCACTTGGAGTTCAGTGCACACTTTCTCCAAACACTATCACCTTCCACTTTACTCTAAATCTAGAGCGGGATTTGCCACAGCGGTCTTGCAGGGCATCCTTGTTCCACTTAGTGCCTGCCATCCCTACTTAGCTTTGGGATTCTACCCATCTGTTATGACTGCAACTGTATGCACGATGAACATAGTACAGTTTTGTACCTACCATAAATGTAGATGTTCGAGTGCTCATACAGCTGCAGTCCAGGTTTCCCTCCCTCCATCCCCACTTAGGACAGGCCTTATGGCAAACACCTTCTCATGCAACCTATTTGGGGTATTCTTTTATGGTGTATTTGCTTGCAAACTACTGTTTTTTGATTATTCTGTATTGCATGACATATGTTTATGTTTTGCCTTCCTTCTGGGGGCACCTGACATCTGGGGCAAGAAAAACTGAAGAAGATGGCGTCGGCTGGCTCTTTTATACCCCTGCCGCACTGACGTCAGGGAAGAAGCGACGACAACCGACGCCGGACCTAGACTTTGGAATTCGGCCGACCGAGGACCCGCCTGATGGCAGGATAACCCATCTGTTACGACTGCAGCTGTATGAGCACTCGAACATCTACATTTATGGTAGGTACAAAACTGTACTTTCTTTGCACTTCCCTTTGGCTTATCTACTGTGCGCAGAGTATTCACAAAATGCCTGGCTCCACCCATTACATATTGCAGGCAGGCAAATATCCAAATTTACCAGTACTTGGACGACTGCCTGATTCAGGCGGACAGTCGGGAATTGCTGCTACAGCACCTGACATTTGTGAAAAACCTTCTCACTTCCTTGGGGTACACAATCAATGAAAAGAAATCAAAACTGGTACCCAGTCAAAAGATTGTATTCCTGGGAGCAAACTTGGACACAACTTCCCAGATGGCATTCCTCACCTCAGAAAAACAAGTCTGTCTGACAAACTGCTTCAAACAAATGGCCACCAGAACGCAGCTATCTGTAAGAAAAATACTGCAGGCCCTAGGGTTCATGTCCTCATGTATACTGCTGATTCCATAAGCAAGACTGCATATGAGGAAACTCCAAGGGTACTTAAAAAGTCTTTGGTGCCAACATTCGCAGGACCTGGAAGCAGTCATTCCTATCATACCCTGTCTAAGGACTGAGTTCCTCTGGTGGGCAAAAGCATGTAACCACAACAGGAGACTGCCATTTACTCAACCCCAAACCGTCCAGACCCTAACCACAGATGCATCAGACTATGCCGGGGGGGGGGGGGCGGCACACATGGACGGATATGCATTCAGGGCCACTGGAGCCCAAGTCAAATTCATCTGCACATCAACCAAAAAGAGAACCTAGCTGTACAGAATGCCCTGACAGCTTTCAGATCCCTACTCTTTCCAGGACAACTGCTAATCAAAACAGACAACACCACAGTTATGTGGTATGTCAACAAGCAGGGGGGAACTCATTCCTACCCACTCTGTAGGCTAGCCATGGCCCTGTAGAACATGGCCTTGGACATTCAAGTCCATCTACAAGCTCAATTCCTGCCAGTCAAACAAGACTTACTGGCAGACTACTTAAGAAGAAATATCCTAGACCCACACAAGTGGCAATTGGAGCACAGCACCTTCAACCTTCTGATCCAGAAGTGGGGGAACCCAGAGGTGGATCTCCTTGCCTCCCCCTACAACCACCAGCTCAGCAAATTCTGTACCAGGAATCCTCACAGCAGGGACTGGAAAGTGGATGCCCTATCTTTTCAGTGGGTAAATCTCTCAATCTGTGCCTTTCCCCCTCTGCCCCTCCTTTCAAGAGTATTACTCGAGATAAAACAGGACAGACCAAGGACAATTCTGATTGTTCCAGACTGGCCACACCAGCACTGGTACCCACTCCTGCGCAGCCTGATATCGGTGCCACCCTGGCACCTACACCAGAATCCAACCCTCCTTTCTCAGCAGGAGGGACGGATTCTGCATCCCCAACTGCAAACCCTAAATCTTCCAGCCTGGCTTATTCCTTGAATTCACCCCCAGCAACCTTAAGCAAACAGGTGCTGGACATCATTCTTGAAGCCAGAAGACCCAGTGCAAGAAAATCCTATGCTGATAAGTGGAAAATGTTCTGCTTCTGTATTCAATCTAAAGGAGAGGACACAACACTGCCCTCTCTGCCTCTTGTCCTGGATTACTTGGCAGATCTACTCCACAAAGGCCTGTCCTTCTCCTCCATTAAGATGCATGCCTCAGCCATTTCTGCTCATTACAACACTGAGCCACCTCTCTTCTGCGGGTCTATATTATAACCTCGATGTCTTAAAACTTTGAATGTTATAATATCGAACCTTATCCACTGAACGCTGAAAATAGCGAAGCTGCAGAATATTGAATACTTTCCTAGGGAAAGTATTCAGTGGGCCGTTTCTGCAGCTTCGTTATTTCCTTGACTGTGGAGCGAAGGTTACGGACCGGGTTAAGATAAGTGTGCGAACAGATCGGGTTAAGGTGAGTGTGTGATAGTTAGGGACCTTAGAGTTGGGGAGCGGGTAAGGTGAGTGTGCGATAGGGACCTTAGGGTTACGGAGCGGGTGAGGTGAGTGTGCGATAGGGACTTTAGGGTTAGGGAGTGGGTAAGGTGAGTGTGCGATAGGGACTTTAGGGTTAGGGAGCGGGTAAGGTGAGTGTGCGGCAGTTATGGACCTTAGGGTTAGGGTTGGGTTAAGGTAAGTGGATAGCTAGTAGTGTATGTATGGTTTAGTGTAGGGTTTTGTGAAGTGTATGTGTGGGGATTATTTATTTTGGTGTGCTTGTGTTGTGTGTATGTTTGTCGGAACAGCAAATTTTTTCCCTGGTAAAAAATTCGCTATTATGAGTGTTCGATGTTATAGTCTTTCGATCAAAATGTTTCGATATTATAACATTCGAAGTTTTAAGACTTTGATGTTATAATATAGACCCCTTCTCACACCCTCTTATCAAACAGTTCCTGAGAGGGGCAAACAAGTTAAGGCCACCACCAAGGAGAACACCCACCCCTGCTTGGGACCTTAACTTTGTACTGGAAAAGCTCACGCTTCCCCCTTTGAACCTGTTGCATCAGCAAAGTTAAAATTCCTCTCTTGGAAAACAGCCTTGCTTCTAGCCATCACTTCAGCTAGAAGAGTGTCTGAGCTACAAACACTGATGGCTGTGGAACCCTTCATTATTTTCCATGCTGACAGGGTTTCCCTCAGGACTAACCCTTCATTTATGCCTAAAGTGGTGACCAGTGTGGCTCTCAATCAATCCATCCATTTTCCAACCTTCTTCCCTAATCCTCAAAGTAAAGGGGAAAGGATCCTGCACTCCTTGGACGTGCACACACGGCTCAGATTCTATCTTGATAGGACTAAGCCCTTCAGAAATCTGACTAGCTACTAGTCAGCTTTGCAACAGGGGCAGAGGGCAAGGCCATTTCAAAACAAACTATTTCCAAATGGATAGCACACTGCACCCATTTCTGCTACAAGCACCATGGGAAACCAACCCCTCAGGGGGTCAGAACACATTCCACTAGGGCAACATCTGCTTCTACAGCATTTCTCAGGGGAGTCCCTTCCAAGGACATCCTGGAGGCTGCTACCTGGAGTTCTGTACACACCTTCACCAAGCATTACCACCTGCCTATCTTTTCCAAATACAGGGTAGGATTTGCTACAGCAGTATTGCAAGGCATACTAGCCAGCCCTAACTCTTCCTGACTGCCTCCACCCTTCTTAGCTTTGGGAATCCACCCAAGTGTGATGACTGCAACACTGAAACATGAAGAACATAGTACAGTTGTGTATACTTACCATAGCTGTAGATGTTCAAGTGTATTCACTATTACAGTCCTGATTTCCCTCCCTCCAGCCCCCTGGTTTTCTCTCGCTCTCTTTCTCTCCTATCTATGGCTATTACTAACCTCTTCTGGGGTATTGGTATTGGTATTTACTTTTTACTGGTGGTGTTTTCCCCACCATAACCTAGCTCCTTATTTGGGGGGGCTCCTGACATTTTGGGGCAAGAAAAACTGATGTAATGGCATCGGCTGCCTGTTTTTATACCCTTGACGGCCTGACGTCAGTCCTGGAGTGACAGCATCTGATGCAGAAATACTAAGTCTCTGGTATTCAGGCAGACTGAGGGCTACCTGCAGGCAGATAACCCAAGTGTGATAACTGCAACAGTGAATACACTCAAACATCTACATTTGTGGTAAGTGTACACAACTGTACTTTTTTACCTTGGCGAGGAGTTTGTTGCAGATGGTCAATACTGGGTACCCAGTACCTGCTTCTCTACCGTATTCCTCCACTCCCAATGACGAGGATTCTGTATCAGATTCTTATTTGGTCAGAAATAGAGCTATATCTCCTGAGGGTTCAGTAACCCAGGACTCTTTGGACAGTGATCTTGAAAATACACAAATAGAGGCTTTTTCCTTCTTTGAGACTGTCTCTAGTCTAAAGAATGTGTTTTTATGGGAACTGGTGGATATCCCTCCTGAAATGGCAGACACTATGATTTATTAGAGCAAGAAGCCTCTCATGCTACCCTCATTCCTCCTATGAAAGATGCTATCATTATCTCTTACAACTCCTGATACCCAGTCATCTGTCCCTAAGAAGGCAGGTCTTCTTCTTTCAGCTTTTCCCATTTAGGGGTCATCACAGTGAATCGCCTGTCCGCTCATGATTGGCAGTGGAGTTTTTTTACGGTGTCGAGTTGCCAGCCCGGCACTCAACCTTCCACAGAAGGCACACATGCACGCACTCACACCTAGGGCCAATTTAGTGTCCAATCCACCTACAGCTTGTGTTTGGGATGTGAGAGGAAACCGGAGCACCCGGAGGAAACCCACGTGACCACAGGGAGGACATGCGGACTCTGCACAGAAGGCACCCCAGCCGAGGATCGAACCGGAGAACCTCTTGCTATGAGGCAACAACACTAACCATTGCACCACCGTGTCCGCCCGTCCCTAAGAAGGCAGGTAAACTATATAAAGTCTGTCAAAGTAATAAATGTATTTTTCTCTCTCATCTTAAAGCTGATCTTGTAGAAATCTGTCTTACTGTTCCTGCTGTGAACAGACTCCCCTATCCCAGTTTGTGACTACCTGAAAGGGAAGAAATAAACCAAAGACAACACAGAGAAAGGGACTTTTAAATGCAGACCACCTGACTGCAGAAACTGCGAACTGATAAGTGGGAAAAAATCCTTTAATTGTCATAACACTTAACAAAAAATATTACAGCTCCTCTAGAAGTGATTACAATACTAAAATGGTCATTTACAGGGGCAACAGTTTCTAAGTAGGAAAAACTATCACCTGCCTAAAAATCCAAATGAGACACCATTTCTGACATTAAAATAAAAAAGTTTTTAAGAATCTGTTAGCCAAACACGTCCTTTATTTCCCAACCCACACACATTTTAACATTTCATGTGCTGGAAACTGCAACTTACATCAAGGATCAGCTCTGAGCCCTTTCTTATTTCCAATGGTGATGAACAGGTTGACAGACGAGATCAGACAGGAGGCCCCATGGACTATGATGTTTGCAGATGACATTGTGATCTGTAGTGAGAGTAGGGACCAGGTTAAGGAGACCCTGGAAATGTGGAGATGTGCTCTAGAGAGGAGAGGAATGAAGGTCAGCAAGATTAAGACTGAATATATGTGTTTGAATGAGACGGAGGATAGAGGAATGGTGAGGATGCAGGGAGTAGAGTTGGCGAAGGTGGATAGTTTAACTACTTGGGGTCAACAGTTCAAAGTAATGGCGAGTGTGGAAGAGAGGTGAAGAAGAGAGTACAGGCAGGGTGGAATGGGTGGAGAAGAGTGTCAGGAGTGATTTGTGACAGATTGGTACCAGTAAGAGTGAAAGGGAAGGTCTACAAGAGGGTAGTGAGACCAGCTATGTTGTATGGGTTGGAGACAGTGGCACTGACAAAAAGGCAGGAGTCAGTGCTGAAAGTGGCAGAGTTAAAGATGTTAAGATTTGCACTGGGTGTGACAAGGATGGACAGGATTAGGAATCGGTATATTAGAGGGTCAGCTCAGGTTGAACAGTTTGGAGACAGTCAGAGGCGAGATTGTGTTGGTTTGGACGTGCTGAGGAGGGATGCTGGGTATATTGGGAAAAGGATGCTAAGGATGGAGCTGGCCAGGTAAGAGGAAAAGAGGAAGGCCTAAGATAAGGTTTATGGATGTGGTGAGAGAGGACATGCAGGTGGTTGGTGTGACAGAACAATATGCAGAGGACAGGAAGAAATGGAAACAGATGATCTGGTGACCCTTAATGGGAACAGCCGAAAAAGAAGATGTGCTGGAAACTGTGGAACGAGAAACTCTCCATGGCATCCTAAATCCCTGTTTGGAAAAGAGAAAACTTCCTTGGCAACTTCGACTTAATGCTTTCAGAAAGCCAGGACTAAACATCATGTGTTCCATTGAAAGTGTGTTGAACTTAAGGGGGCTTAATCACAAAAACTACTATTTAATCTGTTTTTTTTATGTTATATGTTTTTTTATGCCATTTCAAGTATTTTCTGGATAATCAGCCCTTATCTGGAATCTTTTTAAAGCATGTCTCATGCTTGCTAATTTTCCTAACATACTAACAACAAAGTCACCATACTTAAATAAGGACATGTGTTAGACCGGACCTCCGTATGCCCCATGAAAGTGGGGTAACTAGCATGGACACTCAATAATGTCAAATTAAGAGCTAAAGCATTAGCAAATTTTACTAAACTTTACTTCTCTTTAGTTATTACAAGTGTTAAAAAAGCAGGGACTTCAGTCTTGAAACAAATTTCATTCTACCTATTTACCCATTATTAAACCATTTATATTGACCATTCTTACCAAGTCTGATTTTACTGCTGTTAAAAGTGGATCTGATGAAGCACATCATGCTAAATCACTTTTTTACAGACTGGTAACCCTTTGTTTAAATATGTTGTTAAAACAGTTGGATGTATTTAAAAACTGTTCTCTCATTAAGACAGGATTTGATTCCAAATGACATGTCTTAGCACCTAATTGGTCACTTATTCTTAAAATTCAAAAAGAGTAAAACCAACTCCACCAGTTACATGCCATGGCTTTCATCTTATCAGAAGCTTGTCATGTGGACCCACCGTTGTAGTGGCTATAAAACTTGTGTTGTTTTACTGTTGTGCTCATATCGCAAAAAGCCATATTTATGGGTTACTGAGCTTATCCGTCTTTGAATAAAGCCTTTTTTAAAAAAAAGCAACCTGCACCAAAGCCATATTCTTCGGAAAGGAGGGGATGATATAATCAAAGGTAAACATGATAATTTAATTTGGAGTACTACACACAAGAAACTTTTAGGAGTAAGAAGTCACTTCTGGAAGGTCATATTTAATGAAATTATTCATAGAGCCATGCAGTTTGTCCTGATACTTCCACCTTAAGGGACAGGTGGAATCCTGCAGATCCGCTCATTCACCATTTGTGGTGATTCTTGGCTTTGGCTATCCCAGTATATTTATTTTTATTTTACATTTGTTTACCAGGATAGTCCGACTGGATACATGTCCATTTTCAGCGGAGGCCTGGGGAGAAAAGCTCCAAATAGACGAACTTGCATAGATTACATAAGAAGTTAGATAACATTAGAAAATATAAAACAAGTGATTATGTACAATGGTTTAGTAGTGTTCCCTAGTAGGGACTCACAATTCTCATTGACAGACGCAATTAAAAGCAAGTAGTATTCCCTAGTAGGGACTAACCGTTCTCATGGACAGACGCAATTAAAAACAAGAGACGTCAGATTAAATGCAGAGCTTTGTGACGTAGTTACATGTTGTGATATTTACAGATTATGCTTTCAGTTTATAACTTAATCAGGGTTGGTACATGGGCAAAGCCAGTTCACTTTGAGATATTGTTTGAGGTTTTTTTGAAGAGACTTTTGGAGGATTGTAGGGTGATATAGTTTGGCAACGAATTCCAGGTTTTGCCAACAAAGTTGGCAAACAAGGATTCACCAGCAGAGTTATTAGCTTTGCGTGTTTGGAACAGTAGTTTGTTGGCTGACCGTAGGGATCTGAGGTTGCTATATGGCTTAGGGGGTATCCTCAGGGTGGTACAGAATTTTGTGTGCTATTAAGAGTGAATGAATTGAATTAAGCTGGGCAGTTCTAGCCACTTCAGTTGTTTGAGGTTGTGGCAGTAGTGGGTTCTATAGGTGGAGCCAGTGGCGAATCTGGCAATATGGTTATAGCTATGGGGCAGCTTACCCAGTTCGGATTTGTTGAGGTTTGAGAGTACCAGGCAAGGCATATAAAAGAGTAGAGAGTAGGTGTGACCGGCCAATTGCAGTCCTAGCCAGTGGGGTTAAAAATGTCTTGTTTCTATACAGTGATCCGAGTTTCTTATTGAGGGTCTGTATGGTTTTGTTGACCTGTAGGTCAAATTTGAGATTGTCTATGATAACCCCTAGAAGTTTGGTGTGTTGATCAGGGGAGATAGTGGTACCATTGTTGGATATGACAGAGAATGAAAGTGTGGTAGATCTACTAGTGGGGGTGAAGAGTAGAAGTTTAGTTTTATTGGGGTTGAGCAGTAGGCATTGGTTGGTGAGCCAGTTCTTGATGGTGTTAAATGTATTTTGGGTTAGGATTTTCAGTTCGGAGGGGGAGGTGGCTGAGCAGAGTGGAATCAACTGCATATTGAGTACAGATAGCTTTAGGGATAGCAGTGTGAAGGTTGTTGATAAAAATAGAGAAGAGTAGTGGACCTGGTATGGAGCCTTGAGGGACACCAAGTGTGAGAGGTAGCTGGCTGGAGAGTTTGCCCTGCCATAGTACCGCCTGTTGTCTACCAGTCAGGTAGGACTGGAACCACTGGATTGCATGCTTATTGAGGGAAATAGATTTGAGAGAAAGAATGAAAAGATGTTTTTCATGTTTCACTGTTAGTCATTACATTTGGGTAATCTCCTGGCAGGTTGCCCTCAGTCGGCCTGATTAACAAAGTCTTGGGTCCTGCGTCGGTTGCTGTCCCTTCTTCCATGATGTCAGGTCGTCAGGGGTATAAAACATGCAGCCGACGCCATTACCTCAGTCTTTCTTGCCGCACGTTGCCCGAAGCAGAAGCAGTTCACAAGTGCCGGTCGGCCAACTCCTGAAATTTTCATTTTCGAGTTTCGGAACCGAAGTCTTCAACTAAAAGCTAAGTACCCCATTGGGGAAACTTTTTCTTGCTCCTTACCGATGCCAGTAAAAGTTAATAATTGTATTACTTGTGGGAAGCAAATAAGGATTTTCATTTGTACTGTATTCCTTGCCTAGGCCCTGACCACAATGGGCCTTGCTGTCGGTTTTGTGCTAAATTTAGTCAATGCACTATTAAACGTCAGTATATTTTTGCTTCTAAATATTTTGGCTCACAATTTAATTATCTAGAAATATCATCAGTTAGAAATCCAACTATTGGAAAACCTAAAAAACTCAAAGAAAGAGGCTGTCAAGGTCCAAAACGGACTACGATGCTTCTCCTAAGCCAGTCGCCAGTTCGCCGGTACTCGGGCTCTTTTGCAGCCCTTGATACCTGCTACTTCTGATTCGCAGGCCACTACTGAGACCAATTCAGAGTCCGGTGTGCCGCGAGATGCTTCAATTATGGAACCCGCGAATGTCTCTACCTTAGATGGGTTGTGCAGGCACTGGCTTCTGAGGGGGTTTTCAGGCCTACAGATTTGTATATTAGACCGACGCCATCTTCAAAACTAAGGCCAAAATCTAAGTCTATGTCTAAAAAACCGACGCCTGGGCCACATGTGCAGGCCCCTATGCCTAAAAAAACAAATGATCAAAATGGCTGAAGATTTCATTACTCTGATCAGGGGTAGCCAACCCCCTCCTTCTAAAAGGCCTAGGCAAGACATTGATTATGAATCTTCTGAACAAGATTCTATTTCTTCTGACTCTTCTAATGAACAGGATTTGTCTGTAGCTACTTATGAGGACTCAGATGCAGAAGATTCCATTCCTTCTGCTTCTTCCCCTGAGGATTTTTCTTTTGGGGAAACTTTACATACTTTAAGGGAGCATTTCCACTGGGAAAGTCAGGATTTTTCTGAATCCAAAAAGAGACTTAGGGTTTTCTTCTTCTTCCTCAGCATAGGCCTTTTGCTATACCTCCTGTTCTAGACATTGTTGATGTTTTTTCAGAATCTAGTATGGCTCCTGATTCTCTGCCTCTGGCTCCTTGTAAGCCAGACAGATACTACAGGGTTCCTGACTCCCACAAATTCCTTTTCAAAAATCCTATTGCAGATCCTGAAACCATTTCTCAGGGTCCCAAGGGCATTAAGGCCTCTACTGCAAAAAATCCCACCCCTTCTGATAAGAGATTCCAGGGCGCTGGATAGATGGGGTAAGAAGGTTTACACTTCTGCAACTTTGGTAATCAGGGCTTTAAACTGTCAATTTCATATGCTTAAATATCAACAGCACCTCATGGGACTGCTTAAACAGAAAATGATATTAATTTCTGACTGTGTGGAAAACGAAGATTTACAGGATTTATTGCATTCAGCTGAACAAGTTGGAAAACATACTTTGCAATGTGGTTTTGATTCTTTGGAGGCCTCTTGCAGCGCTGATGTAACTGGGTCTGTGTTAAGAAGGCATGCTTGGCTCAAATAGCAAGCTCTGCCTGATCATGTCTAAGCAAAATTGTTGGATGCTCCTTTACAACAGGACCGTCTCTTTGGTAATAAGGATAAATAAGATTTAAAAAAAAGATGGGAGATAAAGCTAAATCTATGCAAACTGTGAAAGATTTCTTACAAGTGCAACCTCCATGATTTAGTAGGCACTGGCCTACTAAGAGCTGGTCCTTTCCAGTTCCTTCGAGAGCCACTCAAGTCAAACCCAGACATTTCATAGGCTCCAGGTTTCAGTCACAAGGGACTTTTAGAACAAAACAATGGGGTGCCTCCACCTCCAAATCTGGAAACAGCAAGGTGCATCCCTATGGTAAACAGTCTCAATGACTTCCCTCTACACTTAATACGCACTTACCTTTTAGCCGCCCCTTTGGGGCGAAAACTGGCACTTCATGCAAGAAATTGCAACTTATAACCCATGACAAATAGGTTTTAAATATAGTATCCCAGGGATACAGATTTCATTTCCACACATTGCCAATCCCAAATGGATGGCCAGACCTGCCCCCAAATCAGTGGGCAGAGGCCCAGAAACAAGTACTGTCCCTCATGAACATGGGGGCTATTCAACCAGTACCAGAAGAGGAAAAGGGACAAGGTTTCTATTCAAGACTTTTCCTGGTACCCAGAAATGACAAATCATGGCGTCCAATTCTGGACTTATCTACTCTAAACGCATTTCTGGACATTCCAAAATTCAAGATGCTGACTCAACAGTTACTTCCTATGCTAGGCAAAGATGCTTGGTTGGTAACTCTAGACTTAAGAGGCTTATCTGCATATCCCAATCAGGGAATCTTGCAGAAGATACCTCCGCTTCAAAGCAGGCTATTTGCATTACCAGTTCTCTGCACTGCCCTTTGGCTTATCTACTGTGCCCAGGGTCTTCACAAAGTGCCTGGCTCCAGTAATTGCATTTTTCAGACAAATAGAGAGAAATGTTCAGATATATCCATACCTGGATGATTGTCTAATTCAGGCAGAAAACAGACATTCTTCTAAAGCATCTGGCATTTGTAAAAAGGGTTCTAACTTGTCTAGGGTACACCATAAACAAATAGAAATCACAACTGGTACCCTCTCAAAAAATTATATTCCTGGGTGCAAGCTTGAATACAGCTGCCCAGATGGCTTACCTTATGCCCGAAAAGCAAATTCATTTGGTAACTTACTTCAAGCAGGTGGCCACAAAAACCCTGCTATCTGCAAGACAAATTCTTCAAGCCTTGGGGTTCATGGCCTCCTGCATTCTTCTAATTCCATATGCAAGACTGCATATGAGGAAACTTCTGTGGTACTTAAAAAGTTTATGAAGTCAACATTGTCACAGCCTGGAAACAATGATTCCTAGCATATCTTGCCTGCAGCTAGAGTTGTTATGGTGGGCAGAGGCCTGCCACCAAAACAAGGGACTGCCTTTCACTCCACCCCTTGCCGCCCAAACCCTAACTACAGACGCATCAGACTATGCTTGGGGGGGCTCATCTGGCAGGGAAGTGCATTCAGGGCAAATGGAGCCCAAATCAAGTGCACCTTCATATCAATCAAAAAGAGATGCTAGCTGTACAGAATGCTCTGACTGCCTTCAAGGACTACCTTCATCCAGGACAATTAATGATAAAGACAGACAACTCCACAGTTATGTGGTACATAAACAAGCAGGGGGGTACACACTCCTACCCCCTTTGCAGAATAGCCTTTGCATTGTGGAACATGGCCTTAACCTACCAAGTACAACTACAAGCTCAATTCCTGCCAGGAAAGCTGAATACTCTGGCAGAAGAACTAAGCAGAAATCTCATGGACCCACACAAATGGAAACTGGCACCATGGATTTTCAACATGTTGACACGCAAATGGGGGAGTCCAGACATAGATCTTTTTGCCTCACCCCAGAACTATCAGTTGGGCAAATTCTGCACAAGAACTCATCACAAAAAAGCCTGGAAAGTGGATGCTCTATCATTCAGCTGGAAAAACCTATCAGTCTATGCTTTCCCCCCTCTGCCTCTGCTCTCCAAAGTTCTACTAAAAGTCAAACAGGACAAACCAAAAATTATTCTGATTGCTCTAGACTGGCCTCGCCAACACTGGTACCCACTCCTGTGCAGTGTCACACCTTCCACCGTGGCACCTGCCTCAGACACCTTACTTACTGTCTCAGCAGAACAACCAATTTCTGCACACTCAACTCCAAACTTTGAATCTTGCAGCGTGGCTAATCACCTAAATTCACCCTTGGCATCCCTCAGCAAACCTGTGATGGATGTCATTTTGGAGGCGAGAAGGCCAAGTACTAGAAAATCTTATGCTGACAAATGGAAAAGATTATAGGCCTGGAATCAATCACAGAGAATAGGCACAGCAGTGCCCAATATTCCCAGATTTTACAATGGTTAACTGAGATATTTCACAAGGGCCTGTCCTTTTCTTCCATAAAAATCCATGCCTCAGCCATTTCAACTCATTACAACACAGAACCTCCCCTTTCATTCTCTACTAAAGCAGTATCTCAGAGGGGCCAAAAACCTAAGACCACCCAGGAGAGCCCCAGCCCCTGTCTAGGGTCTCAATTTTGTATTGGAAAAACTCACTCTCCCTCCTTTCGGGTCAGCCGCTACTGCAGACTTAAAATTTTTCTCCTGGAAAGCAGCTTTCCTTTTAGCCGTCACTTCAGCTGAAGGATTTCTGAATTACAGGCTCTTATGGCAGTGGAGACTTTCATTATTTTTCATGCGGGCAGGGTGTCTCTCAGGACCAATGCATCCTTCATGCCTAAGGTGGTATCCAGTGTGGCTCTTAACCAGACCATTCATTTGCCAACTTATTTCCCAATTCACAGAACAAGGTGGAGCCGATTCTGCATTCATTGTCTGTACGCAGACAACTTAGATTTTACTTAAAGAGGACAAAATCTCTAAGAAAATCTGAACAACTACTGGTGGCATTTGCTGCAGGGGCAGAGGGAAAGGCTATTTCAAAGCAGACTATTTCGATATGGATAAGCCATTGTATTCGTTTCTGCTATATGCACCATGGTAAGACTATTCCCTAGGGGATCAGATCTCATTCCACCAGGGCTGCATCTACTTCTGCAGCCTTTCTCAAAGGTGTTCCTACCAGAGACATTCTAGAAGCTGCTACCTGGAACTCAGTTCATACGTTCACCAAACATTATCATTTACCTTTCTTCTCTAAATCCAGAGCTGGCTTTGCCACTGCTGTCCTGCAGGGCCTTATAGCTGGTCCTGATGCTGTATAAATCCATCCTCCCAACCATAGCTTTGGGAATCTACCCAAATGTAATGACCGCAACAGTGAAACACGAAGAACATAGTACAGTTGTGTACGCTTAACATAAATGTAGATGTTAGAGTGTATTCACTGTTGCAGTCTTGGTTACCCTCCCTCCAGCCCCCTGTTTTTCTCTTACTATACCTCTACTTTCTTTTACTATGCTTAAAAGCCTTTTTGGTGCATTTGCTTTTGTTTGGAGTTATATTTTTTGTGTTTTTAATTGCATGTAATATATATATATATATATATATATATATATATATATATATATATATATATATATATATTGCTCCCCATTTGGGGGGCACCTGGCATCTGGGGCAAGAAAAACTGATGTAATGGTGTCAGCTGCATGTTTTTATACCCCTGATGACCTGACATCATGGAAGAAGGGACAACAACTGACGCAGGACCCAAGACTTTGTTAATCTGGCTGACTGAGGGCAACCTGCCAGCAGATTACCCAAATGTAATGACTGCAACAGTGAATACACTCGAACATCTGCATTTATGGTAAGTGTACACAACTATACTTTCATGGTTGACCATGTCGAAGGCTTTTGATAGGTCAAGAAAGAGGGCGGAGGATAGCCTATTGTCATTCCTGTTTTGGTTTATGGCATTAGCAGAGGAAAGGAGGGCTGATGTAGTGCTGTGGTTTGGCCTGAAACCATGCTGGGAGTTGGATAGTAACTAGGATTTATGAGTAAAGAAGGTAAACTTCTAAACAGACTGGGTAAGATACTTTTTTCTTCATCTTCTGTTAGCCTGTAGAATGCTCAGTACTCAAGGCTATATGTAAAAGTTTATGCTTAAATGTGCAAATAGTTTGAGAGTGTTTTTTGTTTCAAAACCTACTGAAGATCAAACTTTCTTGAATCAGATTATGTCAAACCTGTCCCAAGAATCTAAATATTCATTAAAAAGCGTGTAGATTGTGCTGATACTGTTCCAAGGACTTCTGTTGCGGCTACAGTCTGTTTTTTTTTTCAAACACCTTTATTGAATCACACTTGTGACATAGGCAAATGTTCATATAAAAGTAATTATACTATATTAACATAAACATTATACTTCACATATATTGCAATATATCATACAACCTAAGCAACATTACATACATTATGCAATTTCCTGCCTTTTTTAAACAAGAAAACATCTTTATTAAACCTTCACTTACTAGATAGGCAATCATACATTTATAAAAAAATGAAAACAAACCACACCAACACAATTCCTAGCTGCAAGCATTTTACATCACTTGTACTCTTGCCAGTTTTTCTTGCTCAAACATTAAATATCTCATTTAAAGTCCTGCTGCCTTTTAAACCTCATTCCTCCCTTGTATGTATTGTTCCCACAATCCCCATTTTCTTATGTTGTTTGCTGCTACCCTTTTCTAAAGATCTCAGTTCCTCTAGTTGATAAAATTGTGTCACCATTGTATAAGGCTAAAGGGACTAAAAACATTTTAACTGCTTGTATCTTAGTATCACTATCCATCTAGTGTATTATCTTTTTAGTCTTTTCCCCACATATCCTTAGCTGCCACACCAGTATCATTTTTAATCCGTACTCCTAAATACTTAATTTTATCATGTCATCATAAATATGGATATTCCTGAACCAGTTCATGTGTGAGTACGTAATTTACTACTGTTGCCTTTGTTTTAGCTTCATTAATTTTGTATCCTGAAAAGATCTGAAACTGTCTCAAAATGTTCAAAAACACTAATGTCTTTTTCTGGTTTTGTCAGGTATAAAATAATATCATCTGCAAATAAAGCCAGCTTTTCTTGACTGCCGTACCAATTATATCCTTCAGTTTCTGAGTCTTATTTTCCTTGCCAGTGGTTCTAAATATAATGCAAATAATAGTGGAAAGAGGACACCCCTGCCTGGTTCCTCTGCTCAAGCAGACATTACCAGAGAGGACCCACCCACTTTAATTTTCACCTCCGATCCCTCATATATCCTTCTAATCAACATTATAATTTTTTCAGGAAATGCAAATATTTCCATTGCCCTGCTCATAAAGTACCAGCTTACTCTGTCGAATGCTTTCTCTGCATCAAGACCCACCAACAACAATGGCATTTTCTTACATTCTGCTTCCTTTTTGATCATCAATGCTCTGTTAATGTCAAATGTTTGCCTACCCTCCAGAAAACCACATTGGTCCATATCTATTGGTTTTGGCATTACATTTGCCATTCTTGTATCCATTATAACATGGACACTTTATAATCATGATTTAGTATTGGAATGGGCCTGTATGAAGCTGGATCTTTACCTTCTTTAGGTGTTACAGCTACCATTGCTTTCTTCCATGACAGTGGTACTTCTCCTCTTAAGATACTGTTAAACAAAACACTCCAAATGTTTATCAGTTTTTTCCTCCTAGCTTCCAAACTTCCACAAGAATACCATCTATTCCTGGGGACTTTGCTCTAGATTGGTTATACATTACAATTTTTATGTCATTTCCTCCTATCCTAATCATTAGTAATTGAGCCTCATCTCCCTCTAACCTTGGCATATTTAATTCTTTCATAAACATTTCCATTTGTATCTCTTCTTGATTTTCATATTTCTCTGCTTTATAGAGACTCTCATAAAACTTCTGAAATATTTCTAATACCTCTACAAGATCTGTTGTTACCTTCCATGTTATAGGCTCCCTAAGTTTTGTGACAGACCTTTTTATTTCTGTTGCCTGAGATGTTGTGCTAAAAGTTTTTTTGCTCTAGTGTTATTATTAAAAATCAGTTGCTTATCAGCAATCTTTACAATCTCATCCATATTGTCAAGGTAGTCCCTTATTTTCTGCTTAGCATTCTGCAGTTGATCCTCTTTTGTTCTGTGCGATTCCCCCTATTTTGTAATACTTTAGCATTTGTATGTCCCTCTAAATAATTCTTGGTACTTCTTAACCATAGCTCACTTTCTTTTATTTCCACCCTGTTTTTAAACTCCACCTTAATTTTGTCCCACTCCCTAACTATATTCTCAGAAGGAATTTCTGTCCTCTCTGTCAGCTCCTGAATAATCTCAATTACCCATTCCTTAAATTCCTCTCTTTTCAACAGATAGGTGGGACAGCACCAATGTCTTTACCCCGTGCTTTTATTTTAGCTATTATTGCTGCAGGATCTGAAAGTTATTCGGTAAGTATCAAGACATTCAATTAAATGTACATGTTACTGTGAAATGTAAATTCTGTCTAGCTTAGCCCAGATTATATATCTTGGAGAATAAAATGTAACTGCACTCTGAACTCCTATTACTAAATTCTCATCTTCCATGCCAAATATTTTCATAAATTTCTTCAAAAATCTACCCTCCTTTGTTATATTTTCTTTTCTGGGTCCCCTGTCACATCTTCACTGCTGCAAATCAAATTCCAATCCTCACCTATAAGTAATATTCCTTGCTGAAAACTGATTATTTCTTCTAGAATGTTCTTAAAGCTTCATTATAGCAGTTTTAGGCGGAATGTAAATACATACCAGTGTAATCCTTTTCCCTTGCTTAGTAGCCCCTTAGCACTACAAATCTGCCATGATTATCTTTTCTATCTTCTTCTATAACTATTGGAGCTCCTCTTGCAATTAGTATATTTCCTTTGTCCCAGGTATTCCGCTGAATAACCATCCTGAAAACCTTTCTTTATCATATTCACATGTTCAGATGTTCATCGTGTTTCACTGTTGCAGTCATTACACTTGGGTTATCCTGCTGGCAGGCTACCGCAGTCAGCCAGAATTCCAAAGTCTAGGTCCGGCGTCGGTTGCTGTTGCCTCTTCCCTGACGTCAGTGCGCCAGGGGTATAAAAGATGCAGATGATGCCATTTTCTTCAGTCTTTCTTGCCGTGCAGTGCCCGAAGCAAAAGCAGCTTGCAAGTGCCGGTCGGCCGACTTCTGAGATTTTCGAAATTGAATTTCAGAACTGAAGTCTTCAATAAAGTTAAGTACCCCTTTGGGGAAACTTTTTCTTGCTCCAGATTGATGTCAGTAAAAGTTAACAATTGTATTTCTTGTGGGAAGCAAATACCTCATAAGGATTTTCACTCTTACTGTATTCCTTGCCTAGGCCCTGACCACGACGTTGCTAGTTGTCTGTTTTGTGCTAGATTCAACCAACGCACTATTAAGCGTCAGTTTGATTTTGCTTTACATTACTTTGGCCGAAGATTTAACTACATAATGCTGTTGGAACAACCGACGACCGGAATTCATAAAAAACGCAAAGACAAAGAAAAGGACAGGCATCCGAGGTCCAAAACCGACGGCGAAGCCTCTTCTAGGCCAGTCGCCGGTTCTCAGTGAGGCGCTTTCACAGCCCCTGACACTCACTACCTCAGAGCCACAGGCCGCATCCAACACCCACGTGGAGACACCTAGGCCTCTGGAAACTCAAGGTATTGGGCCTGCGGAAACTATTCCCTCAGATGGGTCTGGAGCTGCTGAGCAGGCATTGGCTTCTGAGGGTGTTTTCAGACCTTCACAGCTTACTATTAAGTCCACTTCAGCAGCCAAGGCAAAGTCAAAAACACCATTAAAGACAAGGAAACAAGTACAGCATTCTCCTGGACAGTCATCCATGCCAAAGAAACAGATGCTTAAAATGGCCGAGGACCTAATTACTTTGATCAGGGGTTCCCATCCCCCTCCTGATAAAAGGCCTAGGCAAGACACTGACTTATGACTCCTCTGACCAGGTTTCTATTTCCTCTGACTCCTCTTTAGATCAGGGATATTCTCTCCCTCCCTACGAGGACTCTGATGCAGAAGAATCTTTACCTTCAGCCTCTCCACCTGAGGATTACTCTTTTGGGGAAATCGTGTACACCATGAGGGAGAATTTCCATTGGGAGGGTCAGGATTATTCAGAATCCAAGAAAAGGCTCAGAGACTTTTTTATTGCCTCAGCACAGGCCCCTGGCTATCCCCCCTGTGCTTGATATTGTTGATGATGTTTTCTCTGAATCCAGTTTGTCTCCTGATTCTTTACCCCCTGCACCAGTCAAGCCAGACAGGTACTACAGGGTCCCAGACTCTCATAAATATCTGTATAAAAACCCTGCTGCAGACCCAGAAACAATTTCTCAGGGTCCCAAATGGGTTAAGGCTTCCACTGCAAAAAACCCTGTCCTCTCTGATAAGGATTCCAGAGCTCTGGATAGATGGGGGGAAAAAGTTTACACTTCTGCTACTTTAGCTGTAAGGGCTTTAAACTGCCAGTTTCACATGCTTAAATTTCAACAATACCTGATGTCTTTGTTAAAACAGAAAATGCTTACAAACTCAGAATGTCCTGACAATAAGGAAATGCAGGATTTATTGCATGCAGCTGAACAAGTGGGAAAGCATACTCTGCAATGCGGTTTTGATTCTTTAGAGGCTTCTTGCAGAGCCGCAGTTGCAGGCTCTGTCATTCGAAGGCATGCTTGGTTAAAAGAACAAAGTTTACCTGATCATGTTAAAGTAAAATTATTGGATGCTCCACTACAGCATGATACTTTGTTTGGTGTTAAGGCAGAGGAGGTGTTAAAATGGAGGATAAAGCAAAATCAATGCAGACAGTAAAGGATTTCTTACAGGTTCAGCCACCTAGATTTAGCAGAAACTGGCCTTCTAAAAATTGGTCCTTTCTGGTGTCAGACAGGCCACAAAGAGGCAGACACAGACGCCCAAGAGGCAGATCTCAGCCCCAAGGCTCATACAGACCTAAACAATGGGGTGCTTCAGCCCCCAAAAAAGGAGAAGACAAATCACAACCTTACAGGAAACAGTCCCAATGACTTCCCTCTACAAATGCCAAGCACTTACCTTTTGGCAGCACCCTTAGGGGGAAAGCTAGCACTTTTCTCCCAAAATTGGCACATGATCACCCAGGACAAATGGATACTGAATATTGTTTCTCAGGTTTACAGGTTCCACTTTCATACCCTTCCAAAATCAAAAGGTATGCCAGACCTGCCACAAAACCAATGGGCAGAGGCACAAAAACAAATTTCTGCTCTCATGGACATGAGAGCTATTCAAAGAATACCACAGCAAGAACAGGGACAAGGATTGTACTCATGACTTTTCCTGGTACCCAGAAAGGACAAAGCCTGGAGACCAATACTGGACCTGTCAATCCTAAATACTTTCCTGGATGTTCCAAAATTCAAAATGTTAACACTGCAGCAACTTCTACCCATGCTGGCCAAGAAGGCTTGGCTAGTTACTTTGGACCTCAAGGAGGCATACCTGCATGTCCCAATCAGACAATCTTGCAGAAGATACCTCAGATTCATAGCTGGCTCAATGCATTACCAGTTCTCTGCACTGCCCCTTGGCTTATCTGCTGTGCCCAGGGTCTTCACAAAATGCCTGGCACCAGTAATTGCATTTTGCAGACAAAAAGGAATTCAAATATATCCCTCCTTGGACGACTGCCTTATTCAAGCAGAGAGCAAGGACATTCTACTAAAGCATCTGGCGTTTGTAAAAAGATTACTAATTTGCCTAGGGTACACAGTAAACGAAAAGAAGTCAAAACTAGTGGCCTCTCAAGAGATAATATTCCTGGGTGCAAGCTTAAATACAACTGCCCAGATGTCTCATCTCACGCCAGCAAGCAAAGGCAACTGACTCATTACTTTCAAATGATGGCAACAAAGACCCAGCACCCTGCAAGAAAAATTCTGCAGGCTCTGGGCTTCATGGCATCCTGCATTCTACTAATTCCATATGCAAGACTGCATATGAGGAAACTACAATGGTATCTAAAATGTGTTTGGACTCAACATTGCCACTGCCTGGAAACAATAATTACTCTTATTCCCTGCCTGCAACAGGAGTTTTGATGGTGGGCACTGGCCTGTCACCCAACAAGGGACAGCCTTTCACCTTACCGACTGCCAGGCAGACAATAACAACAGATGCATCGGATTATGCCTGGGGGGCACACATGGCAGGAAAATGTATTCAGGGTACGTGGTCCAAGGAACAAATGCATCTTCACATCAATCAAAAAGAGATGCTAGCTGTACAGCATGCCCTGACAGCCTTCAAGGATCTACTACATCCAGGACAACTATTACTAAAGACGGACAATACCACAGTTATGTGGTACATAAACAAGCAAGGGGGCACACATTCCTACCCCCTCTGCAGGCAAGCCATGGCTTTGTGGAATGCAGCACTGACCTATCAAGTACATCTGCAGGCACAATTCCTGCCAGGAAAGAAAAATACTCTGGCGGACAAACTAAGCAGAAATCTTATGGATCCTCACGAATGGAAACTAAATTCACAAGTCTTCAGCATAACAAGGAAATGGGGACGCCCAGACATAGATATTTTTGCCTCCCCTCACAACTGCCAACTACAGAGATTCTGCACAAGAACTTATCACTCACAAGCATGGAAAGTGGATGCTCTATCATTCAGCTGGAAAACACTGACAGTTTATGCCTTTCCTCCACTGCCTCTTCTTACCAAGGTGCTCCTAAAAGTCAGACGAGCAGCTAAAAATGATTCTGATTGCCCCGGACTGGCCACGCCAGCACTGGTACCCAATCCTAAAGAGCTTGTCTCAAGGCCCAGCCTGGGCTTTACCTCAAATTCCTTATCTTCTTACTCAACAAAACAATCAGATTCTGCACAGTCAACTCAGAACCTTAAATCTGGCTGCATGGCAGATAATATAGCCACTCAGACCACACCTCTCTCTAAAGCTGTTATGGATGTCATTTTAGAAGCCAGGAGGCTCAGCACTAGGAAATCTTATGCAGAAAAATGGAAGAGATTCTGTGCTTGGAACCAGACACAAGGACTCGAACAACTTGTTCCAAATATACCTCAGATTTTACAATATCTAACTGAGATGCTGGACAAAGGCCTATCCTTCTCATCAACTAAGATCCATGCCACTGCCATTTCAGCTCATTACAATACGGAACCTCCTATTTTCTCTCATCCACTACTAAGACAGTACCTCAGAGGGGCAAAAAATATAAGACCCCCAAGGAGAGCACCGATACCTACACGGGACCTCAATTTTGTTTTAGAAAAGCTCACACTGCCTCCTTTTGAGCCAGCCAGTACAGCTGATATAAAATTCTTATAATGGAAAACTGCTCTGCTCCTAGCAATAACTTCAGCAAGAAGAGTCTCAGAGTTACAGGCATTAATGGCAGTGGAACCTTTCATCATTTTTCATCAGGACAGGGTTTCTCTAAGGACAAACCCAACATTTATGCCAAAGGTAGTTTCCAGTGTGGCTCTTAACCAAACCATTCATTTGCCAACTTTCTATCCAAATCCCCAGAATAAAGGTGAGAGACTTCTGCACGCTTTGGATATACACAGACAGCTATGATTCTACTTGGACAAAACAAAAGCTTTCAGAAAAGCTGAGCAACTCTTTGTAGCTTATGCTGCAGGATCACAAGGAAAGCCTATCTCGAAGTAGACCATTTCAAAATGGATAGGAGACTGCATTCGCTTCTGCCATTCGCAACATGGGAAATCAGTGCCTAAGGGCATAAGGCCACATTCTACCAGAGCAGCAGCCACTTCAGCAGCCTTTCTCAGAGGAGTACCAACCAAAGACATTTTAGAAGCTGCAACCTGGAGTTCAGTGCACACTTTCACTAAGCACTACCACTTACCTCTCTACTCTAAATCCAGAGCAGGCTTTGTCACTGCAGTTCTGCAGGGCCTGGTCACCTCTCCTAATCCTGTTTAGGCCCAGCCACCCAACCTCAGCTTTGGGATTCAACCCAAGTGTATTGACTGCAACAGTGAAACACGATGAACATAGTACAGTTGTGTACCTACCATAAATGTAGATGTTTGATTGTATTCACTGTTGCATTCCAGGTTACCCACCCACCACCCCCCTTTTTCATTGCTGGGTCCTTTCTGTACTTCTCAACTCTTTACAACCTATGTGATGTATTTGCTAGTAGATGAAGGAAATGTTATTTTTGTACATCCAGCCTTTCCTATTTGAGGGCACATGACATCTGGGGCAAGAAAAACTGAAGAAAATGGTGTCTGTTGCATCTTTTATACCCCTGGTGCACTGACGTCAGGGAAGAAGCGACAGCAACCGACGCCGGACCTAGACTTTGGAACTCTGGCTGACTGCAGGTAGCTTGCCAGCAGGATAACCCAAGTGTAATGACTGCAACAGTGAATACACTCACACATCTACATTTATGGTAGGTACACAACTGTACGCATCATTGTACTAAAAAGTTATTATTCCCACCTTTTATATATAACACCTTTATTGTTAAATGTCTAATTCCAGCTTTTGTGTCACATGCATACACTGTTTGGCAGGTTGAACTTTTATATAGTTGTTTCTTGTCATATTCATTTCAGCCTATGTCACATCTTATAAAACTTTTTGTTTCATTGAAAACCCTCAACCCCCCCCCCCAATACCTTCCTAAAACCTATTTACTTATTATTAATACACAAAACTATGTACACCTTCAAATACTGAAGTTTTACCCCTTAATAGGAATAAAAGTCCTAAATTAACAGCCACACTCACCGACTCCAGTTAACTTTAAAGAAAGGTTATCCATGGTAAGACGCATGGCTCAGCCTGTGCTTCTGCCAAGTGCTGATTGGTTTTGTCTTATCTTTATAGCTCTTCCAGCTGGGAAAACACCTGAATATTTTCAGAGAACATTAACTACCTTGGGAAAGCCCCCAATGCTTTTTGAAATTATCTACCATGGGAAAACCCCTGAATGCTTTCAGAGAACAGTATCCCCTAGCCAGTTTCTCTCTTCTTTTTTTCCCCTCAGTCAATCACTCTCCACCAAGACTGTAGCCAGTTTCCCTTTATCAGATTGTCTCCATGGAGACATGAGAACCAAGCAGCTAGTTTCTCATTATCATATTGTTCCCATGGAAACATAAAGACCAGCTGGAGAATTGTTACATGTATTTGCTACAAAAAAGCCTCAATATTCAATGTTCTTTGTCATTTACTTGCTCTGTCGTAAAACTTTATACTAGATCATTCTAAGATCTTTAATCCAGTCATTCCCCCATGCAAGAATGAGAAAAAGCACATTAAATTGTTTTCTTTTATCATGCTTATTAACCAGGCTTTTTTTACATTACAGTTCCTACATTTCTTAAAACTGAAGAAGAAGAAAGAGAGAAGTGAGAAAGAAAAGAAAAAAAAAGAGCAGCAGGACATGTTTACAATCCACATTACACTTAAAAATAACTGAAAAAACTTTATAGCATGTGAAAAAAACACATGCCACAAAACTGGTACTATTTAAGAAAAAAAATCTTTATTTGCAGTTAACTTTCTCTCTCCTTTGCCCTCCCCAATGCACTTTTCCAGATGTTAATGACATGAAGTAAGGCATATGTTTCAGAGCCCCCCACAAGTCCAACAAATTCTGAAAAAGTCCAATATTTCTTGATTTTCTTGTTCTGTCATATTTCACAAATATAATTATTGCATTATAATCTCATATTAAGTTATTGGTTTTATCACTGTTCATCTCCAAAATCCTGTCTCTGCTTCATTTCCAACCAACTCTCGATTCTTCTAGTCAACTCTCAGGCTCCCTTCTCTCCAACATTTTCTGTTGAAAAATTTGAAAACGTTTCATAGGCACAGTCCTTTTGTGGTCTTTATTACCAGAAGAACAAGAAGCAAAATCTAATTCTGTTTCACAGCTTACTTTTTGCTGTGCAAACTTTTGTATTTCCTCCCTAGCATATACTTCATCAAAAATTATTTTGTTCCTCCAGGGAAGAATGCATTGAAGACAACTGGGTACAGCAGTTTGTCTCACACCTGCATCTCAACATTCCCTGAATAGTGGAATAAATTTGCACCTCTTCTGCCTGGTGTACAATGAGTAGTCATTCTCCACGAACACTCTGCTGTCTCCCACTTTTAGTACTTTGTCCTTTTACCACAGTTTTGTCAGAATCAACTCCTTCTGCTGGTAGGATTACATCTTTATTATTGAAGGTGTATGCTGCTTTCTTATAGCAAAGTTTGGAGCATGCACACGATGTGCCATTTCGATTAACATCTCCTGCTGTAGAATACTAGTCCAGTTGCTTATTTGTGCTTTCATAAAATTAATGCAGTCTGTTCCTTCCAGCTTCTTTGGTATAGCTGAAAATGTCAGGTTTTCCCTTTGTGCTCTGTCCTCTAATTCTATTTTTTGAAAAATCTTTTCCTGAGCATTCTCATATTTTTTTGTTCATTTTGACCTCTGATTTTTGCAGTGTTATCATCTCATCTAAATATCTGTTTAAAGCTTCTTCATTTTTTTCCAGCCTTTTGTTGTTTGTGTTGAAATACTGCATCAGTGTTTTGTTTATTTTAACCAGGTCTGTATGCAGTTGTCTTATATCTTCCTGTAGGTTACTGGAAGTCATATCTGAAGGTTGCATTATTTTTTGCTGAAGAGCTGCAGAACCCTCTCCAATCAATGTTTCTTTCTCACTTTTTGTAGCTGATTTTTTTCCAGGTCTTCTGTATTTCTTTATTCCTGGCATCCAGGCAGTGCACTTACTAGCCAGTTACTGAAATGTACCCATGAACACAAGATATGATGCTATCTGTGTCATTATTGATCACAGATGGGTCTTAGATCTGACCTCCGATCCTAGCCGGCAACTGAAAGGACAGATCCAGAGCTGAAGCTCCTCCTTTCCCATAATCCCTTGCTAACCCATAAGCCTCAGTTTCACTTGGATGTGCATCCTATAGTTCAAGCTAGCCTTGCTGTAGATAAGTGAATTTTCTTTCCTCTTTTTTCTTTGGGGTTTTCATCCTTTTGGTGGTTCTTTTTCCACTGTCTTCTTTTAGTCTTAGTCTAGTCAAGTTTCCTCCCCTCCCAGTAGCTATTTAAGCTCTCCTCTGTGGGTTCCCGCCCTTTTTTCCCCAGGTCCTTTGGGTAGTTTCTTAGTTTCCTCTACTACCCCTTTGTAGCAGGTAGTTTCTTTGCCCTTCTCTCCCCCTTTCCCATCAGTGTAGAGTCCAGGTGGTAGAACTTTTATGTGAGTGTGAAAGTGTGATGTCTGAAAAGCCTTCTGACTTTAAAAGAGGCTCCTCATGTGATCAGAAAATGCCCCACTCTGACCCACACAAAAGATTGTTTACTGCCTGGGAGAGTCTCACCTGGAGGTTGAATGCGATATTTGTGCCAGATTAGACTCCAGGGCTCTTCTGGAATGCAGGAAGAAGCTCCTGCGTAAGGGGATTGCCAAAGGGGATTCTCTGGCTTCTGGTTCCCCTTCTAAGCCTCCCTCTGATCCCAAGACAAAGTCTTCTTCCTCTAGGGATTCTCCTACCAAAAAGCCGAGGCTCTCTGATCACAGATCCGCAGATCTGAGCCTACCCTCTTTGGCTTCGGATCCAGGCTGTTCTGCCCCATGAGCCTCCGCTCCTCCTGTTGGATCTGAGACCTTGGAGACCTTTGGATCTGACCCACTCATCTGATCCATCTGTAGCGCCAACTGCTCCTTTGGATCCACCCATGTCTTCGGATCAAACTGTTTTATCAGATCCGATCATCATTGATGTTTCTCCCTCGATGATCAGGAGCTTGGATCCTATGCGCACAAGTCGCTTAGGTCAGGACATTCCCCTGTTTCTTCTAAATCCTCCAGAAGTTTGCTCCCCTCAGATATGGATAGGATGATGAGCTCTCTCAAAGCCCAAATTTAGTTGTGCTTGTTATCATTCCCTGCTCTGCTGCCAAGGGGGTCCTCTCCATTTGTGGGACTTCACTCTCCTCATCCAACCCATCCAGGTTTGGATCCTCAGGATCAGAGCATTCCCTGGCTGACTGTGTCTGGCATATCTTCCCATCCCACACCTTCAGTGTCCCTGTTGGGCTCTGTTCAGTTGCCCTCGGAATTGACTGCACATCGGCCCCACTAGGTTGGTGCTGGTTCCCAGGGGCGGGGTCAGGCCCAGAGTTTTCAGACTGTTCCCACCCTGTGGGACCTCAGTGCTGGGCAGCTCGGCTCCGATATCTTCTAAAGACATCTGTGCTGTGTCAAGGTCACCCCTTCCTTCCCAGGTGACTGTAGCGATGGGGGAGGAGAGGGGGCTTCGTCCAGTCCATCATAGAGAGGACCTTCTTTGGCTGGGCAGCTACCTCTCCTTCAGCTCTAGGTCCTCCCAGCCCCTCTTGACTTTGGGTGACGAGACCTTATCTTTCCAGGGTCAGCCCTCATGTAAGCTCCTTCAGATGAGCATTACTCCCCTTGGGATTTCTACCTCTTTCAAGTCCTGCCCAGAGCCTACCATGTAGGAGCCTCCTCGGAAGAAGACTTGCAAAAGGAGGCACTTGGACTCTTCTAGAGAGACCCTTGCTGAGGACATGGATTTCAAGGAAAGAGACGGGTCCTGCAGACTTCCATCTGAGGAGGTGTCCTTTGGGGACATCCTCGAAATCCTCAAAGAAGCTGTTGGTCTTCCCTCACCTTGTCTTCAGAGGAATCTGTGTTTTTGAAGGCCTGTGGGACTGGCCCATCTTTATCTTCTACCTGGGTGTCTTCCCATGCCAGCGAGCTAGGGAAATGCGTCGCTGACAGGGAATGGAACGAGTCTAACACAGTGGAACCAGTCCCTAGAAAGACTGACAAGTTTCTAAGTCCCCCCAAGGATAAGACCTTTTGGAGTAAGGACATTCCCATTGATGCCATTGTGGTGGCCGCAGATACTAAAAAGGAGCTCATTGAACAGAGCTCCACAGTCCATCCCCTGAACAGGGAGTCTCGGCTGATTAACCATTTTGGAAAGCTTGTGTTTGCCTCAGCTACATTTGGACTGAGAGCAACCAGTTCAGTTCCACACTTCAACAGGCTGCAAAGAGATTTGGTAAAGCTCACCACTTCCCTTTTTGAGTTCCTGCCTCTAGAGAGTCTTAAATTAGTCTCTCTGAAGCTGTCTACTCTAACTTTCCTGGCTAATGCTTTGATGAGGTTGATCTCCAATTCAACGGAGGCCACCTCTCAAGTGGCAGGCATGGGCATTGCTATTAGGTAAAGAGACTTTGACCCACAGTGAGCAAGAAGGAAAGACTCTGTCCGCGGTGGGGATCAAGTTCTCTATACCCCAACAATCCTTTTTCAAAAATCAGAGGGGTTAGTAAGAACCTTTGGTTCTGCAAGTCTTAGTCTTCCTTTCAAGATGCTCCTCTGGAATTCTGTTCTGACTGGGGTAGGGGATTTGATGGTAGATGCCCAAGAGGCAGAGGGGGTCTGCAGAACCACGATTCCCGGGGACCCTTCTCTGAGAAGCCCTCTCAGTGCTCCTGAAGTGCTGCCTGGCTGTCCTGCCCTGGAGGCAGTCGGGGGACGTCTCTCCCTCCACCCACTAGCCCCTGGACAAGTATCACCTCAGATCAGTGGGTGTTAAAAATAATTTCCAGGGGTTATTTCATACCCTTTTTTTGAGCCCCCTTTCAGTTCAAATTTCTCTCTCTGACGTTTCACTTTACGTTTCACCCCACCAAAGGTAGTTGACCCATCTCAAGGTCCAAGACCCTCTTCAAAAAAGAGCCATCCAAGAGGTCCCAACAGGACAACGAAGGTCCAAAACTTACTATCGCTCTTTTTGGTGCCCAAGAAGACCAGGGACCTGTGTCCTATCTTGGACCTCAGCAAACTGAACCTGTTGGTCAAGAAGTCCCAAGTTCCAGATGGTCACAATTCAGTCTATTCTACTTCTTCTGCACAAGGGCAACTGGATGTGCTCAGTGGATCTCAAGGATGCATACTTTCATATGAAAATTGACAGATGCTCCATAAGATACCTGCACTTTTGGCTAGGGGCCAACCACTATCCGTTCGAGTCCTGCCCTTTGAACTCACCACAGACCACCTGGGTGTTTACCAAATGCATGGCAGTGGTGGCAGCTCATCTCCAGTTGCAAGGTTTCCAGGTCTTCCCATACCTGGATTATTGGCTCCTCACTGCCCCCATGAGGCATCAACTTGCTATGGCCATCGATTATTATACCCTCAATCTCTTTCAGGATCTAGGCATCATGATCAACCTGCCCAAATGCCATCTTTCCCCATCTCATAACCTAGAGTTTATCAGGGTCCTTCTGGACATGGTGTCAGATACTGCAGCACTTTCCCTATGCAGAGTTCAAACCATTCAGGACCAGGTCCATCACTTGCTTGATCTAGATCATCCAACGGCCCACTTGATCTTGCAGGCACTGAGGTCGATGGTGACCGCTATCCAGTTTGTGCCTCCCGCCAGATAAATGTCCTGGAGATGAGAGCAAGTCCTTCTAATGTTGCAAGCCTTCCAGGAGTGCCTACCTTTCAGGACTGTAGCAATTCAAACAAGCAACATGGCTGTGGTCTGGTACATCAACAAGCTGGGGGGGACATGGTCTTATCCCCTGTGCAGAGAGGCCATGAGAGTCTGGGAATTGATCTTCCAGGTGCTTTATTCGTACCGCACACATTCCCAGCAGTTCCAACATGTTAGCCGACAAACTAAGCAGATCTATCCCGAGTCCTCACGAGTGGATCCGGAGTCCATCAGTGGCATGTTGGATAGTCGACCATTGGGGTCTTCCTTGCTGCAATCTTTTTGCCTCCTCAAACAGCCACAAATGCAGCAACTACTTTGCTTTGATCCCTGCAACAGAGGAGTCACCCAGGGACGCTCTGGTACATGAATGGCCATCAGGACTTCTATTCACTTACCCCCAACTCCCCTCATTCCCAAAGTCTTACAGAAAGCCTGTTGCCTGAAGACTCCTCTCATCCTCATTGCCCCTTTCTGGCCTCGTCAGCCATGGTTCTCCCTTCTTTGGTCTCATCTGAAATATCCGCCCTGGGTATTGGATTCCACCCTGGATCTCCCACCCTTGGGGGCTTCCTCTTCCGAGTCTCCAGTGTCATCATGTAACCGCATGGTTCCTCCAGTTCCAGTGATCCTTTCCCCGTCCAGGCTTCCCTCTCCAGTTAAGAGTATTATCTTGGCCTCTCAGAAAATGTCTACCAAGAAGATGTATTCCAGTAAATGGAAGAGATTTTCTAATTGAGCTAAACAATGCAGTCTAGATCCCTTTTCAGCCCCTATTCCTGACATTTTGTTGTTCTTGGCTTCTCATTTTTACCAAAGGGTCAGTTTCTCTGCGATCAAACCCCAGTTGGCCGCCATCTCTAACTTCCATTTGAACGAAAGTCCCACCTTTTCTTTGAGGCTGTGCAAGGCCTTCCTCAAAGGGATCTTTCTCCGCAGGCCTCCTATCTCTCCCCACTATGGGATCTCACACTAGTGTTGCAGTCTTGGACTCGGAAGCCCTTCGAGCCTGCAGCAACTTGTGATCTTAAATTTCTGTCTTGACGGACGGCCTTCTTGGTGGATATTCCTTCGGCCAGGAGGGTCTCTGAGTTGCAGGCTCTCAGCATTAAGCCCCCTTTCATGGTGTTCCACAAGGATAGGGTATCTCTCTGGCCTAGTCCTTCATTCGTCCCTAAGGTTGCTTCGGAAGCTAATCATAACCAATCTATTCAGCTTCCTGTGTTCTTCCACACTTTTTCTAATAAAGGGGAATATACATTTGTATTCTTTGGATGTCCATAGAGAGCTACGTTTTTATCTTAAGAGAACTGAAGAATTTCGGAATTCAGAGAAGCTCTTTGTTGCCTTCTCTCAGGCCAGGAAAGGTCAAGCAGTTTCCAAAGTCTGTATTTCACATTGGATCACCAGCTTTATTTCCCACATTTGTGAAAGCAGGCATCTGGATCTTTCCGAACCAATTAAAGCTCACTGTACTAAATCGGTAGCCACATCTTCTGCCTTCTTGGCAAAACTTTCTTTGAATGAGATTTGCGCTGCAGCTACTTGGTCTAATCCCCAC
Organism: Protopterus annectens; assembly: GCF_019279795.1. Lineage (NCBI taxonomy): Eukaryota > Metazoa > Chordata > Ceratodontiformes > Protopteridae > Protopterus > Protopterus annectens. Next base: position 812,588,387 of record NC_056739.1, read on the forward strand.
ACCTTTGTTACATAGGTTCATAGGTTGGTAGTAGGCTGTCAGCCCTAGGGCCTATACAAGCCTAGCCATAACAATTCCCTGGCTATTTCTTCCCACACTATTTACTTCCCTGGACCCCTGTCTAGCAGGGTGACTGACGTGATCCCCGGGGTGAATTTCCTTTCTCCCATCCAATTGTCAAGGTTCCTTTTGAAGTGGGCCAAAGAGGCACTCTGCTTGACATGTATGGGCAGTCCATTCCAGAGTCCCTCCAGCATGTTTTGTTTATTGTGATGACAAGGTTTAGATCCCTGGAGCATGTGGCTCTGAGGGATTGGGATTTCTTTAAGTGTAGCATTTTTAACAGCTCTGGGTTTGACATGGCCTTGTATGTTAAGCAGAGATCGCCTCTGAGTAGACGATATGCGACAGAGTATAGCTGGAGTTTTTTAAGGCGGTCAGCGTAGGGCATCTGCTTTAGGCCTGTGATTCTTTTAGTGAGGTATTTCTGCGGCCTTTCCAGTTGTTGCAGATGTCTTGAGAGGTACATACCAAATGGGGTGTTGTATTCTATAATGGATCTAATGAGGGATGAGTACAGTGGGACAATGATCTCCTTTTTTCCTGGATGAAAAGCCCTTAGTGATGAGGTGTGCCACATAGAAGGATTTTCTGACTGTTGTGGCGATGTGGTTATCGAAGGTGAGACCACTGTTCACCTGTGTCCCTAAGTCTGTTATCACACTTTCAGTGTTTAGTGTACTGCCACCTATGTGGTAATTCATGGGTACATGTTTTTTCCCAAAGGGGATAACTATACATTTCTTGGCATTGAGCTTGAGCCCATGGCTCTGGCGCCAAGCATCTGTTTCTGTAAGGCCCTTTTGTAGAGTATCCACTTACCCACTTATTACTCATTATAAGTTGGATTTGGTGTCTATGAACAGGGCTTCCTTTGGTTTCTCTTTGCTCCGGCATATCCTTCCCTGAGGCCTCCCAGAGTACCTAGAAGCTGGGGACTCTGACCCATCTGTGATCAATAATGATATGGATAGCATCAGATAAAGAGTTATGTAAGTACCATAACTTGGAATCTGTGCTATCCAGTGTCATTATTCATGTTCCCACCCTCCTTCCCCCTCCTTCTGGAGATTTGGTAGATATGGAGGGATGTCTCCCTTTAGGAGTTTTTCAGTTTGATAGGCAGTCTAAACTGCTCTTTTTTCCTCTCTCCAGCAAACTTGATCTGAAGGTTGTGGGTAACAAGGGATTATGGGAAGGGGAGGAGCTTGAGCTCTGGATCTGTCCTTTCAGTTGCCGGCTCGGATCCGAGGTTTGATCCAAGACCCATCCGTGATGAATAATGACACTGGATAGCACAGATTCTAAGTTATGGTAAGTACATAACTCTTTTTTTTTTTTTTACTGGCCTTCTCTGCTGAGTTTCTGTTTTCACACTGAGAAAGCTAGAAATAATCACTGAGAGAGATAGAAATAAGCTGTTACTCAGTGTGCAGCTATCTTGGAAGTCCCTTTCAGCTACAGTCTTAAGCAAATTTGTCTGGGTATGTAGTCAAGCATTTTCAGATGACATGGTCAGTCATTTTGAATTCTCTTTTTAATAAAAACTTTTTCTTTGAGGCTTATGCTAAGCAGGATCTCAAACAATGGGACAAGAAGGGGGAAGTTAATGTAGAATATTTATAGGATTTTCTTTGTTCTCTGGATGTGTTTCACTGTTGCAGTCATTACTTTTGGGTAATCTGCTGGCAGGTTGCCCTCAGTCGGCCTGAATAACAAAGTCTTATAGGTTCATACTAGGCTATCTGCCCGATGGCATTTACAAGCCTAGCCCATAGTTTTGTGGCTTACGCCACCCCTTTAGTATGGGGAACTATACCCATTATTTTGCTGTGCCCCTGTTGAGCAGTGACACTGAGGTAATCCCTGGGGTATATCTGCGATCTCCCATCCATTGGTCAAGATTTCTCTTGAACAAGGCCAGCGAGGTGCTCTGCCTCACATATACCGGGATTTTATTCCACAGCATAGGGAGTCTTTGGGTGATGAATCTATCCCTCCAGCACGTCCTATTAATAGCCGTGTCGAGGTTTAAGTCTCCCGCCCTTGTGGCTCTGACGGATCTAGATTTTTTGAGGTGAAGCATATTCATCAAATCTGGGTTTGACATGGCCTTGTATGTTAGGCAAAGGTCACCTCTGAGCAAGCGGTGGCGACTGAATAGAGCTGGAGTTCTTTCAGTCGGGCAGCATAGGACAGATGTTTGAGACCCTTTATCCTTTTGGTGAGGAACTTTTGTGGCCTCTCCAGCTGCTGCAAGTGTCGGGTGAGATACATTCCGAATGGGGCATTGTACTCAATCATTGGTCTGATGAGTGATGAGTATAGGGAGACTATGACCTCCCTTGATCTAGATGAGAATCCCTTCATGATAAGGTGGGCAATGTAGAAGGTCTTCCTAACTACTTTAGCTACATGGGTGTCGAATGACAGACTACTATCAACCTGGGTCCCCAGGTCCCTGATAACGTCTTCTGTGCTCAGTGGATTGCCACCTATTTGGTAGCTAGGGGTAACCTTGTTTTTCCCGAAGGGTATGACTATGCATTTTTTGGCATTTAACTTTAGGCCATGGCTCTGGCACCAGTTATCCGTTTCTGTGAGACCCTTCTGAAGGATATCTGTGTCAGATGTGTTTTCTACTATGGCGCCCAGTTTGCAGTCATCTGCAAACTTTGTCAGCCATAACCCTCCTGTGTTTGCTTGTACTTCGGAAAAGTAGATGCCAAACAAGAGTGGGCCCAGGACTGAGCCCTGTGGTACACCACTTGTGACAGGCTTTGAGTCTGACATGGTGCCAGCTACTCTGACCCTGTGGGTTCTGTCACTCAGCCAGTTTGCAACCCATCTTGTGATGTATGGGTTAACATTTAAGCTGATGAGTTTTTCAATGATACCCGAGTGGGGTATTGTATCGAAGGCCTTCGCCAGATCGAGGTAGGCTGTATGGACTGCCTTTCCCTCATCAGTGGCTTTGGTGACTGTTTCGAAAAAGTCAACCAAGTTTAGAAGGCATGATCTGCCTTTGACAAAGCCAAACTGGGATGGATCCAAAGTCTGCAAATTCCTATGTCTTTATTTATGAGGTCCATTATGATCCTCTCCATGGCTTTGCAGATAAGGCTTGTCAAGCTAATGGGGCGGTAATTTCCAGGGTCGGTGGAGGCACCGCCTTTGTGAAGTGGGACCACAGTTGCAGTGCGCCACTCCTGGGTATGTATCCAGAGGTAAGACTATGATTAAACAGCTGTCCTAGCTGTGGGTTTAATTCCTCGTTGAGTTCGTGGAGCACACAGCCGGGGACACCATCAGGTCCCATGGATGCTGTGTTTTTGCTTTGGAGAGAGCAGTTCTCACTTGGGCGTTGGAGATGTTTGGGGGCTGCAATCGCTTGGTATAGATATCTCTCCTTTTGGGGAGGGGAGAAGTTTGCACTGAACCTGTCAGCCAGTATGTTGGCAATGTCTGTAGGATCAGTAATCTTCACATCATTTTGAACTAGTTCTGAGCATATCTGGGAGTTTCCTCCCAGGTTTCTAGCATAGCTAAAGAAGGCCTTATGATTGTCTTTTGAGTCTTTAGCTATTTTTCTCTCAAAATTTGCTTTGGATGATTTTATGAGAGCTCTTAGTTTTTTACTTATAGTGATCAAGGGTGTCTTACCTTTTAAGGATTTTGCTCTGTCTTGTAGTAGCTTCCTCCTTTTGTTGTAGAGTTTGTTTATAGCTGGGGTCCACCAGACTGGACGCTTGCCTTTGGCACAAAGAGTCTTTGTTTTGCTTGGGATTGCCTTATCCATGCAGTCCTGCAGGTGCTGGTAGAAGGCATTTGTAAGTGATTCAGCGGCTTGAGTACTGTTTTCCGCGGCTCGGGGCCTTAAAGGAGACCACACTAGTCTTTAGAAGTGTGAAGTCGGCTTTTGAGAAGTTCTTTACTGTGGTCTTTTTATTTCAGGTGGGGTGGGATGAGGACCTCCAGCGAGATTAGTTTGTGATCTGATCTCACCAGTGAGGGGTATACTTCGGTGTTGAACATTGTGCTCCCATGTTCGTGATGATGAGATCAAGTATGTTTTCTCCTCTTGTGGGATGGTGACTAGTTGTTCCATGGCATTTGAGTTTATGAATTCCAGGAACTTTTGGGCTAGGGTGTTTGGGCTTGAGTAGTGTTCCCAGTCTATATTAGGGTAATTGAAGTCACCTAGTATGATGGTGTTTGGTGATACATTTATCCCCTCTAGTGTTTTCAGGAAGGCCATGTGAGGTTCCTGAGTTTGTGAGGGTGGCCTGTAACATGCTACAATTTGCAGAGCAGTCTTGCCTATGGTTAATTGCACCTGGATGGTCTCCGATGCATCGTGCGTTGCCACCAGTCTTGAGGTGTGGGTGTCTTTGATGAATATGGATACCCCCCCTCCTTTCTTTTCTTGGGTCCTGTGTCAGTTGCTGTCTCCTCTTCCGTCTGACGTCAGGTCATCAGGGGTATAAAACATGCAGCCGATGCCATTTTAACCAGTCTTTCTTGCCGCGCGGTGCCCGAAGCAGAAGCAATTGCATTACTTGTGGGAAGCAAATACCTCATAAGGATTTTCATTTGTACTGTATTCCTTGCCTAGGCCCTGATCACAATGTGCCTTGCTGTCGGTTTTGTGCTAAATTTAACCAACGCACTATTAAGCATCAGTATATTTTTGCTTCTAAATATTTTGGTTCAAGGTTCAACTACCCTGAAATGTCGTCGGTTAGCAATTCGACTACCGGAGTTCACAAAAAATGCAAGGAAAAAGACAGAGACAGACCGTCGAGATCCAAAACCGATGACGAAGCTTCTCCTAAGCCAGTCGCTGGTTCGCCGGTACTCAGTGAGGCGCTTTCGCAGCCCCTGATACCCGCTACTTTTGAGTCGCAGGCCTCTACCAAGACCCATTTGAGTCCGGTATGCCGCGAGATTCGCAAAGTATTGAACCCGTGGATATCTCTCCCTTGGATGGGTCTGGAGCCGCTGAGCAGGCACCGGCTTCTGAGGGTGTTTTCAGGCCTCAAGATTTTTATATTAAACCAACGCCATTGACAAAAACAAGGTCAAAAACGACTTCTATGTCTAAAAAAACGACGCAAGAGCCACGTGCCCAGGCCCCTATGCCTAAAAAACAAATTATCAAAATGGCTGAGGATTTAATTACCTTGATCAGGGGTTCCCAACCCCCCCCTCCTGCTAAGAGGCCTAGGCAAGGCACCGATTGAGTCTTCAGATCAGGTTTCCATTTCTTCTGATTCCTCTTCTGATCAGGAATTTTCTATTCCACCTTATGAGGATTCTGATGAGAATCTATCACATCTGCATCTCCTGAGGATTACTCTTTTGGAGAGACTTTGTATACCTTTAAGGGAACATTTTCACTGGGAGAGTTAGGACTTCTCAGAATCAAAAAAGAGGCTTAGGGATTTTCTTCTTCCTCAACATAGGCCTTTGACAATACCTCCTGTATTAGACATTGTTGATGTGTTCTCAGAATCAAGCATGGCTCCTGATTCCCTGCCTCCGGCTCCTAGTAAGCCAGACAGATATTACAGGGTTCCTGACTCCCACAAATTTCTTTTCAAAAATCCTGTTGCTGATCCTAAGACTATTTCTCAGGGTCCCAAGGGTGTTAAGGCTTCTACAGCCAAAAATCCTAAGATTCCAGGGCTCTGGATAGATGAGGTAAGAAGGTTTATACGTCTGCAGCCTTGGCAATCAGGGCTTTAAACTGCCAGTTTCATATGCTTAAATATCAACAGCATGTTATGGGCCTACTGAAACAGAAAATGATGTTGATTTCTGATTGTGTGGAAAATAGAGTTACAGGATTTATTGCATTTAGCAGAACAGGTTGGAAAGCATACTTTGCAATGTGGTTTTGATTCCTTGGAGGCCTCTTGCACGGCCGCCGTAACTGGATCTGTGATAAGAAGGCATGCCTGGCTCAAGGAGCAAAATCTGTCTGATCATGTTAAAGCTAAATTGTTGGATGCCCCTTTACAGCATGATAGTCTGCTTGGTAATAAGGCAGAAGAGGTTTTAAAGAAAATGGAAGACAAAGCTAAATCTATGCAAACTGTAAAAGATTTCTTGCAAGTGCAGCCACCCAGGTTCAGTAGGCACTGGCCTATTAAGAATTGGTCCTTTCCTTTGTCCAACAGAGCCACTCAGGGCAAACCCAGGCACTCAAAAGGCTCCAGATATCAATCATAGGAATCTTACAGGTTAAAACAATGGGGTGCTTCCACCTCCATATCTGGAGGTAAAGCACAACCCTACAGTAAGCAGTCGCAATGACTTTCCTCTACCATCTCCAAGCACTTATCTTTTGGCAGCCCCCTTGGGGGGAAAACTAGCACTTCATGCTCAAAATTGGCGGTTAATTACCCAGGACAAGTGGGCATTAAACATAGTATCCCAGGGGTACAGATTTAATTTCCATACTTTGCCAATTCCAAACGGATGGCCAGATCTGCCTCAAAACCAGTGGGCAGAGGCCCAGAAACAAGTAATGTCCCTCATGGATATGGGGGCTATTCCACCGGTACCAGAAAAGGAAAAAGGACAAGGATTTTATTCAAGACTTTTCCTGGTACCCAAAAAAGACAAATCATGGCATCCAATACTGGACTTATCGATTCTGAACACGTTCCTGGACATTCCAAAATTCAAATCGCTGACTTTACAACAGCTACTGCCTATGCTAGGCAAGAATGCCTGGTTGGTAACTCTAGACTTAAAAGAGGCATACCTGCATACCCCAATAAGGGAATCTTGCAGAAGATACCTCCACTTCAAAGCAGGTTTTTGCATTACCAATTCTCTGCACTGCCCTTTGGCTTAACTCCTGTGCCTAGGGTCTTTACAAAGTGCCTGGCACCAGTAATTGCATTCTGCAGACAAAGAAACATTCAAATTTATCCTTATCTGGACAATTGTCTCATTCAGGCAGAGGACAAGGACACTCGTCTTCAACATCTGGCATTTGTAAAAAGGCTTCTAGCATGCCTAGGGTACACCATAAACGAAAAGAAAACACAACTGGTACCCTCTCAAATAATTACATTCCTGTGTGCAAGCTTGAATACAACTGCCCAGATGGCTTACCTCACGCCAGACAAACAAATGCAATTGACAGTATACTTCAAACAAATGGCAAAAAAACAGTTATCTGCAAGACAAATTCTGCAGGCTTTTGGGTTCATGGCATCCTGCATTCTACTAATTCCATATGCGAGACTGCATATGAGGAAACTTCAATGGTACCTAAAAAGCTTATGGAGTCAACATTGTCACAGCCTGGAAACAATGATTCCTCTCATTCCCTGCCTACAACAGGAGTTTCTTTGGTGGGCAGAGACATGTCACCAAAACAAGGTACTGTCATTCACTCTACCCCTGCCACCCAAACCCTAACTACAGATGCATCAAACTATACTTGGGGGGCCCACCTGGCAGGGAGATGCATTTAGGGCAAATGGAGCCCAAACCAAATGCATCTACATATCAACCAGAAAGAAATGCTAGCTGTTCAGAATGCTCTGACAGCCTTCAAGGACTTACTTCATCCAGGACAACTACTGATAAAGACGGACAACACCGCAGTTATGTGGTACATAAACAAGCAGGGGGGTACCCATTCCTACCCCCTTTGCAGACTAGCCATGGCCTTGTGGAACACAGCCTTGACTTACCAGAAACATCTTCAGGCTCAATTCCTGCCAGGAAAGCAAAATGCTCTGGCAGATGACCTAAGCAGAAATCTTATTGGACCCACACAAATGGAAACTGGATCCACAAATCTTCAGCATGTTAACACAGAAATGGGGAAGCCCAAACATAGATGTATTTACCTCTCCCCAAAACTATCAGTTGGACAAATTCTGCACAAGAAATCATCACAAAAAAGCATGGAAAGTGGATGCTCTGTCCTTCAGCTGGAAAAACCTATCGGTCTATGCCTTTCCCCCTCTGCCTCTACTCTCCAAGGTCTTAACTAAAAGTCAGACAGGAAAAAACAGAAATGTTTCTAATTGCTCCAGACTGGCCTCACCAACACTGGTTCCCACTTCTAAGGAATATGTCACACCTTCCTCCGTGGTACTTTCCTCAAACACCTCATCTATTGTCTCAGCAGAGCTGTCAAATTCTGCACACTCAGCTCCAAACTCTGAATCTTGCAGCATGGCTAATCAACTAATTATTCAAACCACATCTCTCAGTAAACCTGTGATTTATGTCATTTTGGAAGCCAGAAGGCGTAGTTCTAGAAAATCTTATGCTAATAAATAGAAGAGATTCTGTGATTGGAACCAAGCACAAGGAATAAACACAGCAAAGCCCAATATTCCTCAGATTTTACAATACTTAACTGAGATGCTTGACAAGGGTCTATCTTTTTCTTCAATAAAAATCCATGTCTCTGCCATCTCTGCTCATTACAACACGGAGCCTCCCCTCTTTTCTCATCCACTGCTAAAACAGTATCTTAGAGGGGTCAAAAATTTGTGACCTCCCAGGAAAATGCCAACTCCTGCATGGGACCTCAATTTTGTGCTGGAAAAACTCACCCTGCCTCCTTTTGAACCAGCAGCTACTGCGGATATAAAATTTTTTTCTTGGAAGACAGTTTTTCTTTTGGCAATCACTTCAGCTAGAAGGGTTTCAGAACTACAGGCTCTCATGGCAGTGGAGCCTTTCATTATTTTTTACCCGGACAGGGTGACCCTGAGGACCATTCCTTCTTTTATGCCTAAGGTGGTATCCAGTGCGGCTCTTAACCAGACCATTCACCTGCCAACTTTTTTCCTAAATTCGCAGAACAAGAGGGAGCAGATTCTGCATTCATTGGATGTACACAGACAAGTAAGATTCTACTTAAACAGGACAAAATCTCTAAGAAAGTCTGAGCAACTATACTAGTAGCATTTGCTGCAGGATCAGAGGGGAAGGCTATATCAAAGCAGACTATTTCTAAATGGATAAGCCATTGCATTAGTTTCTGCTACTCGCACCATGGTAAACCTGTGCCCAAGGAGATCAGATCCCATTCTACCAGGGCTGCCTCTACTTCAGCAGCTTTTCTCAGAGGGGTCTCTGCCAGAGACATTCTAGAAGCTACTAGTTGGAGCTCAGTTCATACATTCACAAAGCATTATCATTTACCTCTCTTTTTTAAATCCAGGGCAGGCTTTGCCACTGCAGTTCTGCAGGGCCTTATAGCTGCTCCTAATGCTGTTTAGTTCCATCCTCCCATCCATAGCTTTGGGATTCTACCCAAATGTAATGACTGCAATAGTGAAACATGAAGAACATAGTATAGTTGTGTACACTATCATAAATGTAGATGTTCGAGTGTACTTTCTTTCCCTCTGAATCCTCTGCCCCATTGAAAAGACAATACTAAACAATACCTGCAGACACCTAAAAAAAGATGGCAGGGAGAGGTCAAGTAACAGTCCCCAAAAAATACGGAGCTTTTCCAAAAAGGGTCAGGTACCTAACCCGGAATGAGTATGTCCGACATTTGGTCACCTTTCCCCTCCCTCTCCTGCCCCAGCATCTCTTCTCCTTTCTCAGAATGTAGTCCTCATTGCTTCTGTATGGCAACAGATTACATCAGATAAGTGATTTTAAAGGTGATCAGAAGGGTTACAGTTGTCAGTGGATAGAAAATCCTCCTCCTTTCAGGAGATCCTTTCCTACACTCCCAGTGAAATAAAGTTGTTTCCTCAAGTGCTCCAACACGTTAGAGGCAGGAGTCGTAGAACATGTTTCAGGAGAAGAAATAGGCTGAGCTGGTTCAAAAGAAGAAGCACTCTTGGAGACCAGTATTAGAGAAGTATTTTCTCAGTCTTTTTGTGAAAGTTTCAAAATTCAAGGTTCTGACCCTTCAAACTGTGTTAATTTTTGTTTCATGTCAGAGTGTCATTGCAGCCTTAGACCTCAAAGATGCTTACCATCACATTCCAATAGCAATCAGTTTCAAGAATGTTCTAAGATTTTGTGTGTCTGGGTCATATTATGAGTTATCTGCAATTACCCTTTGGGTTGTCCACTGCACCAGGAGTGTTTATGAAATGTCTAGCCCCATTGGTGGCCCATTGCAGAATGCAGAGTATCCACATTTTCCTTTAGACAATTGCTTATCTGTGCATTGTGTTTTTCCTAGATGTGAGAAGTCATTAAGAAGGGTTTCTTCTCTCCTAAGCAATCTGGGGTTCCAGATAAATGTGCTAAAAGTCTCCCTCACATATTCAAACATGACTGTGTTTCTAGCCTGCCTGATAGACTCTGTGATGGAAAAGGCTTTCTTTCCTCAGAGAAAGTGGATTTTAATATGGAAATATTTTTTAACTTTTCTCATCTAGTTCAACCTACTGCCACAGGATTTCTTAGGATGCTAGGCCTCATGGCTTCTATAGTTCTTATGATTCCTTTTGCCAGACTACGTATGAGAAGGATTTACTGGTACCTCCAAAAACATGTGGACCCAGCATTCTCACCCTCTGAAGTTTCAGATTCCTACCTTTGGGCTTGATAAAGCCAGAACTGCATTGACAGATCAGATGTCTCAGAATCCCAGTCTTCCTTTTTCTTCACTATGACACATTCCTCAGATTTTGGTTTGGGAACATTTTCAAAAGAGGTGAAAGAACAAGGACTGTGGGACAGTTCAAACAGACCAAAGCACATAAATATCAAAGAAGTGTTGTCTGTGATTCATGCCATAAAGTCTCTCTGCATCGTCTCTGGAACTCAGACATTGTACAGATCATTACAGACATAACCACAGTGATGTGGTACATAAACAAGCCAGGTGAGGGGGACCAGGTCATACCCTGTGTTCTGGCTGACTGTAATAACTTGGGAGTAAGTTCTTCATCATTCTTTAACTCTCCAATTATCTTATATACCATCAAAGCAAAATACAATGGCAGACAAGCTGTTCAGGTCCTGAACAGACCCTCATAAGTGAAATCTCAATGAAGTGGTCTTCAAGGAACTATTCCAGATGTGGTGAACACCTCCAGTAGATCGTTTTGCCTCCTTTCAAAACATACAACTAAGCAAATTCTGTTTCAGGACTTATGTAAATAGGCCTGGAGAACAGATGCTGTCTCATTCCTGTGGTGTGGAATGTTCCTGTGTGCATTTCCACTCTTTCCATTTCTTTCCAGGTAAGTCTGAAGATTGAGAAAGACTCCACAAAAATCATTGTGGTGACTACCTTCTGGGGCCAGGCAGAATCAGTTCTTCCCTCTTTTAGAATTGCCCAGTGCCTGTTACTACAAGCTTATTGTCAGATAGAGTCTATTCAAGCAAAATAAAAGGAGTTTGATACACCATGATTTCAAACAACTTTCACCTGACTGTGTGGATAATTCAGTTTTGATACATTTAGGCATCTTTTTCTTGAGGATGTGCAGTAAGTACTGAAGGTAGTAAGAAAGCATGCTGCTAGAAAGTCCTATATTGGCAAGTGGAAGAGATTTTCTAGTTGGTGCCTAACTAGTAACCAGAAACCCATCAGGGATTTTGTACCCCTGGTGCTCAGACATTTGTATGAGTTACTGTCCTTTGGCCTCTCCTGTTCCTCTGTAAATGTTCATCTTGTAAAGGTGAAAGAGGACATCCCTGCCTGTTTATCTGTCAAAACACAGCTTGTTGGAGAGAAACCCTCCCACAATTATCCTTGCCTCTCTGACCCTTCCTACATCCTCCTAGTTAACCGTTTTTAGTTTGTAAAGTAAAGCAAATGATTCCATTGTAGTGCACATAAAATTGCAGCTGACTCTATCAAATACTTTCTGTGCGTCAAGATGGACCAATAAGAGGGATGTTTTCTTACATTCTACTTCCCTATGTATCACTGTTTTATTAATGTTATTAAATATTTGTATTCTTTCCAGAAAAAACATTTCCCTGTCTATCAGTTTGGAAACACTTTTTGCCATTCTTTTAGCTAAAGTCATAAACACTTTATAGTCATGGTTTAAAGCTGAAATAAATCTATATGAAGCTGGGTTTGAAGGATCTTTTACCTCTTCATGCATTACAGCCACCCCAGTTTTTTCCAAAGTGCTACTGCTTCCCCTTCTTTTAAAATACTGTTAAGCAAAATCTTCCAGATTTTTATAACTTTTTTCCCCTCGTAACTTCCAGTCTTCCTCAGGAATGCTGTCTGTTCCTGGAGACTTTCCTGTTGATTGATTGTACATCATAGCTTTTTTAATCTAATCTCTTCCAGTCTTAACTGTTAATTGTTGACCCTCATTTTCCTTTAACCTTGGCATAATTACTTCTTCTATAAGTATTTTCATTTGTGCCTTTTCTTTGTTTCCACATCCATCTGCTTTATGCAAATTTTTGCAATATTTCCAAAATACCTCTAATATCTTTCTTTGATTTTTTTTTGTCATGGGCTCCCCAGATTGATATCTGTTGTATTAAGGTTGCAAAATTTTAAAACCTCAGTTGGTCTGATAAATGGTGTTACATCACATCTGTTTTCCAGTGTCTTTGTGTTTTCTATTAGTGGACCAACACGGCATTTATTTAATTGTTTTTATGATAGTGATCGATAACCCCTTATGACTGATTTTCTGCCCTTCATTTATGACAAAGTTGTATTAACAACCTTCTGCAAATTCTTAACTGCATGATTCTGTTTGCTCTACATGGCCATTATTCTGGACAAAAATTGGGCATGGGTGAGTTGTCTTTCAGGTGATAGGATCTTTGACATTACAAGATTTCTAAAGACCCTTTTACCTGACAAATGTAACTGTGACATGGTGGTAGTCCATGTAGTTGTAAAGAAGCTGGGCCAAAAAACCCTAAGGGACATGTAGAGCGATATATCAGAACTCTTAGTGCATGTGACATATACAGGCAAGATACTGGTTCCACATGGAATCCTTCCCTCTCAAAGTATAATGCTTAGGTACAAAGAAAAGATAATTTGCTTCGACAGTTGATTAAATAATTGGTGTCATTCCAGGGATGTCCTTTATACAACAGCATGAGATTATATGCTCAACAGTCTAACTTTCTGTGAAAGGATATCCTGCACTTCTCATTAAAAGGCTTCCACTTACTAGTTAGTCTTTGCTGCTTCATAGTGCCTTTTCTAGGCAGAATCCAGCTAATAGACCTTTCAGTGTAACAAACATACCTATCTTGAAAGTGGATCAAGTTAAAGCGGCTCTAATCAATGCCAGATGTCTTAACAAGTTGCCTGATCATGAGGCTCTCCTGCATTTAGAACTGTTTATAACCGGAACTTCTCTTAAATGTAAAAAAAAGCATTCCTTCCATACCTGGGTTTTATGACTACCAAGGATCATATCACCTTTAGCAGATTTCCACAGACACACAAAATGAGCTCAATGAACTATCAGTAACTCTAAACAGCAAAAGTATCCGTTTATATCCTGTTACAGGGCACTGTCCTTGTCCTGTGATCATGTAAGATTCCTAAATGTACTCCATGATCTCCCTATTAGCAAGAGTCCCATTACATTGGAAGACTAACTAACTATCCCTTATTAAATTGGAATATCTGTACCCCCAGGGGTATCTAGGGTATGGCCAGAAGTTCTCTTACCTAATAAACAGAAATTTTCTGGAATAGTTAACAAACTGACTAGAGGAAGTAATGTTCTTGATCTGTTCCTGACAAATGTAGCCACCTCATGCAGTATTCTCAAGGTGTCTTTCCCTGTTTAAGGTTGACCATAAACATTTGACGTTCACTTTAATTATTCACATATTCCTGCAGCAAATGCAAATATCTCTTAGTTAAACATATCAAATGTACTAACCGTTTCCAGTTTTATAAGATTTCAAAATGCACTTATGGTAGCATCAGCAGGTAAGTTTCTCAAGGCAGTCTCAACCCGAGAAAAATATAATGGGGGGAATTCAAAAACAAACCACCCTGGTGGTCCACTTCCATAAAGTTTACAACGGGGGGGCTCAAATTATCCAGCACACCAAAACCTCTTGTGTCAAGGATAGTGTCAGAGATATTACTGAGAGCTTTAAGAATGCTATTAGGTGTACTAAAACACCCCATGAACTTGGGTTAGAATCTGAAACTAGGGACAAGTGAAAATCCTTATTTAGTTATATTAGGAAACTAAGGAACAACACCCATCATTGCTCAGGACTCTTTCAGAATGTCACCTCCCGTTGGGGCCCAATGGATACTGCCAGTGTACTAGCAAACAAATTCCATGCCAACTGTACCACCAAGACATTTAAAGTCCACAAATCCAAGTATTCCCTTCCCCCTTTTATCACAAAAGAACATGTACTGAAGGTGCAGACTATGTCCTATTTTTCCTTCTGTGTGCCCTGTGACAATACCTGGATGTTTAATAAATAGTAGTAACAATACTTTCACAGAGGCATCCCATACTCTGTTCATCCTGTATTTAACTACAGGTTTTGTCCTTCGTGTTTGGCACACCCCAGTGGAGATGCCCCTATATAAGAGTGGTCCTACCTCCTACTCTGGGAATTACAGACCCAATAGTTTGATGACCCTCATCATTAAAGCCATAGAGCATATTATAACTGAACTTGTAAACTTGTATTTTTGTTTGTTGCTTTTGATGACCAAGAAGGAGATATCATTTTCACATATTAAAGCTTGAAGTTTATTACTGAGGTGACTGTTGAACCAGGTGAGAGAGAAATGATGGAAGTCCTAGCTTGCACAGCAAAATTCAAGGAAAAGTGTTATTACAGTTGATGGAGGCAGCAAAGCCCGAGTAGAGCTGTTGTAGTGCTATGTTATGACTAGCCGCCATGTTTTACTGGGCTTAGTAAATGTTTTGTGGCAGCAAACTTAAGTAGCTGGGATTGGGCATACTTTCGTAAGACCTTGGATGGGGTGACAGAATGGCTGTTGGCCTGTAATTGGAGATGATGAGTAGAGGAGCCACATTTGTGTATGTGTAGGGTATAAGATGTTTTCCAAATTTTAGAACTTAAGAGTTTTTGTGATGGAGTAGTCTATTCAGATAGTGTGTGGATGAACTATAGGGTCTGCTGCAATTTTAATATACTCTGCTAGAAGATTGTCTAAGGCAAGTGTTGGCTTCAGTCTGAGAAGGTTATTTCCTGATGGTGAATGTGGGAGTGAGTTCAAAATCAAATGTGCTGGGATTATTTGTTGATGTTGGAGGGAGTGGGGAGTTGCAGGTGGTAGAGTTGTTTCAGAAAAGTTACTGTGTTAATAAAATGTGCATTGAATTACCTGGCAGTGTTGCCATTACTGTAGTTAGTGGAAGGAGTTGGTTGGGTAGTGTGGCCAAGATGTACAAGTTTGTTGATAGTAGACCGGAAAGTCTGGGGGGGGGGGGTTGTTTTGCTACAGATGTTGGAAGTAATGTTTTTTGTCAAATTTGGTCATGTGTTTCAGAGTTGTTTATAGTTCGACTGGACTGAGTTTTATTTTTTGTCCAAGTATTCCAAGCCTTATCTGTTACATTCATTATAATTTTGTTTTTTTTCTAGTTAACCACAGTGCAGGGTTTGCTTTGACTCTCGTTTCGTAGTGGGGCATGTTTGTTTCGGATGAACAGAAGTGCATTGCTAAAGTAAATATATCATCAAAGTAAAGCAATAGTAAAAAGGCAGTTCCGATTAATGTAGCGTAATCTGCCTGTTAAAGTGCCTTTATGAAAAGATGTGAGTTTACATACTAGATTATAGCGGCATAGTTTAGCTGTCTAATTGAAAAGGTAGGAAGGTGATCGCTTAAGGAGTCAGGAAGGGAGCCAAAAGTGAGACTATTGTTTGGGGCATTAGTGAGTATCCAGTCGATGGTGGAGCTTTTATTGCCAGTTTTATTGTATCTAGTAGGAGTGGAAATGAGTTGAGTGAAGCCATATAAATTGATTATATTATTATTGGAGTCAATAATAATAGTTTGCCATCTATATATGAATATATATCTATATTGAAATCCCCCAGTACTATAGTTTCTTGATTGATGCTTGCTGAAGCCCATGAGAGGATTTCTTCTGTAGTATGTATGGTGGGTTCTACCTGACATAATCGAAACCACACAACACCGACAACCACATCACCGACACCACATATTCGACAGTCCATAAACCCACACACAACACACAACCGACAAAATAAAATAAATTTAAACAAACCAAACACGAACCACACCACACCAACACAATAACACACAAAATAAAAACAAACCAAACACACACACCACACACAAAACAAACAACACACAAGCACACACACACTAAACTAAACCTAACTACACACCCACTATTACCCTACTTACCCTAACTTCCCTTCCTACTACCCTACCCCTCCGCCCCCTAACCTACTAACTCCTAACACCCCACCCCTCCCTAACCTAACTCCTAACAACCCACCCCTCCCCTACCCTAAACCTAACTCAACTAACCCACTACTCTCTAACCAACCTAAACTTAACCCCCCCCTACCCCCCTTCCACCACCCTTCACCACCGCCCCTCGTCCTAACTCGTCCTCCACCACACAGCCCCTTACCAGCCACCATGTCGTTGTCCCGGGCTCTGGCGTCGTCGTCGTCGTCATCTAACACATCCTCGCTCACACAGCCTTTCGACGGTCTTCGGCATCGGTCTCTTTGACGATCTTCTGGGCCCTTCTTCTTGATTCTGCGCATGTCTTCTTCGCTTTTTCGCTAAGTCAGGTAGAACCGTATGGTGTTACCTGGGGTTATGTATATAGCAATGATACTTTAGGGCTTACAGATATTAATTTTAAGTGAGGATACACAAATCTCTGCAGTTTTAAGGCTTGACCTTCAGCAGTTCGGCTTTGTCAAGGGAAGATCCTGCCCAGTGAATCTGTTTTACTTCTTTAGGAGGGTTACACAAGCTGTCAGCATGGGCATTCTGATGTTCTTCGTGTTTCACTGTTGCAGTCATCACACTTGGATTATCTGCTGCAGGTAGCCCTCAGTTGGCCCGAATACCAGAGGCTTAGTATTTCTGCGTCAGATGCTGTCGCTCCAGGACTGACGTCAGGTCATCAGGGGTACAAAAACAGGCAGCCGATGCCATTACATCAGTTTTTCTTGCCAAGGAACCCGAAGCAGAAGCAGTTCGCAAGTGCCGGTCGGCCGCTACCTGAATTTTCATTTACGAATTGAATAATCCTGAAGTCTTCTAAAGTACCCCATTGTGGATCCTTTTTTCTTGCTCTAACCGATGTCTGAAAAAGTTAACAATTGTCTTGCCTGTGGAAAGCAAATACCTCGCAGAGATTTTCATTCTTATTGCATCACCTGTTTAGGCCCAGACCACTACGTTCCTTGCTCACAGTTTTGTGCCTTGTTTAACACCCAAATCATTCATCTTCGGGCTCTCTTTGTCGCTAAATTCTTTCGGTCTTGATCTCAGTATTCTGAAATGGCTTCAGTAAGCCATCTGACTACCGATTTTCTGAAAAAAACATAAGGATAAAGACAGAGACAGTCAGCATAGGTACAAAGCTGCCGACGATGCTTCCGTTAAGCTAGTTGCCAGTCTGCTGGTACTCAGTGAGGTGCTTTCGCTGCTCCTGATGCCCGCTTCAGTGGATTCGTAGGGTTCTACTGAGACCCGTTTGGAATGTGGTATGCCACGAGACTCTTCTTCGACTGTGGAACCTGCTGATGTCTCTACCTTGGATGGGTCCGGAGCTGCTGTGCAGACACCGACTTCTGAGGCTGTTCTTCGCTCAACTGATGTTAGACTCAAACCGGCAACTTCATTTTTATCTAAAACTACCGAGTTTCTTAGACCCAGAGTACGCATTACACCTAGAAAACTGATGACCAAAGTGCATGCACCTGCTCCCATGCCACAAAAACAAATGCTTAAAATGGCTGAAGACCTTATTACACTGATTTAGGGGAAGTCAGCCTTCCCCTGCTAAGAGAAAGAGACCAGTCCCCTACAGCTTCTACAGACCAGGAGTCCGATGGCTCTGAGGTTTCTGATTATGAAGACATGCCCTTATCTGCTTATGAGGATTCAGATGCAGAGGAATCCATTCCTTCTACCTCCTTTCCAGAGGATTTTTCTTTTGGTAAAACCTTGCATACCTTAAGAGAGCATTTCCACTGGGAATGCCAAGACTATCCTCAGTCCTAAAAGAGACTTAGAGAATTCCTAGAATTGCCTCAGCACAGACCTTTGGCAATTCCCTCTGTCCTGCATGTTGTTGATGTTTTTATGGAATCCAGTCTTACTCCTGACACTTACCCTCCTGCCCCTAGGAAACCAGACAGGTACTACAGAGTACCTGACACTCACAAATTTCTTTTCAAGAATCCTACTGCTGACCCAGAGATAATTTTCCAGGGGCCTAAAGGTATTAAAGCAACTACAGCCAAGAATCCCACCCCTTCGGACAGGAATTCCAGAGCCTTGGAAAGATGGGGTAAATAGGTATATACCTCTGCAACTCTGGCTATTAGGGCACTGAATTGTCAGTTTCACATGCTGAAGTACCTGCAACATATTATGGAACTTATTAAACAAAAAGTGGCAACCTTTATAGACTGTGCAAAAAATAAAGATTTGCAGGAGCTTATGCACTCTGCAAGCCAGGTCAACAGCTTAATTTGCAGTGTGGCTTTGACACCCTAGAAACATCTTGCCTGGCAGTAGTCACTGGCTCTGTACTGAGAAGACATGCTTGGCTGAAGGAGCAGACCTTGCCACACCATGTCAAATCTAAGTTACTAGACGCTCCTTTAAACGAGGACCGTTTGTTTGGCACCAAAGCAGAAGAGGTTTTCAAAAAGATGGCAGAAAAAGCTGTCTATGCAGACTGTTAAAGAATTAGAATTATTATAGGCATTGCCCTTCCAAACACAGGTCCTTTCCAAGCCCCCTCCAGGCCTTTTCACACCAGACCCAGGGGTAACCGACCACCCAGACTACATTCTCAGGGTATGCAGAGATCTAAGCAATGGAGTGCCCCCCACCCCTGAAACAGGGAGTGGCAAGCCACCTCCTTACAGAAAAAAATCAAAATGACTTCCATACTCCACTTCCCAGCCCTGCCCAGTAGCTTGTGCCCCTAGGAGGAAAACTTGCCCTTCATGCAGGAAACTGGATGCCCGTCACACAGGACCGATGGGTCCTCAACATTGTATCCCAGGGGTACAAATTTTATTTCCACTCACCGCCAACCCCAAGTGGGTTTCAAGACCTTCCTCCAAACCAGTGGGTGGAGGCACAAAGCCAAGTGCTTTCCCTGCTCAATATCAGAGCTATTCAGCCAGTTCCAGTAGAACAGAGGGGTCAAGGATTCTACTCCAGACTCTTCCTGGTTGCCAGGAAAGAGGGCTCTTTGTGCCCAATCCTGAATCTTTCTGTTCTCAACACCTTCCTGGTGGTACCAAAATTCAAAATGCTTACCCTTCAACAGCTTCTTCCTATGCTAGCCAAGGATGCCTGGTTAGTCACCCTAAACTTAAAAGAAGCCTATCTGCACATCCCCATAAGGGAGTCATGCAGGAAGTATCGATGTTTCAGGGCAGGATCTATGCATTATCAGTTCTCTGCACTTCCCTTTGGCTTATCTACTGCGCCCAGAGTATTCACAAAATGCCTGGCTCCAGCCATTGCTTAATGCAGGCAGAGAAATATCCAAATTTACCCATACTTGGACGACTGCCTGATTCAGGCAGACCATCAGGAATTGCTGTTGCAGCACCTGACATTTGTGAAAAACCTTCTCACTTCCTTGGGGTACACAATCAATGAAAAGAAATCAAAACTGGTACACAGTCAAAAGATTGTATTCCTGGGAGCAAGCTTGGACACAACATCCCAGATGGCATTCCTCACTTCAGAAAAGCAATTCTGTCTGACAGCTACTTCAAACAAATGGCCACCAGAGCCCAGCTATCTGCAAGAAAAGTACTGCAGGCCCTAGGGTTCATGGCCTCATGTATACTGCTAATTCCATATGCAAGACTGCACATGAGGAAACTTCAATGGTATTTAAAAAGCCTTTTGTGCCAACATTCTCAGGACTTGGAAACAGTCATTTCTATCATACCCTGTCGAAGGACAGAGTTCCTTTGGTGGGCAGAAGCATGCAACCACAACAAGGAACTGCCCTTTACTCAACCCCCATGCCACCCAGACTCTAACCACAGATGCATCAGACTATGCCTGGGGAGCACACATGGATGGCAAATGCATTCAGGGCCACTGGAGCCCAAGTAAAATTCATCTGCACTTCAACCAAAAAGTGACGCTAGCTGTGCAGAATGCCCTGACAGCTTTCAGATCCCTACTGCTTCCAGGACAACTGCTAATAAAAACAGACAACACCACAGTTATGTGGTGCATCAACAAGCAGGGTGAGGCCCACTCATACCCACTCTGCAGGTTATCCATGGCCCTGTGGAGCATGGCCTTGGACATGCAAGTCATCGGCAAGCTCAATTCCTGCCAGGCAAACAAAACTCACTGGCAGATGACCTAAGCAGAAATCTACTAGACCCACACAAGTGGCAACTGGAGCCCAGCACCTTCAACTTTCTGATTCAGAAATGGGGGACCCCAGAGGTGGATCTCTTTGCCTCCCCCTTCAACCACCAGCTCAGCAAATTCTGCACCAGGAATCCTCACGGCAGGGCCTGGAAGGTGGATACCCTATCATTTCAGTGGGTCAATCTCTCTATCTATGCCCCCCCCCTCTGCCCCTTCTCTCAAGATAAGACAGGACAAACCAAGGACAACTCTGATTGCCCCAGACTGGCCATGCCAGCACTGATACCCACTCCTGCGCAGCCTGTCACCGGTGCCACCCTGGTACCTACATCAGAACCAATCCTGCTCTCTCAGTAGGAGGGACAGATTTTGCATCTGCAGTTTGCAAACCCTAAATCTGGCAGTCTTGCTTATTCCTTGAATTCTCCCCCTGCAACCCTAAGCAAGCAGGTGCTGGACGTCATTCTCGAGGCCAGAAGAACCAGTACAAGAAAATCCTATGTTGATAAGTGGAAAAGGTTCTGCTCCTGGATTCAATCTAAAGGAGAGGACGCAACAATGCCCCCTCTGCCTCTAATCTGGGATTACTTAGCAGATCTACTCCACAAAGACCTGTCCTTCTCCTCCATTAAGATACATGCCTCAGCCATTTCAGCTCATTTAAACACTGAGCCACCTCTCTTCTTACACCCTCTTATCAAACCGTTCCTGAGAGGGGCAAACAATTTAAGGCCATCAAGGAGAGCACCCACCCCTGCTTGGAAACTTACCTTTATACTGGAAAAGCTCACACTTACCCTCTTTGAACCTGCAGCATCAGCAGAGTTAAAATTCCTCTCTTGGAAAACAGCCCTGCTTCTGGCCATCACTTTAGCTATGAGAGTGTCTGAGCTACAAGCACTCATGGCTGTGGAACCCTTCATTATTTTCCATGCTGACAGGGTTCCCCTCAGGACTAACCCTTCCTTTATGCCTAAAGTGGTGTCCAGTGTGGCTCTCAACCAATCCATCCATTTGCCAACTTTCTTCCCTAATCCCCAAAATAAAGGAGAAAGGATCCTGCACTCCTTGGACATACACAGACAGCTCAGATTCTACTTTGATAGGACTAAGCCCTTCAGAAAATCTGACCAGTTGCTATTCAGCTTTGCAACAGGGGCAGAGGGCAAGGTCATTTCAAAACGAACAGTTTACAGATGGATAGCACACTGCATCCATTTCTGCTACAAGCACCATAGGAAACCAACCCGTCAGGGGGTCAGAACACATTTCACTAGGGCAACGTCTACCTCTACAGCATTTCTCAGTGGAGTCCCTACCAGGGACATCCCGGAAGCTGCTACCTGGAGTTCTGAACACACATTCACCAAGCATTACCACCTGCCTGTCTTTTCCAAATGCAGGGCAGGTTTTGCAACAGCAGTACTGCAAGGCATACTAGCCAGCCCTAACTCTTCTTGACTGCCTCCACCCTTCCTCAGCTTTGGGAATCCACCCAAGTGTGACGACTGCAACAGTGAAACACGAAGAACATAATACAGTTGTGTACACTTCCCATAAATGTAGATGTTCGAGTGTATTCACTGTTGCAGTCCTGTTTTCCCTCTCTCCAGCCCCCCGGATGTTCATCGTGTTTCACCGCTGCAGTCATTACACTTGGGTTATCCTGCCGTCAGGGCCAGAGTTCCAAAGTCTTGGTCCGGCGTCGGTTGCTGTTGCCTCCTCCCTGATGTCAGTGCGTCAGGGGTATATAAGAAGCAGCCAACGCCATTTTGTTCAGTCTTTCTTGCCGCGCGGTGCCCGAAGCAAAAGCAGTTCGCAAGTGCCAGTCGGCCGACTCCTGAGATATCAAATTCGAATTTCAGAACCGAAGTCTTCACTAAAGCTAAGTACCCCGTTGGCGAAACTTTTTCTTGCCTCAGACCGATGTCAGTAAAAGTTAATAATTGTATTTCTTGTGGGAAGCAAATACCTCATAAGGATTTTCATTCTTACTGTATTCCATGCCTAGGCCCAGATCACAATGTCACTAGTTGCCGGTTTTGTGCTAGATTTAACAAACGCACTATTAAACGTCTGTTTGATTTTGCTCGCCATTACTTTGGCCGAAGGTTTAATTATACCATGCCGTCGGAACAACCGACAACTGCAATTCACAAAAAACGCAAAGGCAAGGATAAGGACAGGCATCCGAGGCCCAAAACTGACAATGAAGCCTCTTCTAGGCCAGTCACCGGTTCTCAGTGAGGAGCTTTCGCAGCCCCTGACACCCGCCACCTGAGAGCCACAGGCCGCTACCGACTCCCACGTGGAGGTGCCTAGGCCTCTTGATACACAAGGTGTTGGGCCTACGGAGATTAACCCTTCAGATGGGTCCGGAGCCGCTGAGCAGGCATTGGCTTCTGAGGGTGTTTTCAGACCTTCACAACTTACCATTGCAACTACAGCCAAGTCTAAAACTGCATTAAAGACAAAGAAGCAAGTACAGCATTCACCTGAACAGGCCTCCATGCCTAAAAAGCAGATGCTCAAAATGGCCGAAGACTTAATTACTCTGATCAGGGGTTCCCATCCCCCTCCTGATAAAAGGCCTAGGCAGGATACAGACTATGATTCCTCTGACCAGGTTTCTATATATTCTGATTCCTCTTCAGACCAGGCAGGGATACACTTTACCCCCCTATGAGGACTCAGATGCTGAAGAATCAATTCCTTCAGCCTCTCCTCCCGAGGATTATTCTTTTGGGGAAACTTTACATACCATGAGGGAGCATTTCCATTGGGAGGGCCAGGATTACTCAGAATCCAAGAAAAGGCTCAGAGACTTTCTTTTATTGCCTCAGCACAGGCCCCTTGCTATTCCGCCAGTGTTGGATATTGTGGATGATGTGTTCTCTGAATCCAGTTTAAATCCTGACTCTTTTCCCCCAGCTCCAGTCAAGCCAGACAGGTACTACAGAGTCCCTGACTCTCACAAATTTCTTTATAAAAACCCTGCTGCTGCTGACCCAGAAACTGTCTCCCATGGTCCCAAAGGGGTAAAGGCTTCCACGGTGAAAAATCCAGTTCCCTCTGACAGGGATTCTAGAGCATTAGACAGATGGGGGAAGAAAGTTTACACCTCTGCAACTTTAGCAGTGAGGGCTTTAAATTGCCAGTTTCACATGCTTAAATATCAGCAATGTTTACTGTCTCAATTAAAAAAAATGAGTACAAGTGCAGAACAACCTGACTATAAGGAAATGCAGGATTTATTGCATGCAGCTTAATAAGTGGGAAAGCATACTTTGCAATGTGGTTTTGATTCATTAGAGGCTTCTTGTAGAGCAGCAGTTAGGATCTGTGATTTGAAGGCATGCTTGGTTAAAAGAACAACGTTTACCAGATCATGTTAAGGCAAAATTACTGGATATTTTATTTGGTGTTAAGGCAGAAGAGGTATTAAAGAAAATGGAGGATAAGGCAAAGTCTATGCAAACAGTGAAGGATTTCTTACAGGTACAGCCACCTCGATTTAGCAGAAATTGGCCAAGAATAAGTTGGTCCGTTCCAGTGTCAGACAGGCCACAAAGAGGCAGATACAGACGCCCAAGAGGCAGATCTCGGCTCCAAGGCTCTTACAGACCACGACAGTGGGGTGCTTCAACCCCAAAAGGAGGGGAAGACAAGTCACAACCTTACAGGAAACCGTCCCAATGACTTCCCCCTTATAATGCCAAGCTCTTCACTATTGGCAGCCCCCTTAGGGGGAAAACTAGCACTTTTTTCACAAAACTGGCAAGCAATCACCCAAGACAAATGGGTTCTAAATATTGTCTCTCAAGGTTACAGGTTCCACTTTCACACTTTATCAAGGCTAAAAGGAATGCCAGACCTGCCACAAAATCAATGGGCAGAGGCACAAAAACAAATTACAGCCCTCATGGACATAAGAGCTATTCAAACAGTGCCACAGCAGGAACAAGGACAAGGTTTTTACTCAAGACTCTTCCTGGTCCCCAAAAAGGACAAAGCCTGGAGACCCATACTAGACCTTTCTACTCTAAATACATACCTGCATGTCCCTATCAGACAAAATTGCAGAAGATACCTCAGATTCATAGCTGGTTCAACGCACTACCAATTCTCTGCACTGCCCTTTGGCTTATCTACTGCGCCCAGGGTCTTCACAAAGTGCCTGGGACCAGTAATTGCATTTTGCAGACAAAAAGGAATTCAAATACATCCATACCTGGACGACTGCCTGATTCAAGCAGAGAGCAAGGACAGTTTTCTAAAGCATCTGGCGTTTGTAAAAAGGTTGCTAATTTGCCTAGGGTACACAGTAAACGAAAAGAAGTCAAAACTAGTGCCCTCTCAAGAGATAATATTCCTGGGTGCCAGCTTAAATACAGCGGCCCAGATGGCTTATCTCACGCCAGACAAACAAGGACAACCGACTCAGTATTTTCAGTTGATGGCAACAAAGTCCCATCTCCCTGCAGGAAAAATTCTGCAGGCCTTGGGATTCATGGCATCCTGCATACTACTAATTCCATATGCCAGACTGCATATGAGGAAATTACAATGGTACCTAAAAAGTGTTTGGACTCAACACTCTCACAGCTTGGAAACAGTAATACCACTAATTCCATGCCTACAACAGGAATTTCGATGGTGGGCACAGGCTTGTCACCTCAACAAGGGTCAGCCTTTCACTCTTCCCACAGCCAGGCAGACTTTAACAACAGATGCTTCGGATTACGCCTGGGGAGCACACATGGCAGGAAAATGTATTCAGGGCAAATGGACCACAGACCAAATGCATCTTCACATCAATCAAAAAGAGATGTTGGCTGTACAAAATGCCCTTACAGCTTTCAAGGACCTGCATCTAGGACAATTATTATTGAGGAAAGACAACACCACAATAATGTGATGCATAAATAAGCAAGGGGGCACTCATTCTTACCCCCTATGCAGACAAGCCATGACCTTGTGGAACACAGCTCTAATTTATCAAGTTCATTTCCAAGCACAATTCCTGCCGGGAAAGAAAAATACTCTGGCAGACAACTTAAGCAGAAACATCATGGATTCTCACGAGTAGAATTTAAATCCATTCAGCATGATAATGCAAAAATGGGGGTGCCCGGACATAGATCTTTTTGCCCCCCCACTGAATTGCCAACTACAAAAATTCTGCACAAGGACTTATCACACACAATTATGGAAAGTGGATGCTCTTTCATTCAGCTGGAAAAGCCTAAAAGTTTATGCTTTCCCACCTCTCCCTGTACTTTCAAAGGTACTCCTAAAATCCAGACAAGAGAAACCACAGATGATTCTGATTGCTCCAGACTGGCCACGCCAGCATTGGTACCCAATCTTAAAGAACTTAGCTCAATGCCCACCTTGGATTTTGCATCAAATTCCACACCTACTGACTCAACCCAACAATCAGATCCTGCACAGCCAGCTCAAAACCTTAAACCTGGCAGCATGGCAGATTCGTTAGCCAAACAGACAACACCTCTCTCTAAAGCTGTTATGGATGTCATTTTGGAGGCCAGGAGGCCTAGCACCAGGAAATCTTATTCAGAAAAGTGGAAGAGATTCTGAGCCTGGAACCAGGCACAAAGCCTTGACCCTCTTGTCCCTAACATTCCTCAGATACTACAATATTTGACTGAGATGCTGGACAAAGGACTATCCTTCTCATCCATTAAGATCCACACCTCTGCCATCTCGGCGCATTACAACACAGATCCTCCTATTTTCTCTCATCCATTGCTAAAGCAGTACCTCAGAGGGGCTAAAAACATAAGACCGCCCTGGAGAGCACCAACACCTACTTGGGACCTCAATTTTGTATTGGAAAAGCTCACTTTACCTCCTTTTGAGCCAGCCAATTCAGCAGAATTAAAATACGTATCATGGAAAACTGCTCTGCTCCTGGCAATAACCTCAGCACAGAGTCTCAGAACTACAGGCATTAATGGCAATGGAGCCTTTCATTATTTTTCACCAAGACAGGGTTTCTTTAAGAACAAACCCTTCTTTTATGCCTAAGGTGGTATCCAGTGTGGCTCCTAACCAAACTATTCACTTGCCAACTTTTTATCCAAATCCACAGAATAAAGGGGAGAGACGTCTACACTCCTTGTACATACACAGGCAATTACGCTTCTACTTGGACAAAACAAAAGCTTTCAGAAAGACTGAACAATTGTTTGCATCATATGCTGCAGGATCACAGGGAAAGGCTATTTCAAAGCAGACCATTTAAAAGTGGATAGGACACTGTATCCGATCTGCTACACACAGCATGGGAAACCTGTACCATCTAACATTAGACCACATTCCACCAGGGCAACAGCCACTTCTACTGCCTACCTTAGAGGAGTACCTACCAAAGACATTTTGGAAGCTGCAACTTAGAGTTCAGTGCACACCTTTACTAAGCATTACCACTTGCCTCTTTATTATAGATCCAGAGCTGGCTTTGCCACTGCAGTGCTGCAGGGCCTCATAGCCACACCAAATCCTCTATAGAACCAGCCACCCTGACTCAGCTTTGGGATTCAACCCAAGTGTAATGACTGCAGAGTGAAACACGATGAACATAGTACAGTTGTGTACCTACCATAAATGTAGATGTTTGAGTGTCTTCACTGCTGCAGTCCTGGTTACCCACCCGCCATCCCCTCTTTCTTAGCTGGGTCTTATCTATACTTTTCTACACTGTACTACCTATGTGGTGTATTTGCTGGTTACTGAAGGTTTTGTTTTTTCCTTATTGTATGTTTTGCAAGCAATATGTATTGCCTATCTTTTTGGGGGCACCTGACATCTGGGGCAAGAAAAACTTAAGAAAATGGCGTTGGCTGCTTCTTGTTTATCCCTGACGCACTGACATCAGGGAGGAGGCGACAGCAACCGACGCCGGACCAAGACTTTGGAACTCTGGCCCTGACGGCAGGATAACCCAAGTGTAATGACTGCAGCAGTGAAGACACTTGAACATCTACATTTATGGTAGGTACACAACTGCACTTTTCTCTCTCTCTCTACGTCTATTACTCACCCCTTTCAGGGGAATTGTTATTGAAATTTTACTTTTTACTGGTGTTTCTTTTCCCACCATAACTTAGCTCCCTATATGGGGGGCTTCTGACATTTGGGGCAAGAAAAACTGATGTATTGGTGTCGACTGTCTGTTTTTATACCCCTGACAACCTGAAATCAGTCCTGGAGCGACAGCATCTGACACAGAAATACTAAGTCTCTGGTATTTGGGCCGACTGAGGGCTACCTGCAGGCAGATAACCCAAGTGTGATGACTGCAACAGTGAATACACTCAAACATCTGCATTTATGGTAATTGTACACAACTGTACTTTCACACTGCATGCCTTAACCTGGCCAAGGCATTCAGCACTATACCTGATGCAGACATTGTAAGTAAGCTAAATACTTTATAAAAAATGTATCGATATGTGGTAAGATGGATGTCAAACTGGCTAAAAGACAGATTCCACACAATGCAAGTGGCAGGCGCCTTGTCAGGAGGTGTGAAGGTAACCAGTGGTGTCCCCCAGGGCTTAGTGTTAGGACCTCTCCTTTCTAGCATTTAATTTTACAATATGCAGACCATGGACAAAACCATCTAGCTAAGTTTGTAGATGACTGCAAACTGGGAGTTAACCTAAAGTCCCCTTCCAATACCAAAACCCTTCAGTAAGAACTATCACTTGTAAATACCTGGTGTACTGAAAATGGGCTCAAACTAAATGCAAAAAAAATTATTTGTTAAATTTCGTAAACCACCTTGTTCAATCAACATACAGTATAGACAGTACATCATTACAAAATGAAAGTGTAGTTAGGGACCTTGGAACATGAGTTTGTAATTCCCTCTCTTTCGATCATCACTTGACAACAGTGTTGAGAAAATCCTACTTGACACAGCTAATTGCAAAAGAAGTAGCATTCGGAGATAGTGATTGTTTCCATACATTCAGCATAGATGAATCCATTTATTCATCCACTCACTATTTCTACACCCCATCTGTCCTAGACAACATAAACAACACGCTCTAACTATACCTATCCATGTGTGAGCAATAACCTATGTAGGAGTATAAGTACATATATGTGTGTGTGTGTGATTGTGTGTGTGTGTGTGTATATGCTCTTACTTGTATATTTGCTTGAATGTATGTATGGAAACCTAAACATTTATATACACTTATTCAGTTGTGAAATATCTTGCAGTGCTCTACCAGGTACTTATCTACTGTCATTGTATATTTTGTACACTTGTATTTTCAACCAAAAGGGGTAATATCCTCTTATTGTATACTAACTGCTGTAAATTCTACAATTTGTATGGTACTACTTGGTAAAACATTTGTATTTTCAACCAAAAGAGGGGTACTGTCCCCTTACTGTATACTAAATGCTGTAAAGTCTGCAATCTGTATGCTACTACTCTGTAATGTCTCTTTTTGTAAAATTTTTCTCTCTGTAAACTTGTGGAACTTTTCTCCCCAGGACTCCGCTGAAAATGAACAATTATTGTCCAGTCAGACTATCTTCGCAAGCAAATGTTTAAATAAATAAGTAAAGTATTGAGTATGATGCCCCCTACTCTACATAACAAAACAACTAGGAAGACCTCGGGTTTGCTTGATAAGCTTATGGGCTTAAAGATCCTGATCTGCCAGTGGAGACTAGAAGCACTTAGTCTTTATTCTGTATCTTATAGACCCTTTGTGGATGGGCAAGGCATATATTTTTTCTGGCCATTAGAGACCCAGTTGTTCTGGATTTCTTGGATGTCTTTAAGTGTAATAGTTTGCAAATACCAGAACCAGAGACTTAAATCTTCAACAGTAGAGAGAAATAAATGTGACTGAGAAGACAGATTCATCACACAATGCCTTCCTCACCTCTGGAGCAGACTGCAACTGTAGAAGGTATAACCCACTGTCATCCTTTAATTAAAACCTGAATGATTGGATAGAAGCCCACAAATCTACTCTGAGATTGACTGACTTTGCCCTCCCGAAGAAAGGGGGGATGTAGACTGATGGTGGGTACTAGTAAGGTATAAGGTCACAAGAATCAATTGCAGTGAAATTCCTATGAAGCCTATGAAATTCTGTAATTGCAGTAGTAAAGGGTATTGTATCTGTGCTTGTATCAGTGATATCTGTCCTAATCAGGCTAATTCTGGTGTACTTCGGTATCTTCTCATTGTGTGTCTGTGCCAGTAACTGTACCTATGTGCTGCTTTGTCTTTTTCCTTTAATGGCTTCACTTAAAAACTGTTTGATATTCACCTGTGTCTTTGGCTTGTGTCAGGAATAAAAAGGGTCTGTAGACCAGTTTTTCTACTTAGTAATTACTAAGAAATAAACAGATATGTCTACAACTGACCACAACTAACAGGCTGTATAATGTTACTTATCATTGCTTATGGAATATTAAAATGCCAGGGGGCTACTCTCAGAGAGCAATGTAACCCATTCAATATCGGGAATAAGGGAACAATTCAGTTGTCGTCACAGTGGAGTACACTACACAACTGTACATACTTTGAAGTTGGCAGTCTGTTAAACTCTGCAGTCCTTTATGGTTACAAATACCCATATTACCCTTATTTTGATATTGTGTGGTATTCATCACCAAATCTGAGTC
This sequence comes from Protopterus annectens, assembly GCF_019279795.1. Classification (NCBI taxonomy): domain Eukaryota; kingdom Metazoa; phylum Chordata; order Ceratodontiformes; family Protopteridae; genus Protopterus; species Protopterus annectens. The sequence continues at coordinate 812,618,679 of NC_056739.1, forward strand.
ATTGTGTATCTTTGATCATTAGCTTTTGTGTTGTACTGAGGTGCTCAGTGTTGTTGTGAAATAGTTGCCTTGAAGGAGGGACTAAGTAGGGCATGAACTGCCTAGATTTTCGCTGGCTGTTGCAGTGATTTATTTACTTGAGTACACATTTTCTGCCACTCATATGAACTCCATTTATTGAAAATCCTAAGTTTTCTTCTGGTGATTCATGCTTTGTAAGACCTTTAAAGCATTGCTAGACCAACATCATTACTCCCTGCTTTTCTGCAGCACTTCATTGTTTACCTCTGTGAGAAATGGTACCTTCCTATGAAGAAAGAACTTGCAGCTTGATCCATGTCTTGGCATCCACCATATGAAAAGTGAGGGTTTAGCCAAAAGGCATTGGAGGGAGCCCTGGTCCATTTTCATTTGTTGTGGAGAAAAATGGGATGTGCAGTTGCACCATCCATACTTAAGGAATAGCAACTTAAGTGCTCACTTCCATTCAACTGGTGAGGCGTACCCCCACCTGACTGTGCAGCTTAGGAGTGCACTGAACCATTTTTGCCATCCTTTCTAGTAAATGGTAGTAGCTGTAAGATCCCATCTCTGCAATCCCTCATCATTAGATTTGGGGTGTTATTAATGTTAGCTCTTAGTAAATTGGAGCAGCTGTGTTATGTCACTGATTACCAGTAAATGAGAGGGATTTTGAGGTGCCAGTTGAGTAAATATCTGTGATTTGTGAGATGCCACTAATGCCAGATTCTTTCCAGTAAATGGAATTGGCTGTGGAGTGCCATCTGTGCCATTCTTCACCAGCGAGTGAGAATGGTTTTAGGGTGCAATTGATGTCTTCAGTCCCCAGTAAATAGGAATGGCGTGGGGGTGCCTTCAGTCCTTTTCAACCTTGGCAGGCCCTTTCAACAGTACAGACTTAGTTTCTGGCCTGGGTCACCAGGCATCTTAGTCATGGCTGTAGTAACTATATGGCAATGGCTATGTGTGTGTGTCTACACATTTGTCTTTATATGTTGAGTTCATTTCAGAGTGACTGACTTGTGTGTTTCAGTTGAATGTCCCAAGGTACACAGTACTACACCTTCCTGAAATTATGTAGCTTGCTCTGCGTTTGTCTTTTTTCCTCATATATTGTCCTTGTATTGACACGTTTTTTATTTAATTTAGGTTTTGCAATTGGTATGCCCATCTGTGAATTTGAGTTAGTGAAGGACCCAGAGGTTCAGGATTTTCGTCGTAACATTTTGAGTGTATGCAAAGAAGCAATGGACTTGAGAGAGGCTAATGGACCACACAGCCAGGCTCTTTATGTTTATCCTCCCAATGTGGAGTCAACACCAGAATTGCCAAAGCATATTTACAACAAACTGGACAAAGGTATGTAATAATGTCAGTTAAGACTTTACCTTGACTATAAATTATCGTCTCTTGAAATTAAGTAAGTTGAGAACTAATTGTGCCCAGAAGAATGTTTTTTTTTTTTTTTAGTTTCCACTTCATAATATACTCAAGAAATGTTAAGGTTCACAACAAATGGAACATATCAACTTTGACATCATAGGAACATGCATTTCATTTGAAAGATGAACACCTATAGCTTGCCTAATCTGGCACTGCTGGCCATTATCTGTTTCATGGTACCCATTTTTTCTTAAACTGTTTTGCCTCATTTTGTGGCGCATTTTGAGAACAGAGTTTTGTTTTGCTTACCTCCTTCTTTGTCATGTTAAGTACTGTAGCTCTGTACTGTGTTCCACAACACAATTTTCCTCTAGGCTTGTACTTATTTAGGATTGTCAGCTTGCCATCATATTGGAAGTACATTTAGGCCTCCTTGTCATTCTGCTATACTCTTCTTGACTCCATACATATAGTTTGCCTCAGATGTAGCCTCCAGCACCATATGATCCAGTGTCGTCTATTTTCATTCGATTCAATGTGTAGGTTGTCGGATCTGTTTGGATCCGACCTAGGCCCTTTATACCCATAGCTGGCCTTAGGCATAGGCCAACTAGACTGCTGCCTAGGGCACCGCTCTTGCAGGGGTGCTTTTTCAGTATTTATTTGGTGTTGGTAGGCCAGGGTGAGGGCACTGGGTGGTGTGGGAGGGGACGCAATGGAACCCTTTTGCCTAGGGGACCAGTTGACCTAAGGCAGCTCCTGTTTATTTGATCTGAGAGCATTGACTCATCCACTACCCATAATTTCCTCCTCCTGGATGAATTACTTCAGATCTCATTTGCCTCCTGTTTGACCAGATGTCCTCCGAAAGCTCCATGCAGTCATGATGAGCAAAAGCAAGTTTTTGACTAAAATCTGCTACTCCTTCGTTTTTCTGTAGAATCGCTGGATAGTGTTAGGTCTAGCTTAATCTTAGGATTAGTTTCGATTTTAGTATAAGTAGATAATCCTTTTCTTTTGTTTTCATTGTGTGCTGTGATATAATTTTGTGTGTGTGTGTGTATATGTATATATATATATATATATATATATATATATATATATATGTGTGTGTGTATATATATATATATATATATATATATATATGTATAGATATATATATATATATATATATATATATATATATATATATATATATATATATTGATAGATAGATATATATGTGTGTGTGTATATTTATATAGTTCTTGACTGTAGTGCTTTTTTGTTTGTTTTTGCAGTATTTTTCTGTAGGTATGAGTACAATAGTTTATCTGCTGTAATTGATTTAATATTTTGTATAAATTTGTCAGAGTGATTTTTTTTAAGTGTTCTGATGTCTGACAAACCCACTGGATTCATGAAATGTTCAGCTTTTGGACACAAGATACCTCTCAAGACCACCATTCCCTTTGCGTTTACTTTGTAGGTCCCTCTCATCTTTAGGACAGTTGCAGCATCTGTGCTGCCTTTGGTACCAGAGCACTTCAGGATGGAAAGGAAAAGCTCATCCTCAAAGGTTTACTTCTCCTTCAGACAATGTCTACAATATCCTCTGAACCTCGGCTGCCATCCACTTCTCCATATGCTGATAAGAAAAAGGAGAAAGAGAGAGAAATATCCAAAGAGAATTATATACAAGGATAAGCAAGATGAGAAGAGACTAGAAGAGAGAAGGGCAGAGGTCCCCCGTATCCAACTGTTGTCCCAGGTCCAGCATCCAAGTGGTTGTCAGATGGCATAATGGTTAAGGTAATACCTCACAGATGCAAGGTATAGGTTTGATTTTCACCTCTTGAGAGAAATTGGCTAGGCTTAAAATGGCCCACAAAGGCAGCTAGCCTACTACTTACCTGTGAACTTGTGAAACTTTGCTACCAAAGGCAAACACACCCCTCCATACCTTAGATGTCCCTTGGAAACTCAGATTTTATATTATGAGTAAAGTTGGGAGTGAGACAGTAAATAAGGTAGTTTGAACCAGTTTAATTCTTTGAGTAGTAGGCAGTGGTGGAATTGTTTAGTTGATTTGTTGCAAACGTTGTTAGTTTGTTCGAGCCTTGAGTTAGTAAAAGCAAGGGCTAAGTAGAGATATGTTGAGAGTAGTACGGTAGAGTCTTAGTGTTTTCTGGTTTAATCATTGTGGAAATGTTTGACCCTGTATTGGGAACCCAAATTCTGGGGAGTTTTCTTTACTATATGTTGGATATGGTTGTGATGTCCCATGCTGGACCAGTAAGTCAAGGAGCCTGAATCCTCACCACTGACACTGGAGAGTGATGTGCACTTTGGAATACAAATGGATACAGTCAGTATTTCCAGGTGCAGACCTCTCTGCATCAAGCACAATATCTCTTAAGAGCAAACATGGCACACACTCAGCCCAGGGTCTGGGTGTATCTATCTGCCTCTTCCCAGGTTCCCAATAAGGCTGTCCTCTGGCACTGTGAACCAGTGCTTTGTGTCTCTGCCCCAAGTAGCTCACACACACACTCACACACACTCTTTGAGATTTAAGATTTAATTTTCACTTACACACACACATACCTGGGAAAGACTGGTGCAGATTAGCCACTCTACCCACTTTGCCCAGACTATAAGGTAGATTCACTATCACCAGTCACTGCAAGGCTCTTAAAAGGGTATCCGATTATTCTGAGTGAAGTTAATATTAATACAAATGGTAATGGTGAACAAACAGCAAGGCTTTCAGGAGAGGCCAGAGTTGTTGCCAAATAAGTATATGCAAATACTTTCAAAGCTTAAATGTTTTCTAAAAAAGAACCAGCCATAATGAAAAAGTTTAAATGTATTAATAAATAAAAGAACAAGAAAATACTAAATATATATTTACAGTAAACCTCAGAGTTCAAATCACAGGAGATATTGAAAATAACATTGATGGACAGACTCGTACGAATAAAGAAAAATAGTCTCTAAACTAAGCTTCACTATATTTCTGACTGAATCTAGGAGAATTACTATTCCCTAATAACTTTCTTGATAGAGCAAGGCACAATGAAATATGTCAGCAGTCTTTCTAGTCAGGTTCCCCAAAACAGAATACTCAATACTCAGAGATTACTCCCTGTAATAATATTCAAGATGGTTTGCAGATCTGGTCACCTGGCTCTAGATTCTCACAGTATCCCTCTTTGAAGCTGAGACAGGAATTTAGCATAGATGACTACAATACACATTTAAATGCGTATGGCAGTGCCTGGGGATTCCCCTCTTTTTACTGAGCTAATAAACAAAACTTCTTCCAGACCCACCATCTCCGGTCCTTTTCAGCACTGGTGGATGCCGATTTAATGGTTTAACAGCTTTTATTTTATTTTTATTTTACATTTGTTAACTGGGATGGTCCGACTAGACACAGGTTCATTTTCAGCGGAGGCCCGGGGAGAAAAGCATCACAGTAAGTACATTTTACACAATATGTTAAAATACAGTATACAGAGAATTCTCAAACAATGTTAAAATACAGTAGAAGACCTAAGACCTATATATATATATATATATATATATAAAAATATATGTATATGTATATATATGTATATATATATATATATATATATATATATATATATATATATATATATATATATATATACAGGAAGAAATTGTTACACATGGTTAATAACAGAATAAGTATACAATTTCAATCAGCATTAGGAGATGACCTAGACTGTAATATATGTTTATATGTTACAGTAGGTATATTAGGATGTGAGGTATATAAATGGAATAATTTGAGGACTTGTGTAATACATGGGCATAGCCACTTATTTTTTAAGTGTGTTCTAAGTGAGTTTTTAAAGTGAGAAGAGGTAGGGGCAGAAATCAGTGCAGGAGGGAGATTATTCCAGGTTTTAGCTATGAAGTGGGAGAACAGTGCTTTTCCTGCAGTATTGTTAGCCCTATTGATACAGAGGAGGGGTTTGTCGGAAGGTCGGAGAGGACAATTTGTATTATAGTGGGTGAGAAATTGGCCTAGTGTAGGGTTTGTTCTGGATGCGTTACCACATTGTAGGCAATGACTAATTGGTGATAGGTTAGTAGCTTGGGAAGTTCCAACCATTGCAGTTCCCTTAGAGCCTGGCAGTGGTGACTTCTAAAGGTGGAGCTCATTTACATTTCCCTTATTTTTCTTAAAGTAAGCTGGTAAGTTAACCTCTGCTGTCCCAGTATCCTTTATTAAAACATATGCATTTAATTCAGTTACAGTAATACATGTACATTTCTTTTCATTCCGGCAGGATGCACTGTTGATACATTTTAACACAAGCAAACCTTACAAATATATTTTCAGCACAAGCATTTGTAAGGTCAGTTTGATATACAAATGACATATAATTATTTACAAAATTCCAGCTAGCTGTGCTGGCACAAGTCGTATATCTACTGCCTTACTTCTGGCATTGCTGGCAGTATCTCATATTGTCACAGTGGTAGTCAAATTTTAAGCTATTGTCAATGTAGATGCCAAGCAGCTTAGAATGTGGGATGAGTTCAGTTTTAGTGTTTGCTGAGAGAATATCAAAGGAGAGTTTCTGGAGATGTAACGAAAAGAAGTGCCTTGGGTTAAAAAGAATAACATTTGTCTTTTTGAGGTTAAGAAAAAGTTGCGTCAGTTAGCCAGGCTTCAGTGGATGAGAAGGATTATTGAGTGATTTATTATATGTTGCTAAAGTTTTGAGCATTACATATGATGGCGGAGTCGCTGGCATACTGAATTATCGTGGCTGATTTAGAGATATCTGAGAGGTTAATGAAGATGTTGAAAAGAATGGGACCAGGAATGGACCTTAGAGGAACACCTGTGGAGACTGGGGGAAAGGTATGAAGTATCTGTGCCATATTATGATCTGTGATCTGTTAGCAAGATAGCTGTTTAACCATGTGGTAGAGTTTCCACAACCACCACGAACCTCCTCAAACCTTTTGAACGAAAAAACACACAATCCACTGGTCGGTACAATAAAGGTATATCCTCCACAAACCACGCTTCAAAAAATATATAATAAACTGGATAGTAATTTTAATTTATAAACGAACACCAACAGCACAAAGTACAGCAACCATAAATTAACCATAGATTGAGCGCGCTTTCGTCTCTACGTAGGAGACTTCATCAGAATCAATGAAAACTGTTAATTGATGCATTTATATACTTTTTGTTGAACATTAAAAACCTTGGCAGCAAATTAAAAACAATTATTTCAATTAAAACACTGTTTAGACATACATTAAAATGCAAGAATGCCAATATAAAATTTTGGGTTTTGGAAGAAGTGAAACCAGGGGAGAGGGGTGGTGACTGGGAAACCTTCTTGGAATATAGGGAATTAATTTGGCAAATTAGATTGGACGCATGCTCCCATGTGGGCATGAATGACCATATTTCTATTAAGCCAGTACTAAAATTACTGGCATTAAATCCCAAATAAATTTCCACTTGGGTATTGATTAATTAGGTTCTAGTTCATAGTTTTTCGTAGTTCTTTTTGATTTTCAGTATAGATTTATGCACTTGTATTTCTATCTATATATGAATTCTACAGTTTAAATTCCAGTACCTTACATATTTTAATATTTTAATATTAATATTTTAACATATACAGTATATTTTAGTATTTAAATATTTAAATTATACATATATATTTACATATTTTTTTTATATATTTTATGTTGTATTATTAACTGTAATGGTGACAATATTCATTTTTCATTGAGCACTAGCTGTTTATGAATGAATTGTATGTATGTATTTACAAGCAGTTTTGAAACATTCAAAGGAGCCCCTCGTGCAATTTCAGTGTTTTAATTGAAATAATTGTTTTTAATTTGTTGCCAAGGTTTTTAATGTTCAACAAAAAGTATATAAATGCATCAATTAACAGTTTTCATTGATTCTGATGAAGTCTCCTACGTAGAGACGAAAGCGCGCTCAATCTATGGTTAATTTATGGTTGCTGTACTTTGTGCTGTTGGTGTTCGTTTATAAATTAAAATTACTATCCAGTTTATTATATATTTTTTTGAAGCGTGGTTTGTGGAGGATATACCTTTATTGTACCGACCAGTGGATTGTGTGTTTTTTCGTTCATGTGGTAGACTTTTTTTTGTAGAAAGAATGGGGTGTGAGATTGTGTTGCAGGCTTTGAAAAAGTCTAGAATGAGGGCACATACTACCTTTCCTTCATTCCTGTGGGTATTTACAGAATTAGTGAAATGTAGGAGGGCTGTAGTAGTGCTGTGATGGGGGGTGGAAACTGTATTGGGAGGGAAAGAGGTGTTTTTTTGTGCGGTTTGGGAGAATTGGGATTGAATGCATTTTTCAAGAATTTTAGTTAAGGGATAACAGGCTGTCAGTAGGGCAGTAGTTACTAATAACTTTTTTCCATAGCGTTGGAACAACTACTTCTGTGATACAGTGGTTTATGAGTATAGAAATAGGATAAGCTATAGCCTCGACAGACATTTTTAGATATTGAGCAGGCAGATTTTCATGTGCTAGGCTGGTGAGTTTTAGTTTTAAGAGAAGTTTTTTTAATAGCTGAAATGGGAACTGGTTGCAATGAGAAGAGTCAGAGTCACAAGTATTGCTGGGGATGGAAGGTTTGGTGGGAGGGGCCCATTGTTTAAGGGATGTGACTGAAGTTATGAAGTGTACATAAATATGTGGAACTGAAGTAATATTTAAGATGGCATAACGTAATACATGAAGCAAATGTGCATGTGACTTTCCTCCACCAAGGTGCAGTTATATACTGCATAGTAAAAAAAAATATTCAGTCTGTCAAACTCACAAACCCACTGTCTAGTGCAAGGCTATTGCAGAGAGGAGACCTGTCGCTGCAAACAGTGGGCATAGGGCTGAGAAACCACTCCTGGCTAGGACTCATGGTCTATTGCAGGACATGTCCATACATAGACACACATGCACACACAACAATTACTCATGCTTGGCACACAAATTGATGGGCAATTTGGAAGAATGTCTGTTCATCTACAGAACGTTTTTAGGATGTGAGAGGAAGACGGCTCTCCAGTTTGTGCATGGGAAGGATGTACAGGCTATACATGCAGGAGGTGTACCCGTCATGAATTAAACAGGAGAACCAAGCACTGTAATTTGAGCCTGCTAATCTTTGCTCCACCATGCCACACAGTTCAAATGTTCTTATTTTCAATAGATAGCCATGTTAAGTTTACTTGTATTAAATATTTTTGTATGTTGTATGGTAGATGTTGGCAGATGCCAGATGAAAATGTGCTTTAATGGAAAATGTTACATTTGTGCAGTCTAGCAAATCAGTATATTCTTTTTATAGTATGAGTAAGTTATTGTACAAGTTTGTTAGCGTTTTAAGTAATCACATATTTACTTTTTAATGGGGTTCTCAAAGCTCATCAGAAGGAACAAAATACATTGCATGCTTACATTCTGGGGCTGATGGCAAGTTTTATCTGTCATGATCATTTTCATCATGTGACTATGAGATTACCTATATTTACTAGCAGGAATTACCACTGGAACAAGTTAATTATGCTAGATTAATTCTTGTCTTCTTCTGGGGAGGGACATTGATCATTTAATTCTGTTTGACCTACTCATCTGTATCCACTCATCTGTATCCTGTTTCCTGGTCAGAATTTCTTCTAGACAATGATGTTCCCTGTAAAGAACCAGCACTGGCATTGCACCCAGCTTAGGGACTGATGTGTGGTGTGAGATTGTGTTTTTCTATATTGCTCCAAGTCTTCTTTATACCTATCTATTTATATATATATATATATAGTTTTATGTATATATAGTTTATATATATATATATATATATATATATATATATATATATTTATATATATATATATTTATACCAGCATTTATACCTAACTATCCCTCCCCTTCCTGTCCCACTAGCCACTACAATTCCACTTCCTGCCTATTGCCACAACCACCTTACTGATCTGTCAATCTTGTCAACACCACTTCCTCTATACCACTGTCTCTCTACCTACTCTATCTGACCATATTTTATTCCAACATGTATTATTTTCTAATATCTTCTACACTACTCCTTATTCCCTCTATCTCCACCTCTTACCACTCCAGTCTCTCTGACCCACTCCTATGTTCACCAACTTCTGACTCGTACAACATATATCCAACTACTTCATCTTTTACTGTCTACCCTAATCTCTTTACTACCTCTACCTCAAGTCTATATAAACTATCCATAATACAGGTTTTTAAACCTTCCCACAAAGCGAAGTCAAAACTATACAAACTCCATCTAGCATCTACTACACACTCTCTCCTCACTAAAAACCTACTTTGTTCTGGAGATATCCATCCCAACCCTGGCCTCTCTTCTCCCAAAACTACTTCTACACTGCCCCCATCTTACTGCTGTTAATAGTCACCAACCTCAGTCACAACAATCATCTCCATCCAAATACTTAACTATTTACTCATTGAATATTCAGAGTCTAGCAAATAAAGTCACTGAGCTGCACTCATGGATAGCTGTCAATACCCCTCACATCTTCTCCCTATCTGAAACCTGGCTCAAGCCTCAAATCTGAAATAGTCCCATCAGGTTATAATATCTTCCTATCTGATAGACCTGTAAAAAAAGGTGGTGGCGTGGCCATCCTCTACTCAAACATTCTTAACCTCTCACCATACCCTTCCCCAATTCCTGACTTCCTCCCAGCTGAAATCATCATCCTTAACTGCCATTTGAATCCTCACAAAAAAACTTGCAATTGCCTCTATCTACCTTCCTCCTGGTAACAATCTGCCCATTCTTGAAAACATCCTATCCTGGTTCTCCCATAACATACCATATGAGACACTTATCCTTGGTGATGTTAACATTGATTGGTCCAAACTCACAACTGACTCCCCCCCCCAACTCAGTATCCACCTACATGGCTTCCACCAACTTATAACATCTCCCACTAGCTTCCATAAAAATTCCACTTCCAGCTCCATCATAGACTGGATCCTTACCAATTCCACAATCCCACCACCTTACTTAACTCCCTCAGTGATCATCTCCCTACCACCATCTTAAGACACTACTCCCATATTCCTAAACCTCACCTTATCAAAGACTGTCGAAAACTATCGACTTTCAGTTCATCCCAATTTAACTCCATTCTCCACAACATAGATTGGTCCATCCTAAAACACCCCCTAAACAATGCTGTAAGCATTTTTAGTAGCATCTTCATGAATACTCTAAACTCCTTAGCTCCCTCTAGGAAGATCAGAGTAAAATCAAACCATGCTCCCTGGCTCTCCAAAGAGACTAGGTCCCTTATGAAACAGAGATCATGCTTGGAAAACCTGGACTAAAACTAAACAACCACCTTTTCTTCAAAAATACAGACAACTGAGGAACCTTGCAAAAAAAAACATACAGCTAATGACAAAAAGGTATACTATAGCTCTGCTCAGCTTAACAACAAATCCAATCCTCGAAACTTTTGGTCAACTCTCAGCAACATCCTCTATTCTGGAAAGCCCTCTAATCCCTCCCCATACCCTAACTCTTCCTCTCAGGAAACATCTACCCTCCTGAATAAACACTTTATCTCTTCCATCCAAAATCTGGTAACCTCTAAGCCAAACTCTACTTCGACACCCACCCCTCCAAGTCCCACTAACACAACTTTGTTTTCTTTTGAGCCAGTTCCCATTACTTACATCAAATCTCTACTACTCAAGCTAAAACCTTGCTCTCCTTCCACTGACAATCTATCTCCTGCATTCCTCAAACTTGCTGCTGACTCAGTTGCCTATCCTGTATCTATACTAATTAATCGATCTATTCTGGAATCAACTGTCCCCACCCTTTGGAAATCTTTCTTCACTATCCCTCTTCATAAAGGTGGAACCTCCACTGACCCCTCAAACTACCGACCCATTGCCATTCTGTCCCCCTCTCCAAGAAATTAGAAAAATGTATTCACTCACAGCTTCTCAATCAATTCCTCACACACCACTTACTTACCCCTACCCAACATGGATTTCGTCCTCACCACAGCACCACCACTGCCCTCCTCTCCTTCACTCATATCATTGCAGAGGCCCTAGGCCTAGACAACAATAAACTCATTTCCTGTATGTTCCTAGATCTCTCCAAAGCCTTCGATACTGTCTCTCATCCTCTACCATTATCCAAACTCTCAAATCTCCACCTATCCCCCTCCACACTTGCCTGGTTTAATAGTTACCTATCTGGCAGGGAACAGTCTGTCAAATGGCTCTCATCCTCCTCGCCTTTCCTTCCCATCTCCACTGGTGTTCCCCAAGGCTCCATCTTGGGACCCCTTTTGTTTAACATCTTCACCAATGATCTTTACACCTCATGCCTAGAATCCTCCCTTATTCAGTATGCCGACGACTCCACACTTGTATCCATCTCATAACATTCCTGAACTACACTCCCTGACCCAACAGGCCATACTGTCCACTGAACAATGGCTCTCTCACAGCCTATTGATCCTAAATCCCAAAAAGACCAAACTCCTACTTTTCCTTCCCCGTTCTCTTTCTCATCACAAAACCTCCTTTTTTATTACATCTTCTAACGATACAAACATCCAACCTGGCACCCACTTAAAACTCCTAGGGGTCATTATCAATGACGAACTCAAACTCCTAGGGGTCATTATCAATGACGAACTCAAGTTCAACCTACACATACTCCAAAGTATATAAAAAAAAAAAAAAAAAACAGAAACTAGGTCTGCTATATCGGAACAAAAAATTCCTAACCCCTGAATCTAGACTTACTCTGGGCCAGGCACTCCTCCTCCCCTCCTTTTTATATGCCACCCCAGTTCTTACCAATATCCAGGCCTCCACTCTAAACAAACTGCAACAGACTTACCATAAAATAGCCAGATTCATTACTAACTCCCCATACAACTCACACCACTGAATTTCTTTAAACTCTCTTCAATGGCTTGAACTTCCCCAGTTTCTGCTATCTTATCAATTTCATATGCTACACTCTATTCTTTATAAACCCTCCTTCTGTCCATCTCTATCTTCCTTAGTCCCCATCTACATCCCATCCAGGACCCTCCGTACTTCTAACCAACAATTACTTGATATCTACCACCCAAAAAGGTCAGTAGGCAAACTACTCTACAAACACTCCCTTGCCCATTCTTGGAACAAACTTCTTGACTTACGTTCAGTCTCCCACACCTCACACTTTAAAAATGAATTAAAAGCTTATTTTCTCAATTCCAGAACCTGCCCTTGCCATGACCCTACCTAGTCTTCCTTCCCTTTATGTACCCTCAAAAGGACCATACTTAGTACCTCATCACACCTCTCTCTTCAATGTGTCTACTATGCATTTGCACAATTTTATACAAACAAAAAATGTTTATTGTTAACCTATTGAACTATATCAATGTAAAATTGATACTTAGCTTCTTTTTAATGCAACTTTAACTTTATGCATGTAACCCAACACATGTGAATCGTTTTGCTATAACTGCTATTATATCAGTATTGTTTAAAATTGTGCTTGTTTTAAAATGTATTACTGGAGCTTTTCTCCTCGGGTCTCCACTGAAAATGGGCCACAAGCCCAGTTGGACAAACCCGGTTAACAAATGTCAAATAAATAAATAAATTCTTTATTTCTTTATACTGTTTTAGTGTTGGGAAACTCCCCACTCACATTATAAATTATTGTTGTTGTCTAGTAGTGTATGTATTTATTTGTTTCCACTTCACTGTGTTTGACTGGGAACAAATTTTTATTTCCATGTTCTGTGTTTTTTTTTTCTTTGCCGCCAGTAAAATTAACTTAGTAAGAACTTTTATTTTATCCCAGATATAAAGAATAATTTCCTTAGTTACAACTATTTCCCTCAAAATTTCTGTCAAAGTACACAGTAGAGATTTTTTTTAAGTCTGCCAGCTTGTTACATTCATAAAACATGTTCCATATTACCAGTGTATTCCTCATCACATCCTCAGCATTTGCTAACTACCAAAGGAGGAATCCTGTGAAATCTACTTGGGGTATAAAACACCTACTCAAGCACTTCCAAGCAAAAATCCTAAACCTTCTAGTTTTTATTGCATTCTTGAGAGCCTTACAAATTTCTTCCTATTGATCCTTTGTAAAGTGCCTTTTCATTTTCTTTTCACAGTATTATCTAATAACATCTGATTGAGTTTATACTTACCAAGCAGTATTTTTTATAGTTATGTGGTATTATGTTGTTGTTGTTTGTCTTTCGGCTTTTCCCAGTAAGGGGTCGCCACTGCGGAACTCTGGTCCTCTAATGATTGGCAGTAGATTTTTACGAAGCGCCAAGTTGCCAGCTCGACGCCCAACCTTCAATGAAGGCATGCCCATTTACACACGCATGTCTTTCGAACGCTACCCAACCGCGGGAAGGACATGCAGACTCCTCACAGAAGGCACTCCCAAGCCCAGCTGAGAATCGAATGGGAGAACCTCTTGCTGTGAGGTAACAATGCTACCGCCGTACCACCGCTGCTAGTGGTGGTACGGCTGTAGCGGCGTTACCTGACAGCAAGAAGTTCTCCCATTCGATTCTCTGCTGAGCTTAGGAGTGCCTTCTGTGAGGAGTCTGCATGTCCTCCCCGCGGTTTATGCCCTGTTTATTATCTCTTTTTTTAACAGCAGTTTTTGTTGTAGACTAAACAAAATACTCTGTCAGAGCTGATCTTTTGCTTAGCACTCCCCTACCCCTTTCTGTTTACTTATTCTCTGATGTTCTTCATATTTCACTGTTGCAGTCATCACACTTGGGTTATCTGCCTACAGGTAGCCCTCCGTCGTCCCGAATACCAGAGTCTTGGGATTTCTGCATTGGATGCTGTCGCCTCTTCCATGACATCAGGTCTCCAGGGGTATAAAACATGCAGCTGACACCATTACATCAGTCTTTCTTGCCATGAAGGAGCCCGAAGCAGAAGCAGTTCACAAGTGCTGGTCGGCCGCTTCCTGAAATTTTTGTTTTTCGAGTTTCAAATGTCTTCTAAAGCTAAGTACCCAATTGGGGATCTTTTTTTCTTGCTCTATCCGATGTCAGAAAAAGTTAATTGTCTTGCCTGTGGAAAGCAAATACCTCACAGAGATTTTCATTCTTACTGTGTCACCTGTTTAGGCCCAGACCACGACATCCGTCACTGTCGGTTTTGTGCCTTGTTTAACGCCTGAACCATTCTTCGTCGGCTGTCTTTGTCGCTAAATTCTTTCGTTCTTGTTCTCTGTATTCCGAAATGGCTTCCATAAGCCATCTGACTACCGATCTTCCAAAAAAACGCAAGGATAAAGACAGAGACAGACCGCATAGGTCCAGAACTGCTGACGATGCTTCCGTTAAGCTAGACGCCAGTCCACCGGTCCTCAGTGAGGCGCCTTCGCAGCCCCTGATACCTGCTTCTACAGATTTGCAGGTCTCTACTGAGACCCATTTGGAGTCCGGTATGCCACGAGATGCTTCTTCGACTATGGAACCTGTGGATTTCTCTACCTTGGATGAGTCCAGAGCCACTGTGCAGGCACCGGCTTCTGAGGGTGTATTCTGACCTACCGATATTCGTATTAAACCGACAACTTCATTTTTAACTAAAACTACAGAGTTTCTCAGGCCCGGAGTTCGCACTACACCTAGAAAACCGACGTCCAAAGTGCATGCTCAAGCTCCTGTGCCACAAAAACAAATGCTTAGAATGACTGAAGACCTTATTACTCTAATTAGGGGAAGCCAGCCTTCCCCTGATAAAAGACAAAGAATTGAATTTCCTTCTGATTCTACAGACCAGGAGTCCGATGACTCTGACTCTTCTGATTACCAGGACATACCCTTGTCTACCTATGAGGATTCAGATGCAGGGGAATCCATTCCCTCTGCCTCTCCTCCAGAGGAGTTCTCTTTTGGTGTGAAACCTTGTATACCTTAAGAGAGCATTTCCGCTGGGAATGCCAGGACTATCCTCAGTCCAAAAAGGACTCGGAATTTTTTAGATTTGCCTCAGCATAGGCCTCTAGCTATACCCCCTGTCCTGGATATTGTAGTTGATGTCTTCATGGAATTCAGTCTTACTCCTGACACTTTACCACCAGCTCCTAGAAAACCTGACCGGTAATAGAGTACCCGACTCTCACTAATTTCTCTTTAAGAATTCTACTGCGGATCCAGAGAGCATTTCCCAGGGACCTAAAGGCATTAAGGCTACTACAGCCAAAAACCCTATCCCTTCAGACAGGGATTCTAGAGCTTTAGACAGATGAGGTAAGAAGGTATATACCTCTGCAACTCTTGCCATCAGGGCTTTGAATTGCCAGTTTCACATGTTGAAGTACCAGCAACATATTATGGAACTAATTAAACAAAAAATAGTGTTACTTCCAGATTGTGCAGAAAGTAAAGATTTAATGTTTAATGCACTTAAATGTTAGTTAATGCATTCTGCAAACCAAGTTAGTAAACATACTTTGCAGTGTGGGTTTGATGCCTTAGAAGCATCTTGCAGGGCTGCTGTCACTGGGTCTGTACTGAGAAGGCATGCTTGGCTGAAGGAACAAGTCTTGCCAGACCATGTCAAAGCAAAATTACAAGATGTTCCATTAAATCAAGATCCTTTGTTTGGCACAAAATCAGAAGAAGTTCTTAAAAAGATAGAAGAAAAAGCTAAATCTATGCAAACCGTCAAAGATTTCTTACAGGTGCAGCCACCTAGATTCAGTAGGCATTGGCCTTCAAAAAACTGGTCCTTTCCAGTCCCTCCCAGGCCTTCTCAGTCCAAACCTAGGAGAAACAGACCACCAAGACTACAGTCTCAGGGTATGCAGAGATCTAAACAATGGAGTGTTCCCACCTCAAAAAGCCACCCCTTATGGAAAATAGTTTGCAATGACTTTCCATTTATCCTTCCCAGCCATACCCAAGTACTTGCACCCCTAGGAGGAAAACTCACCCTTCATGCAAAAAACTGGATGTCCATTACTCAGGACTGATGGGTTCTAAACATTATATCCCAGGGATACAGATTCTACTTCCACTCACTGCCAATCCCAAGTGGGTTGCCAGACCTTCCTCCAAACCAGTGGGCAGAGGCTCAAAAGCAAGTACTTTCCCTTCTCCATATCAGGGCTATTCAACCTGTTCCAGTAGAACAAAGGGGACAGGGGTTCTACTCCAGAATGTTCCTGGTGCCCAGAAGAGAGGTCTTGGCTGGCGCCCTATCCTGAATCTATCAATTCTCAACACCTTTCTGGTGGTCCCAAAATTCAGAATGCTTACACTGCAACAGCTTCTTCCTATGCTAGCCAAGGATACCTGATTAGTCACCCTAGACTTAAAAGAAGCTTATCTGCACATCCCCATAAGGGAGTCTTGCAGGAAATATCTACATTTCAGGGCAGGCTGTATGCACTATCAGTTCTCTGCACTTCCCTTTGGCTTATCTACTGCGCCCAGAGTATTCAGAAAGTGCCGGGCTCCAGCCATTGCATACTGCAGGCAGAGAAATATTCATATTTATCCATACTTGGATGATTGCCTGATTCAGGCGGATAGTTAGGAATTGCTACTTCAGCACCTGGCATTTGTAAAAAGACTTCTAACTTCACTGGGATACACCATCAACGAAAAGAAATCACAACCGGTGCCCAGTCAACAAATTGTATTCCTGGGAGCAAGCTTGAACACAGCTTCCCAGATGGCATTCCTCACTTCAGAAAAGCAGGTCCATTTGACAAACTACTTCAAACTAATGGCCATCAAAACCCAGCTATCTGCAAGGAAAATAATGCAAGCCCTAGGGTTCATGGCCTCATGCATTCTGCTAATTCCATATGCAAGACTGCATATGAGGAAACTTCAGTGGTACTTAAAAAGTGTCTGGTGTCAACAGTCTCTGGACCTGGAAATAGTGATTCCTATCATACCTTCTCTAAGGGCAGAGTTTCTTTGGTGGGCAGAAGCATGCAACCACAACAAGGGACTTCCTTTCACTCAACCCCTCGCCACCCAAACCCTGACAACAGACGCATCAGACTATGCAATGGGGCTCACATGGCAGGCAAATGCATTCAAGGCAAATGGAGCCCAGAACAAATTGTCCTGCATATCAGTCAAAAAGAGATGCTAGCTGTACAGAATGCTCTGACAGCCTTCAAATACATTATCATTCCAGGACAGCTCCTGATAAAGGTAGACAACACCACAGTTATGCAGTACATAAACAAGCAGGGGGGAACTCATTCTTCCCCACTCTGCAGGTTAGCCATCGCCCTGTGGAACACAGCCTTGAGCAACCAGGTACATCTACAAGCTCAATTCCTGCCAGGCAAGCAAAATTCACTGGCAGACGAATTAAGCAGAAATCTACTGGACCCTCACAAGTGGAAACTGGAACCCAACTCATTCAAACTTCTAATCTAGAGGTGGGGAACACCAGAGGTGGACCTTTTTGTCTACCCCCAAAACTACCAATTGAGCAAATTTTGCACCAGGAACCTTCACAGCAGAGCCTGGAGGGTGAATGCCCTATCCTTTACATGGGAAAACCTCTCAATTTATGCCTTTCCTCCTCTGCCCCTCCTCTCAAAATTACTACTCAAGATCAAACAGGACAGGCCAAGGGCAATCCTTATTGCACTGGACTGGCCATGCCAGTACTGGTACCCACTCCTGCGCAGTCTGACAGCAGTGCCACCTTGGCACCTACATCAGATACCTTCCCTGCTATCTCATCATGAGGGACAGATTTTGCATCCACAGCTGCAGACCCTCAACCTTGCATCCTGGCTTATCCCCTGAATACACCACCAGCATCCTTCAGCAAACAGGTGCTGGAATTCATGCTCGAGGCTAGAAGGCTTAGTACTAGGAAATCCTATGCTGAAAAGTGGAAAAGATACTGTTTTTGGAGTCAGTCTCAAGGAAAGGACACAGATGTGCCCACCTTACCTCAAATCCCTGGATTACCTAGCAGAGCTGCTTCACAGAGGCCTATCCTTCTCATCCATTAAGATTCATGCCTCTGCCATCTCAGCTCATTATAATACTGAGCCACCTCTCTTTTCTCACCCTCTCATTAAACAGTTCCTGAGAGGAGCTAACAATTTAAGGCCCCTAGGTGAGCTCCCACCCCGGCCTGGGACCTTAACTTTGTACTGGAAAATCTCACACTCATCCCTTTTGAACCTGCTGCTTCAGCAGAGTTAAAATTCCTTTCTTGGAAAACAGCCTTGCTTTTAGCCATAACTTCAGCAAGAAGAGTGTCTGAGTTACAGGCGCTAATGGCTGTGGAACCCTTCATTATTTTCCATGCTGACAGGGTTTCCCTCAGGACTAACCCATCCTTTATGCCCAAGGTGGTATCCATTGTGGCGTTAAACCAATCCGTCCATTTGCCAACCTTTTTCCCTAATCCTCAGAATAAAGAGGAAAGGATCCTGCACTCCTTGGATGTGCACAGCCAGCTCAGGTTCTACCTTGACAGGACTAAGCTTTTCAGAAAATCTGACCAGCTGCTAGTCCACTTTGCTACAGGGGCAGAGGGCAAGGCCATTTCAAAGCAAACCATTTCCAAATGGATAGCACACTGCATCCATTTCTGCTACAAGCAGCATGGAAAACCTACCCCTCAGGGGATCAGAAATCATTCCACTAGGGGTACTTCAACCTCTACAGCATTTCTCAGGGGAGTCCCTACCAGGGATATCCTGGAAGCTGCAACCTGGAGTTCTGTACACACCTTCACCAAGCATTAACACTTGCCTATTTTTTCTAAATCCAGAGCTGGATTTGCTACAGCAGTCTTACAAGGCCTGCTAGCCAGCCCTAACACTTCTTGACTGCCTCCACCTTTCCTCAGCTTTGGGAATTAACCCAAGTTTGATGACTGCAACAGTGAAAGACGAAGAACATAGTGCAGTTGTGTACACTTATCATAAATGTAAATGTTCGAGTGTATTCACTGTTGCAGTCCTGGTTTCCCTCCCTCCAGCCCCCTGGCTTTCTCTATCCTTTTTACCTATCCTCTTTATGGCCATTTTTTATGGCAGGGGTATTTACTTTTACTGGAGTTGTTCCACACCATGTAATAGCTTCCTATTTTGGGGGCTCCTAACATCTGGGACAAGAAAAACTGATGTAATGGCATCGGTTGTATGTTTTATACCCCTGAAGACCTGATGTCATGGAAGAGGTGACGGCATCCGACGCAGAAATCCCAAGACTCTGGTATTCGGGTGGACTGTGGGCTACCTGCAGGCAGATAAACCAAGTGTGATGACTGCAACAGTGAATACACTCGAACATCTACATTTATGGTAAGTGTACACAACTCTACTTAATCAATTCCTGGTGGGGAAGGCTGTCCTTAACCTGAAGTCAAACCTCATCCCACTGTATCACATTTCCTTCAGAGTTAGTTGCCCCCAAAACTTTGGGTCCTCTGATAACTTTTTTCCTGTAAATTCCAGCCCCATCTTGAATATTTGTATGCCCCTACTTAAGAAGATGCTTGTTAGCATAGTTTTTTCTCCATTCTTTCATTGGCTGTAGTTCTTAAAATACTTCTGCTGCTTTATGAGTATAATATTCTATGTGATCATTATTTTCCTTGCATCCAGAATCCTAGTTTCTCTGCATCTCTTGAACATCATCCATGTTTCATTATCCTTTTTTACTTTGATTTATAAACTTTTGCTTGAGTTATTTAGATGAGCCTTAACTGCATACCTTTGAACTGCACCTTCAAATCAGCTAATGCTACTTAACTGTTGCCCTCTTCCATCCCAAATAAATGTCTTCAGCTCTTTAGCTTACTCCTCCATGTAGAGGCAGTTAAAAATGCCAAAGTTAGGGTTAGCCATGCTCAATTGCATGTTAGAGTGTGTTCCCACTTTAGAGATTGATATCCATTCTTAGCCTCTCTATTCCCCTGTTCCATGTGAAAAACAATGTGCATGTTTTCCACTTGCAAGCATTCAGTAATCTTTAACCTTCTTATTTTTAAGAAAAAATGCACTGGCTACCTTTAAATAAATAAATGAAATTGTGCAGTGTTGTGTTTAATTCTTTAAAGTAGTAAGGTGGCTGTGGAGTGAACTACCTGTCACTAACAACATTTTCAGTGAACTACTTGCCAATTTCATTTTGAGTTAAATATGTATTGATAACTTGTACATTTCACTCAGAATACACTGTTCAGACCATTCCTGATTGTTTGCACATGCAGACTCCATCTCCAATAGCATTTGTTAATGGAAGCTGCTGGTAACCTTGTAAATTAGAGGAAGAACCATTATTGTTTTTCATTCTAAACACATTGGTCAACCCACCCATAACTAATTGTTTGCAACTCCTTCTCTTCACCTAAAAAGAAAGTAGTAATGGAAAAATAAACATCTAACAACTTTTCAAATGCAAGACATAATTACAATGTTCATGCTTTTATATGTTTTTTAGACTGTATGATTAAAAATGATTTGTCTATAGGTTAAACTTAAGGACATTAGTATAGACAGCCACCTCTGTAAAAATAGGACATTATCATATTTTTATTCTGCATATAACCTGTATAATATGGTCAGTAGCGTTGTCGCCTCACAGCAAGACGTTGTCGCATTCGATTCTCAGCTAGAGCGTCTTCTGTGTGGAGGCATGCATGAATGTGTGTGCCTTCATTGAAGGTTGTGCGTCAGGGCGGGTAACTCGGCACGTAAAAATCCTCTACCAAACATTAGCAGACCGGAGTTCCGCTGTGCCGACCCCTAACTGGGATAAGCCGAAAGACACAGCAACAACAACACTTTTACATTCCCAGCAGCCCAGGATAACATTAATTTAATGTTAACGTTCCAGCCTTTTCTGTCTTGTTACTGTGTAATGTTGGGATACATCGCAGGTAAAATAAAAGTACTTTGTTACTTTCGTATCACAAGCATATACAGCAGGACACATTTAAAATGCTTCTGACTGCTTACTATGCAGAATTGCTTTACAACATAACATGCAATTTGCATAGCGAAATTCTTATACAAATATTAAGAATGAAAAACATTTTAGTTACTACTTCACTTCTCTCAAAAACATTACTGATATGAAATGGGATTTATGCTTTGGAGTCTTCCCACCAGTTTAACCCAGCCAGCAAACTTCGGTCTTTTTTTTCCAAACACCTCTATTGAATTATGACTTGTGACAGAGTAAAATTTACATTCATATAAAAGTAGTCAAACTATAATTAACATATGAGACATGTTTTGAGAACCACAGTCAATGAGTCTAAACTACATATAATGGGATTAATGATTTACATTTCTCCCATTTATTTACTGATTTCACCTTGTTGCTTTTTTTCTTCCTGATTTTTTTAGCTTCCAAAACCAGTCAGTTTCTGGGTGAAGTCCATGGTACTCCTGATTCTTTTATGCAGATCCTGTTTTTTTTTTCTGTCACTGAAGTATTTTCCTTTTCAAATGTGAAAAATGATTCATTGGCAAAGTCTCTGTGTGATCTGATGATATCCATGTCACTATTCCTCACTCTTGGGTCATAGGATCCGACATCAGATCCGAACAGGTAACCTATCAGACAGATCCTTGGCTCGATCTCCTCCCACTCCTATAACCCCTTGCTGCACTCGAACCCCTGAGATCTTGTTTCCTACTCTCTGATTCAGACGCGATTCCATTGGCTCGAGCCTCTTCTGGGGATAAGTGCTGAATTTTTATATCTTGCCATTCTGTAGACGTATCTTTGTTTTGTTAGGCTTCTAGCTTAGTCTGTGTGTTGTTTCCTCCCCTCTTATGTAGTTATTTTTTGTACTAACTTCTTAAGCCTTTTTGGTGCCATTTTTCTTATTCTTCCCCTTTTGCTGTTGTAGTGTTGTGATTTTAATTTCTTGGATGTGTCTACTGGATTTTGGAACTTGGCTGGTTACTGGTGTTCGATTTTGGTGGGAGTGTGTGTGCGCGTGTGCACGTGTGTGTGCACGTGTGTGTGTGTGTGTGTGTGTGTGTGTGTGTGTGTGTGTGTGCATGTGTGTGCATGTGTGTGCATGTGCGTGTGTGCGTGTGTGCATGTGTTTGTGCATGTGTTTGTGCGTGTGTGTGTGCATGTGTGTGTGCATGTGTGTGTGCGTGTGTGCGTGTGTGCGTGTGTGTGTGTGCGTGTGTGTGTGTGCGTGTGTGTGTGTGCGTGTGTGTGTGTGTGTGTGTGTGTGTGGCGTCTGTGTGTGTGTCAGCTTTGGCAATCAGTTTGTCAATCATCATGTCTGACAAGCCAGCAGGTTTCAAGAGGTGCTCCTCATGTGGTTGGAAACTGCCCATGTCCGACTTGCAGGAGGAGTGCCTCTATTGTTGGGGCGCCGACCACCTGGAGGTTGAATGTGACATTTTTGTCACATTCAATACCAGGGCCTGGTAGAGCATCAAAATAAATTTTTGTTGAAGGGTTTGGTTCAGGGGAGTCCATTGGCTCAGTCTCCGGCCAAGACGGTCCCCTCTGGTCACAAGAGGAAGGCTCCCTCTGTTCTGGGATCCTCTTCCTCCAAGAATCCCAGGCTGTTGGATCCTAGTTCCTCAGGTCCAAGTCCAGCCTCAGCTCTGTTGGATCCCAGGTCCCACAAATCCACCCTGGATCCAAGGCTTCTGCTTTGAGGCCTTCAGCTCCAAGGTCACAGAAGTCTTCTCCCAGATCCAAGGATCCGAGACATTTGGGTTCCAAATTCTCAGGTTCTCAACTGTCCTTGTATCTGATGCAGGCGAATCTGGGATCTGTGTTGGATCCCACCATTGTAATTGAGGACTCTTCGGGTTCTGGGATAGAGCAGCCTTTTGCAGCTCCCAGGCGCAGAAGCCAATCTTCTGAGATGCATAGGAGTCCTCAGGGTCTAGGCATGTGTCCCCAGCTAGGTCTTCTGCCTCTTCTAGGTCTTCCAGGAGTTTGCTTCCCTCTGACATGGACAGGATGATGAGTTCCTTCCTTAAAGCTCGGACTGAGTTGGGGCGTCTTGCATCCCCTGCCCATCTGGTGAGGGGCCCTTCCCCTGCTACTGTGCTTTCTTCACCTCATCCAACACAGGTGGTTTCCGACTCCCAGGTCCTGGGGAGCAGTGAGTAAGCGATGGGGATGTCTAGAGCCCATTTTGTCTCTACCCTTTCTAAGTCCCTGGGTGGTTCTGCTTTTCCTCCCACAGAACAGATGGCGTCCTAGACCTGACCTGTCGCTTCGCAGTCCTTGGGACAGGGCTCTGGTCCTGCTTTTTTTTACCAGTCTCTGCCCCTCAGTGCTTCGGCTTTTGACAATTTGGGGATGGTATTTTCCTGGGGTCTTGAGGTGTTGGCATGCTATGTTCCTTCTTCTCAGGACGCCTTGCCTGTCGGGAATGGTGAAGGAGCATCGTTCAGGCCTTTGGCCTTCCAGGTAGTAGAAACTTCTCCTCTGCCAGAGCTGCCTCCCCTGCTAACCAGAGACCTTACCAGCCCCCTGGAGTGGACCTTCCTCATCCTGCTCCTGGTCAGCACACTCAAACCAGCCTTCAGATGGGAGTTACTCCACTTGGGGTTCCCCATTCTTCTGAGTCCTCCCGTAAGCCCCCCCCCCCCCAGAGGAGGTACCTCGGTAGAGATTGTGCAAGAGGAAGCACCTAGATTCCCTATGGAGTCTCTCACCAAGGATATGGACTTCAATGAAGGGGACAGGCCCCCCAGATATCCCCCGAAGATGTCTTCTTCGGCAACATTCTGGAGATCCTTAAGTCGAAAGGGAGGTTTTCTTCCTAACCTCCATCCTCTGAGGAGTCTGTATTCCTGAAAGTGTTTGGATCAGGACCATCTACCACCTGTTTTCCCCCCTGCAGACAGATTAGTAGATCGTATCGCTAGCAGGTTATGGAAGGAGCCAGATACTGTGGAGCCAGTGCCAAAAGGAGCGGATAACTTCCTCAGTCATCCCACTGACCGTTCTGATCTAATGGGAGTAGACTGTTCATCCCCCCAACCATGAGTCTCGGGCGATTGACAGACATAGAAAGCGGGTCTTTTCCTCAGCTACCTTTAGGCTGCGGGAGCTTAATTACTTGGCACACGTCACCCACCTCCAGAGGGATTTGGTCAAGGAACTCACCACTTCCCTTTCTGAGTTGTTGCCTGCCGAGGACTTAAGCAAAGTGCCCCCAAGCTGTCTGCTCTTGCATCCCTATCCAAGTCCTTGATGAGGCTGATTTCCAATACTGCGAAGGTGCTTTTTGAATGGCTGGCACAGGCATCACTATTCAGCATTTTGCCTGGCTTACACATATGTGGGTTTGTGGAGTCCTTTAACGTGTCCTTTACCAATGCCCCCTGTGATGGATCAACTGTCTTTGGTCCATCAGTCAAAGAGACACTTACCTGCAGTGAGCAGGAAGGTATGACCTTGTTGGCTGTGGGAATCATGTTTTCTATCCCTCAGCGGTCCTTTTCTAAGACACAACGAGGGACTAGGAAATTATGGTTCCAGAAGTCTCGGTCTTCCTTTCAAGATGATCAGGACAAACCCCTCATGTTCTTGGTGTTTCACTGTTGCAGTCATAACATTTGAGTTATCTGCCTGCAGGTAGCCCTCAGCCTGCCTGAATACCAGAGTCTTCGGATTTCTGCGTCGGATGCTGTCGCTTCTTCCATGTCGTCGGGTATAAAACATGCAGCCGATGCCATCGCATCACTCTTTCTTGCTGTGCGGTGCCCGAAGCAGAAGCAGTTTACAAGTGCCAGTCAGCCAACTCCTGAAATTGTCATTTTCGAATTTCAGACCTGAAGTCCTCAAAAAAGATAAGTACCCCATTGGGGATCCTTTTTTCTTGCTCTAACCGATGTTGTCTTGCCTGTGGAGAGGAAATACCTCATAGAGATTTTCATTCTTACTGCATCACCTGTTTAGGCCCAGACCATGACGTCCCTCACTGTCGTTTTTTTGCCTTGTTCAATGCCTGAACTATTTGTCGTTGGGCTATTTTTGTAGTTAAATCTACGTACTTCGAAATGGCTTCGCTAATCCATCTGACTACCGATCTTCCAAAAAAAGTAATGATAAAGACAGAGACAGACCGCATAGGTTCAAAACTGCCGACGACGCTTCTGTTAAGCTAGTTGCCAGTCCGCCAGTACTCAGGCACTTTTGCAGCCCCCGATACCCGCCACTACAGATTTGCAGGCCTCTACTGAGACCCATTCAGAGTCCGGTATGCCGTGAGATGCTTCTTCGACTATGGAACCTGCAGATGTCTCTACCTTGGATGGGTCCGGAGCCACTGTGCAGCCACCGGCTTCTGAGGGTGTATTCACACTTACAGATCTTCATATTAAACCGACAGCATCGTTTCCACCTAGAAGTAACAAATTCCTCTGGCCTAAAACTAGCACTACACCAAGTAAACCGACGACTCAGGCCCATATGCCTCACAAACAAATGCTTAGAATGGCTGAAGACCTTATTAACTTAATTAGGAGAAGACTGCCTTCCCCCTCTGAGACCTAGAACCAATTTTCTTTCTGATTCTTCTGATCAGGAATCCGATATCTCTGCTCCTTTTGATTACCATGATTTGCCCTTATCTACTTATGAGGATTCTGATGCAGAAGATTCCATTCCCTCTGCTTCTCCTCCAGAAGATTTTTCTTTTGGTGAAACTTTGCATACCTTTAGGGAGCATTTCTGCTGGGAAAGCCAGGACTATTCTGAGTCCAAAAGAGACTTAGGGAATTCTTACTCCTGCCTCAACACAGGCCTCTAGCTATCCCTCCTGTTCTGGCTATTGTAGATGATGTTTTCTTGGAATCTAGCCTTACCCCAGACACTTTACCTCCAGCTCCCAGAAAACCTGACGGGTACTACAGAGTACCTGACTCTCACAAGTTCCTCTTTAAGAATCTTTCTGCAGATCTAGAGACCATTTCCTAAGGACCAAAAGGCATTAAAGCTACGACTGCCAAAAACCCGACCCCTTCTGATAGGGATTCTAGAGTCTTAGACAGATGAGGTAAGAAGGTGTACACTTCTGCTACTTTGGCCATTAGGGCTCTAAATTGCCAGTTTCATATGCTAAAGTACCAGCAGTATATTATGGGACTACTTAAACAGAAAATGATGTTGATTCCTGAATGTACTGAACACAGACTTGCAAGATTTAATGCATTCTGCAGAACAAGTTGGTAAACATACTTTGCAATGTGTTTTTTTATGCTTTAAAAACATCCTGCAGGGCTGCTGTCACTGGGTCTGTACTTAGAAGGCATGCTTGACTTAAGGAACAAAACCTGCCAGATCATGTTAAAGCTAAATTACTGGATGCACCCTTACACCAAGACCACCTTTTTGGCAACAAAGCAGAGGAAGTCCTCAAAAAGATGGAGGAAAAAGCTAAATCTATGCAAACTGTTAAAGATTTCCTTTCCAGTCCCTTCCAGGTCTTCAGTCCAAACCTAGGAACAGCAGACCACCAAGACTTCAGTCTCAGGCTATGTACAGATCTAAGCAGTGGGGGGCTCCCACTTCCAAAGCAGGGAGTAGTAAGCCACCTCCCTATGGAAAAATGGCACAATGACTTAACCTTAACCCTTCCAATCCCTGCTCAACTACTTGCTCCTTTAGGAGGAAAGCTCGCCCTGCATGCAAAAAACTGGGAACTCATTACTCAGGATAAATGGGTTTTAATCATAGTTTCCCGAGGATACAGATTCCACTTCCACACACTACCAACCCCAAATGCTTGGCCAGACCTCCCCCCAAATCAGTGGGCGGAGGCCCAACAGCAGGTTCTCTCCCTTCTCAGTATCAGGGCTATTCAACCTGACCCAGCAGAAGGGGACAAGGTTTTTATTCAAGACCATTTCTGGTTACCCAGAAAAGAAAACTCTTGGCGTCCTATCCTGGAACTCTCTATTCTCAACACCTTTCTGGTGGTACCAAAATTCAAAATGCTGACTCTTCAACAGCTTCTTCCTATGCTAGCCAAGGATGCATGGCTGGCAACTCTAGGCTTAAAGGAAGCTTACTTGCATATCCCAATAAGAGAATCCTGCAGACAATACCTACATTTCAGGGCGGGCTCCAGGCACTTTCAGTTCTCTGCACTTCCCTTTGGCTTATCTACTGAGCCCAGGGTGTTCACAAAGTGTCTAGCTCCAGCCATTGCATTTTGCAGGAAGAGAAATATTCAAATTTACCTATATCTGGACGATTGTCTAATTCAGGCAGAAAGCCAGGACTTGCTATTACAGCACCTGGCATTTGTAAAGAAACTTCTGCTCTCACTGGGGTATGCCATCAATGAAAAGAAATCTCACCTAGTACCCTGCCAACAGATTGTATTCCTGGGAGCAAGCTTGAACACAACTTCCCAGATGGCATTCCTCACTCTGGAAAAACAAGTTTATTTGACAACCTGCTTCAAACTTTTGGCCACAAAAACCCGGCTATCTGCAAGAAAAATTCTGCAAGCCCTGGGGTTCATGACCTTTTGCATTCTGCTAATTCCATATGCAAGACTGCATATGAGGAAACTCCAATGGTATCTAAAACGTTTATGGTGTCAACATTCTCAGGACCTGGAAACAATGATTCCTATCATTCCTTGTGTAAGGACAGAGTTCCTTTGGTGGGCAGAGGCCTGCTACCACAACAAGGGACTACCTTTCACTCTGCCCTCTGCCACCCAAACCCTAACAACAGATGCATCAGACTATGCATGGGGGGGCTCACATGGCAGGGCAGTGCATTCAGGGCAAATGGAACTCGAGACAGATGCACCTGCATATCAACCAAAAAGAAATGTTAGCTGTACAGAATGCTCTGACAGTCTTCAAAGACCTTATTCTCCGAGGACAGCTATTGGTAAAGACAGACAACACCACATTTATGTGGTACATAAACAAGCAAGGGGGAACCCACTCCTTCCCTCTCTGCAAACTAGCCATGGCTCTGTGGAGCACAGCCTTGAGCTACCAAGTGCACCTACAAGCTCAATTCCTGCCAGGCAAACTAAATTCACTGGTAGATGACCTAAGCAGAAATCTCATGGACCCACACGAATGGAAACTGGAACCCAAAATATTCAACCTCTTGAGGAACAAATGGGGGACCCCCAGAGGTAGACCTGTTTGCCTCCCATCAGAACTACCAATTGAACAAATTCTGCACCAGAATTCCCCACAGTCAAGCTTGGAAAGTGGATGGCCCTGTCCTTTACCTGGACCACATGGCCTTCCTGAAAACATTGGAGGGGATAAATGTATCTCCAAACACCATCATACTAGGTGACTTCAACTACCCTAATATAGACTGGGAACACTACTCAAGCCCAAACACTCTAGCCCAAAGGTTCCTGGAGTTCATAAACTCAAATGCCATGGAACAACTAGTCACCATCCCCACAAGAGGAGAAAACGTACTTGATCTCATCATCACGAACATGGGATCACAATGTTCAACACCGGAAGTATACCCCTCACTGGTGAGATCAGATCATAAACTAATCTCGCTGGAGGTCCTCATCCCGCCCCCACCTGAAATAAAAAAGACCACAGTGAAAAACTTCTCAAAAGCCGACTTCACACTTCTAAAAACTAGTGTGGTCTCCCTTAAGGCCCCTGAGCCAGTGGTAAACATTACTCAAACCGCTGAATCACTTACAAATGCCTTCTACCAGCACCTACAGGACTGCATGGATCAGGCAATCCCAAACAAAACTAAGACTCTTTGTACCAAAGGCAAGCGTCCAGTCTGGTGGACCCCAGCCATAAACAAGCTCTACAACAAAAGAAGGAAGCTACTACAAGATGGAGCAAAATCCTTGAAAGGTAAGACACCTTTGATCATTATAAGTAAAAAACTAAGAGCTCTCATAAAATCATCCAAGGCAAATTTTGAGAGAAAAATCGCCAAGGACTCAAAAGACAATCATAAGGCCTTCTTTAGCTATGTTAGAAACCTAGGAGGAAACTCCCAGATATGCTCAGAATTAGTTCAAAATGATGTGAAGATTACTGAACCTACACACATTGCCAACATACTGGCTGACAGGTTCAGTGCAAACTTCTCCCCCCCCAAAAGGAGAGATATCTATACCAGAGGATTGTAGCCCCCCAAACATCTCCAACGCCCAGGTGAGAACTGCTCTCTCAAGGCAAAAACACAGCATCCATGGGACGGATGGTGTCCCGGCTGTGTGCTCCACGAACTCAATGAGGAATTAAACCCACAGTTAGGACAGCTGTTTAATCTTAGCCTCGCCTCAGGATCATTACCCAAGGAGTGGCGCATCGGCGACTGTGGTCCCACTTCACAAGGGCGGTGCCTCCACCGACCCTGGAAATTACCGCCCATTAGCTTGACAAGCCTTATCTGCAAAGCCATGGAGAGGATCATAATGGAACTCATAAATAAAGACATAGGAACTTGCAGACTTTGGATCTAACCCAGTTTGGCTTTGGCAAAGGCAGATCATGCCTTTTAAACTTGGTTGACTTTTTGAGACAGTCACCAAGGCCATTGATGAGGGAAAGGCAGTCCATACAGCCTACCTCGACCTGGCAAAGGCCTTTGACACAATACCCCACTCAGGTATCATCAAAAAACTCATCAGCTTGAATGTAAACCCATACATCACAAGATGGGTTGCAAACTGGCTAAGTGACAGAACCCACAGGGTCAGAGTTGCTGGAGCCATGTCAGACTCAAAGCCTGTCACAAGTGGTGTCCCACAGGGCTCAGTCCTGGGTCCACTCTTGTTCGGCATCTACTTTTCTGAAGTACAAGCAAACACAGGAGGGTTATGGCTGACAAAGTTTGCAGATGATTGCAAACTGGCCATAGACGAAAACACATCTGACACAGATATCCTTCAGAAGGGCCTCACAGAAATGGATAACTGGTGCCAGAGCCATGGCCTAAATTTAAATGCCAAGAAATGCATAGTCATACCCTTTGGGAAAAACAAGGTTACCCCTAGCTACCATATAGGTGGCAATCCACTGAGCACAGAAGAAGTCATCAGGGATCTGGGGACCCAGGTTGACAGTAGCCTTTCGTTTGACACTCATGTTGCTAAAGTAGTTAGGAAAACCTTCTACATTGCCCACCTGATCATGAAGGGATTCACATCTAGATCAAGGGAGGTCATCGACCCACTGTACTCATCACTCATTAGACCTATGATTGAGTACAATGCCCCATTTGGAATGTATCTGACCCGACACCTGCAGCAGCTGGAAAGGCCCCAAAAGTTCCTCACCAAAAGGATAAAGGGTCTCAAAAATATGTCTTATGCTGCCTGACTGAAAGAACTCCAGCTCTATTCAGTCTCATACCGCTTGCTCAGAGGTGACCTGTGCCTGACATATAAGGCCATGTCAAACCCAGATTTGATGAATATGCTTCACCTCAAAAAATCTAGGTCCCTCAGAACCACAAGGGCGGGAGACTTAAACCTTGACACGGTTATTAATAGAACGTGCTGGAGGGACAGATTCATCACCCAGAGACTCCCTATGCTGTGGAACAAAATCCCGGTACATGTGAGGCAGAGCACCTCGCTGGCCTTGTTCAAGAGGAATCTCGACCAATGGATGGGAGATCGCAGATATACCCCAGGGATTACTTCAGTGTCACTGCTTGACAGAGGCACAGCAAAATAATAGGCATAGTTTTATTCAAACTAAAGGGGTGGCGAAAGCCACATAATTATGGGCTAGGCTTATAAATGCCCTTGGGCAGATAGCCTAGTATGAACCTATGAAAGCCTGCCTGTTTATGCCTTTCCCCCTCTGCTTCTCCTCTCAAAAGTCCTACTAAAGATCAAACAGGACAAGCCAAGAACAATACTGATTGCACCAGACTGGCCACGCCAGCACTGGGTACCCCCTCTTGTGCAGTCTGACACTGCTACAACCATGGCACCTGCCTCAGACCCCTTCCCTGCTGTCCCAGCAGGTGGGCCAGATTCTGCACTTTCAGCTTCAAACCCTGAACCTTGCAGCCTGGCTAATTCCATGAGCTCTCCTGTAGCATCCCTCAGTAAGCAGGTGCAGGATGTCATTCTGGAGGCAAGGAGGCCTAGTACCAGAAAATCCTATGCTGAAAAGTGGAAAAGATACTGTTCCTGGAGCCAGGCTTAGGTGATGGCCACAACGGTGCCCAGCTTACCTCATATTCTTGAGTACTTAACAGAAATTCTCCACAAGGGCCTATCCTTCTCATCAGTTAAGATTCATGCTCTGCCATTTCAGCACATTATAATACTGAACCACCCCTCTTCTCTCATCCCTTGCTAAAACAATTCCTTAGAGGGGCCAAACATTTAAGCCCCCCCCCAGGAGAGCTCCAGCCTGGGACCTTAACTTTGTGTTGGAAAAGCTCACTCTTCCCCCCTTTGAGCCAGATGCAACAGCAGAGTTGAAATTCCTTTCTTGGAAAACAGCCTTACTTCTAGCCATCTCTTCAGCAAGAAGTGTCTGAATTACAGGCCCTCGTGGCAGTGGGAACCCTTCATCATCTTCCATACGGACAGGGTTACCCGCAGGACTAATCCTTCCTTTATGCCCAAGGTGGTGTCTAGTGTGGCCCTAAACCAGTCCATTCATTTACCTACCTTTTTCCCTAATCCAGAAAAGAAAGGGGAATGGATACTGCACTCTCTGGATGTGCACAGACAACTTAGATTCTGTTTGGACAGGACTAAGCCTCTCAGAAAATCTGACCAGCTGCTAGTTGGCTTTGCAGCAGAGGCAGAGGGGAAGGCCATTTCAAAGCAAACAATTTCCAAATGGATAGCCCATTGCATTCATTTCTGCTACAAGCACCATGGAAACCTACCCCACAGGGGATAAGATCACATTCCACCAGGGCTGCATCTATCTCTACGGCATTTCTCAGAGGAGTCCCTACCAGGGACATCCTGGAAGCTGCTGCCTGGAGCTCTGTACATACCTTCACCAAGCATTACCACCTGCCTATCTTTTCCATATCCAAAGCTGGATTTGCCGCAGCAGTCTTGTAGGGCTTAATAGCTGGCCCTAATGCTCTTTAACTACATCCTCCCTTCCATAGCTTTGGGAATCAACCCAAATGTGATGACTGCAACAGTGAAACACGAAGAACAATAGTACAGTCGTGTACACTTACCATAAATGTTAGAGGGTATTCACTGTTGCAGTCCTGGTTACTCTCCCTCCAGCCCCCTGACTTTTCTTGCCGCTACCTTTCCTTCTTGATATTTTTTCATGTGTATTTGCATTTTGATAGGGGTGTACCATACCATATAATTGCTTCCTATTGTGGGGACACCTGACATCTGTGGCAAGAAAAACTGATGTAATGGTGTCAGCTGCATATTTTATACCCCCGACGACCTAACGTCATGGAAGAAGCAACAGCATTCTACGCAGAAATCCGAAGACTCTGGTATACAGGCTGGCTGAGGGCTACCTGCAGGCAGATAACCCAAATGTGATGACTGCAACAGTGAATACACTCGAACATCTACATTTATGGTAAGTGTACACAACTGTACTTTCTGGAGGTCCAGGGAGAGGGTTCAGTGGCACATGCCACCCCAGAGGCAGTGCGGGCATGAAAAATCAGGGCCCCAAGGAACACTTCTCTGAGAAGGCCTTCCAGTGCTCCTGATGCACTGCCTGACTGTCCTGCCCTGGAGGTAGTTTAGTTGGGGGCCATTTGTCACTGCACCCTTTGGCCTGGGCAGGCATAACAAGAGATTGCGGAGTGCTAAACATTATTTTCTGAGGCTATTTCATTCCCTTTTCCTAACCCCTCCTCCCACCAAGCAGGAAACACTTCCCTGATGCATCACCCCATCAGAGGGAGTTAGCTCAGCAACAAGCTCTCAAGCATGTTCAGAAGTGAGCCATCCAAGAGGTCCCCCCAGGACAATGAGAGTCCGGAACTTACTCTTGCTTCTTTTTGGTGCCAAAGACAATGGGGGACCTACATCCAGCTCTGGACCTAAGCAAGTTAAATCTCTCCATCAAGAAGTCCATGTTCCAGATGGTCACTGTTCAGTCCATCATGCCTGTTCAGCACAAGGACAACTGGATGTGCACTGTAGATCTCCAGGATGCATGCTATCATATAAAAATAGACAGGTGCTCCAGGAAACACCTCCACTTTCATGTAGGGGCCGATCATTATTAATTCAGGACCCTGCCCTTTGGCCTCACCACAGCCCCCTAGGTGTTGACCAGGTGCTTCACTGTTGCAGTCATCAGACTTGGGTTATCCTGCCAGGGGTAGCCCTCAGTCAGCCCAAATATCAGAGGCTTAGAATTTCTGCGTCAGTTGCTGTTGCTCCAGGACTTGACGTCAGGTCATCAGTGGTATAAAATCAGGCAGCTGACGCCATTACATCAGTCTTTCTTGCCGAGGAGCCCGAAGCAGAAGCAGTTTGCACGAGTGCCGGTCGGCCGCTACCGGAGTTTTTGTTTCCGAATTGAAGTTGAAGTCTTCTAAAGCTAAGTACCCCGTTGGGGATCCTTTTTTCTTGCTCTAACCGATGTCAGAAAAAGTTAACAGTAGTCTCGCCTGTGGAAAGCAAATACCATACTGAGATTTCCATTCTTACTGCATCACCTGCTTAGGCCCAGACCACGACATCCCTCACTGTCGCTTTTGTGCTTTGTTCAATGCCAGAATTATACATCGCTGGGCCCTTATTGTAGCTAGATATTTTTGCTCTCAGTCCTCGATTTCTGATAATGGCTTCGGTAAGCCATCCGACTACCGATCTTCTGAAAAAACGTAAGGATAAAGACTGAGACGGACCGCACAGGTCCAAAACTGCCAATGACGCTTCTGTTAAGCTAGTCATCAGTTCTCCGGTCCTCAGTGAAGCGCTTTTGCAGCCCCTGGTGCCCGCTTCTCTGGATTCGCAGGCCGCTACAGAGACCCTTTCGGAGTACAGTATGCTGCGAGACTCTTCTTCGACTAAGGATCCTGCGGATGTCTCTACCTTGGATGGGTCCAGAGACGCTGAGTAGGCACTGGCTTCCGAGGAAGTTCTTTGCACTACCGCTACTCGACACAAACCGATGACTTCTTTCTCGTCTTCAGTTCTTTCTAAAACTACCGAGTTTCTAAGGCCCAGGGTACAAACTACTCCCAAAAATCTGACGACCCAAGCTCAGGCATCTGCTTCCATGCCTCAATCTCTAATACTTAAAATGGCAGAAGACCTTATTATGCTTATTAGGGGATGCCAGGCTACCCCTTCCAACAGAAAAAGAGACTTGTCCCCTGTAGTTTTATCTGAACAGGAGTCCGATGATTCTTGGGCTTCTGAATATGAAGACATGCAACCTCTCTCTGCTTATGAGGATTTTTATGCAGAGGAATCAGTTCCTTCTGCCTCTCCACCCAAGGATTATTCATTTGGTGAAACCCTACATACTCTAAAGGTGCATTTCCATTGGGTATGTCAGGACTCTCCTCAGTCAAAAAAGAGACTCTGAGAATTCTTAAATTTACCACAGCAGAGACCTTTAGCCATTCCTCCTGTCCTGGATGTTGTGGATGCTGTTCTTATGGAATCCAGTTTGACTCCTGACACCCTTCCTCCTGCTCCCAGGAAACCTGACAGGTACTATGGAGTCCCTGACTCTCACAAATTCCTTTTCAAAAATCCTACTGCTGACCCAGAGGTCATCTCCAAGGACCTAAAGGTATTAAAGCAACGTCAGCTAAGAATACCACTTCCTCAGACAGGGATTCCCGAGCTTTAGACAGATGGGGTAAAAAAGTATACACCTCTGCAACTCTTGCTATTAGAGCACTAAATTGTCAGTTCCACATGCTGAAATATCAGCAGCATACCATGTAACTCCTCAAACAAAAAATATCTTCCTTTCCTGCTTGTTCAGAAAATAAAGAATTATAAGAGCTTATGCATTCTGCAAGCAAAGTTAATAAGCACACCTTGCAATGTGGCTTTGACTCCCTAGAAGCACCTTGCAGGGCAACAGTCACTGGTTCTGTCCTTAGGAAGGAAGTCTGACAACAAAATAAATAAATAATTAAATAAATGCATTCCTTGAATGAGACAAAGGCATGCGTTACACATCCCGTACGGCTGTGTCTGCCCGTTCATAGATTACAGCTGCAGCGGCTATGCTTTTCAGCCAAAGTGCACTACGGCAACGTGCTGCTGCAGCCGTTTGGTTTCGGCGATGTAGCTCGCAGGGAAATGTCTTGCGAGCTACACGCCGGAATCCCCTTTTTTCTTGCACAAACCGATGTCCGAAAAAGTTAACAATCGTCTCACCTGTGGAAAGCAGATCCCATACCGAGACTTCCATTCATACTGCAACACTTGTTTAGGCTCAGACCACAACACCCCCTGTTGCCAGTTCTGTGCCTTCTTTAATGTGAAAACCATTTGCCGTAGAGCTCTTATTATAGACAGGTATTTTTGTCCTCCGTCTTCACAAATGGTGTCCATCAGCCAACAATCCGTAGACATTCTGTAAAACGTAGTGATAAAGATAGAGACAGACCACACAAGGCTAAGCCTTCTGATGACTCTACCGCTAAGCAGGTCGTCAGCTCTCCAGAATTCAGTGAGGTGCTTTCACAGCCCCTGATGCCCAATACGATATCTACGCAAGCTTCTACTGAGACCCTTTCGGAGTCTGGTGTGCTGCAGAAATCTTCTTTGCCTTCCGAGCCTTTGGTTGTCTCTGCCTCGATTGGGTCTGTAGCCGCGACGCAGGCACCGGCTTCCGAGGAGACCTTTCGCACTACCGATTCTAGACAAAAACCAAGATCCTCATCTGACTACCGTTTCTCTCAAACCAATGGATACTCTTAGGCCTAGAAGCCAAGCCGCTCCTAGAAAATCTGCCTCTAGCCACCACCTTACTCCTCTTCCACCACTCCAAGCCCAAATGCTTAAGATGGCGGAGGATCTTATCTCCCTTATCAGAGGCAGTCAGGCCACAACTTCTAAAAGGAAAAGACACCATTCTCCTGAACTAATGACAGAGCAGGATTCTGAGGAATCTAATTATTCTGATTTTGAAGAGAAACAACAACCTCTGACTGCTTATGAAGATTCAGATGTAGAGGAATCCATTCCTTCTGCCTCCCCACAAGAAGACCTTTCCTTTGGGGAAACCCTTCACACCCTCCGGGAACATTTCCACTGGGAATCTCAGGTCTTCCCTCAGTCTAAGAAAAGGCTAAGAGAGTTTCTAGACCTGCCCCAGCACAGAACCCTGGCCACCCCCCCTATCTTAGAAGTGGAGGATGATGTTTTCCATGAATCCAGTTTAGCCCCTGACGCCCTCCCACCTGCTCCGAGTAAACCTGACCGGTATTACAGAGTAGCGGATTCTCACAAGTACCTGTCCAAAAATCCTGCTGCAGACCTGGAGGTCATTACACAGGGACCTAAAGGAGCTAGGGCTAGTTTGGCCAAGAATCCTACTCCATCTGACAAGGATGCCAGAGCTCTGGACAGATGGGGTAAAAAAGTTTTCACCTCTGCAGCCTTAGCCATCGGAGCACTCAACTATCAGGTCCATATGTTAAAATATCAACAACACACTTTGGAACTATTAAAGCAAAAGATTTCTACCTTTCCTGACTGTGCCAATGCTAAAGAGTTAGCAGATTTACTGCACTGTACTTGTCAAGTGGAAAAACACTCTTTACACTGTGGATATGACACACTAGAAGCCTCAAGCAGGGCAGCAGTGTCTGGATCTGTCATTAGGAGACATGCATGGTTGAAGGAACAACCTCTCCCTGATCATCTCAAGTCTAAATTAATTGATGCACCCTTTGATAATGACCATTTGTTTGGAGAAAAAGCAGAAGAGGTGCTTAAAGATATGGAAGAGAAAGCAAAATCGATGCAAACAGTAAAAGATTTCTTTCAGGTTCAACCTCCTAGATATAGCAGGAATTTTCCCGCTAAGAACTGGTCTTTTCCTGCACCTAGCAGACTGGGGCAAGGTATGTCCCGCAGGGACAGACCATCCAGGCCCCTATCCCGGGGACAGCAGAGAACCAAACACTGGACCACTTCCTTCCCAAAGGCAGGGAGGTCTAAGCCATCCCTCTATGGCAAAAACTCTCAATGACTCCCACTCCCTCTTCTGCCCTCCTTTCACCCACCAAAAGCTAGGAGGAAGGCTGTCCCTCTGCAAAGAAAATTGGCCGTCTGTAACAAAGGACCAATGGGTCTTAAAGATCATTTTTCAGGGATACAAATTCGCTTTCAACAAACTCAGAGGGTACCCAGACTTGCCTCCAAGTCAATGGGCAGAGGCATTAAAGCAAGTCGAAACTCTCATTTATTTATTTTACAGTTGCTGATCGGGATAGTCCGACTGGATACATGTCCATTTTAAGCAGATGCCCAGGGAGAAAAGCTCCAAAGGAAGTAATGCAGGCAAAACCGACATAGTACACACTAAAGAACAATTACAAGCAATTTAAACACAGTCTAATAGCCACACGGAGTGTAGATTATATAATCTAACATGCTTATCATCTGGTTAACTAAATTACAATACAGTAGATTTAAATTAACAATATAATAGTAATACACCAGTGTTACCAAATATTTAGTCAGGCTTGGCCAAGGGCATAGCCATTGAGTCTTGAAGTACTGCTTGAGGGCTTTCTTGACTTGAGATAGGGTAGTGTATATTGTAATATCAGCAGGTAGCACGTTCCAAGTTTTGCGTACAGAGTTGGCAAACATGGAGTTCCTGGCTGAATTGTTGGATTTGGTGGCTTGTACTACAAGTCTATTGGATGAGCAAAGTGGTCTGAGGTTGGTGTGGGGATAGATGATGTTTTTCAAAGCAGGTGTATTTTCAGGTTGGTTAAGTACTATGTGAGCCACAACAATTTGGTTATACTGGATCTGCCTAGATAGCTCTAGCCATCCTTGATTTTTTAGGTTTATGCAGTGATGTGCTCTGTAGGGCAGGCCAGTGACAAATCTAGCTATGCTGTTGTAGCAGGCAGAGAGTCTGTTGAGTTCAGATGTTCTTCTATTTCTATGCTGAAGTATTCTTGGTGTGGGATTTCCTGCCTTCAGTCGACTCGTACGTCGGCTCCTATACAAAAGCTTCAGCTTGGCTGTTGCAGCTGCATGGGACGTCACATGTAGAGCCATAAACCAGGGACCTTAAGTATGACGTCTGCACACACAATCCTCAGAACTTTTCAGCCGCAGATGACTTTGCATCGTACGATCACTCTTCAGACGTTGGATCGACTTTAAATAAGTAACCTGTTGGGTTTTTTCATTTCTAATTTTTTTTTACCAGTCTTTTGCATTGCTTAGGCTTGGTTGTTTTAGTTTTCAGCTGATGTCAGGGAAAAAGGGAAAGTGCCAATGTGGGCACCAAATTCCCCATAAGGACATCCATGACAAATGCATTTTCTGTTTAGACCAGGAACACGACCATAACGCCTGCCCTATTTGTAAATCTTTTGTGCTTAAGACCTTACATAGTCGTCTTAGAAAACCAACGCCTCAAACAGCTGGCTCTCAGGATGGATCCCGCTTCGGAGGCTGCCCAAGAACCTCTGTGTAAGAAGGCCAAGATGCCTAGGCCTTCATTGCCTGCTGCTTTGCATCCGGACTCCCTGCCAACTACCGATGTAGGAGTTGAGGAGCGCTCGGCGGATCCATCGGTTCCATCGACCTCCCTCATGGAGGCTGATGCACAGCCGACGACTGACACATACAAGGAGCTTTCTCAGACATCGACGCCTGTCGATGTCAAGGTGGAAATAGATTTGGTGGTTCCTTCGACTGGGATCCAGACCTGGGATAGAGCCGCTGCCAAACCCAGCTCTAGATAGACTCCAACCAAAAAGAAGCAGAAAACAAAACATATGATGCCTGCTTCTGAAGGCCCTCCAGACTGGGAGGCCTTCACCTCTTCTCTTATGCAGGCTTTTATGGCCCTTAGCCCTTCTGCCTCACCCCCAACTACATTGCCTCTGCTAAAGCCCTAGGCCTCCCTCTGCTTCTTCCATTCCCATGGCTTCCCTCCTGGAGGAAGAAGAACATGAATCTACCTATCTTCCTTGGATGAATCCATCTCTTATGCATCCCAGATTGCTTCTCCTAAGGATGATTATTCTCCTGATGATGATTCTGTGGAAGGGGATTCTCCACCTGAAGACATTACATTTTGTGAAGCCATCACCAAAATGAAAGACTATTTCAAATGGGATACGTACCAAAAGACAGAAACCCAAAAAAGATACTTTGAACTGCTGCAAATGGAATCCCCCTCCCCTACAGCTGTACCCCCTGTTCTTCCTGCATACTTGGATGCCTTTACTGCAGCCTCTAGAACACTGGACTCGCAGCCTCCTGCACCTAAGTGTCCTGACTGCTTCTACAAGGTGCCAGAGGAACAAAAAATCCTCATAAAGCCACGCTTAGCAGACCCAGCAGTGATTGTCACTGCCCCAGATAAACATTCTAGGTTGTTACCTTCTGCCTCCCTATTGCCCACGGATAAATATAGCAAATCCATGGATAGGATAGGCAAGAAGGTGTACACTTGCTCCACTTTGGCCTTCGGAGCCATTAACTATCAAACACACATGACCAAGTATGCCCTGGACTTAGTATCCCAAGCCATTTCTATGCTGGCTTTTATTCCTTATCTCCTCCAAATTATCCTTAGCACTACAAGTGGCTAGACACTCCATAAGATGCAGCTATGATGCTGCAGAAGCTTCTGCTCGCTCTGCAGCATCAGCATCTGTTCTTAAGAGATATTCCTGGCTTAGACTACAGAATCTGCCAGAGGACTTCAAGTCCAAAATCTTGGATGCCCTCCTGGATCAAAACTTCCTCTTTGGAAAGCAATCTGCAGACCTATTTAAGAATCTGCAGGAAAAAAAGCAAAGAATTACAGGATATTAAATATCTCTTGGTATCCTCTTTACCCAAATTTTATAGGAACTACCCAGCTAACACTACCTTTGTTAGGCGTAACCCGCATTCTGCTGCCTCTTCCTCCAGACCCAGAAGAGGAACTAGAAGACATTCCTCATCCAGGCCTACTGGCCCACCTCCTCGGCCTAGACAACCCTTTCAGGACAAGGGATGTTCTAATAATGCATGACTGCCTTGCCCATCTGCCCCTCTAGGCTTGCCTTACCGACTGTCTCCCCTTCTGGCAAAACCTCACCACAGACCAATGGGTATTAACCTTTATTCAAAAAGAATTATTTCTATCCTGGAGTCATATTCCCCCCTGGAAGGGCATTCCATTTCCCCCAAAAAACCAATGCCATCTCCTTCTATAAATTGTCAGACCTGCAACAAGGCACAATAGAGCCTGTTCCCACAGGACAAGAAGGAAAGGGATTTTCCTCCCATCTGTTCCTGGTTCCTCGAAAGGTCCGGCTCTGGAGACCCATTCCTAAACCTTTACCTGCAGGTACCATCCTTCAAAATGCTGTCACTTCCCACTCTTACCTCTCATACCCTCAAATGCGTTCATGGTCACCTTGGACCTAAAATATGCTTACCTGCACATTCCCATCAGGGCCTCACACAGACGTTTCCTGGGTTTCTCTAACCCATCCTCGCACTTCCAATTTATGGCCTTGCCCTTTGGTTTATCCACTGCCCTAAGAGTGTTTACAAAAAAGTGCCTAGCTCCAGTCATTGCCTTCTGCAGGATCCAAGGAATCCATATTTACCTATATCTGGATGACATCCTTATCCTAGCACAGTCCGAAGATTCCCTCTTAAGACATCTACACTTCACTATGTCCCTTCTACAAAGTCTAGGGTTGACTCCAAACCTCAAGACGTCCTCCCTGAACCCAGACATGGACAAGATATTCATAGGTTGCAGAATCAATACGAAATGAATGAAAGCCTTTCTTCCACAGGACAAGGTTCTGTCTCTGACTTCTCACTTCCAGGAAGTCTTACTCTCCCAGACCGTCACTGCAAGGCAATTCCTTCGACTCCTGGGATTGATGTCAGCAACCATTCCCATGATACCATTGGCCAGAATGCATATGCGAAAACTGCAATGGTACCTCAAAAATATCTGGTCACAACACCAGAGTCACTTGGAACAAGTTATCTCCCTTCTTTCCTGTTTAAAAAAGGAAATCATTTGGTGGATCCAACAAGTACAACTAAACCTGGGGCTTCCACTGCAGCCCCTTCAACCCACACAAATATTGCATACAGATGCCTCAGACTCAGGTTGGGGAGCCACACAGCCCAGAGGCAACCTCACATGAAAACCAAACCCATCAATGTAAAGGAGATGACAGCAGTTCTTTTAGCTCTACAGACCTTCATACCCTTACTGCTACCAGGTCCTCTACTGATAGTGATGGACAATACCACTGTAATGTGGTACATCAGCATACAAGGAGGTACCAAGGCATACCAATTGTTCAGGCTAGCCTTACTAATTTGGGACCTAGCATCCAAGCACAACCTATCCCTGCAGGCCAGCTACATCCCTTCACAGGACAACAAGCATGCAGACCTCCTGAGCAGAACATCCTCTCCACAACACAAATGGATGCTGGACAAGGACGGTCTTCCTAGACATAGTCCACCAGTGTGGCACTCCACAAATAGACCTGTTTGCCTCCCCCCAGAACAGGTAGCTGCAGACCTTCTGCACAAAGGCTTACCCCCCCCAAGCCTGGAGAGTAGATGCCTTCAGTTTCACCTGGGAGGGGAAGTTCCTTTATGCCTCCCCCCCCCCCCTCTGCTTCAGAAAGTTCTTCTCAAAATCAGGAAGGGCAAACCAAAAATCTCGCTAGTGACTCCCTACTGGCCAAGGCAGCACTGGTTCCCCCTTCTACACAATTTAGCCAAGGGAAATTTTTGCAAGTTACCCCACAAGGTGGACCTTCTGACACAAGACAAAGGAACTCTCCTACACCCACACTTGAAAATGCTATCCCTGACTCTGTGGGTGATAAATTACTAACCCCATTCAGACACCACTATTCAGAGGACGTGCTATCATTCCTGAGGGAGGCCAGGAAACCCACTACTAGAAAATCATACCTTGCTGAATGGAAAAGATTTACTCCCTGGTGTCTGGGACAGGAAAGGGACCCTTACGAGGCTGACACCCCCCCAGTCCTTTCATATATGTGTCAACTTATAAAGGGTGGACTTTCATATTCATCAGTGAAAGTGCACCTCTCCGCATTATCAACCTGCTTATCTCTAGAGCCTTCCTTGTTAGCCAGG
Organism: Protopterus annectens; assembly: GCF_019279795.1. Classification (NCBI taxonomy): domain Eukaryota; kingdom Metazoa; phylum Chordata; order Ceratodontiformes; family Protopteridae; genus Protopterus; species Protopterus annectens. The sequence goes on from NC_056739.1 coordinate 812,661,439, forward strand.
CTACATGTGAAACTTTTCCTTAAAGGGGTCTTACACATCAGACCACCTAAGAAGCCTATCCCTCCTCCATGGGACCTGAGCTTCATCCTGGAAAAACTCACCTAGCTCCCCTTTGAACCGGCTAATACAGCCAATCTACAGTTTTGTACTTGGAAAACAGTACTGTTAGTGGCTATTACCTCTGTCAGAAGGGTTTCTGAGCTACAAGCCTTAATGGCATGCTCACGTTACACCATTTTTCATAGGGACAGGGTCACACTGAGGACTGACCCCTCCTTCATGCCCAAGGTAGTCAACGACTTGTCTCTAAATCAATCCATTCACCTACCCAATTTTTCTCCTCTCCCACTAACCAAGGAGAGAAGATACTCCACTTCCTAGATGTCCACAGGCAACTGAGTGGACAAGACTAAAGACATTAGGAAATCCAAACAACTCTTTGTATCTTTCCACCCCAGGGTGATTGGGCAAGGCAGTCACCAAACAGACCTTTGCATCCTCGATTAGAAAGGCAATCTGTTACTGCTACTCACACCATGGAAAAAAACCCCACCAGTTGGGGTTAAGGCACACTCCACAAGAGCAGTGGCCACTTCCAAGACATTCCAAAAAGGCATGGACACAGCTTCCATTATGGAAGCAGCTACAGGATCCACTGTCCACATTTTCACCAAACATTACAAATTGGACCAAATCTCCAAAGCACATGCAGGATTTGCCAGTGCAATCCCACAAGGCTTTGTGGATTCATCTTCTGCATCCACCATCCTTTCATCAAACTAAGCTGTGGTACTCTCCCATATCAAGAATACTACAACATATGAATAGAAAGATATAGAATAGTTGTGTAAAATCTTACCATAACCATAGATGTCCTTCTCTTCCATGTTGCAGTATTCCTTCCCACCCACCATTCCCCCTCACAGACTCTACCAGACTAACTGATCCTTGATGGCCTCTGTCCATTACAGAAGAGACCCAGGGCCTTATACATGTCATTTGTGGCAGTCTGTCCTGTTGGGCCGTCTACTTTGCCTGCTTAGCTTCAAGTTCTGAGGATTGTGCGTGCAGACGTCATACTTAAGGTCCCCCTGGTTTATGGCCCTACGTGTGATGTCCCATGCAGCTGCAACAGCCAAGCTGAAACTTTTGTATAGGAACTGACGTACGAGTCGCCTGAAGACAGGAGATCCCACACCAAGAATACTGCAACATGGAAGAGAAGGACATCTATGGTTATGGTAAGTAAGAGTTTATACAACTATTCTTTTTCTTTAAGTTGGCATAGGTGAAGTATAGAAGAGGGTGGAGAGCAGATGGGAGCAGGCGATGGCAGTCCTAGCAGGTGAGGTTAGGAATGGTTTTATTCTATAAAGTGAGCCCAGTTTTTTATTAATGGGTTTTATCATTTTATTAACGTGAGCATCAAATTTGAGATTATCTGCAATTACCCCAAGGAGTTTCATGTGAACATCTGGGGAGATTATGGTGCCATTGTTAGACTTAATGGAGAAAGATATCACCAGGGATTTTTGGGTGAGGCAGATTAGTAGCTTTATTTTTTTTTTTAAGCTCATATCCCAGAAGGCAGTAGAACCTGTCCCCACAGATCAAACGGGCTAAGGGTTTTATTCCAGGCTATTCCTTGTTCCCAGAAAGGAGGGCACTTGGCGCCTGATCCTGGATCTGTCCATTCTGAACATCTCCCTGGTGGTCCCCAAATTCAAAATGCTAACTTTGCAGCAGCTGCTGCCTATGCTGACAAAAGAATTCATGGTTAGTGACCCTAGACCTAAAAGATGCCTACCTCCACATCCCCATAAGAGAATCCTGCAGGAAATTTCTGCACTTTGGAGCAGGCTCACACCACTTTCAGTTCTCTGCACTTCCCTTTGTCTTATCTACTGCTCCCAGGGTATTCACCAAATGTTTAGCCCCGACCATAGCATTTTGGAGACAGAAATATACAGATTTACCCTCATCTGGATGACTACCTCATTGAGACAGAGTGCAGAGAAAAGCTGCTCCAGGACCTCTGCTTTGTCAAAACCCTCCTAACTTCCTTAGGGTTCACCATCAACGAGAAGAAATCAAAGGAAACACCCTCCAGGAGGATAATTTTCTTGGGAGCACTGCTGGATACAGCATCCCAAGTGGCTTTCCTATCCCTAGAAAAGCAGAGCTTCCTGCCTCTCTACTTTACCCAGCTGGCACCCAAAAGTCACCTCACGGTGAGGAAGTTCCTGCAAGCCTTGGAGTACATGGCATGTTGCATCCTTCTAATTCCTCTGGCCAGGCTTCACATGTGAAATCTTCAGTGGTATCTAAAGAACCTTTGCTGTCAACACTCACAGCCTCTAGAGACCTCTCTCCCTCTGATCCCCTGTATAAGGGCCGATTCTCTCTGGTGGGCAGGGACCTGTGCCAAGAACAAGGGTCTCTCCTTCATCCTCTGCCCTATCAGGCAGACCATCACCACCGACACCTCAGACATTGCTTGGGGTGCTGACCTAGCAGGCAGGTGCACCCAAGGTCTTTGGGATCCCAACACCTTCCCTTAGATATCAACCAGAAGGAAATTATGGCAGTACAAAAGGCTCTGACATCCTTCCAACCCCATCTCAGGCCAGGGGTTCTCCTTATCAAAACAGACAACATCACAGTAATGTGGTATAGCAACAAATAGGGAGGGTCCCGATCTTACCCTCTGTGCAGGCTAGCCATGAACCTCTGGTTGACTGCCTCCTCCATGGGATTACACCTAATAGCAGAATACCTACCAGGGATCAACACTACCCTGGCATACCACTTAAGCAGAAACTTACTGGACCCCCCCCACGAATGGCAGCTAAACAGAAATATATTTTTTCAAGACACTCAGGAGTGGGGAAATCCTGAGGTGGATCTCCTTGCTTTGCACCTCAACCACCAGCTAAAGAAATTCTGTACCAGGGAGTATCACCACCTAGCGTGGAAGGTGGATGCTTTGACCTTCCCCTGGAACTCCCTCTTCATGTACAAATTCCCTCCTCTGCCTCTTATTCCCAAGGGTACTGATCAAGATAAGGGAGGAGGGACCAAAGGCCATCCTCATTGCTCCAGACTGGTCCAGATGGCATTGGTACCCCTTGCTGCGCAGCCAGACATCACAGCCTCCCAAGCAGCTTCCCCTGATCCCAGACCTCTTGACCCAAGCGAGGGGGGTAGGGGGTAATGCAGCACCCAGACTTGCAGACTCTCAAACTTTCAGCATGGCTAATACTTTAAAGGCAAGCAATTCGCACTTGTTAAGCAAACAGGTCCTAGATATTATCACAGAGGCCAGAAGGCCCAGCACCAAAAAATCTTATGCAGGGAAATGGAAAAGACTCTGCTCCTGGACCCAGTCCAGAGGGCCCAGTTCCTCACAACCGTCTGTCCCTCATATTCTGGACTAGCTAATGGAGTTACTCAATAGTGGCCTCTCCTCCTCTTCTGTTAAAATTCATGCCTCAGTCATTTCAGCTCATTGTGATACAGACCAGTCCCTGTTCTCACATCCTTTGATTAAACAATTCCTCAGAGAGGCTTCTAATATCAGACCTCCCAGAAGGCCACCCACACCAGCCTGGGACCTGAATTATGTTTTGGAAAAACTAACCTTACCACCCTTCAAACCTGCTGCTTCAGCAGAACTGAAACACCTCTCCTGGAAGACTGCTTTCTTACTAGCTATCACCTCAGCCATAAGGGTTTCAGAACTTCAGGCACTGATGGCCATTGAGCCCTTCATCATTTTCCATGCAGACAGGGTCTCCCTTATGACTAACCCCTCCTTTATGCCCAAGGTGGTATCTAATGTAACTCTCAAGCAGGCCATTCATCTGCCCACCTTCTTCCCTAACCCTCAAAACAAGGGGGAAAGACTTCTGCACTCACTAGACATGCACAGATTGCTCAGCTACTACCTGGACTGTACTAAACCCTTCAAGAAAATGGACCAGCGTCTTGTCAGCTTTGCCCCAGGGGCAGAGGGGAAGCCCATTTCCAAGGAAACCATTTCCAAATGGATAGCACAATGTATCCATTTCTGCTACAGATTACATGGGAAACCACCCCCTAAGTCTATTTGTACCCTTTCCACTAGCACAGCTTCCACTTCCACAGCATTCCTCAGAGGAGTTCCCACCAGGGACATCTTGGAAGCTGCCACCTGGACCTCGGTCCATACCTTTACAAAGCATTACCACCTTCCTCTTTTCTCTAAGGCTAGGGCAGGGTTTGCCTCTGCAGTTCTGCAGGGCTTAATTACCCATGCCTAGGTCTCTAACTAATCCTTCCATCCCTCTCCTCAGCTTTGGGAATCCTCCCACAGGTGATGACTGCAACAGTGAAACAAGAAGAACATAGTACAGTTGTGTACACTTACCATAAATGTAGATGTTCGAGTGTATTCACTGTGGCAGTCCTGGTTTCCCTCCCTCCTTCCCCCTTATATCCTCTTTCCTTAGGGAGACATAAGTTTCTTAAGGTGGTTTTTAACCACCAGGACCACTTTGCCATATTTCCTTGGGCTTCTGACTGGTTAGGGCAAGAAATACACAGATGTAATGGCATCAGCTGCTTTCTTTATAGCACTAACTGAAGGAGTGACCTCGGCACAAGAGCTTGTAGTAATTGGTTGTTTTGGACCATTTCTAGCTCTTTTGAAGTTCCCTGTTTAAAATCCGCCTCTGAGCATTGTTTTCTGGCTATACTACTCAGCAACAGCTCCTCGTGGTCCTGCAGAGTGGTCCTAGCAGCAGAGAACTGAGAAAAGCAACTACTTTCCTGATTTAAGTATTTTTTACTGTTTTTACCTGAAATACCTTCTCTTGCTTACCTTGAACAAGCTTAAACTGTTTTTTAACTGTTTGTTGCGTTATATATTATCTGCACTTAGTTTCATTTAGTCGAAAATTGGTCGAAAGTTGTTTGTTTGTTAAATTTAACTGTTGAGGCTGCCCACTAAAGTGTGCTAGCCTGTGTAACTGATTTATTACTGTTTCCTGCATTTCTGTGTGCTTTCTATCTCAAAAACAAAAAAACAAAAAAATATCCTTGTTTTCCCGCCTCTCCTCGACTAGTTTAGACCAGTATACAGGCTTTGCTGTATTCTGGGCTGTGGTGTAGTTCCTGTGCTGTCCATTGCCTTACTTGGATAGAAGGAAGTTTCTTTGCTCACCAGTGGGAGTGTGGAGCCTTGAGCAGCCTATCTGTCCCTGAAGGAGTGACCTCAGCACAAGAGCTTGTAGTAATTGGTTGTTTTGGACCATTTCTAGCTCTTTTGAAGTTCCCTGTTTAAAATCCGCGTTTGCACGGCTTTGCGCGTTTGTGCGCATATTGCGCCGGTTAAACAAGGTTAAACATTTTCTGGCTCCGCCAAGTCTGCTCTTCAAATTTTCCCTTAAGAAAGCTCTACTCTTATAATAATCAGTCTAATCGCTTTATTATAAGCCTAGCAGTTGTTCTCAAAACCTCTCTTCTAAGTAAACACTCGCTAACTAAAGTAAGCACTACATCCACCTACCTTCCCTGTGAGTACCCACTTCCCTTAAAGCATAGCACTCCCTTATAATATTCTAGCATGTCGAGTGGTAGATTACTAGCATCCTCTCCGGTTCAGCTGGTTAATCTAGGAATCTTGAGACAATTGTCTCATGTATACAGACAACCCTCTCCTCCTCCCAACAAACACAAATACATGTGAGAGATGCAACTATATAGCCAAACTGGAGGCTGAACTCTCTCAACTCAGGACTGGCAAGACCAGACAGGAGGAGAAGGGAACCACACACACACCAAACCCAGTCCCACATAGACCTACCACAACTGCAAACCAAACACATAACACAAAGACATACTCGGAGGCTCTAACAAAAAACTTACCAAAACAACAGAGGCTCCCAAAGCAGACACCCAAAAATCCACCACCTCAAAACATAACACATGCAACACATACTTCAGTAAATCAGTGTGTCAAACAGTCACAGCCCTTAAGGCCAAACACCATGCCTGATACACTAGTAATAGGTGACTCTATAGTCAGACACACTGACGTTCTGCTTACCAGGCTGAACAAGGAGAGGGTAACGTTGAGCTGCTTATCGGGAGCTAGGATCCGCCACATAACACACACTCAGGTCACTCCAAAGCAAGTACAAATATGACTCCGTCATTGTCCATGCCGGCGTGAATGACCTGAGACGTACCTCCCTGGTCTACATAAAAAGAGACATAGAGGAGCTCTCTGATTATGTAGCCCAGGCTGGTATGACCCTGACCCTGAGCAGCATCTTGTCCTCACCAAGAATGATGCCACAATACAAAGACAAGATGATCAGCTTTAATAATTGGCTCAAATACTGGTGTCATTCTAGGGGGATCCAATGTCTGTCTGCTTGGGATGACATGCTGGACAAGCCACGCTGCTTCGCAAGGGACGGCTTGCATCTGTCACCACTGGGCTTCCGGATATTGGCTAAGGCTCTTGCCTCGCCCATAGTGCCTTTTTAGGCAAGGCTCAAAAGACAAACCCACTTCCTTAGAAAACAAAAATGGAAAAAAATTAAGGGTAATGCTGCTCAACGCCAGAAGTCTAAATCTCAAGATGCAGGCTCTCGAAGCACTCCTCAGTATGGAGAACATCGATGTCTGTGCAGTAACTGAAACCTGGTTCAAGGCTCCTGAGAGCACCCCAGCGCTACCAGGCTATACCTCGTATCATGCTTTTCGGCCCCAAAACTCGGGCCAAACCAAAAAGGGAGGGGGAGTGTCTGTATTCATCAAGGACACCCACACCTCCAGGTTAGTGGCAACACATGAAGCATCCGAGACCATCCAGGTGCAACTAACCATAGGCAAAACTGCTATACAACTGGTAGCATGTTACAGACCACCCTCCCAATCTCAGGAACCCCACTCAGCCTTCCTGAAGACATTGGAGGATATGAATGTCTCACCAAACACCATCATATTGGGAGACTTCAACTACCCTAACATAGACTGGGTGCATTATACTAGCCCAAACACCCTAGCCCAAAGGTTCCTGGAATTCATAAATTCAAATGCAATGGAACAACAAGTCACCTCTCCCCAAGGGGAGATAATACACTAGACCTGATCATCACAAACATGGGGACAAAGTGCTCCACACCGGAAGTATACCCCTCACTAGTGAGATCTGACCACAAACTAATCACCCTGGATATACATATCCCACCTCCACCCCCAACACAAAAGACTACAGTGAAAAACTTCTCAAAAGCCGACTTTACACTTCTTAAAACTGAGATGGTATCCTTTAAGCCCACTGGGCCAGTGGAAACCACATCCCACAATGCAGAATCCTTCACAAATGCTTTCTATGGACATCTCCAAGAATGCATGGATCATGCAATCCCAAATAAAACCAAGACCCTCTCCACCAGGGGCAGGCGTCCTGTCTGGTGGACCCCAGCCATAAACAAATTGTATAACAAAAGAAGGAAGCTACTGCACAACAGAGCAAAATCCCATAAAGAGAAGGCATCTCTGATCAGCACTAGTAGAAAGCTACGTTCTCTCATAAAAACATCCAAGGCCAACTTTGAGAGAAAAATCGCTATGGACACTAAAGATAACCACAAGGCCTTCTTCAGCTATGTTAGAAACCTGGGCGGAAACCCTCAGATATGCTCAGAGTTAGTTCACAATGACAAAAAATACACTGAACCCACAGATATTGCCAACATTCTGGCAGACAGGTTCAGTGCAAATTTCTCCCTCCCTCACCCCAAAAGAAGAAATACTTATCCCAGCTGAATGTAACCTCCCTGTCATCTCAGATGTCCAGGTGAGAACTGCCCTCAGCAAAGCTAAAAACACAGCATCAATGGGACCTGACGGTATCCCGGGTTGCGTGCTACATGAACTCCAAGAGGAGCTAAACCCGCACATAAAAATGCTATTTAACCTTAGCCTTACTACAGGATATGTACCTGAACACTGGCGTACAGCAACAGTAGTCCCACTCCACAAAGGAGGCACCTCTACAGACCCTGGTAACTACCACCCCATAAGCTTAACCAGCCTGGTCTGCAAAGCTATGGAAAGAATCATTATGGAACTCATAAAAAGAGACATTGGGGACTTACAGACACTTGGTCCCACCCAGTTCGGCTTTGTAAAGGGCAGATCCTGCCTTTTGAACCTGGTTGACTTTTTCAAAACAGTCACTAGAGCCATTGACGAGGGCAAAGCAGTCCATACAGCCTACCTGGACTTGGCTAAAGCTTTTGACACAATACCCCACTCTGGCATCATAGACAAGCTCAACAGCTTAAATGTAAATCCATATGTCACAAGATGGGTGGCAAACTGGCTAAAGGATAGAACCCATAAAGTCAAAATCGCTGGAGCCATGTCAAACTCAAAGCCAGTCACAAGTGGTGTCCCACAGGGCTCTGTCCTGGGACCCCTCTTGTTCAGCATTTATTTCTCAGATGTGAAAGCAAACATGGGAGGGTTGTGGCTGACAAAGTTCGCAGATGACTGCAAACTAGGCGCCATAGTCGATACACCAGCTGACACATACATCCTACAGAAAGGCCTCACTGAAATGGACAACTGGTGCCGGAGTCATGGCCTTAAACTAAATGCCAAAAAATGTATAGTCATCCCCTTTGGGAAAAACAAAGTACCCACAAATTATCACATAGACAGTAACCCACTGAATACGGAAAAAGTAATCAGAGACCTGGGGACCCAAGTCGATAGTGACCTCTCATTTGACACCCACGTTGCCAAAGTGGTTAGAAAGACTTTCTACCTTGCCCACCTTATCATGAAGGGATTCACATCCAGATCAAAGGAGGTCATTGTACCCCTATACTCCTCCCTTATCAGGCCCATGATTGAGTACAATGCCCCATTTGGTATGTACCTCACCCGGCACTTGCAACAGCTAGGGAGACCCCAAAAGTAGCTCACCAAGAGGATCAAGGGTCTCCAACATATGCTGCCAGACTAAAGAAACTCCAGCTCTATTCAGTAGCATACCGCCTGCTCAGAGGTGATCTGTGCCTGACGTACAAGGCCATGTCCAATCAGGAATTGATTGACATGCTCCACCTCAAAAAATCCAAATCCATCAGAACCACGAGAGCTAAAGATTTAAACCTCAGCACAAATATGAATAGGACATGCTGGAGGGACAGATTCATAACTCAGAGGCTTCCCATACTCTGGAACAGAATCCCAGTTCATGTTAGGCAGAGCCCCTCACTGACTCTCTTCAAGAGAAATCTTGACGAGTGGATGGGAGATCGTAGGTTTACCCCAAGGGTCATCTCTGTGTCACTACTAGACAGAGGCACAGCAAACTAATTCTGTTATGTAAGGGGGTCTTCACTGTGTCACTACTAGACAGAGGCACAGTATTCTAAATCTATTCTGTACACTTTTGTACCATTACATGGGGTGGCGAAAGCCACATCACTATGGCTAGGCTTATAAATGCCCCAGGGCAGATAACCTAGTACCAAACTATGAAACTAACAACCTGATGTCAGTCTACAAGCAACAGCAGCTGACACAGAAAAACATTAACTCTGGTATTCAAGCCGGCCGAGGGCTTCCACAGCAGGGATAGCCCACAGCTGATGACTGCAACAGTGAGTACACTCGAAGATCTACATTTATGGTAAGTGTACACAACTGTACTTTCCTAGTTCCAGGAAGGAAGGACCCTTGAGACCAATCTTGGATCTCTCTTACCCCAATGATTTCCTCATAGTCCCCTCATTCAAAATGATAACCCTACAAACACTTTTTCCTCTTATTCCTCCTCAGGTATTTCTAGCTTTAATAGACTTCAAGGATGCCTACCTCCATATTCCCATTCACCACAGATACAGGAGATTCCTATGATTTTCTGTGTCATCCTCGCACTATCAGTTCTCAGCTTTGTCTTTGGACTCTCTACAGCCCCAAGAGTCTTCACAAGTGTCTAGCCCCAGTGATAGCCTTTTGTAGGCACCAAGGAATCTTAATCTACCTTTACCTGGACGACCATTTAATCCAAGCCTCTTCTCAGACAGAATTGAGAAAATTCCTCCAAGTGGCAATTGCCATTCTTCAGAGTGGGATTTACCATCAACTTCAAGAAGTCGTCCCTGGACTCAACCCAAGATCTCATTTTCCTGGGTTGCAGATTCCAAACTCTGAGCTCTCCCTCCTTCCAAAGCAGAAGAGATCTCCCTAATCTTCGCAGAGACACTCTTACAACATCAGATTTCTGCCAGACAGTTCCTCAGGATCTTGGGCCTGATGGCTTCCACCATCCCAATGCTTCCTCTGGCAAGGGTTCACATGAGGAAATTTCAGTGGTTCCTCAAATCGGTTTAGTCTCCGCATGCCCACCCTCTAGAATACCTGATTCCACTCCTTCCATGTTTAAAGCTGGAGCTCCAGTGGTGGATCTCTCTACTATCTCTAAATCCTGGTCTTCACATTCACCCTACTCAGACCTTATTTACGGATGCTTTGGACATGGGCTGGAGGGTGGACTTAGACCTCCACATGGCCCAAGGGGAATGGAATCTGTCTCAAACAAAGGAACACATAAATGTGAAAGAAACAGGGCACTAATTTTAGCCCTCCAAATGTTCAGATCACTGATTAGATCAGGGAGGTTACATGTACACACCGACAACATGACAGTCTTGTGGTACATAAACAAGCAGGGAGGTACCAGATCTTACCTCCTCTGCAGAATAGCCATGCAGGTATGGATCAAGCTTGTCTCCTAGATGTATCTCTCCAAGCAGTGTATATCCCCTCCAGTCAGAATACTGTGGCGGACACCCTAAGCAGATCCTGGACACAAGCCCTCCAATGGATGCTTCACAGGGATGTGTTCTTAGACATTGTCCACCAGTGGGGTATTCCAGAGAGAGATTTGTTTGCCTCCCCCATGAACAAACAGCTTACTCAGTTCTGCGCCAAAGAATAACATCCTCAGTCATGGAGAGTGGACATCCATTCAATCTCATGGAAGGGGAAATTCCTATATGAATTCCCTCCCCCTTCCAGTCATCCCCAAAGTCTTATTGAAAGTCCAGTAGGAAAAACCACAAATCTGTGGTGACTCCCTACTGGCCAAGACGGCCTTGATGTCCTTCAAGAATGCAACTGCAGTCATAACATATGGGTTGTTCTGCCTCAGGCAGCCCTCGGTTGGCCGGATTCCAAAGTCTGGGTCCGACGTCGGCTGATGTCGCACTTCTCTCCGACGTCAGAGCGGCTGGAGTATATAAGCATCAGCCGACGCCATCTTCTTCAGTCTTTCTTGCCGCGCGGTGCCCGAAGCAGAAGCAGTTTGCAAGTTCCGGTCGGTCAGCTCCTGTATTCTTCGAAACCGAAGACATCAAAAAAGCTAAGTACCCCGTTGGGGACGTTTTCTTGCCTCAGCCGATGTCAGAATTAACTGAAAAAGTAAATAATTGTTTGTCTTGTGGTAAACAAATACCTCATAAGGATTTCCATTCTTACTGCCTCCCTTGCCTTGGCCCAGACCACGACGTCTCGGCCTGTGCCGCCTGTTCTCGCTTCAATAAGCGCACTCTCAGGCGCCGGGCAGAGTTTGCTGAAGACTTTTTTGGCGAAAAGTTTGCTTACATTATGCCATCGGAACAACCGGCTACACATATTTCTAAAAAACGGAAAGACCGGGACCGACCTCCTCGGCCCGCGGCTTCCTCCGACTCCATGCCAAAAGTTACCGCGAGTGCCCCAGTTCCCTCTGAGGCGGTTATTCCACTGCTTGGAACCGAAGACACTGCACTACCGATACCTCCGACACCGGAGGCCACACCAACGCCAATTATTGATTTTCCTCCGGATACTGTAACCGAGGAAATGCCCGAGACCATTGCTGTGGATAAGGTTACCCCTGCACGTGGGGCTGCCAGGCCTCCCATGTCTATGTCTATCAAGGCCTACACACGTGCTAAGGCAGCAAGCCAGGCCAAGCCTGCAAGCCAGGCCAAGCATCACTCTGCTAAAACCTTGCCTCAGCCTAACCCTGAAGCTCAAATTATGTCCTTGGCCGCAGATCTTATTTCTATGATCAGAGGCTCCCAGGCCCACCCTGAGAGAGGATCCCAGCCTCCTCCTGATAAGAGGCCCAGGGTTGAACCACCTGACCCCCTTTCTTCAGATGAAGATTCTGGGGACTCTGTGCTTTCCGAATCCCAGGAACCCCCTTTTCAGACTTTCGAGGATTCGGATGCAGAGGACTCCATTCCTTCGGCCTCTCCTCCTGAGGATATTTCTTTTGGGGAAGTTCTGCATTCCATGAGGGAGCATTTCCAGTGGCAATGTCAGGAATTTTCTGATTCCAGGAAGCGCCTTCGAACTTTCCTTAAAACGCCACAACACAGACCCTTAGCTATTCCTCCTGTGCTTGATGTTTTGGATGACCTTTACTCTGACTCCAGTGCTACCCCTGATTCTCTGCCCCCGGCTCCTGTCAAGCCTGACAGATAATATAGGGTCCCTGAAACCCATTCTCATTTCTTTAGGGCCCATGCTGTAGACTTAGAAACTATTTCCCAGGGGCCTAAGGGGGTTTCTGCTACCATTTCCAAAAATCCTTTGCCTTCTGACAGAGGCAAGGTCCTTAGAGAGATGGGGGAAGAAGGTTTACACCTCTACTACCTTAACAATGAGAGCTCTCAATTGTCTGTTTCATATCTTTCAATATCAGGATTCCCTGTTGGATGATTTACAGAAAAAATTAGCCTCTCCTGACCCTTTAGATAGGAAGTCCTTGCAGGAGGCTGTCCATAACTCTCAGCAGGTTAGTAATCATTTTCTGCAGTGTGGATATGATGCATTGGAAGCTTCATGTAGGGCAGCTATGACAGGAGCGGTCATTCGTAGACATGCATGGTTAAAAGAGCAACCTTTACCGGATCATGTTAAGGCAAAGCTACTGGATGCTCCCTTGGAAAAGAACAAACTTTTTGGTGATAATGCTAAAGATGTGTTAAAGACCATTGAAGAAAAAGCCAAGTCAGTTCAGACAGTCAAAGATTTTCTCCAGGTTCAGCCCCCCAGGTTCAGCAGGAACTGGCCTTCTAAAAACTGGTCATTCCCAAATCCTGAAAAATTTCAAAGGGGCAAGAACAGGCGTGCCCGTGGCAGAGGGCAATATAGAGGATCCTACAGGGGACGCCAATGGCAACCAACAAACCAAAGAGGTGACACAGGGGTTTCCCCTGTCACTCAGGGACAATCTCAATGACTTGACTCTAACTTCTCCGACCAAGGAGCAGAAACAAGCCCCTTTGGGAGGAAAGTTATCTCTGTTTTCAGAAAATTGGCACAAACTGATAAAAGACAAATGGATATTGGACATTAGAGATCATGGTTACAGGTTCTATTTTCATACCTTACCAAGAAAACAAGGCATGCCAAATCTTCCACAAAATCAAAAGGCAGAGGCTATCAAGCAAATGTCTCTGCTGGCTCAGATCAAAGCAATAGAAAAAGTGCCTCAACAAGAACAAGGTCAGGGGTTTTACTCAAGACTGTTCCTTGTTCCAAGAAAACAAAATCAATGGAGACCGATACTGGACTTGTCCGCTTTAAACACTTTTCTCATAGTACCAAAGTTCAAAATGCTGACCTTACAGCAGCTCCTTCCCATGCTGGGCAAGGGGTCTTGGCTGATTACTCTGGACCTCAAGGAGGCATACCTGCATGTCCCTATCAGACACAGCTGCAGAAGATACCTCAGATTTCTTGCAGGGCCAGAGCATTATCAATTCTCAGCATTGCCTTTTGGCTTATCTACTGTGCCCAGAGTATTCACGAAATGCCTGGCATCAGTAATTGCTCATTGCAGACTCCAGGGGATTCAAATCTACCCCTACCTGGACGATTGCCTCATACAAGCGGACAACGAACTAACCTTGACAAAAAACTTGAATTATGTCATACACTTGCTACAGGCCTTGGGATACACAGTCAACTTTCAAAAGTCAAGACTTCTACCATCCCAGCAAATAACTTTCTTAGGAGCCAAACTAGACACAGCCTCTCAAATGGCCTACTTGACAGAAGACAAGCAAGAGCAGTTAACTCATTACTTCAAAAGTTTAGCAAAACTCTCCCAGATGACTGCAAGGAGATTCCTACAGGCCCTGGGGTTCATGGCATCTTGCATTCTCCTGGTCCCACTAGCAAGACTACACATGAGAAAACTTCAATGGTATCTAAAGAGCTTATGGTCTCAGCACGACAACAACCTAGAAGCAACCATCCCACTCATTCCATGTCTTCAAAAGGAATTTCTATGGTGGGCCTCAGCAAGTCAGTCAAATACAGGCATGCCATTCAAAAAACCTCAGACAACACAGACTATTACCACAGACGCCTCAGACCATGGATGGGGGGCGCACATGGAGGGCAGATGTATTCAAGGACAATGGAATCCAAAGGAAGAACATCTGCATATCAACCAAAAAGAAATGCTGGCAGTAATGCATGCCATTGAGGCCTTTGGACATCAACTTCATCAAGGCCACCTTCTAATAAGGACAGACACCACTGTGATGTGGTACATAAACAAGCAGGGAGGTACTCACTCTTACCCCCTTTGCAGGCTAACAATGAATCTTTGGGAAAAATCACTGAGTCTAAACCTACAGCTACAGTCCCAATTTGTTCCAGGCAGAGACAATGTTCTGGCGGACAGTCTAAGCAGGAATTTCCTAGACCCACACGAATGGAGGTTACATCCAGACATCTTTGCACAACTAACCTCGGCATGGGGCAGGCCAGACGTAGACCTATTTGCCTCCCAACTCAATCATCAGCTACAAAAGTTCTGTTCAAGGACAAATCATCCACAAGCATGGAAGATAGATGCTCTCTCATTCAACTGGAGCTCCCTAGTCATCTATGCATTTCCACCTCTGCCACTGATGACCACAGTGTTACTGAAGATCAAAGCAGAGCAGCCAAAGGGAATCCTAATAGCTCCGAACTGGCCGAGACAACACTGCTACCCACTACTACGGAGCATATGCAACAAACCGTGGGCCCTTCCCAAATGGCCTCAACTGCTGACTCAGCACAACTTCAGGACAGCTCATCCCAACCTCCAGACTCTACAGCGAACAGCTTGGAGGAACACATAAATAACCTCAATTTATCTCTCTCCAAGGAAGTTCAGCGGATACTCACAGAAGCCCGCAGACCATCCACCAGAAGGGCTTACTCAGCCAAATGGAAGCGTTTCAGCATTTGGAATACCAACAAGGGTCAAGATGCATCAGTACTGAGCATTCCACTCATTCTGGAGTACTTGGCAGAATTGCTAAATAAGGGACTTTCATACTCTTCCATAAAAATACATGCTTCAGCTATCTCAGCTAGATACAACACTGACCCACCTGTGTTCTCACATTCTTTGCTAAGGCAATTTCTAAGAGGGATCAAGAATATAAAACCTCCAAGAAAGGCACCAGTACCAGCTTGGGATCTCAATTTTGTGTTGGAAAAATTGACTCTACCTCCCTTCGAGCCAGCAGCTTCAGCGGATTTACAATTTCTATCCTGGAAGACAGCTTTCCTGCTGGCCATTACCTCAGCTAGAAGGGTTTCAGAATTACAGGCACTAATAGCAATACCACCCTTCATAATCTTCCACCGAGACAGGGTCTCTTTACGAACCAATCCTTCCTTTCTGCCAAAAGTGGTATCTAGGGTCTCTCTAAATCAGGCAATTCACCTGCCTACTTTCTTCCCCAATCCTGAAAACAAAGGGGAAAGACTGTTGCATACCTTGGACATACATAGACAACTTTGCTACTATCTAGAAAGAACCAAGATCAGTAGGAAGTCCGATCAGCTATTTGTAGCTTACGCTCCTGGAGTACAGGGAAAAGCAATTTCCAAACAGACAATTTCAAAATGGATTGGACATTGCATCAGATATTATTCCTTCCATGGAAAGAGTGTGCCAGCCAATATCAGACCACATTCTACCAGAGCTACAGCCACCTCCACAGCCTTCTTAAGAGGGGTGCCTACAAAGGATATTCTAGAAGCTGCTACATGGAGCTCCGTGCATACATTTTCCAAACACTACAACCTCCCTTTATTTTCCAGATCCAGAGCAGGCTTTGCTTCGGCAGTCCTGCAGGGATTGCTAGCTACACCATCCTTTTCCTAGAGCATACCACCTCCCCCAGCTAAGCTATGGCATTCAACCCATATGTTATGACTGCAGTTGCATTCTTGAAGGACATAGTACAGTTTTGTACCTACCATAAATGTAGATGTCCGATAGATATGCAACTGCAGTCGGGTTTTCCCTCCCTCCTTCCCCTCTATGCCTTGGGTCCACTCCCTCTCCCTGTTATTCTTAGCTGGGGATATCTGTTATGGTGTATCTGTTTATTGCTTACTTATTTGTTTGGAAACCTATTTTTGTTTTACACATTTGATTTTAGCCTTCCTTGGAGGGCACCTGGCATCTGGGGCAAGAAACACTGAAGAAGATGGCGTCGGCTGATGCTTATATACTCCAGCCACTCTGACGTCGGAGAGAAGTGCGACATCAGCCGACATCGGACCCAGACTTTGGAATCCGGCCGACCGAGGGCTGCCTGAGGCAGGACAACCCATATGTTATGACTGCAGTTGCATATCTATTGGACAGCTACATTTATGGTAGGTACAAAACTGTACTTTTCCCCTTCTATTTCACATAGCCAAGGGCAGTAACCACAAGTTACCCTACAGAGTGGACCTACTAACACAGAACAAGGGCTCACCCCTACACCCAGATCTGGAAACCCTCCAACTAATTCTGTGGGTGATAGAGCCTTAATACCATTCAGACACTTTTATTCTGAGGACATACTTCAAGTACTGCAGGAGACCAGGAAACCTACTACTAGAAAATCTTACTTCTCCCACCTATGGTCCTGTCCTGTGTGAATTGCTTAATGCAGGACTAATATATTTTTCAGTCAAAGCCCATTTGTCAGCTATTTCTGCTTCCTTACCATTAAATCCTCCCTTAGCTTTTAGATTTGAAGCTAAACAATTCCTCAAAGGTGTCCTTCATATCAGACCCCACAGGAGACCATTTGCTCCACCTTGGGACCTCAACTATGTACTAGAAAAATTGACTCAAGCACTTTTCGAACCCGGTTCCTCTAGTTTTCTCAAACACTGCACCTGGAAAACAATCCTCCTGGTGGACATTACCTCTGCCAGGCGGGCCTCAGATTTACAAGCCCTTATGGCTTCTTCTCCCTTCTTGCCTTTCCACAAAGACAGTGTGTCCCTGCAGACCAGTTCCTCTTTCATGCCAAAGGCTATCAATGAATTGTCCCTAAATCAGGCAATTCATCTGCCAACTTTCTTTCCCTCTCCGCAGAACAGTAGTGAGAGGATTCTGCACACCCTGGGTGTGTACAGACAGCCCAGGTTCTGCTTACATAAGACTAAACCCTTTAAGAAAACAGACCAGTTATTTGTGTCTTTCCATACCAGGGTTCTGGGATTGCCAATGTCTAAACAGACCATCTCTAACTGGATTTCCAAATCTATTACCATTTGCTATCCCCACCAGGGGAAGGTTCTCCCTGGCTCAGTCAAAGCCCACTCTACCAGGGCTGTATCTTTTTCAGGGGCCTTCCTTCGGGGTTTGGATACCAACTGTATCCTAGAAGCCACTACTTGGACTTCTGTCCACACCTTCACCAAACACTATAAGCTGGATTCCATGTCTAGATCCAGGGAAAGGTTTGCCAGGGTCATTCTCCATGGCTTCATTGAAAATTCCTCTGCCACTTTCTCCACCCTTTCCTTATGAGATTTTGTAGTAAAGAATACTGCAACAGAAGAATAGAAGGACATAGTGTAGTTGTGTAAGAACTTACCATAATGACAGATGTCCTTCTCTTCTCTGTTGCAGTATTCCATACCTCCCTCCTTTCCCCTTCTTGTATTTCTTGGATGTACTGATCCACATTCCCTTGGACTCTCTCTCTGTCTGGGGCATCAGTTCTGAGGGTGGTGCACGCATACGTCTCTTTTATGTCTGACATCTGCTAATGGCCAACATCAGACGTACGCTCACCTTAAGTAATAAAAGACTTCGATATAATGGCCAACGTTGGGTCATCGCCTTAACAGGCAACTCCCTTAAGTCAGGAATACTACAGCAGAGAAGAGAAAGACATCTATCATTATGGTAAGTTCTTATACAACTAAACTTTCTTAGTCATATCCTTCCATGAGACTACCCAGGATTTTGTGGTAGTTGGGGACTCTGACCCAAGGGTGAGGAATAGTGACCTGGATAACATCAGATAAAGAGTTATGTACTTACCATAACATGGCGACTGTGTTATCTTATGTTACTATTCATCACTATCCCTCCCTCCTTCCCCCATCCTGTGGGACCTAGAGGAAGTAGAGATGTCCTCTCTGGTGATCAAGGTCTTACTTAGCTGTTTTCTAGGTCTAGGGCAAACTCAATGTGAGGGTTTAGAGGGCAGCAAGGGATTATGGTAATGGGAGGAGCTCGAGCATAGGATCTGTCTGATAAGTTGCAGGCTTGGATCTAATGTCGGATCCTATGACCAAGGAGTGATGAGTAATGACATAGGGTAACGCAGATGCCAAGTTATGGTAAGTACATAACTCTCTTTATATTATTGTAAGAAAAATTGTTTGCTAAATTTTTATTTCCTCCTTATCCTGTTCTGTGTCCAAAAGTGTGCCTGATCTACCAGGGAAAATATTCTGAAGACAGATGGATATTGCAAGTTGAATCTCATCATTGCCTTTGACATCATTTGATTGGTGGGATAAACTCTCTTCTGTTTTGCCTGGTATACAGTGAGTAATAATTTTCCAGGAAAACTCTAGTGCCCCCAATTTTAATACCTTTCTGTGTTGACACAGTTTTGTCAGAAGCAGATCTTTGTGATGGTATGAGTGCATCTTAACTAAATGAGATCTTGGCTGCTTCCTTGTTGCCAGGTTTGGAACCTACACTTGGTGAGTCCCGTCACTTAACTCCTGCTGGGGAATACCAGTCTAGTTTCTTTTTTGTGTAAAATGAATGCAGTCCCTTCTTTCCAGTCTCTCTGGTACAGCAGAAAATCTCAGATTTTAGGTTCATAGGTGTGTACTAAGCTAATGGCCCTGGAGTCTTTACAAGCCTAGCCCATAGGATTACCCTGGCATCGTGCCACCCGACCTTCGTTCCCAGTGCCTCTGTTGAGTAGAGCCACTGGAGTGATCCCCGGGGTGAATTTTCTATTTCCCATCCACTCATCAAGATTTCTCTTGAAGAGGGCCAGTGAGGTTCTCTGCTTGACATGTATGGGAAGTCTATTCCATAGCATGGGCAGTCTCTGGGTTATGAACCTGTTCCTCCAGCATGTTCTTTTGATTGTGGTAATGAGGTTGAGGTCTCTGGAGTGTGTGGTGTGAAGGGATTGGGATTTCTTTAGATGTAACATTTCTAACAGAGTTGGGTCAGACATGGCTTTGTGAGTCAAGCAGTGATCGCCTCTAAGTAGGCGATATGAGTCAGAGAATAGTTGGAGTTTTTTGAGTCTGTCCATTAAGGGCAAGTAATTAAGGCCTAGAATCCTTGTTGTGAGGTACTTTAGTGGCCTCTCCAGTTGCTGCAGGTGTCTAGTGAGGTACATGCCAAATGGGGCATTGTACTTGATGTTTGGCCTAATGAGGGAAGAGTAGAGGGAGACAATGACCTCTTTCTTCCTTGATTCAAAACCCTTAGTAATGAGATGTGCCACATAGAAGGACTTTCTGACCACAGTGGCAATGTGGTGGTCAAAAGAGAGGTTGCTGTCAACCTGTGTTCCCAGATATCTTATAACGCCTTCTGTGTTCAGTGGACTACCATTGATGTGGTAATTCAAGGGAACTGGGTTTTTTCCAAGGGGGGTGACGACACATTTTTTGGCATTGAGCTTAAGGCCATGGTTCTGACACCAGTCGTTGGTTTCATTGAGGCCTTTCTGTATGATGTTAACATCACTTGGAGAGTTATTAATAGCTCCCAACTTGCAGTTGTCTGCGAACTTTGTCAGCCAAAGTCCCTTCTTGTTGGCCTGGACTTCAGAGAAGTAGATACCAAACAGGAGAGGACCCAGGACCGAACCCTGTGGGACTCCATTTGTGACTGGTCTGCAGTCTGACTTGGAGTCAGCTACTTTCACACTTTGGGTTCTATCTGTGAGCTAGTTTGCAACCCACCTAGTGATATAGGGGTTAATGCCTAGCATAGTGAGTTTTTCTATGATTCCTGAGTGGGGAATTGGATCAGAAGCCTTGGCAAGATCAAGGTAGGCTGTATGACCCACCTTGCCTTCATCCAAAGCTCTGGTGACTGACTCAAAGAAGTCGACCAAGTTGAGCAGGAATGATCTACCCTTTACAAAACCAAACTGTCTAGGATCCAGAGTTTGGAGACTCCCTATATCCTTGTTTATTAGGTCTATGATTATGCGTTCCATAGCTTTGCATAGCAGACTCATCAGGCTAATGAGGTAATAGTTCCCAGGGTCTGTAGCCACTCCTCCTTTGTGGAGAGGGATGACTGTAGCAGTGCACCATTGGTAGGGACAAAACATGAGGTGAGGCTTTGAACAGGGCACACAGGTGAGGTGCCAGTTCACACTCTAGTTCATGTAGAACACAGCCAGGGATATTGTCAGGTCCCATAGAAGCTGTATTCTTGGCCTTGGACAGTGCTGTTTTAACCTGTGCAGCAGTAATACTGGGTGCCTGGCAATCTACTGGTATTGTGATTGGTCCTTGGGGGGGTAAAGTTGGCACTGAAACTGTCGGCCAGTATATTGGCAGTATCTGTTGGCTTGGTATAGGAGGTACCATTGTGCAGCACCTCAGATCAAATCTGGGTATTCCCATGGAGATTCTTTACATAACTATAGAAGGCCTTGTGGTTGTCTTTACTTACTATCTGTTGCAATTCTGTTTTCATAGCTAGCTTTAGAGGATTTGATGAGGGATCTCAACTTTTTGTTGACGCTGATAAGGGAGTTTTTCCAGACCTGGGACTTTACCTTATTCCACATCAGTTTCCTCCTTCTGCTGTAGAGATTGTCTATGGCAGGGGACCACCAGATTGGCTTCTTATTTTTTTTTTTAGAAGGAGAACGTCTTGGTTCTGTTTGGTATAGCGAGATCCATGCATTTGTGTACATGTTCATACAGTGCATTGGTGTATGATTCAGCGGTCATGCAACTATTCTCTGTTTGCATGTGTGCTGTGACGTTATCCACCTCTCTTTTTAGAAGCCCAAAGTTAGCTTTGGGGAAGTTTTTCATGGTGGTTACCTTTGCGGGGGTGGGAGGGATGTGGATTTCCAAGGTGATTAGTTTGTGGTCAGATCTAACCAATGAGGAGTTGACTATTGGTGTAGAGCAACGGTTGCCCATGTTAGTAATGACCAGGTCAAGGATGTTGCTACCTCTAGTGGGGGTAAGAATGAGCTGGTCCAGGTCTTTAGAATTAATGAATTCCAGGAAACGTTGGGCAAGTGTATTGGTACACGAGTAGTTTTCAGAGTTAATGAAGGGGTAGTTGAAGTCTCCCAGTATGAGAATGTTAGGTTGGACCCTAATATTCTCCAGGGTGCTTAGGAATGTGGAGTGTGAGTCTTGGCACATGGTTGGGGACCTATAGCAGGCTATGACCTGAATTGCTGTCTTACCCAATGTTAGCTGCACCTGAAGTATCTCAGATGCATTATGTTGGGCTACCAAGAGGTGTGTGCATCCTTTATGAATATGGAAACACCACCACCTTTGGAGCTTTGGTCCAAGATGTTCATCGTGTTACACTGCTGCAGTCATCACACTTGGGTTATCTGCCATCAGGCGGTCCCGCAGTCAGCCTGAGTTGCAAAGTCTTGGTCTGGCGTCGGTTGCTGTCGCTTCTTCCCTGACGTCAGTGTGACAGGGGTATAAAAGAGGCAGCCGATGCCATTTTCTTCTGTCTTTCTTGCCACGTGGTGCCCAAAGCAGAAGCAGTTCTCAAGTGCCGGTCGGCCAACTCCTGAGATTTTCAAATCGAATTTCAGACCGAAGTCTTCAATAAAGCTAAGTACCCCATTGGGGAACCTTTTTTTGCCTCAGTCCGATGTCAGAAAAAGTTAAGAATTGCATTTCTTGTGGGAAGCAAATACCTCATAAGGATTTTCATTCTTATTGTATCCCTTGCCTAGGCCCAGACCACGACGTCACAGGTTGTCAGTTTTGTGCTAGGTTTAACAGACGAACTATTAAATGTCGGTTTGATTTCGCCCAACATTATTTTGGTAGAAAATTTAATTATACCATGCCGTCGGAGCAACCGACGACCGGGATACATAAAAAGTGCAAAGATAAGGACCAGGCAGCGGAGACCCAAACCAGACACCGAGGCCTCTGCTAGGCCAGTCGCCTGTTCTCCGGTTTTCAGTGAGGCGCCTACGCAGCCCCTGACGACCGCTGATATAGAACCCCAGTCTGCATCCGACTCCCAAGCGGAGATTGCAGGGCCTCCAGAGCCTTTATCTTTAGGCCCTTCCGACTCCATGGCTGAAGGGGATCCCGGTGCAGTTGAAAGGCCGTCAGTTGCTGAAGGTGTCTTCAGACCGACTACACTTACTATTAAATCCTATGCAAAACTGAAAAATCCATTAAAAGTAAGGAAGCCTGTACAGCAGTCTCCAGTGCAAGGCCCCATGCCTAAGAAACGGATGCTTAAGATGGCCGAAGACGTAATTACCCCTAATCAGGGGTTCCCATCCCCCACCTGACAAAAGGCCTAGACAGGAGGAGGATTACGCTTCCTCTGACCAGGTTTCCATTTCCTTAGATTCTTCTGAGGAACAAGAGTACTCTTTTCCCCCTTATGAAAACTCTGATGCTGAAGAAGTCTATTCCTTCAGCATCTCCCCCAGAAGACTAATCTTTTGGGGAAACTTTACATACCATGAGGGAACATTTCCACTGGGAAGGCCAGGATTACTCTGATTCTAAGAAAAGGCTCCGAGAGCTCCTCTTACTACCCCAGCAGACCCCTTGCTATTCCACCTGTGTTAGACATTGTGGATGATGTTTATTCAGAATCTAGCCTTAACCCAGATTCATTACCTCCTGCACCAGCCAAACCAGACAGATACTACAGAGTCCCTGACTCACATAAATTCCTATATAAAAGCCCTGTTGCTGACCCAGAAACCATTTCCCAGTGTCCCAAAGGGGTTAAGGCCTCTATTGCTAAAAAACCTGTACCGTTTGAAAGGGATTCTAGAGCACTAGACAGATGGGGAAAGAAAGTATATACCTCAGCCACTCTAGCTATGAGGGCCTTAAATTGCCAGTTTCACATGCTGAAATATCAACAATATTTGATGTCTCAATTAAAACAAAAAATGAGCACACATACAGCGCAGCATGATTACAAGAAAATGCCAGATTTGTTGCATGCAGCAGAACAAGTGGGAAAACATACTTTGCAATGTGGATTTGATTCATTGGAAGCTTCTTGCAGAGCAGCTGTAACAGGGTCTGTCATTCGTAGGAATGCTTGGTTAAAAGAACAAACTTTACCTGATCATGTCAAAGCAAAGTTATTGGATGCACCCTTACAGCAGGATGTTTTATTTGGTGTGAAAGCAGAAGAGGTTTTAAAGAAAATGGAGGATAAGGCAAAATCTATGCAGACTGTTAAGGATGTTTTACAGGTTCAACCCCCTCGTTTCAGCAGAAATTGGCCAACCAAGAACTGGTCCTTTCCAACTTCTGACAGACCACAGAGGGGCAAATACAAACGCCCAAGGGGCAGAGGTCAGCCACAAGGCTGTTACAAGCCACGACAATGGGGTGCCACAACCCAGAAAGGAGGCGAAGACAGGTCTCAAACTATCAGAAGACAATCGCAATAACTTACCCCTCAGGCTGCCAAGCAAATCACTCTTGGCAGCTCCCTTGGGAGGAAAACTTGCACTTTTTGCAGACAATTGGCACATCATCACAAAAGACAAATGGGTCCTAAATATTGTAACTCAAAGATACAGGTTCCACTTTCACACTTTACCAAGGATAAAAGGAATGCCAAACCTGCCATCAAATCAATGGTCAGAGGCTCAGACAAATTACAGCACTCATGGACATGAGCCATTCAACATGTTCCTACACAGGAGCAAGGACAAGGATTTTACTCAAGACTCTTTCTGGTTCCCAGAAAGGACAAAGCTTGGAGACCCATTCTGGACCTTTCAGTTCTAAACACATTTCTGGAAGTACCCAAATTCAAGATGCTCACACTACAGCAACTTCTTCCCATGCTGGGCAAGAAGGCTTGGCTAGTAACGTTGGACCTCAAGGAGGCATACCTGCATGTCCCTATCAGACAAAATTGCAGAAGATACCTTAGATTTATAGCAGGTACAACTCATTACCAATTCTCTGCACTGCTCTTTGGCTTATCTACTGCACCCAGGGTCTTCACAAAATGCCTGGCACTAGTAATTGCATACTGCAGACAAAGAGGAATCCAAATATATCCATACCTGGACGACTGCCTTATTCAAGCAGACAGCAAGGACATTCTTTTAAAACATCTGGCGTTTGTAAAAAAAACTACTAAGTTGCCTAGGGTACACAGTAAACGAAAAGAAGTCAAAACTAGTGCCCTCACAAGACACAATATTCCTGGGTGCCAGCTTAAATACAACAGCCCAGATGGCTTATCTCACGCCAGACAAGCAAGGACAACTGACTCAGTACTTCAAAATGATGGCAACAAAGACCCAACTCCCTGCAAGAAAAATTCTGCAGGCCTTGGCATTCATGGCATCTTGCATACTTACTAATACCATATGCCAAACTGCATATGAGGAAATTACAATGGTACCTGAAAAGCGTATGGACTCAACACAGCCACAGCTTGGAAACAATAATACCACTAATTCCCTGCCTTCAACAGGAGTTTCTATGGTGGGCTCAGGCATGTCACCTCAACAAGGGTCAGCCTTTCACCTTGCCCACAGCCAGGCAAGCAATGACAACAGATGCATCGGATTACGCGTGAGGAGCACACATGGCAGGACAGTGTATTCAGGGCAAATGGTCTGCATATCAAATGCATCTCCACATCAATCAAAAAGAGATGCTAGCTGTACAAAATGCCCTAACAGCTTTCAAGGACCTCCTACATCCAGGACAACTTCTAATAGACGGACAACACCACAGTGATGTGGTAGATAAACAAACAATGGGGCATACATTCCTACCCCTTATGCAGGCAAGCAATGACCTTGTGAAACACAGCACTGACCTACCAAGTTCAACTACAAGCACAATTCCTGCCAGGAAAGAAAAATACATTGGCAGACGAACTAAGCAGAAATATCATGGATCCTCACGAGTGGAAACTAGACCCACAAGTATTCACAATGATGACTCAAAAATGGGGGAGCCCAGATATAGATCAGTTTGCCTCCCTCCAAAACTACCAATTGCGAAAGTGTTGCACAAGGACATACCACACACTAGCTTAGAAAGTGGACGCCCTGTCATTCAGTTGGAAAACACTAACAGTGTATGCCTTTCCTCCACTACCTCTTCTGGCAAAGGTGCTGCTAAAAGCCAGATTAGAGAGGCCACAAATGATACTCGTTGCTCCAGACTGGCCACGCCAACACTGGTATCCAGTATTAAGGAACATGGCTCAAGGCCCACCATGGATTTTACCTCAAATCCCTCACCTGCTGACTCAGCAAAACAATCAGATTCTACACAGCCAGCTCAAGACTTTAAATCTGGCTGCATGGCAGATTATCTAAACAACCCGTCAACACTTCTCTCTACAGCTGTTATGGATGTAATTCTGGAGGCCAGGAGACCCAGCACCAGGAAAGCCTACTCAGACAAATGGAAAAGATTCTGCGCCTGTAAAGGCCAAAATCCTCTTGTCCCAAATATTCCTCAGATTCTGCAATATTTAACTGAGATGTTGCACAAAGGCCTTTCCTTTTCATCTATAAAGATCCACGCTTCAGCTATTTCAGCTCACTACAACACAAATCCTCCTATTTTTTTACATCCATTATTAAGACAGTACCTCAGAGGGGCTAAGAACATAAGACCACCCCGAAGAGCACCAACACCAACTTGGGACCTCAATTTTGTTTTGGAAAAACTTACACTACCGCCCTTTGAGCCAGCTTTTTCAGCTGATTTACAATTTTTATCATGGAAAACTGCCCTGCTGCTAGCAATAACTTCAGCATGAAGAGTCTCAGAGCTACAGGCCCTAATGGCAGTGGAGCCTTTCATCATTTTTCATCAAGACAGAGTCTCTTTACGAACTAACCCTTCCTTTATGCCAAAGGTAGTATCCAGTGTGGCTCTAAACCAAACCATTCATTTACCCACCTTTTATCCAAACCCCCAGAATAAAGGGGAAAGGCTCCTACACTCTTTGGACATTCACAGACAGTTACGTTTCTACTTGGATAAAACAAAGGTTTTCAGAAAATCTGATCAGCTCTTTGTATCCTATGCTGCAGGATCTCAAGGAAAGCCTATATCAAAACAGACCATTTCAAAATGGATAGGACATTGTATCCGTTTCTGCTACACACACCATGGGAAAACCTGTACCTGGTAACATTAGGCCTCATTCCACCGGAGCTACAGAAACATCAGCAGCCTTCCTCAGAGGGGTACCAACCAAGGATATTTTGGAAGCTGCAACTTGGAGTTCAGTGCACACCTTCACCAAGCACTACCACTTATCTCTATACTCAAAAACCAGAGCTGGCTTTGCCACTGCAGTTTTGCAGGGCCTACTAGCTTCTCCAAACCCAGTTTAGTACCAACCACCCAGCCTTAGCTTTGGGATTCAACCCAAGTGTGATGACTGCAGCAGTGTAACACGATGAACATAGTACAGATGTTCATCCTGCATACAGCTGCAGTCATAACAGATGGGTTCTCCTGCCATCAGGCGGGTCCTCGGTCGGCCGAATTCCAAAGTCTAGGTCCGGCGTCTGTTGTCGTCGCTTCTTCCCTGACGTCAGTGCGATAGGGGTATAAAAGAACCAGCCGACGCCATTTTCTTCAGTCTTTCTTGCCGCGCGGTGCCCGAAGCAGAAGCAGTTCGCAAGTGCCGGTCGGCCAGCTCCTGAAATTACGAAAATTTTGCAACCGGAGTCTTCTTGAAAGCTAAGTACCCCGTTGGGGAAACTTTTCTTGCCTCAAACCGATGTCAGACAAAGTTAATAATTGTATTTCTTGTGGGAAGCAAATACCGCATAAGGATTTCCATTCCCTCTGTATTCCTTGTTTAGGCGAGACCACGACGTCTCGGTCTGTCGCTTTTGTGCTACATTCAACAAACGCACCATTAAGCGTCGGGCGGAGTTCGCCCAGCATTATTTTGGCAAAACATTTAACTATATTATGTCGTTGGATACTCCGACTCCAGTTTTGTCTAAAAAGCGCAAAGATAAGGACCGACACACGAGGTCTGCGGCCTCTACCGACACCACGCCAAAGCAGACTACACGTGGTCCGGTTCTCAGCGAGGCGCCTACGCAGCCCCTGACTACCGACGACACTTCATTGGCGGTGTCTCCTGTGCCCGAGGTCACAGGCTCCTCGGCCCACACCCCGACTACAGATACCGAAGCTACTTTTGGCGGTGAATCTCAAAATGTGGACAGGTCCACCTCCTCTCAAGGTGTCTTCAGACCTTCCTCTTCTTTTTCCATCAAGGCTTTCACTAAGTCTAAAGCAGCCATGCACTCTAAGAGACAAGCTACACAGGGCCCATCTCCAGGCCCCATGCCTAAAAAACAGATGCTTAAAATGGCTGAGGATTTAATTACTCTTATCAGGGGTTCTCAACCTCCCGGACAAAGGCCCAGAGTGGAGGAAGAATCCTCCTCTGATCAGGGCTCCATTATTTCAGAGCACTCTGATGATCAGGAACATTCTTACTCCCCTTTTGAAGATTCTGATGCAGAGGAGTCCATTCCCTCTGTCTCCCCCCCAGAGAATTACTCATTTGGGGAAACTTTGCATACCTTAAGAGAACACTTCCACTGGGAAGGCCAAGATTATTCAGATTCCAAGAAAAGGCTTAGGGAATTTCTCTTGCTACCTCAGCACAGGCCTCTGGCTATACCTCCTGTCTTGGACATACTAGATGATGTGTACTCAGAGGCCTGCCTTAACCCGGATTCTCTACCTCCAGCCCCAGTCAAGCCTGACAGGTACTACAGGGTTCCTGACTCACACCAATTTTTATACAAAAGCCATGCTGCTGACCCAGAAACCATCTCACAGGGCCCCAAGGGAATTAAGGCCTCCACTGCTAAAAATCCATTACCTTCCGAGAGAGATTCCAGATCCTTAGAAAGGTGGGGAAAAAAGGTATATACCTCGGCTACCTTAACCATGAGGGCATTAAATTGTCACTTCCATATGCTAAAGTACCAACAGTTTCTGTTATCACAATTGAAAAGTAAAATGTCACAACCTGAGCAACCAGACTTGAAGGAGTTGCAGGATTTGATGCATAGTGCAGAACAAGTGGGTAAACATACCTTACAATGTGGTTTTGATGCTCTAGAGGCCTCATGTAGAGCTGCTGTTACAGGATCAGTCATACGTAGACATGCCTGGCTCAAGGAACAAACCTTGCCAGATCATGTAAAAGCTAAATTACTAGATGCCCCTCTACAAAAGGATGTATTATTTGGTGCTAATGCTGAGGAGGTATTAAGGAAAATGGAGGAAAAGGCTAAACCAATGCAAACTGTGAAAGATTTTCTACAGGTACAACCCCCACGTTTCAGTAGAAATTGGCCTTCCAAAAATTGGTCCTTTTCAGCCACGGACAGACCCCAAAGAGGTAGATACAGGCGCCCGAGAGGCAGAGGGCAATACCAAGGATCGTTTAGAGGCAGACAGTGGCAAGCTCCTACACAAAGAGGTGCTGAGGATAACTCGCAACCATTCAGAAAGCAAGCCCAATGCCTTTCCCCTTTGCATGCCAAGCAAGACTCAAATGGCAGCACCCTTAGGTGGAAAACTGGCATTATTTACAAAAAATTGGCATATTGTCACAAAAGACAAATGGATCCTGGACATTATAAACAGAGGCTACAGATTCCTTTTTCACACCCTTCCAAAAATGAGAAGCATGCCAAACCTGCCACACAATCAAAGGGCAGAGGCACAAAGACAAATTACAGATCTCATAGACATGAAAGCTATTCAAGAGGTACCTACGCACGAACAAGGTCAAGGTTTTTATTCCAGACTATTCCTGGTACCAAGGAAGGGAAAAGATTGGAGACATATTTTGGACCTATCCATCCTAAACACATTTCTACTCGTACCAAAATTCAAGATGCTCACTCTACAGCAGCTTCTTCCCATGCTGGGCAAGGAGTCTTGGCTGGTAACATTGGACCTCCAGGAGGCATACCTGCATGTCCCAATCAGACAAAATTGCAGAAGATTCCACAAAAACTAGTGAAAATTAGCAACCACGAATAATAACACAAAAGAAGCCAGTGCCATGCCAGTAAAGCGTTTATTGCGATCTGGTACCTCGGCTTTTCGCCTTCAAATGGATCACAAATTCATGGTGCTGTTAACTCGTATTTATACAAATCTTTTTTCAGTTAATCAGCACCAATTATTCAATCAACTTTTCTAAATTAATTTAAATCAATTTAAAGTGATCTACCATTATTTTATTGCACATATTTTAAACATTAAAAACA
The DNA here is from genome assembly GCF_019279795.1 of Protopterus annectens. Taxonomy (NCBI): domain Eukaryota; kingdom Metazoa; phylum Chordata; order Ceratodontiformes; family Protopteridae; genus Protopterus; species Protopterus annectens. The sequence goes on from NC_056739.1 coordinate 812,691,318, forward strand.
GAATGTCAGCAGTCAAAACTTCATATTATTATTATTATTCAATTAATGAATTTCATATATAATCATTCTGTTACTTAATAATATAACAATAAATATATGTGAAAGAGAATTAATTCAAATAACTTCAAAAACCAGATGAAAAGAATCAATGCTAGACTAAAATTAGCATATCCTATATCTACCAGACATACGAAATAACTGGAGAAAATAAGTTATTATTTATTTATATGCACATATGTATGTATATAACCATTCGTGTGTGTAAGATATTTGATCTCTGTAACAATTCATTTATTGTCAACTGTTTAATTAATCTATAATGACTAAAAATTAATTAATATTAAATGCTTAGCTCTAAATTAAGTCCATGTGGTTTCAATGTATTGAATTTCAGAATCATCCTGGTCTCTAGTTCAAGTAATTTTTGAACAATTGATCCCCCATTTTCACAATTAAAGGGTTTGCCCAACACACAAAATTTTAAACTGCTTGCATCACCTTTGTGTTTTTCCAAAAAATGTTTGGCCACCGGGCTATAATCATTTTTGTTCCTAATATCTTTTATATGTTCCAAAACTCGAACACGAACCATCCTTTTAGTCTGACCTATGTACCACATATTTGGACAAGAGCAACCCAGCAAATATACCACTCCCGTAGATTTACAGTTAAAAAAATGTCTAGCTTTAAAAGACATTCCATTAATGTTAGTTACATTGTTGACCCTACTACAAACACTACACTGTCCACAGGAAAAAGTGCCTACAATACTCTCATTAGTTCCCACATCATCTTTACCACAAAAGTTGTAATTTAATAATTCCTTTAGATTTTTTCCCCTTTTGTAAGAAAAAATTATCTGTTTAGGAAAGATTGAACCTATATTTTCATCCTCACAAATCAGATACCAATATTTTCTTATAATATTGCTCACTTCTTTAGATAGAGGAGAATATCTAGTAACAAAGAATAAATTAGACTCACTAGTCTTTATATTGTCTATACTTCTTCCCCTAGATGTAATATTACTTCTTGTTTCTCTGATTGATGAACTTCGTCTCTCCTGTCTAAACTGACCTTGATCTCCATAATCTAGGTGGTCTATGATTCCTAGTACCTTATTTTTAGAGATTAGCAAATGATCACTTGTATAGCCTCTCTTAGATGATCTTGATTCGACCTTATTTAATTCAAGATATCTATCATTAACATCACTAGTGTGATTAAAAATCCTTTGAAATTCACCAAAGGGAAGAGACCAGATCAAATGTTCCGGATGCATGCTTTCTGCATGTAAAAACATGTTTACCGAGGTTTCTTTCCTATAAGGTCTATATCCTATTTTACCATCTTCATGAGACAAAGTTATATCAAGGAAATTAATCCTATCTCTCTCTATTTCATGAGAAAATTTTAGACCATGATCATTGTTGTTTAATTCCTCAATAAATTCTAGAAATTCAAAAGTCTCACCACTACATATTAGTATAAGATCATCAATGAACCGTTTATAGAATATTACATTCTTTTGATAAAAGGAAGTTGAATAGATATATAATTTCTCAAAATAATCCATATAAAGTATGGCATATGAGGGTGCGAAAGCAACCCCCATAGCCGTCCCTTTAATCTGAAGAAAAAAATCCTTATTGAAACAGAAATAATTATGGGACAGGCCTATTGGCTAAAATATCCTCATGCAACCAGATTGGGGTATTCATTCATGATGTATTTGCTTGCACTACTATATTTTGATTATATGGCATTGCTTATTACACAAATTTATGTATTGCCTTCCTTCTGGGGGCACCTGACATCTGGGGCAAGAAAAACTGAAGAAAATGGCGTTGGCTGGTTCTTTTATACCCCTGTCACACTGACGTCAGGGAAGAAGTGACGACAACCGACGCCGGGCCTAGACTTTGGAATTGGGCCGACCGATGACCCGCCTGACGGCTGGAGAACCCATCTGTTATGACTGCAGCTGTATTAGCACTCGAACATCTACATTTATGGTAGGTACAAAACTGTACTTTTTGTACCTACCATAAATGTAGATGTTAGAGTGTTCACACTGCTGCAGTCCAGGTTACCTCCCACCTTCCCCACTTCTTACCTGGGTTTTATCTATAGCTCCCTGTTTATACAATCTCTAAGATGTATTTCTATATGGTGTATTTGCTTACAGCCGTAGCTGTTGTTTTCTACTTATGTAATTTACTTAGGATTATGTATTGCCTTCCTATTTGGGGGCTCCTGACATCTGGGGCAAGAAAAACTGAAGAAAATGGCATTGGCTGCCTCTTTTATACCCCTGTTGCACTGACGTCAGGGAAGAAGCAACAGCAACTGACGCCGGACCAAGACTTTGGAACTCGGGCCGACTGCGGGACCGCCTGACGGCAGATAACCCTAGTGTGATTACTGCAGCAGTGTGAACACTCTAACATCTACATTTATGGTAGGTACAAAAGTGTACTTTCTGGGGCCAAAAGCTGTGGAATTAGTTCTAGCCTGGTAGTACAGGGGTGCTTTCTGCTGCTTTGACCCAGGTCTCTGTTACAGTGCAAATGTCGATGTGCTCCATTTTAAGGAGTGCTTTGAGTGAGTGCATTTTGAGATTTAGACTTCTAGCGCTGAGCAGCATGACCCTCATATTGCATTTGTTTGTAGCTGTTATGGTGGTTATTTGGTTTTTGGAACACCGCCTAAAAAAGGGCACTGTAGGGGTGGCAAGTGCCTTGGCCAGTATCCAAAAGCTTAGGGGTGACAGATGCAGGCCATCTCTGTCAAAGCATCGAGGTCTGTCAATCATGTCATCTCAGGCAGACAGATACTGGATCCCCTTAAAATGACACCAGAAACTTAGCCAATTGTTGAAATCAATCATTTTCTGCTTGTACTGTGGTATCATTCTGGGTGATGGTAGGATACTGCTCAGGGCTAGGGTCATACCCGCCTGGGCTACATATTCCGAGAGTTCCTCCATATCTCTTTTCGTGTAGTCCAGGGAGGTACGTCTCAGGTCATTCACACCCACATGTACAATGACAGAGTCATATTTGTACCTGTTGTTGAGGGACCTGAGTGCATGCATTATGTTAATAGGTTCATAGGTTTATACTAGGCTATCTGCCCTAAGGCATTTATAAGCCTAGCCCAAATTTTTGTGGCTTACGCCACCCCTTATATGAAAAAATAATGTGCCCATTAGTTTGTTGTGCCTCTGTCCAGCAGTGACATAGAGATGATTCCCGGGGTAAACCTATGATCTCCCATCCACAGGTCAAGATTTCTCTTGAACAGAGCCAGCAAGTGCCGGTCGGTCAGATCCAGAGATTACTACTACCGAATACTACTTCGAAGACTTCTAAAAAGCTAAGTACCCCGTTGGGGACTCTTTCTTGCCTCAGCCGATGTCAGAAAAAGTCAATAACTGTTTAACTTGTGGGAAACAAATACCTCATAAAGATTTCCACTCTTACTGTCTGCCTTGCTTAGGCCCAGACCACGACGTAGCAGCCTATTCGGCCTGTGCTTCCTTCAACCGATGAACGCTTAGGCGTCGGTCGGAGTTTGCTGAACAGTTTTTCGTTTCAGATTTTGCGTACATTATGCCGTTGGATCCTCCGACTACCCAAATTGTTAAAAAACGCAAAGAAAAAGACCGACACTCGCGGTCCGCGGTTTCGGCCGAAACCACGGTTAAGCAAGCCGCGAATGTCTCGGTTTCGCCGAAACCGAGAAAACTGGTCAATCTTCAGCCGAATCCATGACTACTACTGAGGCTCCTGCTACCTTACCTGAATCGGCCTCAGAAATTTTGCCTACAACTGTGGTTCCTAGTGATTTATCAGACACCATCCCTTTGGATGTCTCTACCCCAGCACGTGGTGCTGCTAGGCCTCCTGCAGCCATGTCTATTAAGGCCTTTGCCAGGGCTAAAGCAGCCAAATCTGCTAAATCAGTGCCTGTTAAGCCCCTCACACAGGCCCACTTCTAGTTCACAAATGCTTACTCTGGCAGAAGATTTAATATCCTTAATTAGGGGATCCCAATCTCACCCAGACAGGGCCTCTCAGCCCCAGAAAAGAGACCTAGAGCAGAGCCCCCTGAGCCAGTGTCCTCTGATGATTCTGCGGATGACTCAGACATTACAGACCAGCCAGAGGCTCCTTTTTCTACTTATGAAGATTCCGATGCTGAAGAATCCATTCCAGCTGCCTCTCCACCAGAGGAATTTTCCTTTGGGGAAACCTTACATGCCATGAGAGAACAATTCCAATGGCAGGGACAAGATTTCTCAGATTCAAGAAAAAGGCTTAGGACTTTTCTGCACTTACCACAACATAGGCCCTTAGCTATACCTCCTGTACTGCCTGTTGTGGATGATGCATTTAATGATGTCTGCACAGCTCCTGATTCTTTACCTCCAGCCCCTGCCAAACCAGATAGATTTTACAGGGTGCCAGACACTCATCACCACCTATACAAGGCCCCACTTGCAGACCCCGAAACTATATCCCAGGGGCCTAAGGCAGTAGCCTCGACCACAGCAAAAAACCCTATTCCTTCTGAAAGGGAATCCAGGTCCTTAGAGAGATGGGGGAAAAAAGTTTACACCTCTGCTACTCTCTCAGCTAGAGCTTTAAACTGTCAGTTTCACATGATCCAATACCAATAGTATATGCTTGATCAGTTAACTAAAAAACTGTCCTCTGATGAATCTTTAGATAAGAAATATGTATTAGAAATGGTGAATAACATCCAACAGGTTAGTAACCATTCCTTAAAATGTGGCTATGATGCACTGGAGGCCTCATTTAGATCAGCCATGACTGGCACAGTGATAAGAAGGCATGCATGGTTGAAAGAACAGGTCTTACCGGATCATGTTAAAGCAAAGCTATTAGATGCTCCTATGGATAAGGCCAGTCTATTTGGTACACCTGCCCAGCAGGTAATGAAGAAAATGGAAGAAAAGGCAAAATCTGTACAAACAGTTAAAGATTTCTTACAGGTTCAGCCCCCAAGGTTTAGCAGGAACTGGCCTGCCAAAAATTGGTCCTTTCCTGACTCCACAAGATCCCAAAAGGCAGGAATAGACGCTAGAGAGGCAGAAATCAATCCAGAGGAGGTGCCTACAGAGGACGACAGTGGCAAGGCAATAACCGAGGCACAGACACAACCACTGCCACTGCAACAGGACAATCACAGTGACTTGGCTCTGACTCCGCCTACCAGGGAGCAAATAGCAGCACCATTAGGCGGAAAGTTAGCCTTATTTTCAAAAATTGGCACTATATCACAAAAGACAAGTGGATTTTGCAAACCATAGACCAAGGCTATTCCACTTCCACACCTTACCAGTAAAAAGAGGAATGCCAAACCTGCCTCCAAATCAAAAAATAGAAGCTCTGCAGCAGATAGCGGAATTAACAAAGATGAGAGCTGTGGAAAGAGTACCAATAACAGAACAGGGCAAAGGATTCTACTCCAGACTCTTCCTAGTGCCAAGAAAAGAGAAAAGTTGGAGACCTATTCTCGACCTGTCCATCTTAAACACATACATCATTGTCCCAAAATTCAAAATGCTGACCCTACAGCAACTTCTTCCCATGCTGGGCAAGGAGTGTTGGCTGGTAACTCTAGATCTCAAGGAGGCATACCTGCATGTCCCCATTCGACCAAATTGCAGAAGATACCTCAGATTTCTTGCAGGATCAGAGCATTATCAATTCTCAGCATTGCCCTTTGGCTTATCTACTGCGCCCAGAGTATTCACAAAATGCCTGGCATCAGTAATCGCTCACTGCAGAGTACAGGGAATCCAAATTTATCCATACCTGGACGACTGCCTGTTACAAGCGGACAACAAAAGCAAACTGACAACAGATTTACAAAGGGTCATTTACTTGCTACAAGCCCTGGGATACACAGTCAATTTACAAAAGTCAAGGCTGATACCATCCCAAACAAGAACATTCTTGGGCGCGGAATTGGACACAGTAAAACAAATGGCATTCCTAACTGCAGAAAAACAAAAAGCGCTCCCTCTTTACTTCTTGGCATTAACAAAGCAGAACAAACTAACAGCAAGAAAAGTTCTGCAGGCCTTGGGCTTCATGGCATCATGCATAATCTTGGTCCCACATGCCAGACTGCATATGAGAAAGCTACAGTGGTACCTAAAGAATTTATGGTCTCAGCACAGTAACAGCTTAGAAACAGAAATACCACTAATCCCATGCCTAAAACAGGAGTTCCTATGGTGGGCTCAAGCATGCCAGTCAAACCCAGGCTTACCCTTCCACAACTTTCGAGCAAGCCAGACCATCACAACGGACGCCTCAGACCTAGGATGGGGGGCGCACATGCTGGACAAATGCATACAAGGATTGTGGACTCAGGACCAGCTGCACCTGCACATAAACCAAAAAGAAATGCTGGCAGTAAAACTGGCAATCCAAAAATTCAGACCATTCCTCAAAGAAGGCCATTTGATGATAAGGACAGACAACACCACAGTCATGTGGTACATCAACAAACAGGGAGGCACTCATTCATACCCCCTATGCAGAATGACTTTGGGCCTTTGGAATCTGGCTCTCAACTACAACATCCAGTTACAGGCAATATTTGTGCCGGGAAAAGAGAACACCCTAGCAGACATGTTAAGCAGAACCACCTCGGATGCTCACGAATGGATGCTACACCCGGACATCTTCAAGGCCATCACAAAGAAATGGGGAATGCCACAAATAGATCTATTCGCTTCCCCACTCAATCACCAGCTCAAAAAATTCTGCACAAGGACATTCCACCCACTTGCATGGAAGGTGGACTCTCTATCCTTCAGCTGGAAAGGCCTGACAGCATATGCATTTCCACCTCTTCCCTTGATGCACAAGGTACTACTGAAAATCAAAGAGGAACGTCCAAGGATAATCCTGATAGCTCCGAACTGGCCAAGACAACACTGGTACCCATTGCTGAGGAGCATGTCTCGGGAGAAAATGTGGTCAATACCCCTGATGCCTTTGATGTTAACTCAGAACAACTACAACATCATCCAAACCTAAAAACCTTGCAACTGACTGCCTGGAACATCACATAGCAGCAACTAACCCAGACCTTTCCCAAAGGGTTAAAGACATTATCCTTGAAGCCCGCAGACCTTCAACAAGAAGGAACTATGCAGGAAAATGGAAAAGGTTTGTCATTTGGAGTACTGAAAGAGGAAAAGATGTGTCGAACATAGATATTGCTAACATTCTGGAGTACTTGGCAGAGCTTCTACATACAGGCCTGTCCTATTCCTCCATCAAGATACATGCATCAGCTATTTCAGCAGAATACAGCTTTGATCCACCTGTCTTTTCACATCCTCTACTCAGGCAGTTCCTCAGAGGGATCAAGAATGTAAAACCTCCTAGGAAACCACCATTACCAGCATGGGACTTGAACTTTGTGCTAGAAAAGTTGACACTCCCTCCGTTTGAACCAGCAGCAGCAGCAGATCTACAACACCTGTCATGGAAAACTGCTTTCCTACTGGCAATTACCTCAGCAAGGAGGGTTTCGGAACTACAGGCCTTAATGGCAGTGCAACCCTTCCTAATCTTCCATCAAGATAGGGTGTCCATGAGAACTAATCCTACATTTATGCCTAAGGTGGTATCCAGAGTGTCTTTAAACCAGGCAATCCACCTACCTACCTTCTTTCCCAATCCACAAAACAGAGGGGAAAGAATGCTGCATACCTTGGATGTACATACAGTTACGCTACTACCTGGACAGAACCAAAAGTAACAGAAAAACTGACCAGCTTTTTGTAGCCTATGCAACAGGAAGGGATGGAAAAGCAATTTCCAAACAGACAATCTCCAAATGGATAGGAAATTGCATAAGATTCTGTTACTCCTACCATGGAAAACCAATTCCACAGAACATAAGACCTCATTCTACAAGGGCTACAGCCACTACCACAGCTTTCTTACGAGGAGTGGCAACCAAGGACATTATTGAGGCGGCTACTTGGACCTCCGTGCATACATTTGCCAAGCATTATAATTTACCTCTATACTCTAGATCCCGAGCAGGGTTTGCCACTGCTGTACTGCAAGGGATCCTAACTACACCATAATTTTTCTTCCTCCTCCCCTAGTATGGCTATGGTATTCTACCCATTTGTTATGACTGCAGATGCATCCATGAAGGACATAGTACAGTTTTGTACCTACCATAAATGTAGATGTCCGAACTGGATAGCATCTGCAGTCAGGATTACCCTCCCTCCTTCCCCTCTGTGGTACTCCTAGGGTATTTACCCTCCTAATAGCTAGCTGGGTGGGGAGTCTCTTATGGTGTATTTGTTTGTATATATGTACATACATGCTTATTTTTTGTGTTTGCCTTCTACTTTTTTGGAAACATTGGCATTTATCCAAAATTTAGCCTTCCAAGAGGGCAACTGGCATCTGGGGCAAGAAACACTGAGGAAAATGGCGTCGGCTGATGCCTTTATACCCGAAGACCAGCAGAGATGACGTCGGGTGAAGTGCGACATCAGCCGAAGCCGGACCCGGACTTTGGAATCCGGCCGACCGAAGGGCTGCCTGACGACAGGACAACCCCATTTGTTATGACTGCAGATGCTATCCAGTTCGGACATCTACATTTATGGTAGGTACAAAACTGTACTTTCCATGGCATTTGAATTTATGAACTCCAGGAACCGTTGGGCTAGAAAGTTAGGGCTTGAGTAATGTTCCCAGTCTATATTCGGGTAGTTGAAGTCACCCAATATGATGGTGTTTGGATATACATTTATACCCTCCAGTGTCTTCAGGAAGGCTGTGTGGGGTTCCTGAGTTTGAGAGGGTGGCCTGTAGCATGCTACAATTTGTAGAGCAGTTTTGCCTATGGTTAGTTGCACCTGGATGGTTTCCAAGCTTTGCGTTGCCACCAACCTGGAGGTGTGGGTATCCTTTATGAATATGGATACACCCCTCCTTTTGCGGTGTGGTCCGGGTTTTGGGGCGGGCATGATATGAGGTAAAACCTAATAGTGCCGGGGTGCTCTCAGGAGCCTTGAACCAGGTTTCAGTTACAGCACAGACATCAATGTTCTCCATACTGAGAAGGGCCTCGAGTGCATGCATTTTGAGATTTAGACTTCTGGCATTGAGCAGCATTACCCTCAGTTTCTTCCCATTTTTGTTTTCTAGGGTGGTTTTTGTTTTCTAGGGTGGTAGGTTTAGAATTTGAGCCTTGCCTAAAAAAGGCACTATGGGGGCGGCAAGAGCCTTAGCCAATATCCGGAATCCCAGGGGTGACAGGTGCAAGCCGTCCCTCGCGAAGCAGCATGGCTTGTCAAGCATGTCATCCCAGGCAGACAGACACTGGATCCTCTTTGAATGACACCAGACATTAAGCCAATTGTTAAAGCTGATCATCTTGTCTCTATATTGTGGCATCATTCTTGGTGAAGGAAGGATACTGGTCAGGGTCATATCTGCCTGGGCTACATAATCAGAGAGCTCCTCTATGTCTCTTTTCATGTAGTCCAGGGGGGGTACGTCTCAGGTTGTTCACACCAGCATGGACAATGATTGTGTCATATTTGTACTTGCCGTGGAGTGACCCGAGTGCTTGTGTTATGTGGCGGATTCTAGCACCCGATAGGCAGCTTACTGTGACCCTCTCCTTGTTCAGCCTGGTGAGTGGGACGTCAGTGTGTCTGACTATGGAGTCACCTATGACAAGTATGTTTGGTGTTGTATTTGGCCTTAAGGGCTGTGACTGCTTTGCACACTGCTTTTGTGGTTTATGTGTTGCTTGTGGGGTGTCTTGAGGTAGCAGTTGTTTGGGTGTCTGCTTTGGAGGCCTCTGCTGTTTAGGTAAATTTTTACTCAGAGCCTCCGAGTATGTTTTTGTGTGTTTATGTGTTTGATTCAGTGGTGTGGTAGCATTATGTGAGGCTGGTTTTGTGGTGTGTGTAGTTGCCTTCTCCTCCTGTCTGGTCTTGCCAGTCCTGAGTTGAGAGAGCTCAGCCTCCAGTTTGGCTAAATAGCTGCATCTCTCGCAAGTATTTGTGTTAAGTGGGAGGAGGGGAGGGTTGTCTGTGTACATAAGGCAGTTATAACATTGCCTCAAGATTCCCAGATTCACCAGCTGGACCGGAGAGGAGATTGACAACTGACCTTTGGACATGCTAGAATAATATTGGGAATTCCTTAATAATTGAAAACAAGGGCCAGTGGGGAGTGAGGGTGAAGTGCTTTTAATTTTTAGTGCTGACTTATGTAATTGCTTTAGTGAGCAAGTGCCAGGTAACTTGAGTGCAAAGTGTTACAAGTAACTAAATGCAAAAACGACAAACAGTAACTTTCTTTCAAGTGAAACAAGGAAATAAGTACAGTAAGCAATGCAGATATCACTAGTGATCCACAGAAGCGCTGAGAAACCGCGTATTAAGTGGAATTAGCTTCCAGGGAAATAACAAGCAAACAAACAACAAGCATATAAACAAAGCTAGATTCAGCAGGCCTGGATCTAGTCTATGCTAGAGCAAACAAGGTGTACCAATTTCAGTAAGATACAGTTCAAATATTCAGGCACTATAAACCTTTAACCAGAAATTCAAAGCTCAGAAGGGCAGAGTCCAGCCTCTTCTCCCACAAGAGTGCAGACCACGAACCTTCTTAATGTAAAATAACTGGCCTGAAGCCCAAGTGGCTAAACCAAACCAGAACTAATACACTTGGACACTGGGCTCTCAATCAGCAGTTCCCAACTTAGAAGGATGAAAGCTACATGTCCTGCCACCACAGTGCTTGCCACAAACCTTCCTAATGTAAAACAACTGGTCTGAAGCCCAAGTGCTTAATCCAAAAGACTTAGAATGATAGCTACACTTTAATCAAGTTACAACCAAGGAGTAATAAATACAATTGAATACTTTAGAGAATGTCTGGATTAGTGCTCAAATTACACAAACAAAGCTAGATCCAGCAGGCCCGAATCCAGTCTATGCCACAGCAAACAAGGCGCACCAACTTCAGTAAGAAGCAGTTCAGATATGCATGCACTGTAATCCTTTAACCAGAAATTCCCAGCTCAGAAGGGCAGAGTCCAGCCTCTCCTCCCACAAGAGTGCAGACCACGAACCCTCTTGTAAAATAACTGGCCTGAAAGCCCAAGTGCTTAAACCAGAATTAATACACTTTTAGAATAACAGACAGTGAGCCCTCAATCAGCATTTCCCAACCTAGAAGGATGTAAGCTACCTGTTCTGCCACAACAGTGCAGACCACAAACCCTCTCCGTGCAAGACAACTGGTCCGAAGCCCAAGTGTTTAAACCAAAAGGCTTAGAATGAGTTACACCAAGCAGTAATAAATACAATTGAGTATTTTTAAGATGATGCAAAAGTAAAATGAAGTAGGTAGAAACACAAGTACAGTAAAAGCAGATGAAATTTTTTTTTTTTTTTTAATCTGAACAAGTGCTGAGATCAAAGAAACAGATTTGAGTGCTGAAACTAGAAAACTGGCTAGTTATAAGAAAAAAAACAAGCTAGAAGGCTTCCCTCAAACACAGAAGGGCTTGGGGGCTCAGAAGCCTACAAATAGTCTATACCACTTAACAGGAAAGGTAGGAAATAAGCTTAATTTTTTTTTCTCTGTTTCCCAGATGCTCTCTTTGTACACAGTAGGAGTGCCTGAAATCAGAATATGATCTCACTGCACTCAGTTGAGTGAGCAAATGAGATGGGCCCAGAGGCAGGCTGAGGGGCGGGCAGTTTCAAGGCCACTAAGATTAACACCAAAACAAAAACAGGGAGGGTGGTTGGGAATAACTGAAGAGCAGAATAACTGCCACTTCAGTTAAATATTCCTTCAATACTGTATTTTTTTAAAAAAAAAGTGCAGATAAAGGTACTTAAATTCTCTTATACGTCCAGTTGAATATAACCAAGTTCTTAGCCGGCCAAAGCTGAGGTTTTTAAGCAGAAAATATTTCACAATGCACCATTTAAATAGGCAAGGACAGGAAATCAAAGAATGTGGCTACCCCACACCTGTAATTACTAGCAAATAACAAAATTCAGCAACACTAGCTTCAGTTCAAGTTACTGAAGAGCAGAATAACTGCCACTTCAGTTAAATATTCCTTCAACACAATTTAAATCAAATTAAATACTGTATTTTTTTTTTTAAAAGTGCAGATAAAGGTACTTAAATTCTCTTATACGTCCAGTTGAATATAACCAAGTTCTTAGCCGGCCAAAGCTGAGGGTTTTAAGCAGAAAATATTTCACAATGCACCATTTAAATAGGCAAGGACAGGAAATCAAAGAATGTGGCTACCCCCACACCTGTAATTATTAGCAAATAACAAAATTCAGCAACACTAGCTTCAGTTCAAGTTACTGAAGAGCAGAATAACTGCCACTTCAGTTAAATATTCCTTCAACACAGTTTAAATAAAATTAAATACTGTATTTTTTTTAAAAAAAGTGCAGATAAAGGTACTTAAATTCTCTTATACGTCCAGTTGAAGAATAACTGAAGAGCAGAATAAGTGCCACTTCAGTTAAATATTCCTTCAACACATTTTAAATCAAATTAAATACTGTATTTTTTTTTTAAAAAATGCAGATAAAGGTACTTAAATTCTCTTATACGTCCAGTTGAAGAATAACTGAAGAGCAGAATAACTGCCACTTCAGTTAAATATTCCTTCAACACAGTTTAAATCAAATTAAATGCTGTTTTTTTTTTAAAAAAGTGCAGATAAAGGTACTTAAATTCTCTTATACGTCCAGTTGAATATATCCAAGTTCTTAGCCGGCCAAAGCTGAGGTTTTTAAGCAGAAAATATTTCACAATGCACCATTTAAATAGGCAAGGACAGGAAATCAAAGAATGTGGCTACCCCCTCACCTGTAATTACTAGCAAATAACAAAATTCAGCAACTCTAGCTTCAGTTCAAGTTACTGAAGAGCAGAATGACTGCCACCAGTTAAATATTCCTTCAACACAGTTTAAATCAAATGAAATACTGTATTTTTTTAAAGAAAAGTGCAGATAAAGGTACTTAAATTCTCTTATACGTCCAGTTGAATATAACCAAGTTCTTAGCTGGCCAAAGCTGAGGTTTTTAAGTAGAAAATATTTCACAATGCACCATTTAAATAGGCAAGGACAGGAAATCAAAGAATGTGGCTACCCCACACCTGTAATTACTAGCAAATAACAAAATTCAGCAACACTAGCTTCAGTTCAAGTTACTGAAGAGCAGAATAACTGCCACTTCAGTTAAATATTCCTTCAACATAGTTTAAATCAAATTAAATACTGTATTTTTTTTTTAAAAAGTGCAGATAAAGGTACTTAAATTCTCTTATACGTCCAGTTGAATATAACCAAGTTCTTAGCCGGCCAAAGCTGAGGTTGGTAAGCAGAAAATATTTCACAATGCACCATTTAAATAGGCAAGGACAGGAAATCAAAGAATGTGGCTACCCCACACCTGTAATTACTAGCAAATAACAAAATTCAGCAACACTAGCTTCAGTTCAAGTTACTGAAGAGCAGAATAACTGCCACTTCAGTTAAATATTCCTTCAACACAGTTTAAATCAAATTAAATACTGTATTTTTTTTTAAAAAAGTGCAGATAAAGGTACTTAAATTCTCTTATACGTCCAGTTGAATATAACCAAGTTTTTAGCCGGCCAAAGCTGAGGTTGTTAAGCAGAAAATATTTCACAATGCACCGTTTAAATAGGCAAGGACAGGAAATCAAAGAATGTGGCTACCCCACACCTGTAATTACTAGCAAATAACAAAATTCAGCAACACTAGCTTCAGTTCAAGTTACTGAAGAGCAGAATAACTGCCACTTCAGTTAAATATTCCTTCAACACAGTTTAAATCAAATTAAATACTGTATTTTTTTTTTAAAAAAAGTGCAGATAAAGGTACTTAAATTCTCTTATACGTCCAGTTGAAGAATAACTGAAGAGCAGAATAACTGCCACATCAGTTAAATATTCCTTCAACACAGTTTAAATCAAATTAAATACTGTATTTTTTTTAAAAATAAGTGCAGATAAAGGTACTTAAATTCTCTTATACGTCCAGTTGAATATAACCAAGTTCTTAGCCAGCCAAAGCTGAGGTTTTTAAGCAGAAAATATTTCACAATGCACCATTTAAATAGGCAAGGACAGGAAATCAAAGAATGTGGCTACCCCCACACCTGTAATTATGAGCAAATAACAAAATTCAGCAACACTAGCTTCAGTTCAAGTTACTGAAGAGCAGAATAACTGCCACTTCAGTTAAATATTCCTTCAACACAGTTTAAATCAAATTAAATACTGTATTTTTTTTAAAAAAAAGTGCAGATAAAGGTACTTAAATTCTCTTATACGTCCAGTTGAATATAACCAAGATGTCCTTCAAGAATGCAACTGCAGTCATAACATATGGGTTGTCCTGCCTCAGGCAGCCCTCGGTCGGCTGAATTCCAAAGTCTGGGTCCAGCGTCGGCTGGTGTCGCCTCCTCTCCGACGTCACAATGGCTGGAGTATAAAGGCATCGGCCGATGCCATCTTCTTCAGTTATTCTTGCCGCGCGGTGCCCGAAGCAGAAGCAGTTCGCAAGTGCCGGTCGGTCAGCTCCTGAGTTTTCAGTCAACTAAAAGCTAAGTACCCCGTTGGGGAACATTTATTCTTGCCTCAGCCGATGTCAGAACAAATTGAAAAAGTTAATAATTGTTTGTCTTGCGGTAAACAAATACCTCATAAGGACTTCCATTCTCTCTGCCTTCCTTGCCTTGGCCCAGACCACGACGTCTCGGCCTGTGCTGCCTGTGCTTGCTTTAATAAGCGCACTCTCAGGCGCCGGGCAGAATTCGCCGAGAACTTTTTCGGTGAATCTTTTGCGTATATCATGCCGTCGGATCAACTGACAACCCAATCTGCTAAAAAATGCAAGGACGGGACCGACATCCTCGGCCCGCGTCCACTACCGATGCTACTCCTAAACCCTCTGCTAGTGCTCCGGTCCCTTCGGAAGTGGTAAATCCACTGCTCCAGGCCGACGACACAGCGTTAACACGACCTTCGGTCTCAGAGATCTCTCCGGTGCCGGTTGTTGATTTTCCTCCGGAAACCGAAGTTCTGGATCTACCCGACACCATTTCTGTGAACAAGGTTACGCCTGCATGTGGGGCTGCTAGGCCCCCTGTTTCCATGTCCATCAAGGCCTTTGCACGTGCTAAGGCCGCCAGTCAGGCCAAGGCCCATCCTAAGCCTGCTACCCAGGCCCCTTCATCTGATAAGCAGATCATGTCTCTGGCTGCAGATCTTATTTCCCTTATCAGGGGAACTCAGCCTCATCCGGACAGGGGTTCTCAGCCACCTGCAGAGAAAAGGCCTGGAACTGAGCAGGCAGACGACCTCTCTTTGGATGAAGCCTCTGGGGATTCTGAGCATTCTGATACCCAAGAAGAATCCTTCCAGGCCTACGAGGACTCTGATGCTGAGGAATCAATTCCCTCTGCCTCCCCTCCAGAGGATTTCTCTTTTGGTGAAGTCCTGCATTCCATGAGGGAACATTTTCAGTGGCAGGGTCAGGAATTCTCTGACTCCAGGAAAAGGCTTCGTACCTTCCTCAAGCTTCCCCAGCACAGACCTTTGGCTATTCCACCTGTTATGGATGTTTTGGATGATGTTTTCTCTGACTCCAGTGCTAACCCTGACTCTCTTCCTCCTGCTCCTGTCAAGCCGGACAGATATTATAGGGTCCCTGACACTCACAAGCACCTTTTTAAGGCCCACTCTGTGGATCTAGAAACTATTTCACAGGGCCCCAAGGGGGTGGCTACCTCCTCTGCCAAAAACCCTCTGCCGGCAGACAGAGAAGCAAGGTCCCTGGAGAGATGGGGTAAAAAAGTATATACCTCTACTACCCTAGCTATGAGGTCACTTAACTGCCTTTTCCACATGTTTCAGTACCAAGATTTTCTCCTGGATGATTTACAGAAAAAGTTAGCCTCTCCTGCACCTATTGATAAAAAGGCATTGCAGGATTATAGACATAACACTCAGCAGGTTAATAACCATTTTCTTCAGTGTGGTTATGATGCATTGGAAACTTCATGTAGGGCAGCTATGACTGGGGCTGTGATACGTAGACATGCTTGGTTAAAGTATCAGTCTTTGCCTGACCATGTTAAAGTAAAGTTACTTGATGCACCTTTGGAAGAACAGAAGCTGTTTGGTGCTAATGCATAAGATGTACTGAAATCCATAGAGGAAAAAGCAAAGTCAGTACAGACAGTCAAGGATTTCCTTCAGGTTCAGCCACCCAGATTCAGCAGAAACTGGCCCTCTAAGAATTGGTCCTTCCCCGGCTCAGACAAGTTTCAAAGGGGAAAAAGCAGGCATGGCCGAGGTAGAGGGCAATACAGAGGATCTTACAGGGGCCGCCAATGGCAACCTCCAAATCAAAGAAGTGGCGCAGACAGTTCAGCTGCACCACAAGGACAATCACAATGACTTGACTTTCATCACCTACAAAGGTTCAAAGAGAAGCACCTTTGGGCGGAAAATTATCCTTATTCTCTCAAAACTGGCATATCTTAACCAAGGACAACTGGATTTTGGATTTGATAGACAAAGGTTACAGATTCCACTTCCACACATTACCAATAAGACAAGGCATGCCAAACCTTGCACATCATCAAAGGGCAGAGGCGCTCACTCAAGTTTCCAAGCTGTTAAGTATAAAAGCAATAGAAAGGGTTCCTCCTCAGGAGCAAGGCCAGGGATTTTATTCAAGGCTGTTCCTTGTTCCAAGAAAAGAAAACAAATGGAGACCCATACTGGACTTGTCAACTCTAAACACTTTTCTCATGGTGCCAAAGTTCAAAATGCTGACGTTGCAGCAACTCCTTCCCATGCTGGGCACGGGGTCTTGGCTGGTCACTCTGGACCTCAAGGAGGCATACCTGCATGTCCCAATCAGACAAAGCTGCAGAAGATACCTCAGATTTCTTTCAGGGACAGAGCATTATCAATTCTCAGCATTGCCGTTTGGCTTATCTACTGCACCCAGAGTGTTCACGAAATGCCTGGCATCAGTAGTGGCACACTGCAGACTGCAGGGGATTCAAATATACCCCTACCTGGACGACTGCCTCATACAAGCAGACAACAAACAAGCCTTAAAAGAAAATTTGGACTATGTCATGCATCTACTGCAAGCCTTGGGATACACAGTCAACTTTCAAAAGTCAAAACTACTGCCATCCCAACAGATTATTTTCCTAGGAGCCAAACTGGACACAGAAAACCAAATGGCCTACCTCACAGAGGAAAAGCAGCAGCATTTACCAGAGTACTTCAAAGGCCTGGCAAAACTCTCCCAGCTGACTGCAAGGAAAATCCTGCAGGCCCTGGGGTTCATGGCATCTTGCATCCTTCTGATACCTTTGGCAAGACTTCATATGAGAAAGCTGCAATTGCTGCAATGGTATTTAAAAAACTTATGGTCTCAGCACAACCAAAGCCTAGAGGACATAATCCCACTTATTCCATGTCTGCAAAAGGAATTCCTATGGTGGGCTCAAGCCAGTCAGCAAAACAAAGGCATGTCTTTCAACAGACCTCAAGCAGGCCAAATGATTACAACAGACGCTTCAGACCATGGATGGGGGGCGCACATGGAGGGCAGATGCATTCAAGGTTTTTGGACACCAAAGGAAAGGCATCTGCACATAAACCAAAAGGAGATGTGGGCAGTGATACATGCAATCGAAACTTTTGAAAAATCACTACAACAAGGGCATTTGCTAATAAGGACAGACAACACCACTGTCATGTGGTACATAAACAAGCAGGGAGGAACACATTCTTATCCCCTCTGCAGACTAACAATGATTCTCTGGGAAAAATCTCTGAGTCTGAAGATACATTTACAATCCCAGTTTGTACCGGGCAAGGACAATGTACTGGCGGACCAGCTGAGCAGAAATTTTATGGATCCACATGAATGGATGCTGCACCCTCACATTTTCTCTCAACTGACGAAGACATGGGAAAGACCGGACGTAGATCTCTTTGCTTCCCACTTAAATCATTACCTGGAAAAGTTCTGCACAAGGACTCACCATCCTCTAGCCTGGAAAACGGATGCTCTTTCCTTCAGCTGGAATTCTCTGAAAATTTATGCATTCCCTCCTCTGCCTCTGCTGACCAAGGTGATACTGAAGATCAAAGCAGAACAACCAACAGGCATCTTAATAGCTCCGGACTGGCCAAGGCAACACTGGTACCCATTGCTATTGACCATAACTCGGACCAAACCTTGGCCTCTGACCCTATGGCCCCTGCTCTTAACACAACACAATTACAGGACTGTACATCAAGACCTGAAAACATTACACCTGACAGCCTGGAGGCTACCATGACTTCTCCTCCTAGCTCTCTTTCCAAATCAGTTCAAGAGATCTTGCTGGAAGCACGCAGACCTTCCACCAGAAAAACCTATTCGGCCAAGTGGAAGAGATTCAGCATCTGGAATGCCAACAGGGGTCAGGACACAACATTACCGAGTATACCTCAGATATTAGAATACTTGGCAGAACTCTTTCATACTGGTTTCTCATACTCTTCAATAAAGATTCATGCCTCAGCAATCTCAGCAAGATACAACTGTGACCCTCCAGTGTTTTCACATCCTTTGCTACGACAGTTTCTAAGAGGAATAAAGAATATCAAACCCCCCAGAAGACAGCCAGTACCTGCATGGGACCTCAATTATGTGTTGGAAAAATTAACTCTTCCTCCATATGAACCAGCAGCAACTTCAGAAATTCAATTTCTTTCATGGAAGACGGTCTTTTTATTGGCAGTCACATCTGCAAGAAGAGTTTCGGAGATTCAGGCACTCATGGCAGTGCCTCCCTTCATCATTTTTCATCAAGACAGAGTTTCTCTAAGAACAAATCCTACATTCATGCCAAAAGTTATTTCCAAGGTGTCTCTAAATCAAGCTATTCACCTGCCTACATTCTTCCCCAATCCTCAAAACAAGGGGGAAAAACTACTGCATACTTTGGATATACACAGACAACTACGCTACTACTTGGACAGAACTAAGGCCACCAGAAAGTCTGATCAACTGTTTGTAGCCTATGCTGCTGGGATACAAGGAAAAGCAATCTCCAAACAAACAATTTCAAAATGGATCGGACATTGCATCAGATTCTGCTATTCATTCCATGGAAAAGGTGTGCCTGCCAATATTAGGCCACATTCCACCAGAGCTTTAGCCACTTCCACAGCTTTCCTAAGAGGAGTGGCAACAAAGGACATTCTAGAGGCTGCTACATGGAGCTCCGTGCATACATTTATCAAGCACTACAACCTGCCTTTATACTCCAGATCCCGAGCAGGCTTTACTTCAGCAGTCCTGCAGGGAATTTTAGCTTCACCATCCTTATCATAGATCCATCCACCCCCAGCTTGGCTATGGTATTCAACCCATATGTTATGACTGCAGTTGCATTCTTGAAGGACATAGTACAGTTTTGTACCTACCATAAATGTAGATGTTCGATAGATATGCAACTGCAGTCGGATTTTCCCACCCTCCTACCCCTCTGTATCCTTCCTTTTTGGGTCCCTACCCCTTATCCCACTAGCTGGGGGTATTCCCTATGGTGTATCTGTTTATTACTGTTGTGCATGTTTGGATTATTTTTTATCCATTTACCAAAATTAGCCTTCCTAGGAGGGCACCTGGCATCTGGGGCAAGAAACACTGAAGAAGATGGCGTCGGCCGATGCCTTTATACTCCAGCCGTTGTGACGTCGGAGAGGAGGCGACACCAGCCGACGCCGGACCCAGACTTTGGAATTCGGACGAGCGAGGGCTGCCTGAGGCAGGACAACCCATATGTTATGACTGCAGTTGCATATCTATCGGACATCTACATTTATGGTAGGTACAAAACTGTACTTTCTTAGCCCGCCAAAGCTGAGGTTTTTAAGCAGAAAATATTTCACAATGCACCATTTAAATAGGCAAGGACAGGAAATCAAAGAATATGGCTACCCCACACCTGTAATTACTAGCAAATAAACAAAATTCAGCAACACTAGCTTCAGTTCAAGTTACTGAAGAGCAAAATAACTGCCACTTCAGTTAAATATTCCTTCAACACAGTTTAAATCAAATTAAATACTGTATTTTTTTAAAAAAAAGTGCAGATAAAGGTACTTAAATTCTCTTATACGTCCAGTTGAATATAACCAAGTTCTTAGCCGGCCAAAGCTGAGGTTTTTAAGCAGAAAATATTTCACAATGCACCATTTAAATAGGCAAGGACAAGAAATCAAAGAATGTGGCTACCCCCACACCTGTAATTACTAGCAAATAACAAAATTCAGCAACACTAGCTTCAGTTCAAGTTACTGAAGAGCAGAATAACTGCCACTTCAGTTAAATATTCCTTCAACATAGTTTAAATCAAATTAAATACTGTATTTTTTTTTTAAAAAAGTGCAGATAAAGGTACTTAAATTCTCTTATACGTCCAGTTGAATATAACCAAGTTCTTAGCCGGCCAAAGCTGAGGTTTTTAAGCAGAAAATATTTCACAATGCACCATTTAAATAGGCAAGGACAGGAAATCAAAGAATGTGGCTACCCCACAATGTGGTGGATCCTGGCGCCTGACAGGCAGCTGACTGTTACTTTCTCCTTATTCAGGCTAGTGAGTGGGACATCAGTGTTGCTTCACTATCGAGTCACCCATGACTAGTGTGTTGGGCATGCTGTTTTGCCTTAGGGGCTTTGGTTGAGTGGCACACTGTTTAGGAGAGTTGTGTCTCGTGATTAGTGTTGTGTTGTGGTGGTCGAGTGCATTTTTACCTTGCAGGTCTCTGCTGTTTGGGTAGATATTTATTGAAAGCCTCCGTGAAGGTGGGTGTGTGGTTTGTGTTTTTATGTGAAGGCAGTGGTGGTGTGTGTTTTGGAGGGCTGTGTGTTCCATGTTATGGCTGACAAAGTTTGCAGATGACTGCAAACTGGGCGCCATAGTAGAAAACACATCTGACACAGATATCCTTCAGAAGGGTCTCACAGAAACGGATAACTGGTGCCAGAGCCATGGCCTAAAGTTAAATGCCAAAAAATGCATAGTCATACCCTTCGGGAAAAACAAGGTTACCCCTAGCTACC
Organism: Protopterus annectens; assembly: GCF_019279795.1. Classification (NCBI taxonomy): domain Eukaryota; kingdom Metazoa; phylum Chordata; order Ceratodontiformes; family Protopteridae; genus Protopterus; species Protopterus annectens. Next base: position 812,712,585 of record NC_056739.1, read on the forward strand.
AAATAGGTGGCAATCCACTGAGTACAGAAGAAGTTATCAGGGACCTGGGGACCCAGGTTGATAGTAGTCTGTCATTCGACACCCATGTAGCTAAAGTAGTTAGGAAGACCTTCTACATTGCCCACCTTATCATGAAGGGATTCTCATCTAGATCAAGGGAGGTCATAGTCTCCCTATACTCATCACTCATCAGGCCAATGATTGAGTACAATGCCCCATTCGGAATGTATCTGACCCGACACTTGCAGCAGCTGGAGAGGCCACAAAAGTTCCTCACCAAAAGGATAAAGGGTCTCAAACATCTGTCCTATGCTGCCCGACTGAAAGAACTCCAGCTCTATTCAGTCGCCACCGCTTGCTCAGAGGTGACCTTTGCCTAACATACAAGGCGATGTCAAACCCAGATTTGATGAATATGCTTCACCTCAAAAAATCTAGATCTGTCAGAGCCACAAGGGCGGGAGACTTAAACCTCGACACGGCTATTAATAGGACGTGCTGGAGGGATAGATTCATCACCCAAAGACTCCCTATGCTGTGGAATAAAATCCTGGTATATGTGAGGCAGAGCACCTCGCTGGCCTTGTTCAAGAGAAATCTTGACCAATGGATGGGAGATCGCAGATATACCCCAGGGATTACCTCAGTGTCACTGCTCAACAGAGGCACAGCAAAATAATGGGTATAGTTCCCCATACTAAAGGGGTGGCGTAAGCCACAAAACTATGGGCTAGGCTTGTAAATGCCCTCGGGCAGATAGCCTAGTATGAACCTATGAACCTATGAACCTATGTGGTGTGGTGCAAGTGTTGACCTTCTCCTCTTGACCAGATATTCCAGTCTAGGCTGGAGAGTGTGTGGCTTCCAGTTTGGACATATAAGTGCATCTCTCACAAGTCTGAGGTAAGAGGAGAGGGTTGTCACTGTACATGAGGCAGTTGCTACATTGCCTCAGGATGCCCAAGTTCACCAGGTTAATAGGGGAAAGCACAGGGAACTGACCTTTAGACATGCCTGGAGGGGTGGGCATTAATAAGTACCGGAGTTGTTTCTTTGTAGAACATTTAGTGCTGGTAGCACTTTTGTGTGCTACAATAATTGCTACAAGAAGTCTTGTAAAGTGCTAAACTAATAAGCTAGTAAAAGTGTAGGAGAGGAGAGAACTAGCAGATCTAAGGGAAAAACTGAAGAGCAGACTTTGGCATCACTCAGAAGCTTACAAACAGTCCTGGATCCAGCAAATGTGTATTTGGACTATAGTTACAGGAAAGGTGGGAAACAAGCGCAGATGTGGGCTTTTAAAACCAGAAAGTTAAAAGAAATGGAAAAACTGGCCAAACGGCCAACAAGCTACAATTTTTGGGCCAGAAACCGCTCTTCTTGTGGTAGATAGGCTACCTAGTGCTTACTACTCCAACTGATAACGTTAGAAGGCTTCCCCCAACACAGAAAGGCTTGAGGGGCTCAGAAGCTTACAAACACTCCTGGATACAGCAAACCTGTATCTAGACTAGGCTAGTTACAGAAAAGGTGGGAAACAAACGCAGGCTTTTAAACCAGAAAGTTGAAAGAGATGGAAAAACTGCCCAAATGATCAATAAACTACAGATGTTATGTTGTCCATATCTCGTCTTTGTTCTTGCTGTTTGGGTTCGGAGCCGATCCTCAGCTCCAAATCATCCTTATACTATAGCTCAAGAACTTTTACTGGCTCAAGGCTAGCCCCTATCCCAGCATGCCTAGCGGTAGTTACCCAGATCTCATTTGCGCTTGCAGCGTGGAGATTGCGGATACTGGCTCAGGCTCAAGTGTTTTTTTTTTCTTATATTTTTGGACAAAAATTTCTAGTTTAGCTTGTGTAATTTGTTAACTGTAGTTGTCCTTCATTTTTCTATCTACCCCTAACTCATCTGAGTGACTTGCTTTTATGTAGATTAACCATTTTTTCTCTCTGGCCTTCCCTTTTTCCAAACCTGTTTAAATTAGAGGGTGGTTCTTCCCTTTCTTGCCTTTCCTTTAACTTTAAGGAGTTGCCATTTAAGTTAGAGGCTCTCCTTAAGTGGGGAGTTCGCTGTTTAACTTAGAGGCTCTCCCTCCTTCTCTGTTTTTCCCTGTCTGTAAAAAAAAAAAAAAAAAAAAAAAAAGGATATTTTTTGTCTGTCATTGTCTTGTTTTTTCTCTTTGTCTCGCTTACGTAGTGCTATTAATAGTGTTATTGCATAGTTTTCTTATTAGTAGTCTATAGCCTTAGACATACTGCTGTGTCTCTATTATGTCCAAGGATACTGCCAACGATTCAAAACCTTCGGGTTTCAAAAATTGCGACTTGTGTTGCCAAAAGATGTCCCTTACGGACGGGTACACGAGTTACGTATATTGTTTAGGACCTCTTCACCTGCAGGACTCGTGCTGTATCTGCCATGCTTTTAGTTAACAAGTCCTGCAGGAGAGAAGAAACAAGTTAATGTTGAGAGGTTTACTGAAGAGCTCCTTTGGTGCTGCCATGGAAGGGACTCAGCCACCTAAAAAATCGGACAAAGTCAAGCCTTCATCCTCTTCGGCTTCGAGTTCAGACCCGTTTAAGGACAAGGGCAAACCACAAGCTAAGTCAGACCCGACTTTAGGTTCCGACAAGACATCTTCACCTACGGCTCCATCTGTGTTGTCGGAGCCAATAAGGTCCCATAAGCATTCCAGGTCTCCTGCTTTGGAACTGGTGCAGTCTCCTCCACAGTCTCCATTATTGCAATCTGTGGCGGGCAGTCACCGGTCTTCTTCTCATTCCTCTCGGTCATCCAGGAGCCTCTCAGATGATGATGTGGAGAGGATGGTAAAGAGGCTTCTTAGGACACCAGCATTAGCCAAAATACTTTCAGGCCCATCCCAGACGGAAATGGTCCCGACAGCCCAAACAACACCGGTCTTGATTCCTCCTCTGACTCCTCTGAGTTTGGAGCCGGAGTGTATGGAAGTCGTAGTGGTGGAACCGTTGGTTCTAGTAACCTCCTCTGGTCTTTCGGTTCCGACTACCGCTCCGATCTCCTCGATACCTCCTTCTGTCAAGGGATCTAGGAGCTGACACTCCCTGGTCAGCTCTAATGGAGGAGCAGCATCGGACCCTTGTCCGACCCTACTCTCCCTCTCGGAGCTTCAGCGCAGGTCAGCTCTGCTCCTACATCGGCCTCAGAGCCATCGCTACTTTGCCATTGGTGCCGGTATCTGCCTCCGAGCCTCCCCATGCTCCAGGATGCCCCATTGGGCAATCCCACCTTGTCCAAAACCTCCCCTTAGCATCTCTCGGAGGAGGTACTAAGGAAGAGGACTTGCAAGAGGAAGCATGTGGACTCCCCTGAGTCCTTGACATCAGACACAGACTTGGATGACTCAGAAGGGTCCCCACAGTCACCCTCTAAAGATATCTCCTTTTCAGACATCTTAGAAATCCTTAGACTGAGGGGTAACTGGAAGTCTCTTGCCCCTTCTGAAAATTGAGTCAGTGTACCTGGATGCATTCGGTTCCTGACCCTCCACCTCTTGGGTATCTCCTCCTTTCGACTCACTATTGCACGTAGTGAATTGGAAGGCTTGGAGCTCTCCAGACATGATGGATCCAGTTCGGTGAAGGCCCAGTAAATTCATTACAGCCCCTGAAGACAGGCTTTTCTTGCCACCAAGAAGGAATTACCGGAAACTTCATCTGTCCATCCACTGAATAGAGAGTCTGGTACAATGGACAGATACGGGAAGCATATGTTTTCTTCAGCGACCTTTACACTCAGATCGCTGAACTATTTGTCCCACTTTGCAAGGCTTCAAAGGGATCTCCTCAAGGAGTTAGGAGATGCCTTACAGGATCCTACAACTGTGGGAGCCTCAGAAAAGCTGGCTTCTCTGCTTACGACCTTGAGTTCAGTGGTTAACTCCTCCATGTAGCTCATTTCTTATGCAGCCGATGGGGCGAGCAGGGCGGCAGGCACAGGGTAGCCTTACGCAGACAATCCTGGATGCACATGTGTCATTTTGCGGATCCCTTCAAGTCTTCCTTTACCAGTGCCCCTTTGACGGCCCGTCCCTGTTCAGGCCTCAGGTAAAAGAGACTCTTACCAGGTGTGAACAGGATGGCAAAACTCTCTCTGCCGTGGGAGTACATTTTTCTGCTCCATCTAGACCCTATCTTAAAGGCCAGAAGAGCGGGAAAATCTGGTTCTGGAAATCCCAGGGAGCTTCACCTGCACACGTGGAGAATTTTCCCCCAGGGGCAGAGGGGGAAATAATGGAAGATACCAACCTCGCAGCAGGGGGGGTCCGTAGATTCAGGGCGACAGAGATAACTTCTCTGGTAGGCCCTTCTAGTGCTCCTGAAGGGATGCCTGACTGCTCAACTCTGGAGACAGTCGGGGGGGAGATTATCCTTGTACCCAAAAGCCTGGCAGACAATCACAGAAGATACATGGGTACTATCCATAATATCCGGAGGTTACAATATCCCCTTCTCCCTACTTCCCCTGTCAAAAAGACAATACTCTGTCCCAGATGTTGCACCCAGTCTTTGGGATCAATCAAGCCTAGAGGTTCAAAGGTTGCTAAAAAAAAGGGCCATCCAGGAAGTCCTTGCAGACCAAATCGGATCCGGAACTTACTCGAGGTTCTTTTTAGTTCCAAAGAAAATGGGACTGGAAACCCATTTTGGATCTCAGCAGGCTGAACAAGTCAGTAAAAGCTCTCAAGCTATAGTATACGGCCGAGTCGGAGCTGAGGATCGGCTCCGAACCCAAACAGCAAGAAGGAAGGCAAGATCAAGGACAACAAACATGGAACATTATGGTGAGTACATAGCTTCTTTTTTCTGGGCCAGAAACCACTCCTCTTGTGGTAGATAGGCTACTTAGTGCTTACCACTCCCACTGATAAGCTAGAAGGCTTCCCTCCAACACAGTAAGGCTTGGGGGGGGCTCAGAGGTTTACCAACAGTCCTGGATACAGCAAATCTGTATCTGGACTAGACTAGTTACAGGAAAGGCAGGAAACAAGCTTAGAATTTTATTTCAGAAAGCAGCTAAAACAGCACAAAAAAACAATTGAAAGTGCAGTGCAAGCTAGCACACTTTAATGTGCAGCAGTGTTAAAGCAAATACAGTTTAAATAAATGCAATTTATTCAAAATGTATTCTGAACTGAATTCAGTTGTTTTATTTAACTCTGAACAGTTAAAAAATGCCAAAAATATACTTATCAGCTGAGAAGTACACTCGGGCAGAACACAAGGAATAATCTTTTTTATTTATTTTTTTATTAAATTGGAAATAGAGAAAGGAGGAGCAGAAGGTAATTCAAGGTTAAGAACCTAAGTGGGTTGGCCTTCTCAAATGTTCTTTCTGTATTAGGTAGAATGAACACTAGACTGGAAGGAGTGTCCCATTTCAAATTTACATTAGGGGTGTGCAACTGCAAAGCCACCAACCACCACAAGAATAGGGTGAGTGGGAGGAAGAAAGTGTGGGGGACCAGTTTCAGAACAGATGAGAAAACATGCTGAAGGGATAGATTCCTGTCCCAGAGACTTCCCATACTCTGGAACAGACTACCTGTTTATGTCAAACAGAGCTCCTCATTAGCACTCTTCAAGAAAAATCTTGGTGATTGGATGGGAAATAGGAAATTCACCCCAGGGATCACTTTTGTGGCTCTGCTCGACAAGGGGCACAGGAAAATAATTTTCTTGGGTGGTGGAAGCCAAGGTACCTTTTTGGCTAGGCTTCTATAGGCCCTAGGGCTAATAGCCTAGTACCCACCTATGAACAGATAATAATGCCAGCAAATATATATATATATAATTCAGTCAAGCAAAAATTAAGACTATGCAGAACTCTAAAAAGTTACATTTCCAAAAAAATATATACTTTGAGAAGCACTCTTCAGTCAGAACACAAGGAGATTCTAAATGGTATGCAGGAATTTACAAACAGGGACTATTGTTGAATCAGCAAGCCCTGAAACAATCAGATAACACAAAAGTTATTAGACCAGTTTTACCAACTTTAAGAACACCACAAGAATGGGGGGGGGGGGGGCAGTTTCAGAATAGATCAGAAAACAATGCCAGCAAATATATATCATTCAAGTCAAGCAAGAATTAAGACAGTGCAGAACTCTGAAATGTTAAAGTGCCAAAAAATATACTTATGAGTTTGTTTGAGAAGCACTCTTCTTGCAGAACACAATGAGAGATTCTTAATGGTTTCATTGCATGCTTTGCCTTCTATTTTTAAGCAAGCTTTTTTCTTGAGAAGCTTCTTGAGAAAAAAAAAACATCTTCTGATTCTAATAGTTTTATTAGTTACTTAAAGCTTCTTCTGTTGTGTCCATCCTTTTGTCATTTGTTTTTATATATTCATCCAGTGTTCCATTTATTTTAAAACTCGGAGTGCATTTAATTTATTTATTCTTCTAACTTACTAGAAGCCATTTTTTGTACTAAAGATGAAATTTGAACTGCTTTCTGACGAACAGCTAAAAGGTTCTTCTCAGCCAGAGTGTTTTATTCTCCTTTTCTGATTAAATGTTACTACTTTGCTTGCATTTAAGCAGTGCATTTACTAGTCAGTAACTGGATTTTACCCAAATTGATAATTTACTGACTTTTAAAAAATTTCTCAGTTCTAACACAGGGAAAACATAAATTAATCTTATGCCAGTCATCTTGGAAGTCCTCTCTGGTAGCCAGTTTTTTTTTTTGTTTTGTTTTTGTTTTTTTTTTAAACCTGTCTGCACGCCATCAGCTCCCAATGATCGATATAGCCTCCAGGAGGACACTAGTACTACCAGTCTTTAGGGGGTAGACCATGCAAGCTTCCCCTCATGCTTTGCCCCTAGCTTACACAGCTAAGCCAATGCAGCACGTCCCTCTGATCTGGACTGCATGGGCACCATCTACTGCTCCCACTGGGTGTTGCTCAAGCAATGAGGAAAGCCTCGTCCTTTTCCCCAGAATGACTGAGGTCCATTCTGCTTACTCCCATCTTCTTGCCCCATTCCCCCAGTTCATAGTCTGTTTTTGAGCGTTAATCTAATCATTTTGATTTTCTAAATTTCTCTTATATTTTCTGATCATAGTGAATGCCTGTTATTTTATGCTTACCCCCCCCCCTTTTGTCTTAACATACATAATGTATTCATTCTTTCACTTCTTTCCACATTTATTCTAAGCAAACTGCTACTCTTTCTCCCTTCTCATTTCTGCCGTTGTACCTCAATTATCTCAAGAATTTATGTTCCTCTTTTTACTAAAGAATAGAATCTATACATTCCTTTTCCGAAAAACTGCTATTCAAACCAAATATCTGCTACCAACACTCTTTACAGCATCCCAGGCTGAGGCTGTTTCTTATTATTATTTTGAGAATTCCGGCTAATTGTCTAAACTTAAAATCACTCCTCAGCCTTTGTATCAGAAACATTTGATCTAAAACTTTCCTTCTTCTCAATTCTCATTATGGTCTTTTTCCCTGCCTTTCTCATGACAGGTGACAGGGAGAAAAATACAGCATCTTAAATGGGTTCAGGCGCCTAGGCAGCGAGACATTTCCCTGTGGTACATTTGACTGGGGACACATGGCAGAAGTGACAGTCAGCTGTAGAGAAATATGGCTGTTTACAAATTCCCTGTTGGCAAAGAGAAGCACATACTGCCATGCTCACAGCTTTAATAACCAAATGCTTGGAGGCAGAAGAAGTAATGAGTGTTGTGCTCAGTGCAGAGTGCATACTTAATGTAACTACAACATGTAGAAGTGTGCTACAGCATGGAGGAAATCCTGCAGGCTACTATAGTCACATTTATGTTCCAGTATGCGTTTTAGGCAATGTACCCTAGACAGTGTAAAGGGGGTAATGGTCCACACACACCGATTATAAAGGTGCTGTACATTGTTCACTGCATTTGTACTGCCACTCACATGCCCTCAGGCCAGCCTGCTGCAGATGCCTGCCATATTGCCTGCTGTCTCATGTTCCCTTGGGGACCATGGACATTGTTTTCCCCTTGTGACTTTGGTTCTTGAAGTTGTGGGCATGGCAACACATTCTTCTCTTTGCCCACAGGGAATTTGCAAACAGCCATATTTCTCTGCAGCTGACTGTCACTTCTGCCTGGGAGTCAAATGTACCACAGAGAAATGTCTCGCTGCCTAGGCGACTGAACCCATCTAAAACATACCAAACAAGGAAACCTGCAAAATACTTCTAGGATCCTTGCCTTACTATACAGTATTTCCTGATAACCAGGCAAATCAATCCAAAGAAAAATACATTTTTATCTACCCTTTCAGTCCTTTTCTCTCATTTCTTGTTTCCTAAATGTAATCATTTTGGTATTAACCTTTTTATTTCATTCCGCTTGTGTAGCTTTTATAACCTTTTCCCAGAGGTTTTATCCTAGTACATTTTAAGAATATATGAAAATCATCCTCTTTTTCTTACTGTCTCTTCTAAAATGAGTCCTTTGTACACACACCTTGTGTTTCATATTCCTTTTATTGGTACTGTCTAAAGAAATTTTCCATAAAATATGAGACCATTCTTGTATGGTTCTCTCCTCTTTTTTCTTCCTCACATTTTCCAACATAATCATCCTTCCACAAATTACATTCATGATTTTGTTGTGCCAGCTCTTTCCATCACTTTCTAAAGTATATTTCTCCCCACAGGAAGTATAAGTATCAATATCCTTTGTCATCCCAGTGTATATTTTCCTTTTTCATTTTAGAAGACTATCCCAGGACTGCTTATATATTTTTTTCTAAAACACTTTTTTTTTATCTTCCCATTACCTTACTTAATATGATTATGGGTGTAATAACCCTGCCCCTCCCCATTTCTTCCATATTATATAGTATTCCTCTTAGCATGGCTCAACCTTAACCCCCCCCCAAAAAAAAAATATAATTTTTTTCTTCCCTGCTGCTTTAAACATAAATACCCCTGCTACAACATATATAGCCCAACTCATCAGAATGCTGTTCACTAAGTAAACCTTCTTATATACTGTAACCATCCAGCACTTAGCTATGCAACTCAGATTTTATATTTTGAGAGGGACCTAGCAGACCTAAATGCACCTTACCGTAGAAGGGTTTCCAGAATGGTCCTTAAGAGACTCTCTTTATGTAAGCCATAACTACTGAAAATATGAGCATTCTCATAGCGTATGTATTTTGTAATGCCACTGAATAAGCAGCCAAAACCCCTGAGAATATGAAGGTTATATTTGTAAGTTCCCTGTTTTTTAGTCTGTGCACTTTTAGGAAGGTGGTAACCTTGAAAGTATGAGGAAACCTGATAAGGCTATCATGGGTGTTAAAATTCAGCCTCTAAAGCATACCGTTTCTGTGATGTAGAGCATCTAACATTGCATGTAATTTTGACGTAACACCCAGCACAAGCTTTAGCAGGATCATGTACCTGAAGGCAATGGTACTTGGCATTCCCTAGGGAGTCATTGTGAATCTTACAGGTGAACATCAGAAGGCATCAGACAGACTTTCCCTGCACCCATTGCTTGAACTGCTATCACCAAAGTCAGATGTATAAAAAAACTGTAGTCAGAAGGTATCTAGTGCCTTTAGCCCCTCCCACCCCACCCTCACTAGAGTTGCCTGTTGTATAATAATCAATCAGAGGAGGTCAGAAAAGATTGGGAAGAGAGATTTGATAAGTATTTCTCAAAGAACAATGGGTGGAAATATGTTTGCTTTTCAAATATGCAACAAAGTCTAGAAGATTTAGAATCTTTGCTTGGAAGTATGTGCATAGGTACTTTTATACCCCAGGCAGGCTCCAAAGAATTTTTCCCTAGGTAGATGGCAAATGTTGCAGGTGTAATGAGGAAGAAAGAGGCTATGTGGGTGGTGCCTGTTCTTGGAGTGTAATGAGTTGGCAGACTTTAAAATTTCCTACAGAGTACTGTCAGCAATCCAGGGCGAGCAAATGAGAGTAACTAAGGAAATACATTTTTTGAGCTGGGATACAGAATCTGAATTGCCTGAACATAGAAAGATCTTGTTAATTTTAATTCTGGTGGCAGCCAAAAAAAAAAAAAACAATTACTAAAAAATGGAAATCAAAGTTTAAACCAGCTGTACTTCGGGTAGTGACTATTGTTACAGAGAGATAAAAGAACAGGAAATGGGATCTTCAGAAAGGGTAGGAGTAAATTGCATAGAAAAAAATCTAAATTTTGGGAATGATACGTGCAGAAAAATGTTTTGTAGGAGGACTAACCTTTAAGAGAAGGCAGAGATTGAACAATTACAAGATGTTGGTTTGAATATTTTATATAGAACATTATATGTGATGTATAATATTTGTAAATATGAACTTGTTAATAAAGTTTGGTTACTGTTATATAAATATGTTTGCCAATCTCACAAGTGATAATTCGATTAAGGTGTTTTTTTTTTTTTAAAAAGTCATCTTCGGAATGTTAAAAATTCACAGATATCCAAGCCTTCCTCAACTAACCTCTTAATTAGTAATTGGTAGATTATAGTGTTACACACCTTTCTTAAGTCTCTGAAGATGGTTGCTATGCATGTTTTTTTTGATAAGTTATGAGGTTTGTACTATTCTGTTTAAATGCCTTGTGCCCCTATCTGAAAACATTTTGTAAGGTAGAGATTGATGCCAGACTTTTTCATTAACTTTTGCCAGAGGGCTGAGAAGGGTGAATGGTCTCTAGAAGGTAGTATAGACAGTCTTTCACTTTGAGATAGAGATGATGGTAATACTTTCTTAAGAGAATGAACTTCACCAGTAAAGAGACAATTGTTTATTAGTCAGAATACAGGTACTGCTGTATTATCAGCTGTTAACTGAATATGGTTAGGAAGCGATACATTCTGTAAGGATGTTTACTTTTTTTTCTTTAGCTGATAAGTTTCTGATTCATTTAACTGCAGATGTTATGTAGTCCTATCTTACCTTAATTCTTGCTGGATGGGTTCAGAGCTGATATTCGGCTCCGACTCTGCCGATAGTAAACCTCGAGAGCTTTTACTGGCTCAAGGCTAACCCCTATCCCATGGTGCTTCACGGCAATTTCCCTGATCTTGTTTGCCACGAAAGCTTCGAGGTTGTCTCCTTACTGGCTCGTTGGCTAAATAATAGATTTATTTACTAAATCTTGTCCTTTTCCACCTTTTTTCTTCATCTTTATTATTAATAGCTTATTTTGTGACTGTTCAGTGTTTGACCCCTATTTTTACCCATAGCATGGTATGGCCCATTTCAGTTAGAGGGCCGTAGTTGCCCGTTTAAGTTAGAGAGGGCCTTTCCTCCCCCTGTGAGTCTTAAAAAAAAAAAGGTTTTATAATAAACCATAGAATTTCCTCTCTATCTTTACTGTTCTCGTTGGTATTGTTACCTCAGTAAATAGTAGTTTTAAGTTTAGTTAGTATTGTTGTCTTCTTTCTAGCTAGATAGTAGTTGTTCCTGTTAGCATGTCAAAAGAAAAGGACAGAGAACATAAGGACCATCACCCTTCGGGGTTTAAAAAATGTGATAGATGTTCACAAAAGATGTCTTTGACAGACAGTCACACTAGTTGTGTGTACTGCTTAGGTGAAGCTCACTTGCAAGAGCCCTGTACATTTTGCCATACGTTCAGTACCAGGGTCTTGAATGCGAGAAAACGAAAACTCATTGATAGGGGTCTTATGACTAGCTCCTTTCAGGAACAGCTGGAACTTGGTCAGGCAACTCCTAAGATTTCAAAACGTAAATCTTTGGCTCCAGTTTTGGAGCCATCGAAAAAGTCCAAAGTGTCGGAGCCAAGGACCTCTGGCTCCAATTCAGCTTTTCTAATGGTACCGTTCTCTTCGGTGCCAAGGCAACTTTCGGTGCCGAGACAATTACCTGACATTGACCCTGTCTCACCTACTTTGAGATAAAGAAGTTATTTACTTACCATAACGTTCCATGTTTGTAGTCCATCTCGCTACATTCTTGTTGGATGGGTTTGAGATCGGCTCCGACTCTGTCAGTACTAAAGCTTGAGAGGTTTTAATGGCTCGAGGCTAACCCCTGTCCCATGGTGCCTCACAGCAATTCCCCAGATCTTGTTTGCAAGAAAGCAATAAGTACCTAACAGTTATGAAACTATCAAAAACTGTGTACATACAGACAAAATATTATGTAACATTATCCATGCTAAGTGGACAACAACTACAACCAGGTCAGACAGCATATGTATAGTCCACCAGATCCTCCAGGAACAGGAAGGGGGCAGGAGGGAGGGACGCAAGAATGTAGGCTTGATGGACTACAAACATGGAACGTTATGGTAAGTGCATAACTTCTTTGTTATGTAGTCCTATCTCGCCGTAATTCTTGCTGGATGGGACAACATCCCTAGCAACTTTATCCCGGGTAGCTCAAGTGAAGAGACTCTTCAGCACAGTGGACCCAAAGGAAGACCTGTCCCGGGAGGACAAGTCCAATTTGTAATGAGTGACAAATGTATGTGGTCTTGCCCAAGTAGCCGCTACACAAGTAGTATCAATTGGGAGCCTAGATCTAAAGGCACATGAAGTAGATAATGCCCTTGTATTGTGGCCTTTCACTTTGTTGGGTAACTGTTTGCCAGCAGTCTGGTAAGCAAAGGAAATGCAATCTGAAAGCCATTTCGAAAGGGTAACCTTAGAAACAGGCAAGCCTTTATTTTTGTCCAAAAAGGAAACAAATAATTGATCTGATTTTCTGAATTCTTTAGTCCTGTGTAGGTGAAACCTGAGAATTCTGTGAATGTCTAATTGGTGTAGTCTGTACTCAGATTTATTAGAATGATTTGGAAAAAACACTGGTAGCTCAGTAGTGTTAAGATTATGCTCCGAGCATACCTTGGGAAGAACGGAAGGGTTTGTCCTGAGAGAGACTCTATCCTTGTGGAAAATAATGTAAGGAGGTCGAATAGTAAGAGCTTGCAGTTCTGAAACTCTCCTAGCAGATGTTATGGCTACTAAGAATAGTGTTTTCCAAGATAATAATTTCAGATCCGATGACGAAGAGGGCTCAAAGGGTGCAGAAATTAATGATGTGAGAACTAAGTTCAGGTCCCAGGGTTCTGATGGTTGTTTGATTGGAGGTCTGAGAAGAACTCCCTTCAAAAATGTTTTGCACAAAGAGTGGGACATGATGAGATTTCCCATGAAGCCAAAATGGAAATTAGAAATGGCAGCTAACTGAACTCTGACTGTAGCGGCTGCAGCTCCTTCATGAAAAATGGACGCAAGGAAGGACAAAATAGATTCTGTAGGAGCTGTATAGGGCTGTAAGCCTTGGCTGGAAATCAGAATGTGTTTGACTGAAGGAGAGAGGGAAACGCACCTGGCTATTCATGGAACTGGAGCAGCCATGCTGTCAATTTTAGGGTGTGGCTGGTGGGATGGAACTGCCCCGATTGATGAATGAGGAGGTCTGGAGATTGTTCCAGAATCCATGGTTCCTCCAAGAGGTAGGGCCACAGGAAGGGAAACCAGACTTGCCGAGGCCAGTAAGGAGCAATGAGGATCAGGGTACTCCTCAATTGTTTTGCTTTCTGTATTACTTTTGGGATGAGAGGAAAGGGTGGAAAGGCATAAAGAAGTCCCTGGGGCCAGTCGTGGATTAGAGCATCCCTGGGTGACATCCCCGGATGGGGAATTAGGGCAAAGTAGCTGCTGCATTTGGTGTTCAGGTGTGCGGCGAATAGGTCACGACAAGGCTGGCCCCATCTGTGAAAGATCTGTTTCGCAACTTCTGCATTTAGGGACCACTCGTGAGGCATCAGAAATGCTTGACTGAGTTTGTCTGCTATCACATTGGATTTCCCTGGGATGTGCATTGCTACCAGAAAGCGTTGTTTCCATCGCACATTTCCAAACTCTTAAAGTCTCTCAGCAAAGTGGATAAGATTTGGTTCCCCCTTGCTTGTTTATGTACCACACGTCAGACATGTTGTCTGACTGAATCGCAATTGTCCCGGTGGGAAGAGAGCTGTGAAGTGCTTGCAGTGCATGTAGCACCGCTCTCATCTCCAGAACATTGATGTGCAAGTGGTTCTCGTGGTTCTGCCAAGTACCTTGGACCGTCATTCCCAGATAATCCCCCCCCCCTATCTGGGAAGCATCCGTGGTCAAAACTGCTCTCTCTTGGGGAGGAATAAGTGGACTACCTAAGAGAAGTTGATCTGTATGCAACCACCATGTCAGTTCCTTCTTGCAGGTGTTTGTGATAAGAATCTGATGAGACAAGGGAAGATCCTGCATCAACCATTGAGCAAATAGTAGCCACTGAAGTATTCACATGTGCAGATGGGCTAGAGGAACTAATGGAATGGAGGAAGCCATAGTCCCTAGGACTTGAGGGACTGCCCTGGCCTGAACTTTGTGACTGTTTATCAAGGATCTGACTTGGTTGCATAGTGATTCTACTCTTTCTGGTGTTAGTCTTGCCGACATGGTGGTTGTGTCTGTTTCTGAGCCTAAGAATACAATGTGCTGCGAAGGAAATAAGTCTGATTTTTTTTTTAGGTTGACTGTGATGCCTAAACTGGCGCACAAGGATAGAGTTTCGTCCCTGGTTCTGATGAGTTGATGCTTGGTGGTAGCAGTGAAGATGCTTGGTGGTAGCAGTGAAGAGCCAGTCGTCTAGGTACGGAAACACATGGAATGCTTGACATCTCAGGTGTGCTGTTACCACTGCCATGCATTTGGTGAGCACTCTGGGAGCTGTAATGAGGCCAAAGGGCAGTGTTCAGAACTGAAAATGACTGGCTCCCAGCCGGAAATGCAAGTGTCTCCTGGAGCACCTGTCCATTTTGATGTGGTAGTACGCGTCCTAAAGATCTATTGAGCACATCCAATTGTCTCTCCCAATAAAGGGAAATATCGACTGCAGAGTGATCATTCGAAACTTTGATTTCTTTACGGACTTGTTGAGTCTGCGGAGATCTAGAATTGATCTCCAGTCCCGTCTTTTTTAGAACTAAAAAGAATCGAGAGTAAGTTCTGGATCCTATATGCTCTTTGGGGACTTCTTGGATGACTCTTTTTTGCAGCAACGAGATGACCACTGATGTTGCACGGTCTAGTTGAATGGGTGGCACGTCTGGTAGAGACCTGTTTACTGGGGTATTGGAAACAAAGGGGATCAGATAACCTCTGGATATTATGGTGTGTACCCAACAATCTTGCAAAATGTTTAGCCAGGTGCTTAGGTAAAGTGACACACGACCCCCGACTGCCTCCAGAAATGGACAGTCGGGCAGCCCCTCAGGGGCGATGGAAGGGACGATCAGAGAAGGTTTTTCTATCTCCCTGGTGTTATCTTGGAAAACACTATTCTTAGTAACCATAACCTCTGCTAGGAGAGTCTCAGAACTGCAAGCTCTTACTATTCGACCTCCTTACATTATTTTCCACAAGGATAGTCTCACTCAGGACAAACCCTTCCTTTCTTCCCAAGGTATGCTCAGAGCATAATCTTAACACTAGTATTGAGCTACCACTGTTTTCCAAATCATTCTAATAAATCTGTGTACAGACTACACCAATTAGATGTTCACAGAATTCTCAGGTTTTACCTACACATGACTAAAGAATTCAGAAAATCAGATCAATTATTTGTTTCCTTTTCGGACAAAAATAAAGTCTTGCCTGTTTCTAAGGTTACCCTTTCAAAATGGCTTTCAGATTGCATTTTCTTTGCTTATCAGACTGCTGGCAAACAGTTACCCAACAAAGTAAAAGGCCACTCTACAATGGCAGTATCTATGTGCCTTTAGATCTAGGCTCCCAATTGATGCTATTTGTGCAGCAGCTACTTGGGCAAGACCACATACATTTGTCACTCATTACAAATTGGACTTGTCCTCCCAGGACAGGTGTTCTTTTGGGTCCAATGTGCTGAAGAGTTTCTTCACTTGAGCCACCCGGGATAAAGGTGCTAGGGACGCTGTCCCATCCAGCAAGAATTATGGCGAGATAGGACTACATAACATAAAAAAGTTATGTACTTACCATAATGTTCCATGTTTGTAGTCCATCTCGCCTGCATTCTTGCATCCCTCCCTCCTGCCCCCTTCCTGTTCCTGGAGGATCTGGTGGACTATACGTATGCTGTCTGACCTGGTTGTAGTTGTCCACCTAGCATGGATAATGTTACATAATATTTTGTTTGTGTGTACACAGTTTTTGATAGTTTCATAACTGTTAGGTACTTGCTTTCTTGCAAACAAGATCTGGAGAATTGCTGTGAGGCACCATGGGATAGGAGTTACCCTCAAGCCAGTAAAAGCTCTCGAGCTTTAGTATCGGCCGAGTCAGAGCCAAACCCATCCAGCAAGAATGTAGGCGAGATGGACTACAAGCATGGAACGTTATGGTAAGTACATAACTTCTGTCTGTTTTAAACTGTAATTTAGGGCGAGTTGAATTTAGTTTGAGACAGAAATACGGTATTTTAATCCTAAGTATTACCCTTGTGAGTAAATACAAAGCTGAATTTTCTAATTCCTGTTAGTTGCAGTGAATTTGCAAAAAGTCCAGGTATATTGTGAGCATTTTACCCTTAATTTACCTCTACCCAATTCTGTGATGTAAAGTATCTTAAAAATGCTGGAAGACCGAGACTGCAAGTGTCGCTTGTCTACCTGTTTGTCACAGCTAAATGATAGCTGATGCTGTTCATCTTTCTTCCCCTTAGTCCAGCTGTCCTGTTTATGTCCAGGTATTTTAGTCCCTGTTGTGAGTTGTGAACGTGAGTACTGTCTTTAATTCTCGTTTACCACTCTGAGCCTAAGTTGTATGCTGCACATTTTGGGAAGTGGCTTGGTCAGCACTCTGGCCTACTCCTTCCTCAAACTTTGGGATGGCAGCCAGTAGTGTCCCTGGGTTTTCTTCTATCCTTAAGTTATATGACCAGTTCTTTCTTCCTCTTCCTCAATATCAGATCCTTCCATCTAGTCATCATTTTGACACCTGCCAAGCTATGCTTTCCCAATATAGTGTTATTCTTTCCTGCAGTATCCATTAAAGAATGTTTTACTAGAGTCGGGCTGTCTGCTGCCCTAGTTTCCAGTAAGGCAATATAAGAGTTTTTTTTTCCTTTAACTGACATTTCTGTAATACCTTTTTTTCCTAGTCATTACTGTTTAGTTTATCAGCCTGTTCTGCGATGTGACTTTGAGGATCCTCCCTGATGGTGCCTACAGTAATATTTCCTAAATCCACAACCAAGCTGCAGAACAACAGAACACACACTGAACATCCAGCAAATGTGTAGGGTATCGTTCATATCTCAGCATACAGTCTCATTGTGGTCACTCTGTCTGTCGTGACATAAGTTCATGTTCTATTCTCAGTTTTTGCAGTTCTCTTTACACACTTGGTGTTTCTCACATTTATGCCTATTTAGTCTTACAGGGTGTCCCTTTATATTTGTTCAGTAGACTACCCCAAGATATATCCAGCTTAATCCGTTGACTTCTCAAACTACAGTGGTGATGTTCATCGTGTTTCACTGTTGCAGTCATTACAATTGGGTTATCCTGCTGGCAGGCTACCCGCAGTCGGCCCGAGTTCCAAAGTCTGGGTCCGGCGTCGGTTGCTGTCGCCTCCTCCCTGACTTCAGTGCGCCAGGGGTATAAAAGATGCAGCAGACGCCATTTTCTTCAGTCTTTCTTGCCGCGCAGTGCCCGAAGCAAAAGCAGTTCGCAAGTGCCGATCGGCTGACTCCAGAGATTTTCAAATTCGAATTTCAGATCCGAAGTCTTCATTAAAGCTAAGTACCCCGTTGGGGAAACTTTTTTCTTGCTCCAGACCGAGGTCAGAAAAAGTTAATAATTGTATTTATTGTGGGAAGCAAATACCTCATAAGGATTTTCATTCTTACTGTATTCCTTGCCTAGGCCCTGACCACAATGTTGCTAGTTGTCGGTTTTGTGCTAGATTTAACCAACGCACTATTAAGCGTCGGTACGATTTTGCATTTCATTACTTTGGCAGAAAATTCAATTATATAATGCCATCAGATCAGCCGACTACCGGAGTTTATAAAAAGCGCAAAGAAAAAGAAAAGGACAGGCATCCGAGGTCCAAAACCAACGACTAGGCTTCCATTAGGCCTGTCCACCAGTTCGCCGGTTCTCAGTGAGGCGCTTTCGCAGCCCCCTGATGCCCACTACCTCAGAGCCACAGGCCGTTTCTGACTCCCATGTGGAGTCGACTAGGCCGCTGGAAACTCAAGGTATTGGTCAGTCGGAAACTATTCCCTCAGATGGGTCCGGAGCCGCTGAGCAGGCATCGGCTTCTGAGGGTGTTTTCAGGCTTACACAGTTATATGTAAAGCCATCTTCAGCTTCAAAGGCAAAGACTAAAACAGCTCTAAAGACAAAGAAACAAGTACAGCATTCTCCTGGACAGGCCTCCATGCCTAAAAAAACAGATGCTTAAAATGGCCGAAGACCTAATTACTTTGATCAGGGGTTCCCATCCCCCTCCTGATAAGAGGCCTAGGCAAGACAGAGAATATGAATCTTCAGATTCCTCTTCTGAACAGGAATATTCCCTTCCTCCCTATGAGGATTCTGATGCTGAAGAATCTATTCCTTCAGCCTCTCCTCCTGAGGATTATTCTTTTGGTGAGACCCTGCATACTATGAGGGAGCATTTCCGTTGGGAGAGCCAGGATTACTCAGAATCCAAGAAAAGGCTTGGAGATTTCCTTTTATTACCCCAGAACAGGGCCCTTGCTATTCCTCCTGTTTTAGACATTGTAGATGATGTATTTTCAGAGTCCGGTCTGTCTCCTGACTCTTTACCACCAGCTCCTGTTAAGCCAGACGGGTACTACAGGGTTCCTGATTCTCATAAATTTCTTTATAAAAACCCTGCTGCTGACCCAGAAACTATTTCTCAGGGTCCCAAGGGGGTCAAGGCTTCCACTGCAAAAAACCCTATCCCCTCTGATAGGGATTCAAGGGCCCTGGACAGATGGGGGGAAAAGATTTATACTTCTGCTACCTTGGCTGTAAGAGCTTTAAATTGTCAGTTTCATATGCTTAAATATCAGCAATATCTTATGTCACAGCTTAAACAGAAAATGTTGACAAATTCAGAATGTGCAGAAAACAAAGAAATGCAGGATTTATTGCATGCAGCTGAACAAGTGGGAAAGCATACTTTGCAGTGTGGTTTTGATTCTCTAGAGGCCTCCTGTAGGGCCGAAGTTACAGGTTCTGTCATTAGGAGGCAAGCTTGGTTAAAAGAACAGAATCTGCCCGATCATGTTAAAGCAAAGCTTTTAGATGCTCCATTACAACATGATTCCTTGTTTGGTGTTAAAGCAGAAGAGGTGTTGAAGAAAATGGAGGACAAAACTAAATCTATGCAAACAGTGAAGGATTTCTTACAGGTACAGCCTCCCAGATTTAGCAGGAACTGGCCTACAAAGAATTGATCCTTTCCAGTGTCAGACAGTCCACAAAGAGGCAGATACAGACGCCCCAGAGGCAGATCACAGCCCCAAGGCTCATACAGGCCTAAACAATCGGGAGCTTCTACCTCCAAAAGCAGAGAGGAAAAAATCACAGCTATACAGGAAACAGTCTTAATGACTTTCCCCTGCCAGCACCAAGCACTTATCTTCTGGCAGCTCCTTTGGGGGGAAAACTAGCACTTTTTTCACAAAATTGGCACATGATCACCCAGGACAAATGGGTGTTAAATATCGTATCTCAAGGCTACAGGTTCCACTTTCACACCCTGCCAAGGCCAAATGGTATGCCAGACCTGCCACGCAATTAATGGACAAAGGCACAAACGCAAGTTTCATCCCTCATGGACATGAGAGCCTTTCAGCAAGTACCACAGCAAGAGCAGGGACAAGGATTTTACTCAAGGCTATTCTTGGTACTCAGAAAGGACAAAGCCTGGAGACCAATACTGGACCTGTCTATCCTAAACGCATTCCTGGACATTCCAACATTCAAAATGTTAACTCTGAAGCAGCTTCTGCCCATGCTGAGCAAGAAGGCTTGGCTTGTGACTTTAGACCTAAAAGAGGCATACCTGCATGTCCCAATCAGGCAATCATGCAGAAGGTACCTCAGATTTATAGCTGGCTCAATGCACTACCGATTCTCTGCACTGCCGTTTGGCTTATCTACTGCGCTCAGGGTCTTCACAAAATGCCTGGCACCAGTAATTGCATTTTGCAGACAAAAAGGAATACAAATATATCCTTACTTGGATACTGCCTTATTCAAGCAGAGAACAAGGACATCCTACTACAGCATCTGGCGTTTGTAAAAAGGTTATTAACAGGTCTAGGGTACACAGTAAACGAAAAGAAATCAAAGCTCGTACCCTCTCAAGAGATAATATTCCTGGGTGCAAGCTTAAATACAGCTGCCCAGATGGCTTATCTCACGCCAGACAAACACAGACAACTGACTACTTATTTCAAAATGTTGGCAACAAAGACCCAGTTATCTGCAAGAAAAATTCTACAGGCTTTGGGCTTCATGGCATCCTGTATACTGCTAATTCCATATGCAAGACTGCATATGAGGAAACTTCAGTGGTATCTGAAAAGCATTTGGACTCAACATTGCCACAGCCTGGAAACAGTAATTACCCTCATCCCCTGCCTGCAGCAGGAGTTTCGATAGTGGGCAAGAGCCTGTCACCTCAACACGGGGCAGCCATTCACCTTACCCACAGCCAAGCAGACATTGACAACAGATGCATCAGATTATGCCTGGGGGGCCCATATGGCAGGAAGATGTATTCAGGACACATGGTCCGCAAGTCAAAAGCATCTACATATCAATCAAATAGAGATGCTAGCTGTTCAGAATGCCCTTACAGCCTTCAAGGATCAACTTCATCCAGGACAACTACTGATAAAGACTGACAATACTACAGTCATGTGGTACATAAACAAGCAGGGGGGAGCACGCATTCCTACCCCCTCTGCAGACTAGCCATGAACTTGTGGGTAAATACTCTGGCAGACAAACAAAGCAGAAACCTAATGGATCCCCACAAGTGGAAATTGGATCCACAAGTCTTCAGCATGATAACAAGGAACTGGGGATGCCCAGACATAGACCTATTTGCCTCTCCTCACAACTGCCAATTATAAAGATTCTGCACAAGGACTTATCACATGCAAGCATGGAAAGTGGATGCTCTATCTTTCAGCTGGAAAAACCTGACAGTATATCCTTTCCTCCTCTGCCTCTCCTCCCCAAGGTACTCCTCAAGGTCGGGCAAGGGAAGCCAAAAATGATACTGATTGCCCCAGACTGGCCCCACCAGCACTGGTACCCAATCTTAAAGAGCTTGTCTCAGTGCCCAGCTTGGACATTACCTCAAATTCCTCACTTATTGACCCAACAAGACAGTCAGATACTGCACAGTCAAATCAGGACCTTAAACCTGGCAGCATGGCAGATAATGTGGCCATTCAAGACTCAACTCTCTCTAAAGCAGTGATGGATGTTATTATAGAGGCCAGGAGGCCTAGCACCAGAAAATCTTATGCAGAAAAATGGAAGAGATGCTGTGCTTGGAACCAGGCACTAGGTATTGACACCACTATTCCAAATATTCCTCAGATTTTGCTATACTTAACTGAGATGCTGGATAAAGGCCTTTCCTTTTCCTCAATTAAAATTCATGCCTCCGCCATTTCAGCTCATTACAGTACAGAACCACCTATTTTTTCTCATCCATTGCTAAGGCAGTACCTCAGAGGAGCCAAAAACATAAGACCCTCTAAGGAGAGCTCCAATACCTGCTTGGGACCTCAACTATGTCTTGGAAAAACTCACACTGCCTCCGTTTGAGCTAGCCTCTGCAGCTGATATAAAATTCTTATCCTGGCAAACAGCTCTGCTCCTAGCAGTAACCTCCGCTAGACGAGTCTCAGAGTTATAGGCACTCATGGCTGTGGAACCTTTTGTCATTTTCCATCCTGACAGGGTTTCTCTGAGGACAAATCCTACATTTATGCCTAAGGTAGTGTCCAGTGTGGCCTTTAACCAAACAATTAATTTGGCTACCTTTTACAAAAACCCACAGAATAAGGATGAGAGACTTCTGCATTCTTTGGACATTCACAGGCAGCTACACTTCTACTTGGATAGAACTAAAGCTTTCAGAAAGACTGAACAATTTCTAGTGGCATATGCTGCAGGATCACAAGGAACGCCTATCTCAAAACAGACCATTTCAAAGTGGATAGGCCACTGCATTCATTTCTGCTATTCACAGCATGGCAAATCAGTGCCTAGGGGCATTAGGCCACATTCATCCAGAGCAACAGCTACTTCAGCAGCCTTCCTCAGAGAAGTACCAACCAAAGACATCTTAGAGGCTGCAACTTGGAGTTCAGTGCATACCTTTACAAAGCACTATCACTTACCTCTATACTCTAAATCCAGGGCAGGCTTTGCCACTGCAGTTCTGCAGGGCCTGATAGCCTCTCCTAATCCTCTTTAGCCAGCTTCCCAACCTTAGCTTTGGGATTCAACCCAATTGTAATGACTGCAACAGTGAAACTCGATGAACATAGTACAGTTGTGTACCTACCATAAATGTAGATGTTCGAGTGTATTCACTGTTGCAGTCCAGGTTACCCACCCACCATCCCCATTTTCCTTGCTGGGACTTATCTGTACTTCTCTATTCTATACAACCTATGTGGTGTATTTGCTTGTAGATGAAGGAAAAGTTGTTTTTTGTGTATGCATGCTTATTGGCATAATTTAGCCCACCGTTTTAGGGGCACCTGACATCTGGGGCAAGAAAAACTGAAGAAAATGGCGTCTGCTGCATCTTTTATACCCCCTGGCATACTGACGTCAGGGAGGAGGTGACAGCAACTGACGCCAGACCCAGACTTTGGAACTCGGGCCGACTGCGGGTAGCCTGCCAGCAGGATAACCCAATTGTAATGACTGTAACAGTGAATACACTCTAACATCTACATTTATGGTAGATACACAACTGTACTTTTCTGACCTCCTTTGCAGATCTGCGGAACACCAAGACAGCCCAGACTGCACGGTGTCTAGTTTGTAACTGCAGGTTTTTTTTTATGCCTGTAGTTTTGAAGTTCTACAAGCTGATTTAGTCTGACAAGTAAGTATGAGTATTACTGTTACATGTTGTCCTTGCACTGCATGCCCCCCACCACATTGTCATACATTGCCCCATAGTCAAGATATTTTTGCTTGCTTTTACATTGGGTATATCTTATGAGTAACTGGTTTGAGGTGTAATTCTTCTCTGCACTCTGGCATTTTTGTACTTTTCATAGCCACTTCCCACTTTGCTTCTCTCCCACTCCCATCCCCAGCCACATTACCCATCTTAGCTCCACCCAGTCATAAGTGCACAGTTTGAAGTGACTTTAGCAAAGTGCTCCCAACTTAAAAGCCAGTCACATGCTGCTTCAAATCGCAAACCAATCAACTTTGCAGAAGTAGTAACATAAAATTACAACAAAACTATCAGAGTTGCAAATCTGAAATGCCATTGTAAAATAAGTGCATAATTCCTTCAACAGCATTGTAGTGATCCACATAAGAGATACTTAGAGAGCCTGTGCTCCTTGAAGCAGCAGTAAATGTCACAGGTAAATACACAAATATGTAAACTTGCAAAACTAATAACTGCATTGACATCTGCTCTATGTAGAGCAAAAGTGTACCTGTCTAGCAAGAAATTTTATTTTTGCTCTATAATTTGTTTCTATACCTAATTGTTACACTGTAGCTTCAAAGAGAATATACTGTTCCTTTACACTTTAATCTCAATATTGAACTTATCTCATTATGAGGAATTTTTAACAGTACAGTAAATGTCAGCAACATGCTTCCTCCAAAAATTTTGTAACACTAAGAAAACTCAAAATAACCATTGCTAAGTAATGCAAATGATGTCCTTCAAGGATGCATCTGCAGTCCTAACATATGGGTTGTCCTGCCTCAGGCAGCCCTTCGGTCGGCCGGATTCCAAAGTCTGGGTCTGGCCTCGGCTGATGTCGCACTTCACCCGAAGTCATAGCTGCTGTTTATTGGGTATAAAGGCATCAGCCGACGCCATTTTCCTCAGTCTTTCTTGCCGCATGGTGCCCGAAGCAGAAGCTGTTCGCAAGTGCCGGTCGGTCAGATCCAGAGATTTCTACTACCGAAGACTTCTAAAAAGCTAAGTACCCCGTTGGGGACTCTTTCTTGCCTCAGCCGATGTCAGAAAAAGTAAATAATTGTTTAACTTGTGGGAAACAAATACCTCATAAGGATTTCCACTCTTACTGCCTTCCTTGTTTAGGCCCAGACCACGACGTATCAGCTTGTCTAGCCTGTGCTTCCTTCAACCGACGGACACTTAGACGTCGGTCGGAGTTTGCAGAGGAGTTTTTTGGTCCCGCTTTTGCTTACAAAATGCCGTCGGAAACTCCGACTTCTCAAATAGCTAAAAAGCGCAAGGAAAAGGACCGACACCTGCGGCCCGCGGTTTCGGCTGAAACCACGGTCAGGCCAACCGCGAGTGGCTCGGTTTCGGCTGAAACCGAGTCCTCGGTTCTTCCTTCGGCCGAAAGCATGCCTCCTATAGCCGAGGCCTCACAGAGCATGGTTGAATCTGCTACTGAATTTACTGCTACAGTAGCAGGCACCCAGGACTTGTCAGACACTATCCCTTTAGACATATCTACCCCTGCACGTGGGGCTGCTAGACCCCCTGCTTCTATGTCCATCAAGGCTTTTGCCAGGGCTAAAGCAGCTAAATCTTCTAAGGCCTTACCTGCTAAAACTCCCTCACATAGGCCTACCTCTAGTTCTCAAATACTCAGCCTGGCTGAGGATCTCATTTCTTTGATCAGGGGATCCCAACCTCACCCAGACAGGGCCTCTCAGCCCCCTTCAGATAAGAGGCCTAGGACTGAACCCCCGGAACCTGTCTCTACAGACTATTCCTCGGATGGCTCAGACATTTCAGACCCTCAGGAAGGCCCATATTCTCCTTATGAGGATTCTGATGCAGAAGACTCCATTCCTTCTGCTTCTCCTCCTGAAGAATTTTCTTTTGGGGAAACTTTACATGCTATGAGGGAACATTTCCAATGGCAGGGCCAGGATTTCTCAGATTCAAGGAAAAGGCTAAGGACATTTTTACACTTACCACAGCATAGGCCTTTAGCCATTCCTCCAGTACTAACAGTCGTTGATGATGCATTTAATGATGCCTGTACTGCACCTGACAGATATTACAGGGTCCCGGACACACACTACCATTTGTATAAGGCTCCTGTTGCAGACCCTGAAACCATTTCACAGGGCCCTAAAGGTGTGGCAGCTGCTTCTGCCAAAAACCCTCTTCCCTCTGAAAGGGAATCTAGAGCCTTAGAGAGATGGGGTAAAAAGGTTTATACTTCTGCTGCTCTTTCGGCTAGGGCCTTAAACTGTCAATTTCACATGATTCAGTATCAGGAATTTTTGTTAGACCAGCTAAATAAAAAACTGTCCTCTCCTGAACCTATAGATCGCAAGTCTCTTCAGGATTTGGTGCATAACTCTCAGCAGGTCAGTAACCATTTCTTAAAATGTGGCTATGATGCACTGGAGGCTTCCTTTAGGTCAGCTATGACTGGAACAGTGATTCGAAGACATGCATGGTTAAAAGAACAATCCTTACCAGACCATGTTAAATCAAAACTCCTAGATGCTCCCATGGAGAAACAAAGTTTGTTTGGCTCCCCTGCACAGGAGGTTCTAAAGAAGGTGGAAGAAAAAGCAAAATCTGTCCAAACAGTCAAGGATTTCTTACAGGTCCAACCTCCGAGGTTTAGCAGAAATTGGCCCTCGAAGAATTGGTCCTTTCCAGACAGCTCCAGAGCACACAGAGGGAGAAATAGACGCCCAAGAGGCAGAAATCAATCTAGGGGTGCCTACAGGGGACGTCGGTGGCAACTTACCAACCAGCGAAGTACTGCCACAGATTCAACTACAACCACTTCCACAGGACAGACACAATGACTTGGCTCTGATACCGCCTACCAGGGAACAACTGGAAGCTCCCTTGGGCGGAAAGCTAGCCTTATTTTCAGACAACTGGCATTACATTACAGGAGACAAATGGACTTTACAAACAATAGACAAGGACTACAGGTTTCACTTTCACACTCTACCAAAAAAGAGGGGAATGCCAAACCTGCCACCAAGCCAAAAAACAGAAGCTCTAAGACAAATCAACAACTTACTAAGTATGGGAGCTATAGAAAAGGTACCACCAATGGAACAAGGTCAAGGATTTTACTCCAGGCTTTTCCTTGTACCAAGAAAAGAAAATCAATGGAAATCCTATTCTCGACTTGTCCGCACTGAACACATACCTCATTGTTCCAAAATTCAAAATGCTGACCCTCCAGCAGCTTCTTCCCATGCTGGGCAAGGAGTCTTGGCTGGTGACTCTAGATCTCAAGGAGGCATACCTGCACGTCCCTATATGACCAGATTGCAGAAGACATCTCAGATTTCTTGCAGGATCAGAGCATTATCAATTCTCAGCATTGCCCTTTGGCTTATCTACTGCGCCCAGAGTATTCATGAAATGCCTGGCATCAGTAATTGCTTATTGCAGGCTTCAGGGAATTCAAATTTACCCATACCTGGACGACTGCCTAATACAAGCGGACAACAAGGCAAAATTAACAAAAGATTTGGAAAATGTCATACAACTATTGCAAGCCTTGGGATACACAGTCAACATGCAAAAGTCAAGACTAGTGCCATCCCAAAGGATAACATTCTTGGGTGCAGAACTGGACACATCAACTCAGTTGACTTTTCTCACAGAAGAAACAAACCCAGAAACAAACAAGCCCCCACCCCAAACAAAAAAGACCATAGTGAAGAACTTCTCTAAAGCAAACTTCACACTACTCAAGACTGGTGTGGTATCCTTCAAGGCCCCTGAGCCAGAGGAAACCACAACCCAAGCTATGAAGCCCTTACAAATGCCTTCTATGAACACCTCCAGGACTGCATGGATCAGGCAATCCCAAATAAAACCAAGACTCTTTCCACAAAGGGCAAACGTCCAGTCTGGTGGACCCCAGCCATTAACAAACTTTACAATAAGAGGAGAAAGCTATTACATGATAGAACAAAATCCATAAAAGGGAAGTCACCCCTGATCATTATTAGTAAAAAATTACGAGCACTCATAAAATCAACTAAGGCCAATTTTGAGAGAAAAATTGCCATGGATTCAAAGGACAATCATAAGGCCTTTTTCAGCTATGTTAGGAACCTGGGTGGAAACTCCCAGATATGCTCAGAATTAGTCCAAAATGATACAAAAATCACTGAACCCACAGACATTGCCAACATACTGGCAGACAGGTTCAGTGCAAACTTCACCCCTCTCCCCTAAAGGAGAGATAACTATCCCAGCTGAGTGTAGCCTCCCGGACATCTCAAATGCGCAGGTGAAAGCTGCTCTCTCTAAAGCTAAAAACACAGCATCAATGGGACCGGATGGTGTCCCTGGCTGTGTGCTACACGAGCTAAATGAGGAATTAACCCCGCATAAGGCAGCTGTTTAATCTCAGCCTTACCACAGGATACGTGCCCAAGGAGTGGCGTGACGGCAACTGTGGTCCCACTCCACAAAGGCGGCGCCTCTCGGACCCTGGTAATTACGCCCCATAAGCTTAACAAGTCTAGTCTGCAAAGCTATGGAGAGGATCATAATGGAGCTCATAAACAAAGATATAGGGACTTGCAGACATTGGACCCGACCCAGTTTGGCTTTGTCAAGGGAAGATCATGCCTTTTGAACTTGGTCGACTTCTTGAAACAGTCACCAAGGCCATTGATGAGGGAAAGGCAGTCCATACAGCCTACCTTGACCTTGCAAGGCTTCGACACAATACCCCACTCGGGTATTGTAGAAAAACTTACCAGCTTAAATGTAAACCCATATGTCACAAGATGGGTTGCAAACTGGCTTAAGGACAGAACCCACAGGGTTAGAGTTGCTGGCGCTGTGTCAGACTCCAAGCCGGTCACAAGTGGTGTCCCACAGGGCTCGGTCCTTGGCCCCTATTGTTTGGCATCTACTTCTCAGAAGTACAGGCCAGCATGGGAGGACTTTGGCTGACAAAGTTTGCAGGCGACTGCAAATTGGCCATAGTGGAAAGTGCATCGGACACGGATATCCTTCAGAAGGGACTCACGGAAACAGATAGCTGGTGCCAGAGCCATGGCCTGAAGTTAAACGCCAAAAATGTATAGTCATACCCTTCGGAAAAACAAGGTAACCCCAAGCTACCATATAGGTGGCAATCCACTAAGCACAGAAGAGGTTATCAGGGACCTGGGGACCCAGGTTGACAGTGGCCTTTCTTTTGACACTCACATTGCTAAAGTGGTTAGAAAGACCTTCTATATTGCCCACCTGATCATGAAGGGATTCACATCCAGATCTAGTGAGGTCATTGTTCCCTGTACTCTTCACTTATCAGACCAATGATCGAGTACAATGCCCCATACGGGATGTATCTCACCCGACATCTGCAGCAATTGGAGAGACCCCAAAAGTTCCTCACCAAAAGGATAAAGGGACTCCAAAATCTGTCATATGCTGCCAGATTGAAGAAACTCCAGCTCTATTCAGTCGCATACCGTCTGCTCAGAGGTGACATGTGCCTGACATACAAGGCCATGTCCAACCCGGAATTAATGGACATGCTCCACCTCAAAAAATCCAAATCCACCAAAACCACTAGAGCAAGCGACTTAAACCTTAGCACGGATATAAATAGGACATGCTGGAGGGATAGATTTATCACTATGCTGTGGAATAAAATCCCGGTCCATGTGAGGCAGAGCACCTCGCTGACTCTGTTCAAGAGAAATCTAGACCTGTGGATGGGAGATCGTAGGTTTACCCCGGGAATCATCTCTGTGTCACTGCTGGACAGAGGCACAACAAACTAATGGGCACAGTATTTTTTCATATAAGGGGTGGCGTAAGCCACAAAAATTTGGGCTAGGCTTATAAATGCCTTAGGGCAGATAGCCTAGTATAAACCTATGAACCTATGAACCTATGAAAAACAAATGCAACTACCAGGTTACTTCATGACATTAACAAAACAAACTCAGCTTACTGCAAGGAAAGTCCTGCAAGCCCTGGGTTGCATGGCATCCTGCATAATATTGAATGTTAAGTTGTCTATCTCGCCTTCATTCTTGCTGGATGGGTTCGGAGCCGACCTCGGCTCCGACTCGGCCACTCTAAAAGCTCGAGAGTTGGTTCCACCGGCTCGAGGCTCCCCTTATATCCCACAATGCTAGGCGAGAGTTACCTCAGATCTCGTTTGCCGCTACAGCGATCGAGGTGTTGGTTTTCTACCGGTTCTTGGTAAGTAACTTTCTTGTAAAGTTAGTGTAATTAAACCCCTTTAATTTTAAGTTTTATACTTATTTCCCTTAGTTTAGAGGAATTCTTGCCCCTTTTTCTTAAAATTCCTGTTTTTTCCCCACAAGAACTTTAAGTTCTTCCCTCGGGCCTTCAGGCCTTCTTCCTTCCCTAGTGGGTGTGTGTGTGTGTGTTATTTTCTTAATTTAAAACTTAGTCAGTTGTTTTATTTTAAGCTAAACTAGACAGGGTGTAATCAGTGTGTGTTTTGACTGTGTGTGTGATTGCACTTTCGGGATGTCTAAAGAATCAAAGGTCTCAGGCTTCAAGAAGTGTGATGCGTGCTGTCAGAAAATGTCTCTGACAGACGGTCACACTTCTTGTGTCTACTGCCTGGGGCCTTTGCACCTGCAGGACTCCTGTGCTGTTTGCCATGGCTTCAGTCCCAGGGTCCTGCAGGAAAGAAAAAATAAATTAATATTGGGAGGTTTACTCAAGCCTGAGGATTCCCTTACTGTCTCTTCAGGGAAGCCCTCCAAGGCTTCTAGGTCTTCGGCTCCAGCAACTGAGCCGAGACCTAAGGCTTCTAAACCTCCGTCTACATCGGCTCCGGCTGGAGCCGATGAGTCTCAGTCCACAGTTTCTGTGGTTCCCTCGGCTCCGGCTGGAGCCGAGGTAATAGAGATTCCCGTGTCGGCTCCGACCAGATCTTCGGAGCCGACATCGAGGAAGAGGTCCAGGTCACCATCCCTTGGCTCCGTTCATTCGGCTCCAGGATCTCCCCTGCTGTCTGAACGGAGCCATAAATCTCATTCCTCTAGGTCATCGAGGCTGTCGGATCATGACCTTCAGAGGGTAGTGAGTCGACTTCTTAAGTCCGAAGCACTGGCCCAGATGCTTCAGAGCCCGACTCATCAGTCGATGCCTGCCCCTGTCCAACAATATATTCCTCCTCCGACTCCGTTGAACTCGGAGCCGGGTCGTGTCGGAACCGAGACTGTGGTAGCGTCGGAGCCGATACAATTGTCTTCGGCTCCATCGTCGGCTCCGATTTCTTCCTTAGAAGAATCTCGGCGCCGAACTTACATCGTCGGCTCCGAGGGGGTGAGTGGCATCGGACCCTTGTCCGACCCCGCTCTTCCTCTCGGAGCTTCGGCGCTGGTGAGTTCGGCTCCGACATCGGCCTCGGAGCCATCACTGTCGGTGCCGAGGGAGGTTTTCAGCTTCTCGGAGCGGGGACCTCTGCCTTTGCCTGACAGGGGTGCGTTCGAGGTCATGCGGAGTGTGTTAGAGCCTGGCTCTACTCCACAGTCGGCGCCGTCCGCCCCTCCCTCTACGGTGCCTCAGGTCAAGTCGACTCACTCTCTCATCCCAGACAGCAGAGAGCCAGCTCCTCAGGAACCCCATGTGGGGATTTCATCCTCTTCCGAGGCCTCTCCTGATTTCGCAGAAGAGCCCCCTCGGAAGAGGAAGTGTAAGAGGAAACACATTGACTCACCTGAGTCCATCACATCTGACACAGATTTAGATGATTCCGAGGGTTCCCCCCGTTCCCCTTCTGAAGATGTCTCTTTTGCAGACATTCTAGAGATCCTGAAGCAGAGGGGAAATTGGCCAGCCCTTAACCCTTCGGAGGATGAATCTGTATATCTTGAGGCGTTTGGCTCTCGCCCTTCCACCTCCTGGGTGTCCCCCCCCTTTGACCCCCTCATGCAGGTGGTTGCTAAAAAGGCATGGACGGCTCCTGATTCAGTGGACCCCACTCCCAGGAGACCCTCCAAATTCATAACGGCACCAGCAGACAAGCAGTTCTTGACAAAAGGAGTTTCTGTGGATGCTATGGTGGTAGCTGCTGCCACTAAGAAGGAACTAGCTGATCCTTCAGTACCTGTCCATCCACCTAACAAGGAATCTAGGTCCATGGACAGGTACGGGAAGCGGATGTTCTCGTCAGCGACATTTACTATGCGTTCGCTGAACTACTTGTGCCATTTCACTCATCTTCAAAGGGACTTGATTAAAGAAGCGAGTGACATGTTGAAGGATCCTACAGCTGCGGGTTTTCAAGATAAAATGAACACTCAGCTGGCTACCCTTAACTCCATAGCCAACTCCTCCATGCGCCTCCTTTCTTATGCGGCTGATGGAGCGAGTAGGGCCGCAGGGACAGGTGTGGCCTTACGTAGGCATGCCTGGATGCGGCTATGCAATTTTGCGGACCCATTCAAGACGTCTTTCACTAACTCCCCGTTTGATGGATCATCTCTCTTTGGTCCTCAAGTGAAAGAAACCTTGACTAGGTGCGAGACTGATGGCAAGACTCTTTCTGCCGTCGGAGTCCATTTTTCTACTCCTTCTAGGCCTTACCCCAAAGGCCAGAAAAGTGCGAAAATGTGGTTCCGTAAACAAAATCCAGGGACTTCGCCTGACGCACTAAGTCGTTACCCCGCCAGAGGCAGAGGCGGGAATAACAATGGTAGACGTCGCCCTCGAGG
This sequence comes from Protopterus annectens, assembly GCF_019279795.1. Classification (NCBI taxonomy): domain Eukaryota; kingdom Metazoa; phylum Chordata; order Ceratodontiformes; family Protopteridae; genus Protopterus; species Protopterus annectens. Next base: position 812,744,551 of record NC_056739.1, read on the forward strand.
CAGGGGGGCTCCGCAGAACCAGGGCAATCGAGAAGCCTTCTCTGATAAGCCCTTTCAGCATCCCTGAGGTGTTGCCCGGCTGCCCACCTTCGGAGGCAGTCGGGGGAAGGTTGTCACTGTACCCAAAAGCCTAGCTATCCCTGACTCAAGACAAATGGGTACAGTCCGTCATTTCCGAAGGCTATTCTATCCCCTTTCTTCGCATTCCGAAACAATCAAAAAAATCCCTTCCAGATGCTCCACCCGCGCAAAGGGATCTAGCGGTTTTGGAAATTTCAAAACTGCTTGCAAAAAGAGCAATTCAGCCAGTTCCAGCAGACCAGCAAGGATCCGGAATCTACTCAAGGTTCTTTTTAGTTCCAAAGAAAACAGGGGACTGGAGACCAATTTTGGATCTCAGTATCTTGAACAGATCAGTCAAGAAAACAAGATTTCGGATGGTCACGCTGCAGTCCATCCTTCCCCATTGGGAAAAGGAAACTGGATGTGCTCTATAGACCTTCAGGATGCGTACTATCACATAAAAATGAACAGACGCTCCAGAAGATTCCTCCGCTTCAGGCTGGGAACCAGTCATTTTCAGTTCAGGGCCCTGCCCTTTGGTCTCACCACTGCCCCCCGGGTGTTTACCAAATGCATGGCAGTGGTAGCTTCTCACCTGAGATGACAAGGATTCCAGGTGTTTCCATATTTGGACGACTGGCTCCTCACAGCTCCCACCAAGCATCTCCTTCTGATGGCCAGGGATTACACTTTTCGCATTTGTCAAAAGTTAGGCATTTCAATAAATTGCGAAAAGTCTGTTTTGTCGCCTTGTCGTACTGTTACCTTCATAGGCGCAAATCTAGACACAGTAGACATGTCTGCGAGGCTAACAGATCAGAGAATAACAGACATACACAGACTGGTCTCACTCCTTTTCAACAACAACAGAATCAAAGCCAGGTTAGTTCTGAAAGTGTTGGGAATTATGGCGGCTGCCATACCTCTGCTTCCATTAGCCAGATTCCACATGCGAATCCTTCAATGGATGCTCTTTACACAATGGTCATACCAGCAACTTCCAATGTCCCACACCATTATGATCACGCAGGCGTGCAGAAATCATCTCATGTGGTGGATATCTTCCCTCAGCTCTGGTTGGGAAGACCCTTTGTTCCTCCCCCTCCGGTTGCTACTCTGACAACGGACGCCTCCCTGATGGGGTGGGGGGGGGGGCATTATCAGGGCAGGACGGTCCAGGGCACATGGCAACCAGATGAATGCCACTTGCACATAAATGTCCTGGAGATGAGAGCAGTGCTTTTAGCGTTGCAAGCCCTTCAAGACTCTCTCCCCTTGGGAACGATTGCAATCCAGACAGACAATATGTCTGTAGTGTGGTACATCAACAAACAAGGCGGAACCAGGTCCTACCCCTGTGTAGAAGCACTCAGATTGTGGCAATGGGCGATTTCTTCTCAGCGTTTTCTGATAGCAACGCACATCCCGGAAGTCCAATCAAATAGCGGACAAATTGAGCAGAGCTATCCTCATGCCTCACGAGTGGTCTCTGAAAGACTCTGTTGTGAGAGAGATTTTTCTCAAGTGGGGTCAGCCTTGCGATCTTTTGCTACTCCCAAAACAGCAAGTGCAGACATTATTTCACTCTATTCCTTTACCAGGCCAACCCAGCAGAGACGCTCTAGTCCAAGTTTGGCCCGGGACTTCTGTATGCATTTCCTCCTTCCCACTAATCTCTCAAGTGATACAGAAAGCTATCGCTCAGAAGGCCTCGTTGATCCTCATTGCTCCTTACTGGCCTCGACAGGTGTGGTTCCCCTTTCTACATCAATTTCTACTGAGCGACCTTGGCATCTGGACCTAGTTCCAGACCTTTTGATCCATCAATCGGGTCAGTTACATCGCCCTCCCTCTCTGAACCTCACTGCTTGGTTCCTCCAGTTCCAACCTTAGCCAGGCTTCCTCAATTATCTCACTCTGTTCGAGATATTTTGATAGCTTCCCATAAATCTTCCACTAGGAAGATTTATTTGAGTAAGTGGAAACGCTTCACATATTGGGCTCAAGGAAGGGACATAGATCCTTTCACTGCTTCCATCCAAATAGTCCTTGATTTTCTAGCTGAACTCTTCCATGCAGGTTCATCCCTTCTACTCTTAAAGTTCAATTGGCAGCTATCTCTAACTTTCATGTGGGTATTTCTGAGTCTGCCTTAATGTCCCACAAGCTTTGCAAAGTTTTTGAAAGGAGTTTTCTTCTCAGACCTCCTATAAGAAATCCTCCTTCTCCTTGGGACCTAAATTTAGTTCTTACTTCTTTAATTCTACCCCCTTTCGAACCTGCAGCCTCCTGTTCTTTAAAATTGCTATCATGGAAGACTCTCTTTCTGGTAGCTATTACTTCAGCTAGAAGAGTCTCAGAACTTCATGCACTCAGCTGTCGACCTCCTTATCTTTTGTTCCATAAGGACAGGGTATCCTTACGAACCAACCCGTCCTTTTTGCCTAAGGTAGTCTCGACATCAAATCTAAATCAAAGCATTGACCTCCCTGTCTTTTTTCCAGAATATTCCAATAGGTCTGAACAAAAATTACACTGGCTAGATGTTCATCGTCAGTTGAGGTACTATTTGGATAGAACAAAACAATTCAGAAAATCTGACCAACTGTTTGTCTCCTATGCAGAAAGCAGAAAGGGACTTTCAGTTTCAAAGGTATCATTATCTAGATGGCTTACATCTCTGATTACCCTTGTTTATGAGATTAGACACCAAAAGCTGCCTAATAAACCTAAGGCCCATTCTACCAGAGCTTTGGCTACTTCCTTAGCCTTCCAAGACAGACTGCCTATTGACACCATTTGTGCAGCGGCTACTTGGGCTACTCCTCACACTTTCATTTCTCATTATAAGTTGGATTAGCTTCTAGGCATAGAGCTAACTTTGGTTCCACTGTTCTCAGGAGTCTGTTCCGTTAGGCCACCCGGGACAAGGTGCTAGGGACGGTCCCATCCAGCAAGAATGAAGGCGAGATAGACAACTTAACATATAGAAGTTATGTTCTTACCATAACGTTCCATGTTAGTTGTCTTCTCGCCTTCTTGCCCCCACCCTCCTTCCCCTGGCCTGGACAGACCTAGAGGAGTTGTGATTGTGACCTCTCTTTCTACCACCTCTTTTCTTAGGCATATGCTGCTTGCATATTTCCTGAATCAGGATGTAGGTCACCCTTCTTTCTCCCTGTTGTTAGAGGTGGACTCTGTTTAGAGTTATTCTGTTACTATTATAAGCTGGGGTTAGCTTACAAACGAGATCTGAGGTAACTCTCGCCTAGCATTGTGGGATATAAGGGGAGCCTCGAGCCGGTGGAACCAACTCTCGAGCTTTTAGAGTGGAGTGGAGCCGAGGTCGGCTCCGAACCCATCCAGCAAGAAGAAGGCGAGAAGAAGACAACTAACATGGAACGTTATGGTAAGAACATAACTTCTATTTCCGCATGCCAGGCTGTATATGAGGAAGTTACAATGGTACCTAAGGAATGTATGGTCTCAACACAAGCACAGTCTAGAAGCCCAGATTCCAATAATTCCATGCCTGAAGCAAGAATTCCTGTGGTGGGCTCAGGCCTGTCAGTTGAACAGAGGATTGCCTTTCCAAAAACCTCATCCAAGCCAGACCATCACCACGGATGCCTCAGATCTAGGCTGGGGGGCACACATGGTGGACAAATGTATACAAGGCCTATGGACCCAAGACCAGCTGAGACTACACATAAATCTAAAGGAGATGCTGGCAGTGAAACATGCGATCCAGGCATTCAGACCACTACTTCAACAGGGTCATCTGCTGATAAGGACGGACAATACCACAGTCATGTGGTACATCAACAAACAGGGAGGTACACACTCATATCCTCTATGCCGGATGGCAATGGACCTGTGGATTGTGACCCTGAATCTCAACATTCAACTTCAGGCCAGATTTGTACCAGGAAAAGAAAATTCTCTAGCAGACACCTTAAGCAGAACTACCACGGATGCTCACGAATGGATGCTGCACCCGGACATATTCAAAGCCATAACAAAGAAATGGGGACTGCCAGAAATAGACCTGTTCGCCTCCCCACACAACCACCAATTGAAGAAATTCTGCACAGGAGCATACTACCCACTTGCTTGGAGGGTTTTTTTCCACCCATTATGATCAGCAGTCGCAGAAATCATCTCATGTGGTGGATATCTTCCCCTCAGCTCTGGTTGGGAAGACCCTTTGTTCCTCCCCCTCCGGTTGCTACTCTGACAACGGACGCCTCCCTGATCGGGTGGGGGGGGGGCATTATCAGGGCAGGACGGTCCAGGGCACATGGCAACCAGACGAATGCCACTTGCACATAAATGTTCTGGAGATGAGAGCAGTGCTTTTAGCGTTGCAAGCCCTTCAAGACTCTCTCCCCTTGGGAACGATTGCAATCCAGACAGACAATATGTCTGTAGTGTGGTACATCAACAAACAAGGCGGAACCAGGTCCTACCCCCTGTGTCAAGAAGCACTCAGATTGTGGCAATGGGCGATTTCTTCTCAGCGTTTTCTGATAGACGCACATCCCGGAAGTCCAATCAAATAGCGGACAAATTGAGCAGAGCTATCCTCATGCCTCACGAGTGGTCTCTGAAAGACTCTGTTGTGAGAGAGATTTTTCTCAAGTGGGGTCAGCCTTGCTGCGATCTTTTGCTAGTCCCTAAACAGCAAGTGCAGACATTACTCCTTCCCAGAAGCAATAGGCCCACTTTGGAGAGTTAGCTCATTTAGACTTTTGGATGAACTATTCAGAATTCGACATTGCTCCACAGAGCAGAGGTCTTTCAATCAACAGAGCTTACATCTCTAACCTTGATGAGATTGCTTCAGCTCCCTATTCCAAGGATTCTCCAGACTTTTTCCTCCAAGAAACCAAGAGACCATTTCACTGCTTGTTCCTCACTTTCATTGTTCAAAATTGATCTTCTACAAGCCTTCTTCCATGTTTGGAGTCTTACTTCCAGACCAATCTCTGCTCCTCAGCAGATTGCAGATCAGCTTAGATTTCTTACCAAAGTTCCATGTTTGTATCTTCTTCTCAGCTCAAATCCTTCTCCTAAGCCTAAATTTTTCTACTTCTTTCTACACCTTTTTCAGGACAAGCTCTTGAAATTAAAGATTATCATTCTTTCTGAAGCTCTGGATATTCTTTCATTAAAAGTCTGCTTCAAGCATCAGGATAACTTTTCTTTGTATAAGGACACTAACCAATACTTTTTATCCATCTAACCATCAGCAAGAAAAGCAGAAAGCAAGACCTCCTGGGGTTATGGTAGCATAATTTATTCCATGCCAGGCTGTATATGAGGAAGTTACAATGGTACCTAAGGAATTTATGGTCTCCAAGCACAGTCTAGAACAATTCCAATAATTCCATGCCTGAACAAGAATTCCTGTGGTGGGCTCAGGCCTGTCAGTTGAACAGAGGACTGCCTTTCAAAAACTCACCAAGCCAGACCATCACCACGGATGCCTCAGACTAGGCTGGGGGCACACATGGTGGACAAGTGTATACAAGGCCTATGGACCCCAAGCTGCTCACACATAAATCAAAGAGATGCTGGCAGTGAAACATACAATCAGACATTCAGACCATCTTCACAGGGTCATTGCTGATAAGGACGGACAACACCACAGTCATGTGGTACATCAACAAACAGGAGGCACACTCATATCCTCTATGCCGGATGGCAATGGACCTGTGGAATGTGCCCTGAACCTCAACATTCAACTCAGGCCAGATTTGTACCAGGAAAAGAAAATTCTAGCAGACACCTTAAGCAGAACTACCACGGATGCTCACGAATGGATGCTGCATCCAGACATCTTCAAACCATTACAAAGAAATGGGGACTACCAGAAATAGACCTGTTCCTCACACAACCACCAATTGAAGAAATTCTGCAGGACATACCACCCACTTGCTTGGAAGGTGGACTCCCTATCCTTCAGTTGGAAAACCTGACAGCATATGCATTCCCACCTCTTCCTTTGATGCACAGAGCTACTGAAGATCAAGAGATCAAGGATCATCCTGATAGCTCCAGACTGGCCGAGGCAGCATTGGTACCCATGCTGAGAAGCATGTCTGGGAACAGCATGGCTCTACCTCTAGTTCCCTTCTTTAACACAGAACAACTTCAAGATCCTCATCCAAACTTGAAAACACTGGCTAGCTGCTTGGAATGTGCAAAACAAAATAACCCAGATTTATCTCAGAGGGTTAAGACATTATCTGGAGGCTCGCAGACCCTCCACAAGGAACTTATTCAGCCAAATGGAAAAGATACCTCATTTGGAGTGCAGCAAAAGGAGAAAATGTCTCAGGCAAACATAGCTAACATCCTGGAATACTTAGCAGAAACTTTCCACAATGGCCTGTCTTACTCCTCCATTAAGATTCCATCATTTCAGCAGAATACAACATGGATCCTCCAGTCTCTCATCCTACTCAGGCAGTTTCTGAGAGGAATTAAAATGTAAAACCTCCAAGGAAGCCACCTTTGCCTACATGGGACTCAACTTTGTGCTGGAAAAAGTTAACTCTTCCCCTTTTGAACCAGCAGCAACAGCAGAATTACAGTTCTTATCTTGGAAAACTGCTTTCCTGCTTGCAATCACTTCAGCAAGAAGGGTTTCTGAATTACAGGCATTAATGGCAGTACAGCCTTCCTTATCTTCCATCAGGATAGAGTGTCCATGAGAACTAACCTACTTTATGCCAAATTCCAGGTATTGAACCAAGCAATCCATTTACCTACGGTCTTGCCCAACCCACAGAGGGGGGGGGGAAGACTACTACATACCTTGGATGTGCACAGACAATTACTACTATCTGGACAGAACCAAGAACAGAAAAACTGACCAGCTTCTGGTAGCATATGCAACAGGAATGGAAGGAAAAGCAATTTCAAAACAGACAATCTCAAAATGGTAGGAAATTGCATTAGATTTTGTTACTCTTTTCATGGAAAGGCAACTCCAGAAATATCAGACCTCACTCCACAAGGGCTACAGCCACTACTACAGCTTTCAGGAGTGGCTACCAAAGACATTTTAGAGGCTGCTACTTGGAGCTCCGTGCATACATTTGCCAAGCATTATAATCTTTATACTCAGATCGAGCAGGTTTTGCAACTGCTGTTTTGCAAGGGATCTTAACTACATCATCTTTCCTCCTCCCCGAGTTTGGCTATGGTATTCTACCCATATGTTAGGACTGCAGATGCATCCTTGAAGGACATAGTACAGTTTTGTACCTACCATAAATGTAGATGTCCGATAGGTATGCATCTGCAGTCAGGATACCACCCTCCTTCCCTCTGTGGTACTCCTAGGGTATTTTACCCATCTTGTAGCTAGCTGGGGGAAACTATTATGGTGTATTTGTTTGTTTATATATATATATATATATATATATTGTTTGCTCTCTACTGTTTGGAATTATTTGCATTTATCCAAATTTAGCCTTCCTAGAGGGCACCTGGCATCTGGGGCAAGAAACACTGAGGAAAATGGCGTCGGCTGATGCCTTTATACCCAATAAACAGCAGCTATGACATCGGGTGAAGTGCGACATCAGCCGAGGCCAGACCCAGACTTTGGAATCCGGCCGACCGAAGGGCTGCCTGAGGCAGGACAACCCATATGTTAGGACTGCAGATGCATACCTATCGGACATCTACATTTATGGTAGGTACAAAACTGTACTTTATTTTTCATGTCATTATCCTTTTCATACTCATTTTCCTTTCTTACAAAAGAAGCCTCAGAATAAACCGTTTCAATAATTAATGCCCATTTTCCTGAGCCACACATCCAAATTCTAGCCCGTACTACAGCTCGTGTTGCAAACACCATCTCAGTGAGATGAAGCATACCTTCATCCCATTTGTCACAATAATTACACAGTCTAAACAGATACCTCCTACTAGGAGTCAGATTGCATATTAGAACCAAATTATAGCCTTCCCACGTGAAATGAAATGCCGAAAATGCTTTTGTTGCCTTTGCTAGCCCCAGCAATTATGTGAGTACTTTTGCAAGGGAACATTGATCCCAACATAGGCTCCCACACTAGTAGACGTAACCCTTTACCAAAATCTTGTCACTCTCTAAAATGCTGCCTTCTCAATGCTGACAAATAAGCTAGATGTGTTAGAAGAATCCTTACAGTCACATTCCCCCTGTATGTGTATGCACTTTTAACTGTAAACCGTGCAAAATAAAGATCCTGGGACAGAATGCTAATTCTTTGTGAAGAAAATCTCTGTGGCAGGTGCTGAAGCCATCACAAACTCAGGCTGTGACATTAACTTATGGCATGCTTACCATTTAGAAATGAAATGTCCTACATATCACAGTAGCATACCTCCCACCTCCTCCACTCAAACAGTAGTTAAAACATTAATGTCTGTAATTCCATCAGTCCAAAAAAAAAAAAAAAAGTAATCTCCATGGTATCCCCAAAGTCTCAAAACAACCCACTAAACAAGTATAGTGGGTCCAAAAACAAAACAGTGCAATTAACTTCTCTGTGTGGAAGATTTTCAGTCCATATATCTGTAGTTAAGCACTGTATATTAATCAGATCAGACAAAAGTAGTAGAAGTAGCGAACTTAAACTCGTCTTAAGTAAAAAAGAAAATAAAAATATATAATTGTACAGAATTGTTAAGAATACAAAAGTAATCCAGGCAAGGCAGTCTGTTTCCATTTGAAAATCCTTTATTAAGTACACAGACAAGCGATCCAAGTAAAACAAAAATAGAGTAATAGTTTCCTCACAAGCTTTCTAAAAAAAAAAAATATATATATATATATATATATATATATATATATATATATATATACACTTTTTATTAGGCAAGGGAGTGGTTTATTGTGCTGTAAAACAAAGTGTTATTGGTACACATGTTAAATTCACATCCCTTCCCCCATCAGTGTGACATTCGAGCTGGTCCTGCCTTACTTAGTAGCTGTCATAATAATATAACCCTTGTGTACTTTAAATCAAATTTATAATGATGTGGTACCTCTTATTTAACCAGATTATTAAGTCTGTGATTTTATCTAAGATCATATACTACATGGCTGAAAATATATCAACCTTAGTCCATTTGGCAATCAAAAAATATATATAATAATATTTATGTAATCAGTTAACATTTCATGTTAAAACATTGTAAAAATCATATTTGTCTTCTAGACCTTGTCAACAAATTCAGTTAAGGCTTCTAGACGAATGTTGGTCTGTGTACAAGAACCTAGAAACTATCTATAAAAATTATTAATGTGATAAATCAGTATATTTTGTTTTAAGTTTTAAAGTGGAAAAAATGCCTAGACATTAAAAATAAAAAAATGTGTGATGATGGAAACAAAATCACATTAAATGACCCCGATTTAAAATGGTATTTAAAACCAACTGGTAGGAATAAAGTTAAAATAAAATAAAATGTCAGTAATCAATTGTGGCAAATTTTTCAAGTTTGCCATTAATTGAACATAGTATTTAGTCCAGTCTTCCTAAAATAATTCAGCTTTAATTGACATGAGTTCATGTTTACGAGAACATTTCCTCAATCACCATGTCTATCGATCAGGACTGGAATGTGTGTCTTTTGAAAGAAAGGTTTTGGCTAGGATTATTTTACTCCAGAGCAATTTCTGACAGATGACATGAAATTCCTCTTTGAGTTTATTCACAAAATTGCCCACATAGAATGCATCACATTCATTGGACTGTGCCCTGTAAATTACTTTTGTGGTGTTAGTCACCCCTGCACTGGTCTTAATGATTTTCTTTAAATAAAGGCAATGAAACTATCAACTTGCTGTATAAATATAGAAAATGTACAATTAGCTTCACATCTTTTAGTGTTTCTCTCATATGGTCTGGGTTTAAATTCAACAAAACTTCTAATGTTCCTGGCCTTCCTATAAACAAAGGATGGGGCTTCACCTAAGATGTTAAAAGGGTTCCTGTGACAATGGCCCAGTTTTCTTCAATAATGTCTGAATGCAACTATTTGCATTTGTTATTCTCTGTGGAATTCTTAACATTCTACGGATTGAATAAGTCCCAGCTGGAGAAAAAAAGTAAAGAAGTCAAGCAGAGAGGTCACTACCCAACACACAAAACAGAATTATAACTTAATATTTTATTTAAGACAGCTAACAATACAGCAGTGCAGCAGCCACAGTCCCCAGTGTTTATGAAGAGAGCAGTGTCCAAACTGGATAATGAAGTGCAAGTTACTGTTCCTGAATAAAGACAAAATTATGTCAGTATTATGCAAAAGCAGCTATAGAAGTCATGGACTGTACTTTAATGTCAGTAAATCTCAAGTTACATTCCTACACACTGGTGAACAATTTTCATGAAAAGAATTCTTATCATCCCTAATTCACAAAGAAAGCCACACTTTTATGTCAAAATGCAAATTCTCTAGTCTAGAACCAGCCAATTAAAGTCACTTAAGTGACAGCTGTGCAGGACCAGATGCACACTGAAGCTTCAGAAACACAAACGTGTTAACTTCTTATTAACCTACAGAAGTCTATACAAGAATAACAAGAATGAAGTATTTTATTCTATCTTAAACATAAGCTCAACATCAACTGGGAATTAAGGAAGCATGCCTTGTAATGCTCTTTGCACTGACCCAATACTCTGACCCTGCAATACTATCATACAAGGAAAATTTGCACAGTTAAAACAATGCACAGCCATGAGCCATCTTTCAAAAAATCATGATCCTGCTGATCTCCGCGATAGTAGGATGAACAAGAATCCTGCGGTGAAGAAACTGGCTACTTTAGGTTACTTTCCTTAGTCATGCGGCCAGAGATGAGCGGTCAACACAGTCAGAGAGACAGTTTACTCCAGATAGGCTACTCACCCCTCTGCAGACGTTTCTCTTCATTTGCTGCTGCCATGACCCCCGGCGCAGACGGAGTGAAGTACCGGCACCAAGCAGTTTCTTGATTCGAGTTGTCAGAGTAGGATTGTTAACTGAGCTAGTCGTGTTCCCCTGACCCCGGCACCCTTACTGCTACCCCCGTCTGCCATAAACGATCTGTATGAAAAATATTGCTGCCCGTAATCGTGTCAGCAAAACAAACAGCAACAACCATGAAATTTTGAATACAGTTAATCCACACAGCCCTTTCTTTCCCAGGTTAGGGTACAATGGTTTAGAATAGATAAAGTTTATGCCAATGGACCTCTTTAAACAAACAATATATAGCTTCAAAACTACTGTGCTGAATTAATGCTTGTTAAAGTTTTCTGTCAATAAATCACATAATTTTCTCTGGGGTATAGTGAAGGCACCAATAGCCAAAATAAAGAAACACTGAGGCATCAGACATGACAAGACCTAAAATTACATGATAATCCACTCCCTAACCATGCATACACACTGTTCACAACCCCTTCCTCGCCACGGTGTATAATCAATTATTTCACCAAGAAATACCTGCTTTTTTATGATACTTTAGTTTAGAATAGATAGCTTAACTTACCTGTTACTGCAAGAGATGTAGTCAGTGTAAATAAATAAATCCTCCACACTCTCAGTTCTTTCTTTGCCGCGATCTTAATCCTTCCTTCAACTGTTCTCCCGCAAATGTAAAAAAACAACAGAATGGTACTTTGGCGCATGCGCACACCAGCTGAAAGACGCTGGCATAAAAAAAAAATGTGAAAAAAGTAATGTGGTGCATGCGCAGAACACCTGAAGGACGCGGACGTGAAAACACACGGAAAAAAATAAAATTTAAATTTAAGGGTCGCGGGCCGCATGGAAGAGCTCTAAGGGCCGCATGCGGCCCGCGGGCCGCGGGTTGGACACTCCTGTTCTAGACGTCTTCAGGTCTGTGTACAAGAACCCTAAAAACTATCTATAAAAATATATATAATTGTGTAATTAGTTAGTATTGTTATTGCACATCATTTTGAATAAAGTGGAAAAAAGAGAACCAGAAAAAGAAAAAAATAAGAAAAAATGTGTGATGATGGAAACAAAATATACACTTAAATTACAACTGATTTAAAATGGTATTTAAAACCAACTGGTAGAATAAAATAAAATAAAATAAAATTAGTCATGTAAACAATGTGGCAATTTTCTAAGTTCCAGTGCATTTTTAATTGAACAGTAGTAGTTTAGTCCAGTCTTCCTAAAATAATTCAGCTTTAATTGCCACATGAGTTCATGTTTCTCCAGAATATTCGGGATGTCTCCTTCAAGATCACCATGTCTATGCGATCCAGGATCTGGAACTGTGTGTCTTTTATGAAGAGAAAGGTGTTTGGCTAGTGCATTATTTTTACATCCAGAGCAGATTTCTGACAGATGACATGAAATCCTTTGCTTGAGTTTATTTACAGTCTTGCCCACATAGAATGCATCACATTCATTGGACTGTGCCCTGTAAATTACTTTTGTGGTGTTAGTCACCCCCTGCACTGGTCTTAATGATTTTCTTTAAATAAAGGCAATAAAAACTATCAACTTGCTGTATAAATATAGAAAATGTACAATTAGTTTCACATCTTTTAGTGTTTCTCTCATATGGTCTAGGTTTAAATTCAACAAAACTTCTAATGTTCCTGGCCTTCCTATAAACAAAGGATGGGGCTTCACCTAAGATGTTAATCAGAAAAGGGTTCCTGTGACAATGTCCCAGTTTTCTTCAATAATGTCTGAATGCAACTATTTTTGCATTTGTTATTCTCTGTGGAATTTCTTAACATTCTCCTACTGAGGAGGTTGAGTGAAGGTGCTTCAGTCCATTTCAGTTCTATAATGGGTTCCAGGATGTTTCTTCACATCTGACTTTCATTGCCTCTCACTGGAAAGTCATTCTCCAAGTTGTTCAGGCTTCTCAAAAATGGTTCCATCGCTGTGTAATTCTAGCTAATCTATAGCCCTGGGACTTCACTACATTATACTTGTTTTTTGTAGGATGTAGACTTTTACTGTGGAGTAATAAGTTGTTGGTTTTCTGAGTAGATCAGCTTGTCTGTGTACTTAAAGCATTTTCGACTGGAAACAGACTGCCTGCCTAGCTAGGATTACTTTCGAATACTTAGTAATTCTGTACAATTATATACATATATATATATATATATATATATATATATATATATATATATATATATATTTTTTTTTTTTATTATTATTTTTTTTTTACTTAAGATGAGTTTAAGTTCGCTACTTCTACTACTTGTCTGATCAGATTAATATACAGTGACTAACTACAGATATATGGACTGAAAATCTTCTACACAGAGAAGTTTCTTACACTGTTTAGTAATTCCATCAGTCCCAGTCATCCAGAACTTACTGATACTGGGGAGTCTTCAATCTAAACTTGTTTAACTATTTTCCATAGTCTTGAGCACTAGAATTAGTGGGTGAGAGACATACACAACTAATGCATGAACCCACTAGATCTAATTTTAAATCTGAAAATTGCTCAGAATTAGATCTTTATTTATAGTTGATTTGAATTTACTATATTAAAAGCATTAACAAAAAAAACACACACACACACAATCCTGTCCACTAAAGGACCCCATGAACTTAGGCTGGCCTCTGAAACTAAAGATAATTATAAGTCCTTCTTTGGCTATATTAGAAAACTACGAAACAATGCCATGCATTGCCCTGAACTTGTTCATAATAGGGCTTTCTTTTTTGACCCAATAGACCTTGCCAGTGCCCCTCCAAACACACCTGAGACTTCTGTCCAAAGCACTTAATGATAAATCCCTTACTCTCCTTATGGTTTCTAAAGATTATTTACTGAAAGTGCTAACCAAGACCAAAAATACTTCCTTCGGGGGCACAACAATATTCCTGGTTGCATAATTAGTAGTGTTAAACATGCCCTTGCAGACACATTCCTTAAACTGTAACGTAAGTGTAGCTACTGGTTTTACCTTCAGTGAGTGGAACAGTGCAGTGGTGATTTCCCTCCATAACAGTGGCATCATAACTGACCTGGTTAATTGTAGACCTAGCCACCTTACAAGCTACATTTGCTAAGCCATGAAAACTTATAACTGTCCTCATAAACTACGGCATCAGGAATCCTATTAGACTTGGATCCCCAACAGTTTGGCTTAGTGAAGGGTAGATCTGTATATTGAATCGGGTAAACTTCTTTGAAAGTGTTACGAAAGCTGTATGCAGTGGCCGTGTAATACATAGTGTATATTGATCTTGCCAAGGCCTTTGGCATCGTACAGAAGCTAACTACTTTTAAAAACTTATCTGCATGTAGTAAGATGATTGGTAAACTGGATGAAAGACAGAGCCCATGCACTGAGTTGCATATGCCTCATCAGAAAGTATGAAGGTGACTAGAGGTGTCCTTCAGGGCTTAGGACTTCCTGTTTTCAGCTTATACTTGTCAGATCTCCAAGCAGAGAGCTAATATCTCTAACAAAGTTTGCAGATGACTTTAAACTGGAGGTTATTAATTTCCCATCTAACACCCAAACCTTCCAGAGTTAACTCTTCCTTGTAAAATTGCGGTGTTCTAAAAATAGGTTCAAAGGAAATGCTAAAAAGTGTAATATCACTTTTGGTAGACAGCTCCCCCCCTCACCATATTGTATAGACAAAATACCACTATAAAACAAAAAATGTAATTGGGGACATAGAACCTTGGGTTGATAACCCCCTCTATTTTGACTATCATGTAAAAATGGTTGTCAGGAAATCATCTTATTTAGGAGAGGTAATTGCAAAAGGAATTTCATCATAGTCTGAGATAATCACTCCTTTACTCTCAGCATTGATCAGCTCAATTATCTAGTGCTTTACCCTCTTCAGTATGTTTCTCACCAAAAGTAGCGAATGATTAGAAAGACCCCAAGGGTTCCTACCCAAAAGGATCCCAGGCCTAAATTCCATGAGCTAATAAGAGAAACTGGAATCTCAATCTCTTTTTTCAATGGCTTACAGACTTTTGAGGGGACATCTGTGTCTCACTTATGCCATTGTAGACCTGTTTGTCCATAAGGGTAGTGTGCATCTTTGCAAGTCATCCAGTACTAGAAGCAGGCCCTAAGTCTTCACCAACAGATAAATAGTACTAAATGAAGGGATAGGTTTATAGCTCAGCAACTCCCAGACCACTGGAATAAGCATCCCCTGCATATTAAGAGGTGCAGCTTACTGTCTTCCTTTCAATGGAAGCTAGATAACTAGATGGGTAAGCATGAATTTACACAGTAATTTACAAGTATGGCTATTCTGAAAAAAGGATATGCAGCGTGAGGGAAGATACTGGCAATCTGTGAATGGTCATAAGATTTTGTTGGCTATTGAATGTCTGTGAAATGTGTTAACTGAGGTGGGACACTGATAGCAGTAGACTGATGCATGGGTTTGTTGCCTGGCCATATTTGAGACCTTTCTGACCTTCCTTTGGAGGGCTGTTTCTCCAGTCATCACTTCCACATGCAGCCTTCAGTTGGATTTTGCAGTACTGCTTCTCCTTCCAGCACCTTATGGCATAGCCTTGGTGATAGTCTTTCCCAATCTGTGAGGGGGATCTCTTCCAGTGATGGGCTGGCCTTCTTCGCTGATAGTATTGCCTTATGGGACTTCAGGTAGGTGGGAACAATGCTCTGTGTATCCTTTTTCTAGGTTACCTGTAGGATTGCTGGGGTGGTAAGGAGGTTGTCTCACTAGGATATCCATGCTCTTCTGGCCATGAAGCCTTTTTAGGTTCCCACCCTGGGGCTATCCATTTTAGTCAGGAAGCACTGTTTGTTCTATAGGTTTTTCTTTCCCCTACAAGAGGACACAGCATCTCATGGCCTTTGTTGGATTAACCATGGAGGTGGGGAAGTGCAGCAACTTGCAGGTGAGTTGCTTCACTCAGTTTGGTGGGTATCAAGGTATCCTGCTTACAAGTTAGACAAGTTGTTTGGGAAGGGGGCTGCGTAGTCACCAGCCTGATAGTCAGAGCCCTTGGAGCTAGAAACAGGGGTAAAGCCCATGTCCAGTGGAGTTTCTGCCATGATGGGCTCTCTTCTTCCTCTGTCTTCATATCACCTTCACAGTCATTGTCAGTGGGACAGGTTGCTAGATTGGGCTGCCCTTGGGGGATATGAACAGGCCCACCTTCCTTGACTTTAATGTATTTTTTGTCTGATACCTTTTCCTATTTACTGGCTTCCCATTAGAAGGATGTTGGGAGCTTACATGCATGGTATCCAGTTGAAGTTCCCGCAGTTGGCTTTTTCTGTTGATACAGTACCTTGTGGGGTAGCCTTTTGGGTCTGCCTCTTGAGGGAAGAGAGGAGTGGAGCAACTTTTAGAAGCTAAATCAGGGCTTGGACTTTGCACTTAGGCTACCTAGGGATAGGTCCCATGTATCTCTAGAGGAAAATCTCGGTGCTTTCCTCCACTGTTAGGGCATTAGCAAAGGTGTTTGGGCATCATGTCCCTCCTTATGGACTAGTAGTACAGAGGGATAAATAAGGCTGTTAATGTGCTGCTTCTTGCAGTCAAAGGTATGGTGTTTAGATTCCTTTGATCTCCTTTTGCCTAGTGTGTGCGACTCTGAGCAAGTCACTAAACCAAAGAGTACTCTTGGGTTGCCTGTAAAAAGGGGCATTTCTGTCTACTGGGCTTACCCAGTCAACAGATATATAAAATAAAATGGGTTCTATTGCCAGCTTTTTAGGTTGTTTCCAGAGATATAGCTGTTGCCATCTCACCTTCTTGGTGGCAGAGGATTGAAGTAGAATAGCTTTTGCCTTTGGGAGGTGGCTGGAAAATCATCTTTGGTTAAGGCATCAATGTTCCTCTCCCTCTTATGGGATGACTTCAGACTCCCTGTGATCACTGGCCAAGATCTTTTTCCCAGTTTTTCCCAAGTTCCAGATGAGTCCTATGAAAAGAACTGTGAGCTGTTGGGTATCCTGCCACACCTCCCACTTATGTTCAAATTGGAGTAGTTCATTAAAAGGATACATCAGTACATTGTACTGTTGCAGTCTGCTTCTGTAGGGGTATGAAAGTTTCTGGATACCTGTTACTTGGTACTCATTCATGCATGCCTGTCTTTTTTTTTTTTTTTTTTTTTTTTTTTTTTACTTCTTTTTTCACACATGTCTTAGTCTTTGGTAGAGGTTCTGAATTCCTTGCTTAAAAGGTATGCTTGTCAGCCACTGGGTCACTAGGTACATTTGTTTGGAAATTCACCTTTCTGGTGACTGTCTTCTGGATGACCTGATTCTCTAGGCCTTAGGGGATTCACTTTCTCCTGCCCCATCAGATGGACCTCCTGTTTCATTTTTCTGAGGAGATAGACCATCACTGGACAGGTATCTTTTCTTCATGTTCCCTGCAGGGATAGGTACCATGGAGAAAGGTGAGAGTTCATCACTTTGTCTGCACCAGGTTGTATTCCACCTGCAGTCTGGCCTGCACTTCTTTAGCAGTAGCCTTCAGAGCTTGCTTAATCTGCTTTTAATTTTTATTTTGTTCCCCTCGGACCTAACTTGTACCAGCCCGATCCCCGGTGATCTGGGTTTAATAGCCATCCTTCTTTCCCCAAGACTTACTGGGGCTGGTCATGGATCTTAGGGCATCCTGAGAGCTCAATTTGTTCAGGTTTCTGTTCAGAGGGTTTTTTTTTTTTTTTTTTGGAATACCCTACCCACTTCCCTTTCCCTCCAAGGTGAATTCTTCTCTTTGGACCATGGCTTCTCTTAGGGAATGCATCAACAAGCACCCTCCCACTCAAGATGTGCACTCCTATCCCTTCCCTGCTGCTCTGTCAGTTGCCTGTGCTGCTAATCAAACCTGGGTTGGCTTGGGCCATAGCCAGGGCTTTATCCCTCTACACCACTGGAGCAGATTACTCAGTCTGCTTTTGAGTGATTTCTCTCCATGGACCTTGGAAGCTGCAGAGCTTCTGTCTCTGTCTGCTTTTCCTGCCTGCAGTACAGATTCAGACCTTCTTGGCTACTCCTAATGCACAGGCTTTTGTGTGGGACAGGAGAAAGTGTGGGATATCCCCTAAGGCCAATAAATTTGCCACAACCATAGTACCCATCAAGAAAGACCCTTGCTGTTAGATATAACAAATTTGTTCTTAATGTATAAGTTGGTCTTTAAAGCGGACCCTCCTTGATGGGTCAGGCATTCCTTACATCCATTCCCCATGCCTATGGATGGTCCCTCCACTTGGACTTGGCAGATATATGTTTGTATGTCACCTTTTAGTATTGGGTTGCAATTTTTCTCTGATCTTGATTTGCAGGAGGATTTTTGCTGTTGGGTGGGGACAGGTTAGCAGGTGTGGTGGATGGGCATATGTATGTGGTGGACGAATGGTATCTTGCATGCATCATCAATAGGTCACATTTGTACCCAAACATGGGAACTTCCAGTAAAAGGTATTGATTGTTGTAAAAGGGAAAGCCAACCATGAAATGCATCAGGGAGGGTCCTTTCTGTATGTCAACTGTTAAAGTAAGAAGATGAGCTATTTTTAGGTTTAGCAAATGTCTTGGCTACCGGGATTCTTTATCCTATTCACATTTTGTTATTAGTAGACTACCCGCTGGGGTTTGCTGCTCCTACCAGTTTCATGCTTTGCATCACTACATTTTCTACTACCACTGTAAAGCTGTTTTACTGACCTTACAACATTTATTCTCACCTATTTTCCCCCTAGATGTCTCCATCTTCTCTGAGCAGTTCATCAAAGTCCACTTCCTCCATAGTTCTAACACCTGCGGTCTACATCTGCTGTTGATAAAATTGCCCTTATTATGTAGAATCATACAACAGCCTGAATGTTGTTGTTGTCTTTCGGCTTTTACCGGTTAGGGTTCGCCACAGCGAACTCCAGTCTGCTAATAATTGGCAGTAGATTTTCATGAATGCCGAGGTGCCAGCTCGACGTTCAACCTTCAATGAAGGCACGCCCATTTACACATGTCTTTCGAACGCCCACCCAGCCGCGGGGAGGACATGCAGACTCCACACAGAAGGTACTCCCCGCACTCCAGCCGAGAATCGAACAGGAGAACCTCTTGCTGTGAGGCAACAATGCTACCGTTGCACCACCACGGCAGTATACTATTCCCATATTCTGCCTTAGACCATCATTCTGTATTTCTTGCTTATGAGTACATTTTCTAGTACATTCTTTCTGACTGAAACTTTCACCTTCTACCGTCCTTTCTGATTCCGGTCAGTCCAGAGGGTCTTCATTTTTTACGCTTGAATGAAGAACCTCTCACTCATCTGAGAGAAGTCTGAATTTGCCTATAATTGATAATCCAGTGGTTTCTTTACAAGAGCATGTAAGCCACCACATACTACCCTCTTCCTATTGTCATCATTCATCCTCATCACTGAGTCTGCCATATTCCCCTACATTCCCTTTCCCAGTTTGTTTTTTTACCTGTAAAAATCTTCATGGTCATGCTGTTGTTGACACTTAGTGAGATGCTTTGCATAGAACAAATCAGAAGGGAATTACACTGAGTGGTGCATTCACCAGCTGCTGTGTCTCCTTATCTGTTTAGCTTGTCCTGTTGCGTTTAACAAGGGGGGATTGTTATAGCACTAAAGGTGCTGAAGTAACATTATTTGCTTTTTTCCCCATGGTACCTGCTTCTCATTGTCATTCATTCAGACCTCCGCTGTCTGATGGTACAGATTAGTCTTTGAGATGGACATGCTATATTCTTACAAAGGTAGGTATCCACATAGAAGGTCAAAGACGTCAGAACAGTGTTTCACGGAGAGTGTGTTTCATGTTTTTTGAATGTGATTTAAGTGTCTTCCTCAGCTTCTAGCATCTAGTACTTGTAAAGAAGTAAAGGGGGACAAAAAGAAATGCAACAGATTTCTTCAAACACGCAGTTAATACACTTTTCAAATTTTGAGACTGCTGTGTTCTGAAGCTATCTAGGGAAACCCACAAATGTATTAAAAAATATATATATATACTTGCAGCTTAAATCTGGCATCTTCCCAGCTTCAGACTGTCAGCTTGGAGTGTCATGGCATTGTTCATGCTGGAGCACAATATCTGGAACTATAGATGATTTTGGGTAGAAGTCACTTTGGTAGGAGAAAACGTTGAGTGAGGAAAAAAAGTAACAAAGGAGAGTGAGAAAGTGTCTTAGCTGAAGGTCAAGTTATACTTGGTCTTGGTCCTTACTCGCTGTCCCAAAGCCACAGTGATTAACCCACTGTGCTGCAGAAGTTTGAGAATTGTACCTTAACATTCCATGATGGGTGTAGTATATGTTTTCTACCCACTTACCCATGTGTGGCCATTCATTTGACTTTTTTTTTTTTTTTTCAGGGCGTATTATTGTAGCAATTTGGGTGATCATGTCACCTAGCAATGACAAGCACAAATACACTTTGATAATGCCCCATGACTGCCTGCCTGAACAGGTGATTGCAGAGGCCATACGAAAGAAGACTCGAAGTATGCATCTGTCACCGGAGCAGTTAAAGCTTTGTGTACAGGAATACCAGGGAAAGTACATTCTAAAAGTATGTGGATGTGATGAATACCTACTGGAAAAGTATCCCCTCAGCCAGTACAAGGTAAGAAGAATGAAGAGAGGGAGGGTCAGCATCTTTATCAGGGTGATGTATTTAAAGTTTTTTGTAAACGATTTCCATCTCTTTGAAACAAACTTTATATCTGTCATGTGCCTGGGCTGTGTTTAGCTTTGCCATCCTAAGGACAGCCAAAATGACTTGAGCTGATGCCGTAATTTCATCAGCGTTTTTATCTTGTGTAGTTTAATTTTAAGACACTTTGTAGACTTGTGTTTAGTAAAAAAATTTTATTAGAAATGTAATAAGGGGTATTTTAGGGGGATAACCTTTCTCACATCCTTATTTTGTGTTATTAATTCAAAGTATTTGAAAACCTGTACTAGGTTTGAGTCATGGAAAGTTCATTAAATTGCACATTTGATGATTAGAGTTCTGCTGAAGCTACAGTTAATAGTCATTTTGACAGACTTTTACCAAAGTTTTTTGGCTGAAACCCTGTGCTACTTGTCTATTCTTTGTGCATTAAAACTGTTTCATTTCCTTAGAATATCAATGTTATTAGTATGGGGTGACAGAGCAGCAGCAGATTTGAAACCAAATGCTTCTTTTTACTCTGCTTGCCATAAATTATGCAGCATTAATAGATTTCTGGTTGAGTTAGTGGCCCAGTAATGCCAGCTAGAACTGTTGGAGCAATGTAAGCAATTCACACTTTGGTGTTATGAATCTGAGTTGGAATTGTGCTGCAGATGTTAAAACAAAGTCTGCCTTCTTGTCTTTGGGTATCGCCGAAGTAGAAGTGTAACTTTCTGTCATGTGTACAGTCTGTTTGAGGAAATTTGTTTCCGTGTCCTTGTCAGTTGTACAAGTTCCTGTGATAAACTCCCAGGATATTTTTGGAAGTAGTCTGTCAGAGCTTAGTGAGCCTTTCCTTGTTTAAGTTGTCTCAGAATACATTGTTACTTTTACAAGATAAAGCTATAAATGAATTTTTTTTCTGTTAACTTTCTAAAAATCATATTTCCTTTCTCATTTCTTTGTAGTACATAAGGAATTGTATTTCAGTTGGCTGGTTACCACATCTGATGCTGATGTCCAAGGAGAGCCTGTACAGTCAGTTACCACAGAACACGTTTGTGATGCCTTCTTATGCACGACGCTCTAACACATCATCCTACATGAATGGAGATCTTACAACAAAGCCTCTTTGGGCCATTAACAGCCTGTTGCGCATCAAGATACTGTGTGCCACTTATGTCAATGTCAACATTCGAGATATTGATAAGGTAAATTGCCTTTGAGTAAAGAACCAAGCAGAAAATCAGTAAGACAGATTAGAATTGTCTCATGGTACAAAGCTGAGCCTAACCAGCTTACTGTGGAATTATGCTGATCCACTGCAGGAAATTTCAGAGTGTTAAACCCTGAAAATTATTTGCCGAAAACCAATTTCAGCACTGCTCATATGGGGGGACACAGCCATCCTTATACTTAAATGTACCAGTGTCATGGTCACAAAACACTGGGGCAAAGGGCAGACTCCATAGGAGCTGAAAGGAGATTTCAGTGAATATTTCTCAGTATTGACACTCCCTGAAAGAGTGCACAACCAACCAATAGGCTTCCCTTTGTGTAACAACCAAAGAAAGCTGTCATTATTACACTCCCATTCTGACATCAAAGCAATTGGGTTATAATGCAGGAATGTTCCTGCTGTCAAGGAGCAGCCTGCCCGATGATGGCAAAACTTCTCCAACCAACACAGAGGATATATAATCTCTCTGCATTTAAGAGCTCATGTTCTCAACAGTGTTTGTTTTTTTAAAGCGTGATATACATGCCACGTACCAACTTACTTTACTAAAAGTCTCTCTACAATCCTGTGCTTACAGTTTCTTCATTACTGTCCGCTGCAGAGAGCATCATACAGCACACTGAGTCTTGGTTCATTGTTTTTACTAAAACCATAAATTAAAATTAAATACAAAACAAATTACTTCAAGATGTATTTTTGGTACCAGAATTCATATAGTTTTGGTCATCCTTAAGGATCCGCACCATTGATAATATTGCTCAGGTTTGTATTTTTTTTCATTTGTTGTTTAATAAGCAAGTTTCATATGTATTTGCTATACACTACTTTCAGCTTCAGGCTAAATAAGTTCATAGAAAATTTCATCTTTTCTTGCCAAAGTACACACATATAACCACTACAGTTTCATACGTTTCTCTTGCTGTTTCAGTTTTTCCCATCAAAATAACCTCATACCAATTCTTCGTAACTAATATTTCTCTAGTTAAAATCCCAATGTATACTTAAATCTCAAAATGGTTAAGATGAGCATATTGCATGGATATGTAGATAAGCCACAATTTCTCCTTTGCATAGAATTCTTAAATATTTTTATTAAAATTCTTATGTTTCAAATTGCCCTAAACATTCTGCCTTTTCTGAACAGTCAGCCATTTACATGTCATATTTTTACTGTGATACTTGCATTCTGTAACATTTTCAGAGCTCCCTTACTTTGTTCCTTTTTTTTTTAAAAGTATCCAGTTCTTTTACCTTCTTTTCCCCAACGATAAAATAAATATTTTGTTTTTTTGCTCCAATAAGTTGTTCTGGTATCAATCTGTACTTTCTAAAAACGTAGTCATAGTCCTTTAATTTCTTTTTTCATATGTTTTACTACTTAGCAGATAGTCCCAAGATACCCTCCAAACTTTCTCTTTACTCAAGCTTCCAGAAAAAATAGTATTTTACAAATTAATCAATATTAGTCATACCTAGCCTTCAAGGGCAGAGAATGCAGAAGTATGCAGAGAACCAGAGACAGACAGAAACAATAACAATATAATGGGCTGGTGTAGGGAGATCAACGTGAAAGAACTGCAATATAAAGGCAAACAGATGAGTGAACTAGCTGATCCAGGCCAGCTGAATGGTTGAAGTTTGTAGCTGAAGCAAACTGTGAAAATAACTTTACTGCAAAGTTACATCAAAGTGACCAGTGGAGTAGTTCTCACAACCAGCTCTTTCACTTTCAAAAAACTTCTTAAGGGACATCTTGCAAATAACTGAATATGTTCTTGCTCTTCCCCAGGCTGACCAGACTCCACTCTCTGCCTTCACTCTCGCTTCCTACTCCTTAGGTTCATAGGTTCATACTAGGCTATCTGCCCTAGGGCATTTATAAGCCTAGCCAGAATGTGTTTGGCTTTCGCCACCCATTTTAAATTTATTTTGCTATGCCCTTTTTCGAGGTTAGTATACTGTGCCTCTGTCTAACAGTGACACAGAAGTGATACCCGGGGTAAACCTACGATCTCCCATCCACTCATCAAGATTCCTCTTGAAGAGAGTCAATGAGGGACTCTGCCTAACCTGGACTGGGATTTTATTCCAGAGTGAAGGGAGCCTCTGGGTTATGAATCTGTCCCTCCAGCATGTCCTATTTATTTCAGTGCTGAGGTTCAAGTCTCTTGAGCGTAGCTTGATGGGATTTGGATTTTCTGAGGTGCAGCATGTCCATTAATTCCGGGTTGGACATGGCTTTATACGTCAGGCACAGATCGCCTCTGAACAGGCGGTATGCCACTGAGTACAGCTGGAGTTTCTTTAACCGGGCAGCATATGGCATCTGTTTGAGCCCTTTGATTCTCTTGGTGAGGTACTTTTGGGATCTTTCCAGTTGCTGCAGGTGTCTGGTAAGGTACATCCCAAAAGGGGCATTGTACTCAATTATGGGCCTGATGAGGGATGAGTAAAGAGGCACGATGACGTCCCCTGATCTAGATGTGAATCCCTTCATGATTAGGTGGGCTATATAAAATGTTTTTCTAACCACTTTGGCCACGTGGTTGTCAAATGAGAGATTGCTATCAACTTGGGTCCCCAGGTCCCTAATTACTTCTTCTGTACTTAATGGATTACCACCTATGTGGTAATTTGTGGGCACTTTGTTTTTGCCAAAGGGGATGACTATACACTTTTTGGCATTTAGCTTGAGGCCATGGCTCTGGCATCAGTTGTCTGTTTCTATGAGGCCCTTTAGGAGGATGCTTGTGTCGGCTGGAGAGTCGATTATGGCTCCCAGTTTGCAGTCATCTGCGAACTTGGTCAGCCACAGTCCTTCCATGCTGGCCTGTACCTCCGAGAAATATATACCGAACAAGAGAGGTCCCAGGACTGAGCCTTGTGGACACCACTTGTAACTGGTTTGGAGTCTGACATGGCTCCAGCAATTCTAACCATGTGGGTTCTGTCCTTGAGCCAATTTGCAATCCATCTAGTGACATAGGGGTTTATATTTAAGCTGGTGAGCTTATTTATAATGCCCGAGTAGGGTATTGTATCGAAGGCTTTTGCGAGGTCCAGGTAGGCTGTGTGGACCACCTTCCCCTCGTCAATGGCCTTGGTGACTGTTTCAAAGAAATCAACCAGGTTTAAGAGGCAGGATCTGCCCTTAACAAAGCTGAACTGGGTAGGATCCAGTGTTTGTAGGTCCCCAATATCTTTATTTATGAGGTCCATGATGATCCTTTTCATAGCTTTGCAGACCAAGCTAGTCAGGCTTATGGGGTAGTAGTTTCCAGGATCCATTGAGGCACCACCTTTATGGAGAGGGACCACTGTTGCTGTACACCACTCTTTGGGCACATATCCTGTAGTAAGGCTGAGATTGAACAGTAGTTTTATGTTTGGGTTTAGCTCTTATTGGAGTTCAAGTAGGACACAGCCCGGGACACCGTCTGGTCCCATTGATGCTGTGTTTTTTGCTTTAGAGAGGGCGGCTCTTACTTGAGCATCTGAGATGTCAGGGGGGCAGCACTCTGCTGGGATAGATATTTGCCCTTTTGGTGGGGGGGGGGGGAGTTTGCGCTGAACCTGTCAGCTAGGATGTTGGCAATGTCTGTGGGTTTATTTTTTGTCATTTTGGACTAATTCTGAGCATATCTGGGAATTACCACCCAGGTTCCTAACATAACTAAAGAAAGCCTTGTGATTATCCTTAGTGTCCTGTGCAATTTTTCTCTCGAAGCTGGCCTTAGACAATTTTATGTGTGCCCGTAGTTTTTTGCTAATACTGATCAGTGATGCCTTCCCTTTTTGGGATTTTGCTCTATCATTTAGTAGCTTCCTCCTTCTATTGTATAGTTTGTTTATGGCTGGGGTCCACCAGACAGGACGTCTGCCTTTGGAGGATTGGGTCTTGGTTTTATTTGGGATCGCATGATCCATGCATTCCTGAAGGTGTTCATAGAATGCATTTATAAAGGATTCTGCTGTCTGGGCCATATTTTCCACAGGCCCGGGGGCTTTGAAGGATTCCACCTCAGTTTTGAGGAGTGTGAAATTTGCTTTATAGAAGTTTTTCACTGTGGTTTTCTGGGCAGGGTGTGGGGTCGGGATGTGAATATCCAGTGAGATTAGTTTATGGTCTGATCTTACCAGTGAGGGATACACTTCTGGTCTGGAGCATAGAGTCCCCATGTTGGTGATGATCAGGTCCAGTATGTTTTCCCCTCTTGTGGGAGTGGTAACAAGTTGTTCCATAGCATTTGAGTTTATAAATTCTAGGAACCTTTGGGCTAGGGTGTTGGAGCTAGAGTAATGCTCCCAGTCTATGTTTGGGTAGTTGAAGTCGCCCAATATAATAGTGTGTGGAGAGACCTTCACATTTTCCAGTGTTCTCAGGAAGGCCGAGTGGGGTTCCTGGGTTTGGGAGGGTGGTCTGTAGCAGGCTGTAAACTGGAAGGCAGTTTTACCCACTGTTAGTTGCACATGGATAGTCTCTGATGCTTCGTGCTTTGCCACCAACCTGGAGGTGTGGGTATCTTTGATGAATATCGATACTCCCCCTCCTTTTGTGGTTCGGTCCATGTTTTGGGGCCGAAAAGCATGGTATAAGGTATAACCTGGTAGTGCTGGGGTGCTCTCGGGAGCCCTGAACCAGGTTTCTGTTACTGCACAGATATCGATGTTCTCCATGCTAAGGATAGTTTCAAGTGTGTGCATTTTGAGGTTTAGACTTCTGGCATTGAGTAGCATTACTCTTAGTTTCTTATCCCTTGTGATACCTATGGAGGTGGGTTTGTCTTTTGAGCCTTGCCTAAAAAAGGCACTATGGGGGTAGCAAGAGCCTTTGCCAATATCCGAAAGCCCAGGGGTGACAGGTGCAAGCCGTCCCTAGCGAAGCATCGTGGCTTGTCGAGCATATCATCCCAAGCTGACAGGCATTGGATCCCCTTTGAATGACACCAGTACTTAAGCCAATTGTTGAAATTGATCATCTTGTCTTCATATTGTGGCATCATTCTTGGTGAGGGTAAGATGCTACTCAAGGTCAGGGTCATACCGGCCTGGGCTACATGCTCAGAGAGCTCCTCTATGTCTCGTTTCATGTAGTCCAGGGAGGTACGTCTCAGGTCATTCACACCAGCATGGACAATGACTGAGTCATATTTGTACTTGCCTTGGAGTGACCTGAGTGCTTGTGTTATGTGGCGGATCCTAGCGCCCGACGGGCTGCTCACCGTGACCCTCTCCTTGTTCAGCCTGGTGAGCGGGACGTCAGTGTGCCTGACGATAGTCACCTATTACAAGTGCATCAGGTGTGTTTAGTCTTAAGGGCTGTGACTGTTCGGCACACTGGCTTTGTGAGATATGTGTTGCACGTGTTTTGTTTTGGGGTAGCGGCTGCTTGGGTGTCTGCTTTGGAGGTCTCTGCTGCTTCGGCAGATCTTTATTTAGAGCCTCAGAGTATGTTTTTGTGTGATTATGTGTTTGGTTTGCTGTCGTGGTAGGTCTATGTGAGACTGGAATTGTAGTGAGTGTGGTTTCCTTCTCCTCCTGACTGGTTATGCTAGTACTGAGTTGAGAGAGCTTAGCCTCCAGTTTGGCTATATGGTTGCATCTCTCACATGTGTTGGAATTTGTTGGGAGGAGGAGAGGGTTGTCTGTGTACATGAGGCAGTTGTAACATTGCCTCAAGATTCCCAGATTCACCAGCTGGACCGGAGAGGAGATTGACAACTGACCTTTGGACATGCTAGAATAATATTGGGAATTCCTTAATAATTGAAAAACAGGGCCAGTGGGGAGTGAGGGTGTAGTGCTTTTAATTTTTAGTGCAGACTTATATAATTGCTTTAGTGAGCAAGTGCCAGGTAACTTAAGTGCAATGTGTTACAGGTAACTTAAATGCAAAAACGACAAACAGTAACTTTCTTTCAAGTGAAACAAGGAAATAAGTGCAGTAAGCAATGCAGATATCACTAGTGATCCACAAAAGCGCTGAGAAGCCGCGTATTAGGTGGAATTAGCGTTCCAGGGAAATAAGCAAACAAACAACAAGCATATAAACAAAGCTAGATTCAGCAGGCCTGGATCTAGTTTTTGCTACAGCCAACAAGGTGTACCAATTTCAGTAAGATACAGTTCAAATATTCAGGCACTATAAACCTTTAACCAGAAATTCCCAGCTCAGAAGGGCAGAGTCCAGCCTCTTCTCCCACAAGAGTGCAGACCACAAACCTTCTTAATGTAAAATAACTGGCCTGAAGCCCAAGTGCTTAAACCAGAACTAATACACTTTAAGAATAACAGACACTGGGCTCTCAATCAGCAGTTCCCAACTTAGAAAGATGAAAGCTACCTGTCCTGCCACCACAGTGCATGCCACAAACCTTCCTAATGTATAACAACTGGTCTGAAGCCCAAGTACTTAATCCAAAAGACTTAGAATGATAGCTACACTTTAATCAAGTTACTACCAAGCAGTAATAAATACAATTGAATACTTTAGAGAATGCTTGGATTAGTGCTCAAGTTACACAAACAAAGCTAGATCCAGCAGGCCCGAATCCAGTCTATGCCACAGCAAACAAGGCGCACCAACTTCAGTAAGAAGCAGTTCAGATATGCATGCACTATAAGCCTTTAACCAGAAATTCCCAACTCAGAAGGGCAGAGTCCAGCCTCTACTCCCACAAGAGTGCAGACCACGAACCCTCTTAATGTAAAATAACTGGCCTGAAAGCCCAAGTGCTTAAACCAGAATTAATACACTTTTAGAATAACAGACACTGAGTCTTCAATCAGCAGTTCCCAACCTAGAAGGATGTAAGCTACCTGTTCTGCCACTACAGTGCAGACCACAAACCCTCTCAGTGCAAAACAACTGGTCCGAAGCCCAAGTGTTTAAACCAAAAGGCTTAGAATGAGTTACACCAAGCAGTAATAAATACAATTGAGTACTTTTAAGATGATGCAAAAGTAAAAAAAAGTAGGTAGAAACACAATTACAGTAAAAGCAGATGACATTTTTTTTTTTTTTTCTGAATAAGTGCTGAGATCAAAGAAACAGATTTGAGTGCTGAAACTAGAAAACTGGCTAGTTATAAGAGAAAAAAACTAAGCTAGATGGCTTCCCTCCAACACAGAAGGGCTTGGGGGCTCAGAAGCCTACAAATAGTCTATACCACTTAACAGGAAAGGCAGGAAATAAGCTTAATTTTTTTTTCTGTTTCCCAGATGCTCTCTTTGTACACAGTAGGAGTGCTTGAAATCAGAATATGATCTCACTGCACTCAGTTGAGTGAGCAAATGAGATGGGCCCAGAAGGAGTATCCAAACACAAATTTACAAGAGGGGTGGGCAGTTGCAAGGCCACTAAGATTAACACCACAACAAAAACAGGGAGTGTGGGTGGGACTAACTGAAGAGCAGAGTCAAAACTTCCAGTTCAGTTAATATTCCTTCCACACAGTTAAAATCAATTTAAATACTGTATTTTTAAAAAAAAAGAGCAGATAAAGGTACTTAAATTCTCTTATACGTCCAGTTGAATACAGCAAGTCTTTAGCCGGCCAAAGCTGAGGATTTTAAGCAGAAAATATTTCAGGCTGTACCACTTAAATAGGCAAGGACAGGAAATCAAAGAATGTGACTACCCCCACACCTGTAATTACTAGCAAATAACAAAGTTCAGCAAACACTAACTTCCAGTTCAGTTAATATTCCTTCCACACAGTTAAAATCAATTTAAATACTGTATTTTTTTGAAAAAAAGAGCAGATAAAGGTACTTAAATTCTCTTATACGTCCAGTTGAATACAGCAAGTCCTTAGCCGGCCAAAGCTGAGGTTTCCTAATCCTCTACAGCTCCTTTCTCAAAACCCCACTGCTTTCTCTTCATTTTACAACTCTTTTTATTAATTCGCAATATTCTTCAAGCTCTCACAACTAATCATACTACCATTCATTTTCCTACTTTTACCTCAACAAGTCACATCATGTTGCCCTAACATTCAATACTGGTCCACTCTCAGTACTTAGAAACAACGTATATTTCACTTCTACTATGGTCATCTGACTAACTCAAATGCTGTTTTCTTCTCTGATGTTCTCCTAAAGCATTTTAATAATTGCATTAATTGAAACTGTGTTTCCCTTATAATACCTGCTGTGTATAACTACACTGTAATACACGTTAACCTTATGTATTCTGCTGTAATATTATATTCTTGGAGCTTTTCTCCCCGGGCCTACACTGAAAATGGGCTGTTAGCCCAGTCAGACACTCCCGGTAAACACATGTAAAATAAAATCAATACATAAAATAAATTGGGCTTCAGATCAGTTGTTTTACATTAGGAAGGTTTGTGGCATGCACTGTGGTGGCAGGACAGGTAGCTTTCATCTTTCTAAGTTGGGAACTGCTGATTGAGAGCCCAGTGTCTGTTATTCTTAAATGTATTAGTTCTGGTTTAAGCACTTGGGCTTCAGGCCAGTTATTTTACATTAAGAAGGTTCGTGGTCTGCACTCTTGTGGGAGAAGAGGCTGGACTCTGCCCTTCTGAGCTGGGAATTTCTGGTTAAAGGTTTATAGTGCCTGAATATTTGAACTGTATCTTACTGAAATTGGTACACCTTGTTGGCTGTAGCATAGACTAGATCCAGGCCTGCTGAATCCAGCTTTGTTTATATGCTTGTTGTTTGTTTGCTTGTTATTTCCCTGGAACGCTAATTCCACCTAATACGCGGCTTCTCAGCTTCTGTGGATCACTAGTGATATCTGCATTGCTTACTGTACTTATTTCCTTGTTTCACTTGAAAGAAAGTTACTGTTTGTCATTTTTGCATTTAAGTTACCTGTAACACATTGCACTTAAGTTACCTGGCACTTGCTCACTAAAGCAATTATATAAGTCAGCACTAAAAATTAAAAGCACTACACCCTCACTCCCCACTGGCCCTTGTTTTCAATTATAAAGGAATTCCCAATATTATTCTAGCATGTCCAAAGGTCAGTTGTCAATCTCCTCTCGGTCCAGCTGGTGAATCTGGGAATCTTGAGGCAATGTTACAACTGCCTCATGTACACAGACAACCCTCTCCTCCTCCCAACAAATTCCAACACATGTGAGAGATGCAACCATATAGCCAAACTGGAGGCTAAGCTCTCTCAACTCAGTACTGGCATAACCAGTCAGGAGGAGAAGGAAACCACACTCACTACAATTCCAGTCTCACATAGACCTACCACGACAGCAAACCAAACACATAATCACACAAAAACATACTCGGAGGCTCTAAATAAAGATCTGCCGAAGCAGCAGAGACCTCCAAAGCAGACACCCAAGCAACCGCTACCTCAAAACAAAACACATGCAACACATATCTCACAAAGCCAGTGTGCCGAACAGTCACAGCCCTTAAGACTAAACAACACACCTGATACACTTGTAATAGGTGACTCTGTCGTCAGGCACACTGACGTCCCGCTCACCAGGCTGAACAAGGAGAGGGTCACGGTGAGCAGCCTGTCAGGCGCTAGGATCCGCCACATAACACAAGCACTCAGGTCACTCCAAGGCAAGTACAAATATGACACAGTCATTGTCCATGCTGGTGTGAATCACCTGAGATGTACCTCCCTGGACTACACGAAAAGAGACATAGAGGAGCTCTCTGAGCATGTAGCCCAGGCCGGTATGACCCTGACCTTGAGTAGCATCTTACCCTCACCAAGAATGATGCTACAATATGAAGACAAGATGATCAATTTCAACAATTGGCTTAAGTACTGGTGTCATTCAAAGGGGATCCAATGCCTGTCAGCTTGGGATGATATGCTCGACAAGCCACGATGCTTCGCTAGGGACGGCGTGCACCTGTCACCCCTGGGCTTTCGGATATTGGCAAAGGCTCTTGCTACCCCCATAGTGCCTTTTTTAGGCAAGGCTCAAAAGACAAACCCACCTCCATAGGTATCACAAGGGATAAGAAACTAAGAGTAATGCTACTCAATGCCAGAAGTCTAAACCTCAAGATGCACGCACTCGAAACCCTCCTTAGCATGGAGAACATCGATATCTGTGCAGTAACAGAAACCTGGTTCAGGGCTCCCGAGAGCAACCCAGCACTACCAGGTTATACCTCATACCATGCTTTTCGGCCCCAAAACTTGGACCAAACCACAAAAGGAGGGGGAGTATCGATATTCATCAAAGATTCCCACACCTCCAGGTTGGTGGTAAAGCACGAAGCATCAGAGACTATCCATGTGCAACTAACAGTGGGTAAAACTGCCTTCCAGTTTATAGCCTGCTACAGACCACCCTCCCAAACCCAGGAACCCCACTCGTCCTTCCTGAGAACACTGGAAAATATGAAGGTCTCTCCAAATACCATTATATTGGGCGACTTCAACTACTCAAACATAGACTGGGAGCATTACTCTAGCTCCAACACCCTAGCCCAAAGGTTCCTAGAATTTATAAACTCAAATGCTATGAAACAACTTGTTACCACTCCCACAAGAGGGGAAAACATACTGGAACTGATCATCACCAACATAGGGGACTCTATGCTCCAGACCAGAAGTGTATCCCTCACTGGTAAGATCAGACCATAAACTAATCTCACTGGATATTCACATCCCGACACCGCCCCCTGCCCAGAAAACCACAGTGAAAAACTTCTCTAAAGCAAATTTCACACTCCTCAAAACAGAGGTGGAATCCTTCAAAGCCCCCGGGCCTGTGGAAAATACGACCCAGACCGCAGAATCCTTTATAAACGCATTCTATGAACACCTTCAGGAATGCATGGATCATGCGATCCCAAATAAAACCAAGACCCAATCCTCCAAAGGCAGACGTCCTGTCTGGTGGACCCCAGCCATAAACAAACTATACAATAGAAGGAGGAAGCTACTAAATGATAGAGCAAAATCCCAAAAAGGGAAGGCGTCACTGATCAGTATTAGCAAAAGACTATGGGCACTCATAAAATTGTTTAAGGCCAGCTTCGAGAAAAAAATTGCACAGGACACTAAGGATAATCACAAGGCTTTCTTTAGTTATGTTAGGAACCTGGGTGGTAATTCCCAGATATGCTCAGAATTAGTCCAAAATGACAAAAAATAAACCCACAGACATTGCCAACATCCTAGCTGACAGGTTCACCGCAAACTCCCCCCCCTCCCCACCAAAAGGGCAAATATCTATCCCAGCAGAGTGCTGCCCCCCTGACATCTCAGATGCTCAGGTAAGAGCCACCCTGTCCAAAGCAAAAAACACAGCATCAATGGGACCAGACGGTGTCCCGGGCTGCGTCATACACGAATTCCAAGAAGAGCTAAACCCAAACATAAACCTACTGTTCAATCTCAGCCTTTACTACAGGATATGTGCCCAAAGAGTGGCGTTCAGCAACAGTGGTCCCTCTCCATAAAGGTGGTGCCTCAACGGCTCCTGGAATCTATCGCCCCATAAGCCAGACTAGCTTGGTCTGCAAAGCTATGGAAAGGATCATCATGGACCTCATAAATAAAGATATTGGGGACCTACAGACACTGGATCCTACCCAGTTCGGCTTTGTTAAGGGCAGATCCTGCCTCTTAAACCTGGTTGATTTCTTTGAAACAGTCACCAAGGCCATTGATGAGGGGAAGGTTGTCCACCCAGCCTACCTGGACCTCGCAAAAGCTTTCGATACAATACCCCACTCAGGCATTATAGATAAGCTCACCAGCTTAAATATAAACCCCTATGTTACTAGATGGATTGCAAACTGGCTTAAGGACAAGAGCCCACATGGTTAGAATTGCTGGAGCCATGTCAGACTCCAAACCAGTTACAAGTGGTGTCCCCCAAGGCTCAGTCCTGGGACCTCTCTTGTTCGGTATATATTTCTCGGAGGTACAGGCCAACATGGAAGGACTGTGGCTGACCAAGTTCGCAGATGACTGAAAACTGTGCGCCATAATCGACTCTCCAGCCGACACAAGCATCCTCCAAAAGGACCTCATAGAAACAGACAACTGGTGCCAGAGCCATGGCCTCAAGCTAAATGCCAAAAAGTGTATAGTCATCCCCTTTGGCAAAAACAAAGTGCCCACAAATTACCACATAGGTGGTAATCCATTAAGTACAGAAGAAGTAATTGGGGACCTGGGGACCCAAGTTGATAGCAATCTCTCATTTGACAACCACGTGGCCAAAGTGGTTAGAAAAACATTTTATATAGCCCACCTAATCATGAAGGGATTCACATCTAGATCAGGGGATGTCATCATGCCTCTTTACTCATCCCTCATCAGGCCCATAATTGAGTACAATGCCCCTTTTGGGATGTACCTAACCAGACACCTGCAGCAACTGGAAAGACCCCAAAAGTACCTCACCAAGAGGATCAAAGGGCTCAAACAGATGCCATATGCTGCCCGGTTAAAGAAACTCCAGCTCTACTCAGTGGCATACCGCCTGTTCAGAGGCGATCTGTGCCTGACGTATAAAGCCATGTCCAACCCAGAATTAATGGACATTCTGCACCTCAGAAAATCCAAATCCCATCGAGCTACGCTCGAGAGACTTGAACCTCAGCACTGAAATAAATAGGACATGCTGGAGGGACAGATTCATAACCCAGAGGCTCCCTTCACTCTGGAATAAAATCCCAGTCCAGGTTAGGCAGAGTCCCTCATTGACTCTCTTCAAGAGGAATCTTGATGAGTGGATGGGAGATGGTAGGTTTACCTCGGGTATCACTTCTGTGTCACTGTTAGACAGAGGCACAGTATACTAACCTCGAAAAAGGGCATAGCAAAATAAATTTAAAATGGGTGGCGACAGCCAAACCCATTCTGGCTAGGCTTATAAATGCCCTAGGGCAGATAGCCTAGTATGAACCTATGAACCTAAATAATTCATAACATTGGCCATTACTCAGAAAAGACACTGGTCATTGACAAAGGTACGTCTATGTAAGTAAGGAGGGAAGACACAATAACATGTTAAAGCTGCTAATATAAACATTTTTAAACATATTAGAAACTGTAAAGTGTTTTGCTTACATTGGGGAAGGCAAAACAACTAAGGTATTGCAATAAAAGTAAAGAATGTTGGTATTAAAGTATGATTACTTCATTCTAGATATGCCACAAGTACATTTACTTGACAATGAAAGTTAAATGAATGCATTCTAGAAATGTCACAAGTTTGATTATTTGACAATGAAAATTAAATAAATGTCTTTTAGAGATGCCACAAGTATGATTTGACAATGAAAATTAAATGAATGACTTTTAGAGGTACCACCAGTAGAGTGGAGCTACGTTTAGAGCATCTTCGAGAAAACAGAGGGAGGAAAGAAGTTGTAGGATGGGTAAAGGTGCTCTTTCAGAAACCCAGGCCAGCATCTTCCTTCGGTACTGTTGTTTTAGCTTTTCATGGTTCTTGTGCATTCCTTCCATAATAAACCGGAAAAAGTGCTCTTAATGTACTGTTACTAGGAAATAATCAGTTGCATACTGTAACTCCCAATGCACATTGGTAGACTTAACTGTCATTTTGGTAACTATAATAAAACCAAATGTGTCCTAAGTTCCCAAAAGTCCTCTAGCTAGATCTGTTTCTTTGTAAACCATGCCTCAGCTGCTATGATTTAAGAATATGGCTATGATTTTAGCCCACAGATTTTGCCTTGCTCCTGCATGTTCTATCAGTTTTCTTCATAAAGTTAGATCTTAAGAGTGCATACAGTGATGAATTCCATAAATAAGTTGATAAAAAGATCCCTTATCACTGACCCTGTATGATTTAATGTATGAAGACCTCCTCTTTTTGACCATTTGCTGTGATTTTTAAAAAGCCAGTCTCTGATTTTAAATGCTCAAAGAGATGTTCAATGACACAGATTTTTCCATTTTGGGGGGATACTGGTAAATCCTAACTTGAACTTTCTGAGGATTGAAAGATCTTGGGATTTTAGTAAAATCTGGCATTTTAGGCTTGAGCACTCCTGCACAGTAACTTGAATTTCTTCTTATATTTATAGCTTGTAATACTGTTGCTTCATTCCTTGAGTATGCTCTACTTGAAGTCTGTTCTAAGTTCGTATATATAGATGCTCTGAAAAATTATGCAATCACGGTAATAGTTGGAAATGTTATGTAAAAGTCACAAAATGAATTCACTGATTTATTCTCATGAGAATAGAATTGTGCTTTAGTAGTACAAGTCCTTGTCTGCTGCTGTGTTATAAACCTTTAGTTCAGGCCTACTTCCTGTAGTGTATGTGATAAAATCCCCACCCCTAGGGTTACACTCCTGTTGTACACTCATTTCTATTGTTTTGTTTTTTCTT
This sequence comes from Protopterus annectens, assembly GCF_019279795.1. Classification (NCBI taxonomy): domain Eukaryota; kingdom Metazoa; phylum Chordata; order Ceratodontiformes; family Protopteridae; genus Protopterus; species Protopterus annectens. The sequence goes on from NC_056739.1 coordinate 812,780,858, forward strand.
TTGCTTCCCATGCATCTTAGTTAACATGGACATACTCCCATCATTTTTCTTTTACATTAGCCATTAATAATTTTATACTTCCCAAGTCATATCCTGTTTTCCACTCAAAGTGAGATGTCTTCTCCCTCAGTACACAGTGTTCTTGTTACACTCTTTGAACTCTGCATTATTTTCAGCTCATGCAAATTTTTTTTTTGTACAAAAAGCATTTTTTTTCTTATTTTTCTCAGAATATGAAGCATTTTTTGCCTTTTCTGTTATATGATTCTTCTGTCATTAAAAGGAAGATGACAGTCATCGTTTGTACAGATTTTTTTTTTTAGAGCTTTTTGTTTTCCCTTAATCCATTCTTACTTTATTTTGTAGTACCGGAAATGTGCTTTGAACTAGCACTTCCCTTTGCTAACAGTTGTCTCATCTTACATGTACAGTTCCTTTGGTGAAATTTCTTGTAGCTGTTCCCCTGGAATTTACTTCTCTTTCTGTAACTTATACAATGTTTTGAACATTTTTTGAGGCACTTCAGCATTACCATTCATCATTATATTTTATACATTTATTATCAAATCCTCTGCTTAAAAAAGGTAATCTTTCAAGCAGAGGACTAAATAACACGGCTTCTGCTCTTGCTAGATGTTTAAGCTTCAGACAAACTACAGCGGACTTGATATTTGAGTATGCAGTTATGTTTAAAATACATTGACTACATCTGTCATTACACTTGATAAATTTGCTCAAATTGAACCCAACCCTGTTGTACAAAAGGATAAAGCCCTGATTGCACCCCAGAAAACATGTCAGAGGGACTAGGAATGGGAGAATGGGCATGAGGCTGATGCCAGTTTACTTATTCTAGGGGTGGGAGGCAGCTTGGGTCACTGCATTGGTGACAGCTTCAGTAAAGCAGGTGTACCACCATAGCATAAGGAGTCAGCATGCACATGCTGCCAGTAGTGTGCTACTTGATCAGGAAACTATACATCAGCAGAAGCATGTAAAACCCTCCCAGACAACTGTAATCTGTATTCAAATACGGATTACACTGAACTCTTATAATCAAACGTCAAACAGTAAAACTTTAAAGTACCGAAAATGCTTAACATCGTAAAATAATTTGAGTGGCCATAGATTGGCAACAACCAGGAAGTACTGCGATGCATATGGTAAGCGAAGGAAGCCTTTTATTTTTAAATTTGCCCTATCCCCCTTCCTATTTGGGATGTATAAGTGGTACTGTGCAATTCCTGACCTACTTCAGTGTCTGTTACCACTGCTGATCCACCGTTGGTGGTGAGCAGTGTTCTTGACCAGTGGTTTCTGCATTTCACCACTTTTGTCACTGAGGCTTTCAGCTGCTTCACAGTATTCTAAGAGATGCATCCCTTTGCTGGTCCCCAGTGGGATGCCAAACAAAATGTGCTAGAGTGCTGGTCTTTGATGCTGGTGATAGTTGCTTGCTCCTGCTTATATATATATATATAGTACAAAAAAAAGGAACAATCTGGCAGTTAGTGCAGAGAATTATGGCAGCGAGCTGTTAATAAACTGCTTGTTTTAATCTGCAGTTTGATTCACTCAGCCTCCATTCGCTTTGTGTCACTATCACCAAGTTAGTTAACCAGACAGTTCTCTGGGGTAGTTGGAAAGCAGGGCTATATTCCTCAATGGTCTCCTGGACTGCATGCCTGCTAACTACTTAGCCTGTAATTTCAGCCATTTTAGGAGACCTGAAATCTACAACCTCTTATAAACATATTCTTCTACCTTTTGTAAAAATAAACTTAAATTTAAAACATTCAAATATTTCATCCACACTTTCACAGTAACTTTCCAGTCATGCTCCCATATCTGAAACTTGTTTATAATAACATCTGGTTCTGAGAGAAGAGTTCTCCTTCTATTTCAGCCAAATAATAAATGAATGTGTGTCCACTTCTTCATTTTCTCATTTTTAACTCCAAATTCACAGTTTAAGTAATGGTTGAGACACAGGCGATGCTTGGAGGAATGTATTTTTGCACTTCTATCTTCCCACTTGCTCCAGAAAGTTCCAAGTAGAGTGCCAAGCAAAATGTGCTAGTGTTTTTTGCCTGCCCTGCTGACCACTAGCTCTGCTTTGAACACTTGGTTCATTTGTTCCCGCTCTGGAGTAAGAGCTACTTCAGCCCATTTGTGACTCCATAGGTCGAGAGCTAGCCACTGGTTATCATCTTCCAGGCAGACGTCAGAGTTGTTTTAGCTATACCCTAATGCCGATCTCCATGGTGACCAGTGGTGCTTGCTGGCTTGTACATGTACACGAAAATGATTTCTGGCTCTTACTACAGCATGTACTGCATGTTGGTAAAGTCTTCAGTCACATACTAATTTGCTGTGTGTGTGTGTGTGTGTGTGTGTGTGTGTGTGTGTGTGTGTGTGTGTGTGTGTGTGTGTGTGTGTGTATATGTATGTATATATATATATATATATATATATATATATATATATATATATATATATATATATGGGATCTGTACTGATCCTCGACGGCACTTTCTGCCGAAGCAGAAATCAATGAACATACTTAACCGAAAGTACTGTTCACCGAAGCAGCACTTTCGGATAAGTATGCTCATTGTGCCGGTCGCACTATGGTGCGGATAAGGGAAAATTCCCTTTTCCTCACTGTAGTGCAGCCTAGGAGTGAGAATATTGAATTAGGGGGGGTGGGGGGCACAGCCACCCACATGGGTGGTGCAGAGGGGCTTGCCCCCCCTGCATAAAAGTAGATTTTTTTTTTTTTTTTTTTTTTTTTTGTAACACACTTTAACGAAGGCACTTTTTTGGTGAAAGTGCTTTTGTTAGTGTGTTCTGTTATTGTGGATTCAGGATGTTGAAGTTTCGTTCAGCAGTTCTAGATCCAGATATATATATATATATATATATATATATATATGTGTGTGTGTGTGTGTGTGTCTACTTTGACCCATCGAAATTACATTTCATCGAAATGTAAACAGACAAACTCTTTTTCGTGAAAGTGCATTTTCACAAAAATGCACTTTCGTGAAATGCAAATAAACCGACCCCCCCCAAAAAAAAACACAGCATGAACCATGTTTATACAGGAGGGCAAGCCTCCCTGCACCCCCCACACCCCACTACTTTTATATTTTTACTCCAAGATCGGCATATTCCCTTATCCCTGTTGTGCAGCGATCTAAGCAACAGCCCCCTTTGCTGTTTGCTTAGTTGCCTTTTCACAAAAGTGCATTTTCATGAAAATTGCGAAAAGGAGTTTGCCTGTTTACGTTTCGTTGAAACGTAATTTCGATGGATCAAGGTAGACCCATATATATATATATATATATATATATATATATATATATATATATATATATATATATATATATATATACACACACACAGACACACACACACACATATATACACATCTTTATTGCTCCTGAATTTGCCCTGGCTGCTGCGTGTCCCTGGCCCCGGAGGATCTGTTCTGTTCTCTCTACCTCCTGTCCTGCACTAAGATTTTGGAACCTACCTGCCTGGTCATTAAGGACCCCTTACATTTAGTTTCAGCCATCTCAACATCAGGCCAAAGAAACCTCCTGCCCTAGTACATTTTTCCCAGTTACCAAAGGGAATAAGAAAGTGTGTTCTAACCTTGACCTAAGTGATAAGCTGAACTATTTTTTGTAACAACCTAGTGTTGAATGTAATTTAAGCTACCTACCGAGCCAGGAAGCCAACAGCCATACCCCTCTCTACCCTGTAAACAACAGATTTTTCTCTTCATTGAATCTATTATGTGAGCCATCTCTACCAGCTATCTGTGTTACAGAAACCTTTTTCTGTCCTCTACTCTTTGCCCACTAGGTGGCACCCTAATCTAGGCTTGTGTTGTATCCCTCACCCCACTTTCCTGTATTTCATCTCTTGACTTCTTTCCAATCTCCCTGCTGTATTACACTGCTCTTATTTTTTTCCCTCCATCTAGCTATATTTTCCTTATTCCACTCTACTATCCTTTGCTAACTAACAGCTGCATTATCATATGCCACTTACCTGTAACTAATTTAGAGTGCCTCAGGAATGTGCTCCTCACAGATTCTCTGCTGAATCTTCCTTTACCTGCTCTAACCCGCTCCGTTTGCCCTGCAGACTCGCTCCGCTCCCCTGCCCTACCCCCAGTTCCCACCCGCCCCAGTGCTTCTACATTTATACTTCTGTGGCCACACCCCTTCCCTTGTTACCCAATTACTCCCTAGCACTCATTACACATTAAATACCTACACACCTACTCACATACTGCTAATCATTCTACTACCCTTGAAATACTATCTCACTCCAGACTATCTCTCTACCAGCCTCTATATTCTGACTACATTCTATGTTCTCCATCACCATGCCCTTAACCCACAAACCAATACTTATAAATCTGTTTCTCTTACTTGCTGTACTACCCATTCTATCCTCACCTTGTATGAAAACCTACATTATATTGCATCCCATTATCCTTTAAAACAAACATTACTACTAAGTCAACTAGCCTTCCAAATGCATTCTAACATAACATCGACCTCAACCTACCTTTTGCCAAAGGATCATAGGGTAGCCCATATTACTTTCCTCCAGTATAGGAAGTCACAAAACACTTTCTGCAAACTTCAGAAGCTTACATATTGTCCTTCGCAACAACCTCTGCTTCATGGTGACATTCATCCCAACCCAGGACCACACAGCAACACCCCAATAAACCCCCACCTAACTCATGCATTTACCTCATTCACCCCCACCAGAGCCCCTAATTCTCTGCTCATAGCACATCTCAACATATAGAGCTTAAACAACAAAATTAGCCAACTACACACTCTGCTAGACGTGCATTCATTTGATATCCTATGTTTAACAGAAACTTAGCTCAAATCAGTAACAAAAGACAATGAAATCATCCCACCTGGTTATATCTTGAGATTAGACCGAACAACTAAAAAGGGTGCTGGGATTGCAATTCTGTATAAATCTGAGTTGCATGTTACTTCACTAGATGTAGATAGTAATGCTGAAATCCTTATCTCTAAGCTTCAGGTTAATGCTAGTAAATCAATATACATAATATACTCCTACCTACCCCCAGGCAATAACATCAGCATCCTAGAAAGTATCTTCTGCTGGCTTTCTACATCCTTCCCACAAGAAACCATTGTACTTGGTAATTTTAATATAGATTGGAATACCTGTACCTCACACAAACCCACAACCCATATAAACATTTATGGTTTTTCCCAAACAATCACCACCCCCACCAGAATCCATAAACCCAGTAGCAAAGAAAGTACCTTAGACTGGATCTTAGTAAATAGCCATCCCCCCTCTTATAAAGCAGGTACCCTTCCTGATGATATTAGTGACCACTCCCTTGCTTATATATTCAGACAAAAATCCTTTATTCCCAACCAAACTATCTTTAAAACTACCTGGAACAAAAAAGATTTTAATCCAGCAAACTTCCAAGCAGAGCTTCAAGCCTGTGACTGGTCACCCTTAAAATAACTTCCTCTTGATGAAGCAGTATCCTATTTTAACTCCAAATTCTGACATGTCCTGGATACCCTGCCCCTACTCACTCTATAAGAACTAGAAGTAAAGCTGCTCCGTGGCTCACTAAAGAAACTAGGCATAAAATCTTATTGAGAAATAAAATCTGGTCTAAATGGAGAAGCACTAAAAACCCAGTAGGTCATCAAAACTTTAAACAGCTGAGAAATGCCACTAAAAATCAATACTTCTTGATAAAAAAACAATTCTACTTTAAACTCCAGCAAAAGCATCAACAACAACCATAAACCTTCTGGTCAGGCATTAATAGACTTATACACCCAGGCCACTCGAAGACGCCAACCTCATCAGGTCTCTCCCTTAACACTCCCAACCAGATTGTTGATGCTTTCAATACTTTTTTTACTGACCATCCAATCTCTAGCAAACTCCTTACCACCAGTTAGCTCAACCCTCCCATCCTCCCTAGCTAGCATACCCTCCCACCTTTCATTTAAAACCTGCTCCTACATCCCTTATCTATATCCTACTTCCCAAACTTGAACCGTGTACTCCCTCAGCTGATCTCCTACCAGCTGAATACCTTCAAATTGTAGCAAAAGTACTTGCCTGTCCTATTTCCATACTAATTAATAGAACCATTACTGAAGGCTTCATCCCATCTCTCTGGAAAATCTCTCATATAATCCCACTACACAAAAGTGTTAACTCAACCGAACTGTCTAACTTTCGGCCCATAGACTTACGTGCTCCTTTAGCCATAATCATGGAAAAATGCATCCACCAACAACTACTGGATCACCTTCTCCAAAATAACCTTCTGTCAGACTGTCAGCATGGTTTTAGGCCTTTCCAAAGTACTACCACTGCTCTCCTATCCTTCTATCCTTCTCTGACTGCATTAACAAACACTGTAATAATAACATGCTGTCCTCTGCACTCTTTATTGACCTACCTAAAGCTTTCGATATGGTTAACCATCAGATACTACTTAACATACTTAAATCACTCTCACTTGACACACAGGCATTACAGTGGTTCAAGTCCTACTTAGACAATAGACAACAAGTTGTCCTTTGGGACAATAACCTATCCACACATCTCCCTATTACCATTGGTGTCCCTCAGGCTCTATCCTGGGACCTCTCCTTTTCTATATATTCATTAATGATCTTAATATAAATCTTCCTTAAGCTACCTGCATACAGTATGCAGACGACTCCACATTAATTTGTGCTGCCTCTTCTTCATCTGAACTCCAATCCATCACCCAAACAGTATTTAATCTAGTAGAAAATGGGTTCCTACAACGTTGCCTCCTCCTAAATGCCAAAAAAACAAAATTATTGCTCTTTACTCCAACACTAAAATCCTCCCCAATAGATCTCTCCATTATATCTAACAATGGTACTGTTATAGCTCCTGACCCAACCACCAAACTCTTAGGTGTAATAATTGACCACAATCTTAACTTTGACTCGCATATTAAATCCACTATTAAAACTGTAAACAGAAAACTTGGTTCCCTTTACAGGATAAAACCTTTCCTTACCCCTGAAGCCAGAACTGCTATTGCTAACACCCATCTTATCTCTACCCTCCTCTATGCCTCCACCATTTATACTAATCTTTCCAAAAGCAACCTTAATAAACTAGCAACCTCCTATAATAACATTGAAAGGTTTGCCACTGGCTCCCCATTTAGAACTCACCATTGTCTAAATCTCAAACAGTTAGGATGGCCAGAACTGCATAACCAGCTACAATTTCAACAACTTACCATCGCCCATAAGATTCTGTATCATCCCAGTAATACTCCTATTCTCTGTAGCCTTATCTCCCCCTACAGAAATCTTACTACTCTTCGCTCAGCAAATAAAATACTGGTAACCATCCAGAAGTCCTACAACAAAGCAGGTGATTTTCTTTTCTTTAACTGTGGGGAAAACCTGGTGTAGGCTTCCCAGCAAACTTGAATCACTGTCATCATTACCACTTTTCAAAAAGCAACTAAAAATTCTCCTAAAGACACAGTGGCTATGCCCATGTACTAACCCAGACTAACACCCCCCCCCCCCCGTACAGCCTTACTCCCAAAACCCTTAAAGTGGGATTAGTAAGCCTCCTTTACTCCCACTCTAGTCTAGTCTTTTCTGTGAACTATCACTAAGTATGTACTTTGTAACATCCATTCTGCTGAGAGCACAAGTGTTCCACTTTTTATATATGTCAACTTTTTTTTTACTTTGAGTGTAATATTTTTAAACAACCTTAATAATTTGTTTGAATCTTTTTCCTTTTTCCTAATCTACATGATGAATGTCAAACCCTTTTCCATGTAAATGTTTCTACTTGTACAATATTGTTTTTTTTTCTTAGATGTTAATCTCCATCAGCAATGTATTTAAATATTCTTTACTTGATTTATTAGCTTAATTTGGAGCTTCTACTGAAAATGGACATGCATCCAGTTGGACTAGCCCGGTCAACATGTAAAATAAATGTAAAATAAAATAAGTAAAAATAAATAAATACATACAGACTTTTCTACTGCCGTACACACCTAGTTTTTGCTAGGTATCAGTACAGCATTGGACATAACTGCCTTCCTCTCCTCAGGATGAGAAAGCTGGTATTGGGCTTTTGCTCCCATCCCCCTTACCTGACCCCGAGGCATTCTCACATCCGGTAGGACTTTTTTCCCACTACTCCATGGAGCTAGTCTAATCTTTCCAGTAAGCTTAGTGGCTTGAAACTCTTAACAAAGACATCTTCTCCATTAACACAGCAAATACAGGTAAGTCACTTGGTATGAAACCATAATTTTTCCTTACTATTTTCTTGATATAGAAACATTTGTTGGGAGTTGTCATCTATAAAAAATATTTAACATGCATGATTTTTAACAATATTTCTAATTAGGTCTGCAAAGAAGGTTCTGTTCTTGGAATTGCTAATCAAATCATTTTTTGACATTTACATTTATGGAATCGTAAGAGGAACCATTTGGCTTTTGTTCCCATCCTGCAGTTTGTAACATAATCTCTGCAGACTTCTCCCATATGTCTGATTCTGTTATCTGCAACTAGATTACTGCAAATCAGCATTACTTGACCTATTAAGCAGCTTACTCACTGCTGTTTATTTCTGCAATTAGTACAGTCTGCTGCGTTGCTTTGTCTTGACATCATGTGCCCATTTGACAGATAGAAGAATTATTTCATTCCTGTTTCATCTCTGCAACTCTTAACAGCATAAGTAGTGGACTTTACCCACTATCTCAGACAGATTTTTCCTGTAAATGTCACCTAGGATTCCATCTGAAAATAAGCCGTACGGCTAGTTGGACTATCCACAGAAGTTAAAAATAATTTAATAGAAGGTATAAACCCAACCAAAAGGGATCCCCTCTTACATTAGCATGGTAAGAATGCATCTTTATTCTGAGAATATACATTTGTTAGAATGTGTGTAAGAAACTAGTCTACTGCATGTGGTTAAGGGTGCGAATCAAACAAAACAAAAGTAGTTTGCTAAAACTACTTTTGATGACAGTGGATATTGCCTTTTTCTCTGCTATTGTGTGACCCTGGAGTTAGTATATATATAATTCTGGGGGGGGGGGGGGGTGACACTCCTGCAAAAAAGAAGATTTCTGTTAATGTTCACCAAGGTTAGTTTTGGCGAACTTTATTTGATTATTGTGTTTGCCGAAACTGCCTTTGGTGAGTCAGCATGAATCTTGTATATACTGTGTGATTTAAGTCAGAGATGTAAACACCAGAATACATTGGACTAACTCTTGATTAAGCAAAATGTAGCTCCCATCAAATCTTTTGTGTCTTTCAGGACTTGCATTACAGAAATTGGAAACCCATCCATAAATTGCCAGCCTAGACCATGCCCTTGAGTACGTCTGACAGAAATCCTTAACTTTATAAGCAGTGCTGCCTTAAGGAAGTTTAGGGTTAAATGCAACGTTTCTACATAAAACACCCCAATTATCAACTGTTCTACCAAGAAGACATTAAAACAAAGCCTAGATTAAGCACTTCACAGATGTATAGGGAGCTTAAAAGCAAATTTGGGATAGCCTTCCATACTGTATAATGCAAATTCTTTCAAAACGCTCTAGTCTGAAACCTTGTGGAACACCAAAACATTCTGCAAAAATGTCCACACACAAAAACATTTTTGTTAAATTTGACAATATAAACTATGTTTATTTCAGTATGTAAAGTGTAACTGATTTTTGACAAATAAATCAACCTGAGTTATTCCTCCTTATAACCTCAGTCTCCACACACATGAATTAATATTTATCATATGAAAGCCTTGATAGAAAATATCATCCTCTTCATTTTTTCTCATCCTTTCTCACTATTGTAGGTATTTTAAGTAATGTTGCCATACAAGCATAACATATTGTATTCATCATGCCGCTTGTTGTTGATTGTCGTTGTACTTGCATCATGTTGAAGATTGTGTGTGCTATGCTTGGGGTATATGCATTATCCATGTTAACTAACTGACATAAGTGCATCACTGGTTTCACTCAAACCATCACTTCCACTACTAGGCTCAATAAACAAACTAATAGAGAAAGCATTATAGACTGGATACTTATAAACAGAGTAAAAAATAATTACAAACTAGGAACCTTGCCAGATGATATCAGTGACCACTCTCTAACTTTTATAGCAAGAGATAAAGCTGATTTACTAAACCCCCACGTTACTAGAAAAATACGCACCTCCAAACATTTTAATCTGGACCTCTTTCAAACTGAACTCAGGGCATGTAACTGGAACCCCTTAAAAACACTTCCTCTCGAAGATGCAGTATTACTTTTTAACAAAATGTTTTTATCCATTCTTGACAACCATGCTCCTGAACGTATTATCAGAATGAAATCTAACATAGCCCCTTGGCTATCCAATGAAACCAAAAAGCTCATTCTCACTAGAAATAAAGTCTGGGCTAGATGGAGAGCCCACAGAATTAATACTGATCTTCTAAACTTCCGACAGCTTAGAAACCTAACTAAAAAGGCAGTAATAACTGACAAAAAGAAATTCTATATCGAACTACAACAAACTCATCTTAATAATTCAAAACAATTCTGGTCCTCAATTAATAAACTCCTCACCCCAGGAACTTCCAAAACACCTTCCCCACTAAATGCACATCCTGACACCCCACAGCAGACTGCAGATGCCTTTAACTCTTTCTTCACAGAAACTATCCAAACTCTAGCTAAACAACTTAATGCCAACAATTTCTGCCCATCTCGTAACCAAACTAACTCCTCCTTTAAATTTTCACTACAACCTATCTCTACATCATACATACACAAACTTCTTCTAAAACTAAAACCATGTACCCCCTCGGCTGATAAGCTCCCATCTCTTTTTCTTCAAAAAGCTGCCAAGGTTATTGCATATCCTATATCTATTCTCATAAATAGGACAATCAAAGAAGGAATCATCCCCGAAATTTGGAAGGTCTCTCATGTTATCCCACTACACAAAGGTGGACACTCAACTGACTACGCTAACTATAGGCCCATTGCTCTCCTCTCACCTTTGGCTAAGATCATGGAAAAATGTATCCACCTTCAACTCGTGCAACATCTCTCTCATCACAACATAATAGCAAACTGTCAACATGGCTTTAGACCACACCACAGTACCACCACTGCCCTGCTTTCTTTTGTAGATACCATTAATCAGAACCGCAACAACAACTTACTCTCATCTGCCCTCTTCATTGACCTGTCCAAAGCATTCGATATGGTTAACCACCCTTTGTTACTTAATACTCTTGAATCCCTCTCATTCGACATCCCAACCATTACATGGTTTAAATCTTACCTCACAGATAGAAAACAAGCTGTCCTCTGGGATAACCACACCTCTTCACTCTTGCCTGTTTCCATTGGTGTTCCACAAGGCTCCATCCTTGGACCACTTCTCTTCTCCCTCTTCATCAATGATCTTCAAACTATAATCCCTCAAGCAACCTGCATTCAATATGCTGATGACTCTACACTCATCTGCTCAGCATCTTCTACCACTGAACTTATCTCTCTCACCCAAACTGTGTTCAATACCGTAGAAACATGGTTCTCTAGTCGCTTTCCTCTTACTAAATGCAAAGAAAACCAAACTTCTTCTTTTTACCCCCACATCCAGGACCTCCCTTACACTTCTCTATCTCCTCCAACAGCGCCACTGTCATCTCACCTGACACATCAACTAAATTGTTAGGCATTACAATAGATAATAATCTCTCATTTGACCTACACATTAACAACTCCATAAAACAAGTTAATAGAAAGATAGGATCCCTATATCGAATTAGACCTTTTCTCACACCTTCAACTAGAACAAGGATCGCTCACTCCCACCTTATCTCTACTCTTCTGTATGCTTCACCTATCTTCACCAATCTCAAAAAAACAAGTCTTAACAAACTGGCAACCTGCTATAATAACATTGCCCGCTTTGCTACCAGCAACCCCTATAAAACACATCATTGTATAAACTTAAAACTTTTAGGCTGGCCTGAGTTTCAGAACTATCTGATAATCCACCAACTCTGCATTGCCCACAAAATCTTATACCAACCAAATAATACCCCAATACTCTCACAACTCATTACCCCATATAAAAATCTTAACTCTCTCCGCTCCTCCAGTAAAATTCTGACAAGTTCTATAAAATCAAATAATAATGCTGGTGACTCTCTTTTTACCAATGCTGTTGGGGCTAAATGGAATTTGTTACCTACTAACATAACAAAGATTACATCATTGCCTCTTTTCAAACAAAATATTAAACTGCATTTCCAAAATCACTGGCTTTGTTCATGTAATAAACCTGACTAGCTAATTCACTACTACTAACAAAATATAACTTTTCTCCCTTCCTCCTTCACTCACTACTCCCTCTTTGTCTTACTCTTCTTCCCCCACTGTTAGCTTTTTCTCCACAGTTAATCTCTATCTTTTCCCTTACTTTCTTCACTCTACTTTCCTTACTTACTCTCCTTTTGACTATATCTATTAAGTTCTCTTTTTCTTCCTTCTCTTTCTCAATTTTTATCTTGTCATGTAGATAGTATTGTGTGTCATAGGAATTAACCCTGTAGTACTACTTAACATTGAAGGGTTTACTAGTCTTTATTTTTGTTATTGCAAACCCTAATACTAACTCCATTATTATGAATATTATTGTTATCATTGTTTTTTTGGTTTGTTACATTTTCTGTATGTATCTCACTCTGTGGAGCTTTTCTCCCCGGGCCGCTACTGAAAATGGAAATTACTCCAGCTAGCCTAGCCCGGTCAACAAATGTAAAATAAAATAAAAATAAATAATAACATAAAAATAGGTAAACTCCATGGTCAAAGACTGTACTAATTCTGGTACATCCTGAATTTTTTTTATCTATCTTTTTCTGGAAATGTTTTATCCCATTAGGCTAGTAGCCGCTCTTCAAGGCCTGAGGTGGTAGTTATACTACTAGGGGAAATTCGTTCATTCTAGACCACGGTCATGGCAGATTACTTTACTTGCTTCAGTAATCATGCATGTTGTGCTCTGTACAAACGTCTTTCTTAATGGAAAACTCCACTTTAGAACAAAAAAAAATTTCACTCTGTCTTTGTTTTCTGAACTATTTTTAACACTTCCAAATCACTCTTGACTGCTTCTTAAAAAAATGTAATGTTTTCTGCAAAGTGACCGTCAATGGGGCTTGACATGTCATCATGATCTTGTTTTTCTCCAAGCCTTTCTCTTTCCCATAATCCATTTAAAGTCTGCTTTATATGAGTCATGCTAGGCATAAGAAAGTAGTGGTGTAGTCCCATCCCACTGACAGAACAGCATTAGTGTCAGTCACTGTCATCCTATATACCTTCTATAACAGTACTTTTATTTCTTGAATGACCCTCATTTGTGTGCGTCTCAGAGCTTCTTTTACAGTATGATAAGGAGTTATACAGCTGCAACCAAAGTAGTAGCTAAATTGCAAGCCTTTGTTCAAAGTATCTTTGTAATCCAAAATCACTTTACACCCCCCCCCCCACACACACACACACACACTCTCTCTCTTTGGTAAATGTGTTGCTTCTTTACAAGAATTATAAGAACAAGTATGTTCAAACTTTTTCTAAATGCCACAGACATCTTTGATAATGCATTTAAGTCATCTTGAAATGTAAAGTAGTATAAACAGCAAACATTTAAAGTTTAAAGCTCAGCATTTCAGTACTGTGATGCACTTATGTAAGTTTGACAAAAGAGGTGACAACTCTTAAACTGGTCTAATTCTGGTCTAACTGCTCTGTTTTGCCATGAAAGTCATGGCTACATTGGAAGCAGCTGTGAATCATTTTAAGTTCTCTTTCTCTCTGCAATAAAGACAATGGAAAACAGTTTCACACCACTCTGTCTTTTCACAGCAGCTGCTGTGCTGTTGACATTATCACTAATTACCCGTATGAGATTGTTAGCAGTGCCCAACTACAAATTTTTCTGTGTATGTGGAATGTCACGCAGGCATAAACAAATACTTCTGCAAATGATCTGGGAAGTTAAGCTTAAAAGAAATTGGGTAGTCTTTCCCTTCCTTTGATTCCAAGGCAAGGAAATAAAAGTTTTATAAAGTATAAGCTGGTTTCTGGTACGTACAAAGTACTAGAATCCTATTGTAGGTAGAAGAGCAACCCAAGAGTTGAGTTAAACTGTAAGAGACAGTGGACTTTTCCATTAAACTATCATGCTGGCCTGTCTGTTTTTGAGTTTTCAAACCCTGATAGATGGCATTTGCTAAGAAAAGTGGAGAGATTTGTATCCCGGGGTTTAGCTGTTTTGACCCTCTAACCAATTTCCCTAAAATTTCAGCAACTAGAATTCTACTGTTAAAGAAATGTCTTGGTGAGGGCACATTCCCCAGCCTATGGAAAATTGAACTGTTTGTCCATCTTCACAAATGTGGAGACTTGCAACTTCCCAGAAATTTTAGATCTATCTCTATATCTTTTGTCCCCTAGCTAATTGCTTGAAAGTGCTGTACATACATAGATTAATGCCTTCCTTAGCCAGCACTCTCATCTTACTAATACCCAGCATCGGTTATAGACCAAACATGGAACCAACAGACCTTGTTAAGCTGATGAATAAAGACAAATATACCCACAGTTTATTCTTGACTTTTGCATGGTCACTGGGTACCCGAAGCATCAGTTTTGGCCTCCCTACTGTTTTTTTCTATTAATTACATGATGTGGCAGACCTGCTGAAATCTTTAAATCATTTGGTATACAGATGACATGGGTCACTTGCCACAAGTAGCTGAGTTGCTCAGGGGAATGTTGAATTGCAGTTAGTTTTATCCGTGGTAGACTGGATCAAGGAAAATGGAGTACAGTACATTAAAGTATAATGCCATCCTTTTGGGCAGCAAGAAGAAGCACTCATTCAATCAAACTTCGAAACCATCCTCTCCAAAGGTTGCAGTCATACCTCTCTTTTTCAGAATGTCCCTGATTTATACTCATATTTTCACCCCCTTCCTAATATATATATATGTTTATATATAATTTTTCTGCTGAATTTCTGAGGATCGTAGTTAGTGAGGAATGTCGGGTATTAGAATTTCATACTTTTTATTATTCAGAAAAGGCATGTTCATCCAAAGTCTATTGTTCTGGTAACTTTTTTTTTTTTTTTTTTTTTTAAGTGAAATGGAGCAAAATTTACAAAATGTCACTAACTGGGGACTTTGTCCTCTCCATTTACTTTCTGTTTTGTATAGAATTCTTGAGCAAGGAAGGTGAGATGTGTGGTTGCAGTTATTCTTTCAAGCTGATGGTGTCAAGTACTTGGATGTGTTGTTGGACAAAACTCTCACCTTCACAGAACAAACAAAAAAAATACTGTAAGAAAAAAAGCAGCTCTATAGAACAAGACCACTGTATTTCATTAACACTTTCTCTATCACACTAGTCAGTGAGCCTTCTTCAGATGCTATTACACTGATGGGAAGTTACTTAAATACATACTTAAAAGTTGTGTAACTGTAGTATATGTCAAGAAAAATCCAATAGAAATCCTTCATTTATAGCATACTTTTTAAAAACATGTTGATATTTATGGGACTCATTGATCTCGGGAAAAATCAAAGCATCAACTATAATTTACCATTTGTATTCCTTATTTTCTAATTTGTTCTGTCTGTCTCCTTCCTGTTTCCTAGCATTATCTGGTTCGTAATCTAAAACATGAAACAAAAAGTTGTTAAAATTAGGAAATTTGGTTGTGTACCTATACAGTGCATTGCATTCATTTTTTATCTGAAGGGATATACATAGTCATAGATTATTTAGTGGAGCTTTCAAGAGGTTTTCCTTAAGTAAAAGGAATACATCACATACAGCCATTTACACATACATTGAATGTTCTAAATTGCAAATAAAATTTCCATTTAAGAAGTAGATTTTTTGAGTAGTGGTTAGGGAATAAGTTTTTTCATGGGGGGGGGGTTAAAATTATATACACAGTTGGCTATGAATCTACAACTGCTAAAAGACACCTGTTATATTCCCCTTTTGTTGTTACAGTGCACTTTTCTCTTGCTAAATATTCGTGAAAATTCTGTCATTCATCTCCCACTTTATTACTGCTAGGTTTGGCTGAAGAAAAATTATTTACCCCCTTGTTTTCCACTTGCCTTTCACTCGCAGACACCCTGCACCCTAACTCACTGTAAAAGATGCACTTAATGTGGATGATGATTGTGCTGTGACACTACCTGTTGCACTGTAATTAATGTACATATAAGTTAGGGATACTGTTAGTACTTGACTGCTTTTCTTAAAATTAAACATTAAGCTTTTTCATGATGCATATATGTATGTGTATATATGTATGTATTTATATATTTGTGTATGTGTATGCATATATATATATATATATATATATATATATATATCTACATCACGTAATCAAATTTTCACTTACCCAAAATTTAAAAGGATGAGATGACTTTGTCGAAGATTTACTTTCATGAACGCTTGAGTCACTGCTGTTTTACTCCCCAAAAGGAACCACTTGGCCACCACGATAAATTAAACAAACTGGAGTAAATCAACCCCACCCAAATGGGGGTTTCACCACCACCCCCACTGCCCCTAACTAAATATACCAACTCCAGGATCACACTACAGTGGGGAAAAGGGCAAAGTTCACCATGGTAGCCAAGTGTTTCCTTTCCCGGAGTAAAATTCAATTGATCAGTGATCCAAGTGTTCATGAGAGTAAGTTTTTGGCAAAGTCATCTCATCCTTTTAAGTTTCGAGTAAGTGAAAATTCGATCATGCAAAGGGGGTCCATATGTGTGTGTGTGTGTGTGTGTGTGTGTATATATATATATATATATATATATATCTGTATATACACACGCACACACACACACACACATACCTTTATCTTTCTACCAATCTTCTGACTCAAAACTTCTTGTTGGTTGGGATCTACCCACTTAAATATTTAATTAACACCTATGTAGATTCCTAACTTAATTAGAAGACATGTTCCTGACTGGTGCAGGCAAGACAGCAGTTGCCTACAGATAAGAATAAAAAGAATTACATACACACACACATATTATATATATATATATATATATATATATATATATATATATATATATATAGATGTACACACTCATTTTTCATCTCTATCTACATCTACAGTGGGTATAAAAAGTGTACACGCCCCTGTTAAAATGCCATTTTTTGTGATATAAAAAAAATGACACCACAATAAATAATTTCAAAACTTTTCCCACCTTTAATATGACCTCTAACCTGTACAATTCAATTGAAAAAGAAATAAATATGTTAGGGAAAAAATATACTAATACTTTGTTGTGTGTGCACACCCTTAAACTAATACTTTGTTGAAGTACCTTTTGATTTAATTACATCTTGACTTGGCAATATTTGCCCACTCTTCCTTGCAAAAGTGCTCTGAATCTGTCAGATTGCAAGGGCACGTCTTGTGCACAGCCCTCTTCAGGTCACACCACAGATTTTCTATTGGATCTAGGTGTGGGCTCTGGCTGGGCCATTCCAAAACTTTTATTTTCTTCTGGTGAAGCCATTCTTTTGTTGATTTGGATGTATGCTTGGGGTCATTGTCGTGTTGAAAGGTGAAATTCCTCCGTCTTCAGCTTTCTAGCAGACAACTGAAGGTTTTGGGCCAAAAGTGACTGGTATTTGGAACTGTTCGTAATTCCCTCCACCTTGACTAAAGCCCCAGTTCCAGCTGAAGAAAAGCAATCCCAAAGCATGATACTGCCAATACCATGCTTCACCACAGGGATGGTGTTCTTTTGGTGATGCAAAGTGTTGTTTTTGCTCCAAACATACCTTTTGGAGTTGTGGCCAAAAAGTTCAACCTTGGTCTCATCAGCCCATAACTCATTTTTCCACATGCTTTTGGGAGACTTGATGTATTGTTTTGCAAACTTTAGCTGGGCCTAGATGTTTTTCTGTGTAAAAAAAGGCTTTCGTCTTGCAACCCTACCCCATAGTAAAGACATATGGAGTATAAGGGAGATTATCACATATAGTACACACCCATTACTTGCCAGAAATTCCTACAGCTCTTTCAGTGTTGCTGTAGGTCTCTTGGCAGCCTCCTTGACCAGTTTTCGTCATGTCTTTTCATCAGTATTGGAGTGACGTCCAGTTCTTTGCAACATCACTGTTGTCCCATATTTTCTCCACTTTTTGATGACTGTCTTCACTATGTTCCATGGTATATCCAATGCTGTGCAAATGTTTTTGCACCCTTCTCCTGACTGATACCTTTCAACAATGAGATCCCTTTGATGCTTTGTAAGATGTCTGCAAACCATGGCTTTTGCTGTAGCAGGCAACTGATTAAATGTCAGGAAAATCCTACTAGGACAGCTGAACTTTATTTGAGGTTAATCACAGTCTCTCTAATTGATGGCAGGTGTGTGCCCAAAAAGACTGGATGCTGTAATTAAATCAAAAGGTGCTTCAATAAAGTATTAATTTAAGGGTGTGCACACTTATGCAACCAGCTTATTGTATGTTTTTTATTTTTTATATTTTTCCCTTAACAGATTTGTTTGTTTTTCAATTGAATTGTACAGGTAATAGGTCACATTAAAGGTGAGAAAAGCTTTGAAATGATTTATTGTGGTCTCATTTTTTATCTCACAAAAAACTGGCATTTTAACAGGGGTATGTACACTTTTTATATCCCACTGTACACTACAGCTCCTTATGTTCTCACATCCATCTATCCTTCAACACCCATCTATTTCTATACTCCCCATTTTCTTCACCATCCCTACTTTCAACTCCATCTGCAACTTTGCCACTTCTACTAATAAGTAATGTATCTTTACTAACTTCATTTTATCCTGACCTTTTATAAATTTCTCTGCTTTCTCTAACCAGGTTGCTACTTTCCTCACACAACCTCTACCTATACTGGAATAGCCTATATACCATACACTGCTAATATCCTGTGTAAATGCTATGTGTGTTACAAATACTACTTTACTATAAACTCAAAACTATGCTTGTATTTTTTTCTTTGAGAATGTTTGTAGTCATTACATGTAAAAATATATATATATATGACCTTTTCGCAACTTTTTAAATTTGCTTTTTCTGCTTTTGATTCTGTTGACTGTTTTTTTGCACAACATTATGTTTAATTTGTATTGGTGCTTCCCCCCCCCCACTGAAAATGGGCTATTCTGCCTATTTGGACTTTCCTGATCATTTTATTTATTTATTTAATATTTGGTTAAATTAAATATGTCCTTCCATGTA
The DNA here is from genome assembly GCF_019279795.1 of Protopterus annectens. NCBI lineage: Eukaryota > Metazoa > Chordata > Ceratodontiformes > Protopteridae > Protopterus > Protopterus annectens. Next base: position 812,800,302 of record NC_056739.1, read on the forward strand.
ACACAGAGATGGAACACTGACTGCATCCCAGACAACCAGGGGTTGATTAGTGGCCCCAGAAGTGGAAGACCTAGGCAGGGAGGGAGAGGAGTGAAAGAGATGCAGCCCACTCACCACTCCAGGAGTGGAGGGAGGAGTTTGCATGCATTCTGAGGCATATAAGGTGGTGTGATCTCCCTGTTTGGATACCAAAGAGGACACTGCTCTTGCTGCACGGAGTGACAAGGCTGCTTGAGAGCTACACTGTTTCTGAAAGTGAGAGGAGATCCTTTACAATCAGCGTATTGTACGTCCCTCCCTGACACTGTGTCCAGATATGTGTGCAAGGATGGGTATAAAACAGTAAAATGCTGGAACCACCCCAGTGGCTGCATGGATGAAGACTCCTCAGTCTGCTCTTGCCTGGTTGGGAGCAAATGGGCTGATTGATCGAGAGAAGGTTTGACGGTTCACAGGCAGTGGGCACAAAAAGTTGCAAGAACAAAAGGGGGAGAAAATATTTTCAGACGAACAAGAAAAGCAGCTTTTTGCACTTCTTGTTCAGTTTGTCATTTTATAATATTTATCACAGCACTCACTCCAGAGCTTATCTAAACAACCCTATCTTGCTTGGTTTGTGATTTACTGTGGAGTTGACTGGTAGGAGAAGTTTTATTTGAATTTATTTTTTTATTTTTTACTACTGTTTCTCAATGTTTGTAGGAAGGAAGGGATAGCTTGTATACAAGAAGATTTACTTTGATTTATATTTTATTGTTTTATCTTTAATTTTCACTGTTGGTTGCTAGAAAGGGATACGTATTAGACAGGCAAACTCTAGCCATTCCAAGGTACCTATTCAGCTTTACATTCACACAGACTGCAGAGAGAACAATCCAAAGCTTATTGGCACAGTCCTGTCTTGGTTTGATTTATTGAAGTTTACTGTTAAAAAGAAGCGTGACTGCGATCGATAGTGACGTAAAGGAATTACAGCTCTTGTCTGACTTTCAGAACTTGTACGATCAGAACAACTTTACTGTATTTACTTTAGTATTTAGTTATATATTGCTAGTGTGATTTTTCTCATGGAATTTGATTTAAGTTCTCTTAGATTTCTGTGGTGACTGGTTTTGATTATTCTTTTCTTTTACAATTTTTTTAATTGTTTGAAGTTGAATATAGATTCCTTAAATGAGTATGCCGTTAATGATTTGCTTAAAGCACAAATATCTTGTACAGTGTAGTGAATTCTATGCATATTTAAAGGTAACACCTGATAGCACTGGTGATCTGTGTTCCTCGTGTAAAAGGTGGATGATTTGCTTACCGTTATTAGAAGTAAATCTAGACTTACTGACAGTGATTGCACTTGTGCAACTGGCACAGCTTGGATAACTGTTACATATATTAATGACTGGTCTGGTGAGATAAATAATGTTAGGCAAAGAGCAAACAGAACACATTTAGGAAATTACATATCTATTGTCTGTAAAGATCATTCAACCCCATTGAAACAAGGCAATGCCCCTGACAACTTTGGAATTCTGGATGCAATCTGAGGGTGCAATGTGTTTAGAAGGAAACAAAAAAGAAAGAAAGGAAGAAGTTCAAAACAAATAAGGAAGATAAATAAACTGATAAATGTCTGTAAAGTAAAAATAACATGGTGCTGAAAAGGAGACTGTTTTGTTATGTAACACAGATTACAGGGAGTGATAACATTTGCCTATCAGAAAGCCTTCAGTCTACAGAAAAAGGCATGTTTTTTTTCCAAAAGGGAAGGTAGAAAAAAGATGCAATGGGCAGGTTAAAAGGAAGAAATCAAAACTGAATGTGGAAGGATTGAAGAACTTCACTATAAGAAAAAAAAGAGAAAGACAGATGTTGACTACATGGCTCAAGCTGTGGATGTGGATGTACAAAGCCAGTTGGATGAGAATTGTATGCTTGCAAATTTAATATGCAGTGATAACAGTGGGATTAATAAGTTTATTTGTGATGATCATTCCTTTGTAACAATTAATGGAGCAAGGTGTATTAGAAGTTGAAGATTCTTCAGATCTGGTCAGAAATTATATTCCTGTAATTGGAGGTTCTATTATTAGAGCAACTGATATAAATTTGCAGAGATGGTAATGAACATTGAATAGTGTTATGCTTGCCAAGAGCAAAAGTAGATGATGTGAGACTAGCCTTGGAACGTCTTAATATAAGGAAGTGCTGATCTGTTTTCATTCATGTCAGTACAAGTCTCATCCACAAGGACTCTTGTTTGTAGGGAACTTACAGCCCTCTTAGATAGTATAGCTTGTACTGGCGTTAGGACGTACTTTTCACAAATCACATATAAGGAGGATAGTCAGGGTGCTGTTAATGAAAAGATTTGTGGGTAAATGTCTACATGGAAAAAATGTTCTATTTTAAAGAATGGAAATGTATAGAGCATCCAAACCTAGTTTTGAGCACACATGTTCAGATAGGATGGCATGCATTTGTCAAGATCAGGGAAGAGAATTTATGCAGCAGGTATGTTGCAATATTTGACAAACACTAGGCGAGATTTTTGCCAGGTTGAAAATTTAACAGTTCATTATTTTACAAAACCTTCACAGGTGGCAGCAACTAAATCTATCCTTGTTATCTAAAGCAGCAATTGTCAAGATGAATGTCTTACCTAAACTTTTATATCAGTTTAATGCCTCTAACCTAGTCATACCTAACAACTTTTTCCAAAGGATTAATAAAGAGCTGGCCAAATTTATTTGGTTTCCGAAAGCTGTCAGAATAAGTTATCAAAAATTATGTTACCCGAAGAAAAAAGGAGGATTAGGTTTACCAGACCTTCGACTGTATTACTGGATTATTTGTGAAATAGAATAGTTTTAATATCAAAATTTAAATTGAAAGATTAGGCATGGCATTACCCCTTGGGTGAAAATTTGGCATAATCATGTATGCAGCAACAAAATGAACCCCCAAACTCTCCCCTTCCTGACCTCTATAAGTCTGAAGAGTCTTCCTGTGAGTAATATTCTAAATCAAAGAGTTAAAATTCTTCAACGTCTTGTGAAATATATGGAGCTTGATGGGGCTTTTCCCCGTCTTCAACCAATTCACATGAACCCCAGCATCAAACTAAACAATAAGATGATTAGTCTCTTGGACTATCCTCTTATCAAAGACTGAACTTTATGGGATATATATATATATATATATATATATATATATATATATATATATATATATATATATATATATATATTTATGTATTTATGTATATGTGTATATATATGTATATATATATATATATATATATATATATGTATATATATATATATATATATATAAAGAGATTTCATTGTGGGATCTGAGATCTGAATTAAAAGTGGGTCCAAAATACACTATTATCTTACGTCAAATTAGGGAACTTATAACAACAATTGTAGTGAGTGTTTCGAATATTGAAACTGATATAGCTAGGGTAATAGATATCATACTTTTTCTTTTGGTTAGAATATTTATGAAATCAAATGGCTATAAATCAGTTGTTGCCTTTAAATTTCAAATTTTATTATTTTCTAAATATTGGAAACAGAGCAATGACCTTAGGGAGGACCAAAATTTTAAAGCTGTAGAATCCACAGTTAACTTTCCCCTTTCAAAAAGCTACTGTACACACTATTAATGATTAATAACAACTCATATTTTACCCCCTTCATATTAAATAAATTTAACCTTAGGCTTCCCCCTCATGTCCATGTTGTTCCTTCCCTCAAGCGGATCTCCTGCACATCTTGTGGTCTTGTAATCATTCATATAAACTTTGGTGCTCTCTCAAAGTTAGATTAACAAAAATGGGTTATCAAAAATCAACTCTATCTTGGGAACTAGCAGTCTTGCATATTACAGATATAAGGTTATCCAAACTATAATTTCATGTGCTTATTACTCTGTTTATTAATTCAATTCTGTATAACTAAAAACTGGCTAGATCGCACCGAATTATCTTGGAATGACTTCAGGAACCTAGCAGTGAGATGCATATCATCACATAAATTATTTATAAATGACCCCAACAAACAAGTGCATTATCAAACATTTTGGAAAACGTTTTTTGACCTTATTCATGGGTACTGAACAGTTAATCAGTTTAATAATGTATTGTCACAGTGTACACCTTTTTTAATTTGATGTGTCCCCTCATTCTATACTCTGTATTTTATATTTTATACTTTAGGTACCTCTGTTCTTACGTGAACAAGTTGGCTCTTTCTTTGAAGTTGTCAGTAGCATTATATGTATGTGTGTGTATATATATATATATATATATATATATATATATATATATATATATGTAGCGTATGGTTTGGAAGGTATATAATGCCTATGGTTTGGAAGATATATAATGCTTATGTATATCTCTCATGTTATGGTTTTATTGCACTTGATCTTTGTGTAACTTCAACATTTAATGCTTATTTACCTTTCTTGTAAAACAAAATATTATTGGAGAAAAAAAAAAAAGAAAATTTAACAGTTCACAGATAGCAACATATGATGCATCTGTGATGGTTGTAAGTACTAGGAGCATTAGTAATAAACAATTTTTTACTGGAAAATTTGCTACATTTCCACAAGGTTGATGATGTTTGTGAAATATGGTTCAAGAGCAATGATCAGAATCCAGTTCTGTCAGGGTGTAAATGTTTTTACTGCAACAGACATTCTAACAAAAATCAGGTGGAGATGTTATGACAGGGATTAAAGATAGCTATGAAACCTTTGATTATTACATGTTCAGTGATAACACCAATACTACAGACTGTACAACTGTGACTATAAAGACAACCCTGGAACACGTAACAATTGTTTGAGTGTATTGACCACCAAAGTCAAGTACTGGTGACCTAGAGAAATTCATACATTTCTTGCATGAAACACAGGAGGGAAGAATAATATTAGCTGGGGACTTAGATTTACCAGAAACATTTTGGAATAATATTGATTCAACAAGATTAGTAAGGAAATTATTCACTATGTATGATGTTCATCATGCATACAGCTGCAGTCATGACAGATGGGTTCTCCTGCAGTCAGGCGGGTCCTCGGTCGGCCGAATTCCAAAGTCTAGGTCCAGCGTCGGTTGTCGTCGCTTCTTCCCTGACGTCAGTGCGACAGGGGTATAAAAGAACCAGCCGACGCCATTTTCTTCAGTCTTTCTTGCCGCGCGGTGCCCAAAGCAGAAGCAGTTCGCAAGTGCCAGTCGGCCAGCTCCTGAAATTACAAAAATTTTGCAACTGAAGTCTTCTTGAAAGCTAAGTACCCCGTTGGGGAAACTTTTCTTGCCTCAGACCGATGTCAGACAAAGTTAATAATTGTATTTCATGTGGGAAGCAAATACCGCATAAGGATTTCCATTCCCTCTGTATTCCTTGTTTAGGCCCAGACCACCACGTCTCGGTCTGTCGCTTTTGTGCTACATTCAACAAACGCACCATTAAGCGTCGGGCGGAGTTCGCCCAGCATTATTTTGGCAAAACATTTAACTATATTATGTCGTCGGATACTCCAACTCCAGTTTTGTCTAAAAAGTGCAAAGATAAGGGCCGACACACGAGGTCCGCAGCCTCTACCGACACTACGCCAAAGCCGACTACACTTGGTCCGGTTCTCAGCGAGGCGCCTACGCAGCCCCTGACTACTGACGACACTTCATTGGCGGTGTCTCCAATGCCCGAGGTCGCAGGCTCCTCGGCCCACACCCTGACTACAGATACCGAAGCCACTCTTGGCGGTGAATCTCAAAATGTGGACAGGTCCACCTCCTCTCAAAGGTGTCTTCAGACCTTCCTCTTCTTTTTCCATCAAGGCTTTCACTAAGTCTAAAGCAGCCATGCACTCTGAGACAAGCTACACAGGGTCCATCTCCAGGCCCCATGCCTAAAAAATAGATGCTTAAAATGGCTGAGGATTTAATTACTCTTATCAGGGGTTCTCAACCCCCCCTGGACAAAAGGCCCAGAGTGGAGGAAGAATCCCCCTCCTCTGATCAGGGCTCCATTATTTCAGAGCGCTCTGATGATCAGGAACATTCTTACTCCCCTTTTGAAGATTCTGATGCAGAGGAGTCCATTCCCTCTGTCTCCCCCCCCAGAGGATTACTCATTTGGGGAAACTTTGCATACCTTAAGAGAACACTTCCACTGGGAAGGCCAAGATTATTCGGATTCCAAGAAAAGGCTTAGGGAATTTCTCTTGCTACCTCAGCACAGGCCTCTGGCTATACCTCCGGTCTTGGACATCCTAGATGATGTGTACTCGGAGGTCTGCTGTAACCCGGATTCTCTACCTCCAGCCCCAGTCAAGCCTGACAGGTACTAAAGGGTTCCTGAGTCACACCAATGTTTATACAAAAGCCATGCTGCTGACCCAGAAACCATCTCACAGGGCCCCAAGGGAATTAAGGCCTCCACTGCTAAAAATCCATTACCTTCCGAGAGAGATTCCAGATCCTTAGAAAGGTGGGGAAAAAAGGTATATACCTCGGCTACCTTAACCATGAGGGCATTAAGCTGTCAGTTCCATATGCTAAAGTACCAACAGTTTCTGTTATCACAATTGAAAAGTAAAATGTCACAGCCTGAACAACCAGACTTGAAGGAGTTGCAGGATTTGATGCATAGTGCAGAACAAGTGGGTAAACATACCTTACAAATGTGGTTTTGATGCTCTAGAGGCCTCATGTAGAGCTGCTGTTACAGGATCAGTCATACGTAGACATGCCTGGCTCAAGGAACAAACCTTGCCAGATCATGTAAAAGCTAAATTACTAGATGCCCCTCTACAAAAGGATGTATTATTTGGTGCTAATGCTGAGGAGGTATTAAGGAAAATGGAGGAAAAGGCTAAATCAATGCAAACTGTGAAAGATTTTCTACAGGTACAACCCCCACGTTTCAGTAGAAATTGGCCTTCCAAAAATTGGTCCTTTCCAGCCACGGACAGACCCCAAAGAGGTAGATACAGGCACCCGAGAGGCAGAGGACAATACCAAGGATCGTTTAGAGGCAGACAATGGCAAGCTCCTACACAAAGAGGTGCTGAGGATAACTCGCAACCATTCAGAAAGCAAGCCCAATGACTTTCCCCTTTGCATGCCAAGCAAGACTCAAATGGCAGCACCCTTAGGTGGAAAACTGGCATTATTTACAAAAAATTGGCATATTGTCACAAAAGACAAATGGATCCTGGACATTATAAACAGAGGCTACAGATTCCATTTTCACACCCTTCCAAAAATGAGAGGCATGCCAAACCTGCCACACAATCAAAGGGCAGAGGCACAAGGACAAATTACAGATCTCATAGACATGAAAGCTATTCAAGAGGTACCTACGCACGAACAAGGTCAAGGTTTTTATTCCAGACTATTCCTGGTACCAAGGAAGGGAAAAGATTGGAGACCTAATTTGGACCTATCCATCCTAAACACATTTCTACTCGTACCAAAATTCAAGATGCTCACTCTACAGCAGCTTCTTCCCATGCTGGGCAAGGAGTCTTGGCTGGTAACATTGGACCTCAAGGAGGCATACCTGCATGTCCCAATCAGACAAAATTGCAGAAGATACCTCAGATTTCTTGCAGGTTCAACCCATTATCAATTCTCTGCATTGCCCTTTGGCTTATCTACTGCGCCCAGAGTATTCACGTAATGCCTGGCATCAGTAACTGCCTACTGCAGACTTCAAGGGATACAAATATACCCCTATTTGGACGACTGCCTGATCCAAGCGGACAGCAAGCACATTCTTCTGAAACATCTGGCTTATGTAATAATGTTTTTGAATTCTCTGGGATACACAGTCAACAAAAAGAAATCAAGGCTAATACCTTCTCGGAAAATAATTTTCCTGGGTGCCAACTTGGACACAAACACCCAGATGGCCTACCTCACGCCAGAGAAGCAGGGGCAACTAACTCAATACTTCAGAGCACTAGCAAATTGCACCAGGCTGACTGCAAGGAAAATCCTGCAGGCTCTGGGATTCATGGCATCTTGCATCTTACTAATCCCATGTGCAAAGCTGCATATGAGGAAACTTCAATGGTACCTGAAAAACCTATGGTCTCAACACAGCCACAGTTTGGAAAAAATAATACCACTAATTCCATGTCTTCAAAAGGAATTCCTGTGGTGGGCTCAAGCATGCCAAACAAACACAGGTCTCCCATTCAGCAAGCCTCAAGCAAATCAGCCTCGAACTACGCCTGGGGGGCGCACATGACAGATCTGTGCATTCAGGGCAAGTGGTCCCAAAAAGAAAAGCACCTTCACATCAATCAAAAGGAAATGCTGGCAGTAATAAATACTATTATAGCTTTCAAAGACCTTCTGCAACCAGGTCAACTATTGATAAGAACGGACAACACCACAGTAATGTGGTACATAAACAGGGAGGAACACATTCATACCCCCTATGCAGACTGGCCATGTCACTTTGGAACATGGCCATGGACTTACAAATCGAACTACAAGCACAGTACTTGCCATGCAAGGAAAACACGCTGGCAGACAACCTAAGTAGAAATATGACAGATCCACACGAATGGAAGTTGCATCCTCAAGTTTTTACAGAGATAATCCAAGCATGGGGAAGGCCAGACATAGATCTCTTTGCCTCCCAAAAAAATCACCAATTGACAAAATTCTGCTCAAGGATTTTTCATCCAAAGGCCTGGAGTGTGGATGCTCTCTTTCAGTTGGACATCAATGACAGTTTATGCCTTCCCACCTCTTCCTCTGCTGCCCAAAGTTCTATTGAAAACCAGGGCAGACAGACCAAAGATGATTCTCATTGCTCCAGACTGACCAAGACAACACTGTTACCCACTCCTGAGGAGCCTGACGCATTCCCCAGCATGGACCCTGCCTCTAATGCCTCTTCTCCTGACTCAGCACAGCTTCAAAACTCTTCACAGTCAGCTAAAAACACTCAATCTAGCCGCATGGAAGATTCCTTAACATTACAACAGACCCTACTCTCCAAGGAGGTGCAGGATGTCATTTTGGAGGCCAGAAGGCCGTCTACTAGAAAAGCTTACTCTGCAAAATGGTAACAATTTTGTGTCTGGAATGAGAAAAAGGGCCAGGATCCTGGAAAACTGAATTTGCCTCAAATATTACAGTACCTAGCTGAGCTCCTAAGCAGTGGACTTTCATTCTCCTCCATCAAAATCCATGCCTCAGCCATTTCTGCAGAATACAACACTGATCCACCCTTATTCTCTCACCCCCTCTAAAGACAGTTCCTCAGAGGGGCTAAGAATCTAAAACCCCCAAGGAAACAACCAATACCTGCTTGGGATCTCAATTTCATTCTGGAAAAACTGACCTTGCCTCCTTTTGAGCCAGCTGCCTCATCAGATTTGCAATATTTGTCCTGGAAAACAGCTTTCCTTCTGGCTGTTACCTCAGCTCATAGAGTTTCAGAACTACAAGCTCTCATGGCTGTGCAGCCTTTTATCATCTTCCATCAGGACAGAGTTTCATTACGAGCCAACCCGTCCTGTATGCCAAAAGTGGTATCCAGGGTAGCTTTGAATCGGGCTATACATTTACCTACCTTTTATCCTAATCCTCAAAACAAAGGGGAGAGAGATTACTACATTCCTTGGACATCCACAGACAACTGCGTTATTATTTGGACAGAACAAAGCCTTTCAGAAAATCAGATCGGCTCTTTGTGTCCTATGCTACAGGAGCTCAAGGAAAGCCAATTTCCAAACAGACAATCTCAAAATGGATAGCCCACTGCATACGTTTTTGCTATTCTTTTCATGGCAAAACTGTACCTACAGTCATCAGATCTCACTCCACAAGGGCCATGGCTACTTCTGCAGCTTTTCTTAGAGGAGTTCCTACCAAAGATATTTTAGAAGCAGCCACTTGGAGTTCTGTGCATACCTTCTCCAAGCACTACCACCTTCCACTATACTCCAAATCTAGAGCAGGCTTTGCCACTGCAGTCTTGCAGGGCATTCTGGCTCCTCCTAATTCCACCTAGTGCCTACCAGCCCTTTCTTAGCTTTGGGATTCTACCCATCTGTTATGACTGCAGCTGTATGCACGATGAACATAGTACAGTTTTGTACCTACCATAAATGTAGATGTTCGAGTGCTAATACAGCTGCAGTCCAGGTTTCCCTCCCTCCTTCCCCTCTTGGGACAGGCCTATTGGCTAACATATCCTCATGCAACCAGATTGGGGTATTCATTCATGATGTATTTGCTTGCACTACTATATCTTGATTATATGGCATTGCTTTATTACACAAATGTATGTATTGCCTTCCTTCTGGGGGCACCTGACATCTGGGGCAAGAAAAACTGGAAGAAAATGGCGTTGGCTGGTTCTTTTATACCCCTGTTGCACTGACATCAGGGAAGAAGCGACGACAACTGACGCCGGACCTAGACTTTGGAATTCGGCCGACCGAGGACCCGCCTGACGGCAGGAGAAACCATCTGTTATGACTGCAGCTGTATTAGCACTCGAACATCTACATTTATGGTAGGTACAAAACTGTACTTTCAGGTGCAACAGTTGCTTCAGATTGTAAACAAACAAAAAAAAAATACGACCAGGGAATGGAAATACTAGACATTATTTCTGTTCATAAAGAAATTACTGTTACTTCAAGTCAAGTTTTGCCACTGTTGATGTGCAATGATCATGGGGTTATAAAGATTAATTTGTTGCTAGATAATTCTGCCAAACTGAAATCTAAACCAGTGCAGTGAAGATTAATTACAGATTACATGCAAGCAAAGGAGTTACTATGTTACACTAACTGGAGTGATGTGTTTAGTGGAAAAACTGCAGATGTAATGTGGAAAGTTTTGAAAGAGAAATTGAGTGCAAATAAATAAAATAAAAAAAAAATGTTTAACATCAGGACCTAGGCATACAACGTTAGGGGGATATAGTTCCATAAAAACAAGATACCTGATTAAGGTGAGAGACAAAAAAAATATGAGAAATGGAAGAGAGGTCAACCTACAACTTTGAAAACTGAAATAAACAAGCTGGACAAGCAAAGTAAGCATAGTGTGAGACAAGATCAAGAAAATTTTGAAGAAAATGTATATAAAGATATTGACCATAATAGGAAACCTTTTTGTAGATACATAAGATGTGGAAGGACAAAGACATACAAATTGTTAAACTGTGTGTAGATTATAAAAATTGTTTTTAAACACAAGAGATTATAGATGTATTGTCTGTAAAGATCATCCAACCCCAATGAAACAAGTCGATCCCCCTGACAACTTTGGAATTCTTGGTGGAAGTATTCAGCAATCTGAGGGTTCAGTGGAAAGAGTACAGCGAAAACATTTTGGCTGCACAGTGAGGGTGATAAATTCTCTGGGCCTATATCACATTGTCGAACTTGTATAAGTTCGAATGATGTAATATCGAACCCAAAAGTCCGAAACCGCACAATAACGAAACCGCACAATAACGAACACGCACAACAGTGATTTTTTTCCCAGGGAAAAAAATCGCTGTTCCCTAACAAGAAAGAAAAACATAAACCTTATATTAAAACTAAAGAAGGGGGCTTAGCCTCCAACACCCCCCAATGTGGGGGCACCACACCCCCTACTTAAATAGGGTCTATATTACGAAAGCAAAAATCCATAAACGTGAATACCTAAACGTCGACCCCCTTAACACGAACTGCAAAAATCCCGAACGCACTAAATCGCGGGAAAAAAAAATCGACCTGCAATAGTCGGCCAACCCCACCACCCGATACATACCACCTACCTATCTATGCACTATCCTTAACCCCTCCCTAACCCTAAGGTCCATAACTACCGCACACTTCCCCTACACACATACACCAAAACAAAATAAATAAAACACATACATATATTTAAAAAACACCTACTTCTAACACTACACTAACTCTTACATACATTACCTATCTATGCACTTACCTTAACCCAAATCCTAACACTAAATTCCCATCTATCGCACACTTACCTTAAGGAGCTATACCGCAGCCGCAGACGGGCCAACCAAAACAAATCGACATTTCGAACTTTGCGGTTTTGAACTTTCCCGGTTTACGTACTTTGTGCAACACGGGTTGACGTCTTCGTATTCGCCTAAAGGAATCTTCACTCTCATAATAGGAACCCTTTAAATATACAAACTCTGAGATCGCACCACAGTGGATGAAATAGCAAAGCCCCAAAAACAGCCCACCGATGTTTTTCCCCTAGGAAAAAAATCGATGTGCAGTGGCTTCGCTATTTTTGCATTTTGTACTTTTGGGTTCAATGTTACATCATTCGAACTTATATAAGTTTGATGATGTGATATAGACCCAAATTCTCTTAGTGACATCCAGGTAACTGGAATCAAATTAGATTATCTTGAAAAATAGCTGAACAAACTGGATCCAAACAAAGCACAAGTAGGAGAAGGAATTGGTAATAATTACCTGAGAACACTTAAGCAAAAACTTACAGTACCATTATATTTATTATTTACTAGGCCATGTAAATATGGGGAGATTCCTTAAGATTGGAGGCATGCGCTTATGAAATCCATCTTTAAGGGAGTGTGAGTAGTACAAAATCAAAGTCATATAGACGCTCAAGACTACTTTCATGTTGTGGAAAAATAATGCAGAAGGTTATTTTGGATAAGTTATTGTCAGAATTGGATAGCTTGGGACTTGAAACCATATATCAGCATGCATATGTTGAAAATAGATCCGTTACTACCTGTAACATGATGTTTTATAACAATATAATAGCTATGAATGAAAAATTGTGCTGTAATGTAATTTGTATAGATTTAACTTCAGTATATGACAGGGTCATACACAAAACACTGATTAATAAATTAGAATAACTAGGTACCGATGTACTCTTGATAAGATGGATAGCTGCATGGTTTACAAATAGGACATGGCAAGCATCATAAAGCAATTGGACAGGTGGAATTGTTGGTTACAGTCAGGGTGTCCCACAGGGATCTGTCCTAAGCCCTTACTTCTTTAGATTGTGTCTTTCAGACCTAACTTTTTCATGTGAGGTGTTCTGTAGTCTATATGCAGGTGACCTGAAATTGGGTAACTGATTACATGTGTTACAGATAAGGAATATCTGCAAAAGAACTTGAATAACTTGACCATTTGGACACGAGAATATATGGTGATAAATACATCCAAAACTAAGCATATGAGATTTAGGAGACATAAAATGAATGGTGAATATTTAGTACAGTACACAGTGATTGAAACTGTAGATTCATTTAAGGGCGTGGGTATATGGGTAGATCCAACTCTGAGTTTTTGTTAACATGTCAATGAATTGGTTAATGATAGTTATAGAACTATAGGTTGTATAAAATGATTTATAAAGTCTAGGAAATCAGAAGTGATGAAGTCATTGTTCATTACATTAGACCCAAACCTGAATATGGAAAAATAATATGGAAACCTTATAAGAAAACAAGCATGAGTAAACTGAAAAGAGTACAGAGGGAAGTATACCAAGGGGATCCGTGGATGTGAACATTTAAGTTAATATGAAAGACTAAAATATCTGAAGTTGTAGAGTGTCTCTTATAGATATTGAAAAGGAGATCTGATTTAGGTATATAGGGCATTTAGAGACAACTATCATTGGGAATATATGGGGTGATCAAAAAGTACTAGAGAATCATCAGATAATCTCTGTAGAAGATTTTTGAGGAATGAGAAGTGTACTAATTGGCTCTCTGAGAGAGTATCTGATGCGTGGAATAGACTACCAAATGACATTTAAAGCAATTACTTGTTTAGTTATTTTTAAGAACAGCCTGGACACTTATGGGAACAACTGTTTTGGTATATTGGCAGGCTAGAAGGGCATTAGTGCCCATGCTTGAAATATTTGTATGTATGTATTCAGTACTTTGATGAAGTTGTATTGGAACAAAAGTACATAGTCTACCTTTGAAGCACTGTTGGCTTAAATGAAACATGGCAGCCCATACAAGTAGCACTGTAGGCATGGTTAAAAATATAAAATAGTACACACTGGGAGCTCAAGTAGGCAAACCAAACCAGGAACAGAAGCAGATGACCAAAAAAAAAATATTCCAGTTTAGAGAACCTTATTAAAATGGAGTAAAACAAGAGCAAGCTTTCACCCCAATGCACCTCATCAGGTCTGAAGTGGAAGTGCAGGCAACAAGTGCAGTCACGCATCTGGACAAACAGTGTGCAGTGCATGTAGGAGATAATCCTCAGACCCTCTCTAAAAGTCCATTGGCATAAACATCCATTCAATCACATAATCTCTTAAAAACATAAATATGACATGTTTCAGGGTAGATATGTATCACAGAGAATAACAGTTCTTTGGAATCATTTTCCTCTCCACATAAAGCAAATAACTTTCCTTACTGTGTTCAGAAGTAATCTGGACTAATGGATAGAAAACCACAAACTCACCAATGTGTTTTGAACCCTTGTCCCTTATGGATATGGGGTAACATATAAATGTTCTGCTTAGTTCTGGGTTATTCACACTTAAATTACAGGAGCTTATAAATGTTGTGGGAATGCAGAGCTAGGCTTCTGCAGATCCTTATGGATCAGTAGCCAAGTAAGTACCTATGAACCTAGGAGTATATTTCTTGTCATCCATGGAGTACCTCTGCTCCATGTTAAAATGTACACCAAAGTATATGTGTTTGCGGTGGGGGGGGGGGTCTTGGGGGAGAAGTGGAAGTGGGATGTACTTAACACACACTGTAGACTAGGTGTTGCTACTTATGCTGCATCCTTATGGCAGGTGCTGGTAATGTGGCCAGACATAGAGATATTGCTTCTTTGCCACACACCCATTTTGGGGGGACACAAGCAGTTTTGGAAAACCAGGTTAGAAAAATAGCTTATGAGCAGTCCTTTGGGAGATTTCCTTCCACCTTGTAGTCGCAGGAAGTTTTCCCCTAGATTGTGTTGTAAATAATTAAGTAATATTGTTTAGATCTGAAAATGCCTTTACCCACAAGACAAATGTTCTCATCTTGCGGTTTTATTCTCTGTTTTATGCTGAGTTTTTGGATATTTTACTAGCCATGTAAAACTAATACACTTTTTTTGCATCATTTGATTTAAGTAAATGTGGGAGAATGTGGGCGAAAACTGCTTGGATTACTTTCCCAGATGTTAATGGTACCAGGATGTTTTTGAGATTTTGTTTTTTAATCAAACACCATTTCAGTTCTTTGCTTGGTTTGCAATGAAGGCAATACATTTATCTCTTCATGAGCTAGAACTGAATTGTTTGATCTTAGAAGTGATTTGTCATTTTGTTTACCATTACAGGATATGATGGTTGTGCCTGGCATTGTATGGATTAGCTAATCATGAAGTCAGAATAGTAATAATTTACATTTCTTGCTTTTTTGTGTGTGTTATAATGCTTGTTGCATGATTTGGTAATAAAAGGAGTTAACATGTTGGGGTTGTTTATTGAATCTACTGTGGAACATTTAAATGTCTTTGTACAATGTGAAATGCTACAGTAAAGCTGTCAGAAGGCTAAAAGTAAGGTTATTGACTTGAAAGGCAAAGAACATTAAGTAGATTTTGCTTCATCAGTGAAATAGTGTTCAGTTTTAGTCGGAGCCATGTAATGACATGCTTTGCATAATCCAGACACACTGATTGTAGCAGTATCTTCAATATCTTTAGCAGTGACTTCAGGAGAATACCAGTGACAATGAAAAATTTTCAGTGCTCAGGCTGTACATCTGTTACACTGAACTACAGTTGTAATAGGTAAAATCGCATCTGTAGGGTGGAACTAAGAAGATGCTGCTGCAAAGCACTTTTTCCATGCACAGTGCACCTGGTATTGGGAAGCAGTATTGCTGCTCATCACAGACGGCACAAACATGGCCATATTTCTGTAATTTTTCTTTAACCTCTCTGCACCCACAGATAAGGAGAGCACTGCAGGTGCCAAAATTTGAAAATGATAAAAAAAATACATGTAAGGAAAATGCTCCCCTCAGAAAACTATAGGGATAGCTACTTCATCAGTACATTAACTTAAAAAAAAAAATATATATATATATATATATATATATATATATGTGTGTGTGTGTGAAAATCCCACTCCTCCGTGACTTTTTATTAGCATGCCATCTCACTCCTGCTGCCTCATCACGTAGTAATAGCATAGTTGGCAATTCATGGCTTGTTCATTTGAGATAAGAACTGGCATTGATGGCTGAGAATATTTGATATCAGCCCTTACCCAGTGATTTCTAGACATTTGTTTAGTGTTTGCCAGTGGGTGCAGTTCATTGATTTTTTTTTCAGAGGGCAGTTTCTCTGCAGGTGTGTGAAAAGTAAAATAAATAAAATAATGATTGGTGCCACTTTTTTTCATTTTTAATGAATGACAGCACTCAGTGGGTCATGTGGATAAGAGTAACAGTTTGATACTAGTGAGTATGGTAGTTAAGATGCAATAAGGTCGCAGTCCATTTTTTTTAATTTGCTATAAATTTACAGCTTCCCTACTGCAGTTGTCTTTAGATTCAGTTCACAAGAACCAAACACTTTTTTGTACGCCTCATGATGGCAAATATCCAATACATAAAATCATAAATGTGTTCTGTATTTATAACATAATATTAAAACTAGTATTTAATTTTCCATGAAAGTTATACTTTCAGCATCTGAATGTCCTTTAAGAAAGAAAAACTCACCAAATATTGCATCTCTTATACACACATTCATCATCTAGCAATTCAGTTACTTCTGAGTCACATGCATACCCAGACCTGCTGTCCAAAAACGTTTATGTGGAATGTCAAAGTATTGCAGAAATGTAACCTTAAATTGATAAGACTCCACCAATAGGCCTATATGGTAGTGAAAATGTGTAGGGTACCAAATTGCATTATACTTGGGGATGAGTATATGAATTCTTTTCAGGGTGTAGAATGTAAAACCTGTCAAGATTGTATCTGAATGACTGTGGTTTTGTGGATAGGTGGCAAACATTTGACAATATTAACAGAACATTGATAATCCAGAGGGAAGTAGAAAGAAAAAAGTACCACTTTTATTGATGGTTCTTGATGCAGAGAAAGCATTTGACAGAGTAGACTGGGACGTCATGAGCAGGGCAATAGAAGCATTTGCTTTCCCTGATACAATCATAAAGTTGATTAGAAGAATATATGAGGGATCAGAGGCTTGAATTATTTATTTTATATTTGTTTACCGAGAAAGTCCGACTGGAACAAGATCCATTTACAGCGGAGGCCCGGGGAGAAAAGCTCCACAACAACACAGTTACATCAAAAACAATTCTCTACAGTGGTATGCACACAATCAAAGAGATATATCATACAATAGTTTGTTCTAAGCAAACTTAGCTTATACATAGTAGACCCTGGATGTCAGTATTGGTAGAACAAAACACACATTGACTGATGCCATCAAAAACTGATGCCATTAAGGAAACATCTCACAAGATAAAATAATTTGCAAAATAGTAGGCCCTGTATGGGGAGTATTTGAGTACTGTACATTTGAGATGGTAAGCAGCGAAGTGAGGAGGGTAGCAAGAATTGGAGGAGAGCAGGAAAGCATTTATGTGATGCAAGGACAGAGCCATGACTGCAAAGAGGTGTGACTTAAGTGACTTTTTGAAAAGTGAGATAGATGGTGCTGAGGAGATATTTTGGGGGAGGTTATTCCATTCCCTAGCGATGGTGTGAGAGAAAAGAGCTTTCCCTGCAGCATTGTTGATTTGGATATGCAGAGCAGGGTTTTGTTGAATGAGCATAGAGGATGCTTTGCTGAATATTGGTTTAGTAGTTGGTTTAGGGCTGGGGTTTTGTGGGGGTTCCTTATTACGTTGAAGGTGAGCACTAGGTGGTAGCTAATTAGTTGAGGGAGTTCTAACCACTGTAGTTCCTTTAGGACAAAACAGTGATGACTTCTAAGAGTGGAGTTATTGGTGAATTTTGCACTTTTATTGTAACGTGATTCTAGTTTGTCTAGGTCTGTTTTCCTGATGTGTATTAAGATTGGTGATGCATACATTAGGGTAGACAAGAGGTGATTTTGGGCTAGGGAGATTCGTGCTTGGTCTGAACTGTTTGTGTTTGTATAAGGTTCCTAATTTTTTATGTAGCTTTTTAATGGTTTGCGAGATATGGACATCAAAGTGAAGATCCTTATCTATTTCAACACCGAGGAGCTTAGTATGGGGGGAGGGGGAGATTGTGGTGCTATTTCTGGAGTGATAGTGAAGGAAGGAGGTGTGGTTTTGGATTTATTGGGGTAAAAAGGAGTAATTTGGTCTTGTTGGGGTTTAGAATAAGTTGGATATCAGTAATCCATTGTTAGACTGAGTCGAAAGATTCTTAGGTAAGCTTTTGAAGAGTGGTTATGGATGGGGCTGAGCAGATTAGTGTGGAGTCATCTACATACTGTATAAGTGATGCATGCAGGGTGGAGGTATGTAGTTTTAGTGAAAATGGTGAATAGTAGAGGACCCAGTATTGATCGCCTATAATAGTTGGTAGTAGAGGTGATAGTATACCTTGGCATTTGACTGATTGTTTTCTATCAGAGAGATAGTTTTTGAACCAGGAAGAAGTGGAGGGGGGAGAAGGACATGGTGGATAAAGTGTCTAATAAGTAGGTTATCGGAGACCATATCAAATGCTTTAGATAGATCTAAGAATATGGCTGGTATGAAGTTGTTGTTTCTTAGTTG
Organism: Protopterus annectens; assembly: GCF_019279795.1. Taxonomy (NCBI): domain Eukaryota; kingdom Metazoa; phylum Chordata; order Ceratodontiformes; family Protopteridae; genus Protopterus; species Protopterus annectens. The sequence continues at coordinate 812,819,104 of NC_056739.1, forward strand.
GTTAACCTCGTTAGTAAAAGAGAGAAGAGCAGTAGTTGTACTGTGGTTTGGGCGGAAGCTATGCTGTGTGAGGGAGAGGAAATTATGTGAGGTTAAGAAGTGCATTACCTGGGTATGAATACATTTTTCCAGGAGCATGGAAAGGGGGGATAGGATTGCAGAGGGCCAGTAGTTTGATAGTTCATAGGAGTTGCTACCTTTGTGAAGGGGAATAATATATGACACTTTCCAAAGTTGGGGGATATAAGCTTCTTGTATAGAGTGGTTTATAAGAATTGAGACAGGATAGGCTAGTGACTCTGCAGCTAATTTTAGGAAATTAGTGGGTAGACCATCTGTTGCGAGAGTGGTGAGTTAGTTTAGAGAGTAGTTTTTTAACTGTGGAGGTTGGTACAGGTGAGAGTGTAAAGGTGGTTATGTTATTTTGATCTATAGTTGGGGGAATTTAGAGTTATTGTTGGATAGCTGGGTCGATAATGAGAGAATAGATTCTGTGAAGTGATGGTTAAATTGAGAAGCTATGCTGTCATTATCAGTATTGGTGTTGGGAGCTGGAGTGGTAGTTTTGCCGGGTTTTAGAAGGGAATTGATAGCCTGCCAGAACATTTGGAGGGGTTTGGAATGTTTGTTTTGAATGTCTGGGAAGTAGTTTTGTTTATCCATTTTTGTTTGTTTTTTGGCCTGATTCCAAAGTTGTTGATATGTTTGTCTTTCTTGGCTAGTGTTATTCTTTTTCCAGTTCTTCCAGGCCTTTTTTGGCTAGTTTTATTCTTTTTCCAGTTCTTCCAGGCATTGTCTCTGGCTTTTAGTAAGGCTTTTGTTGTCCTATTTAGCCAAGAGTCATAGTTAACTTTAGTTCTAAGTTTCGTGATGGGAGCTAGTATATTTAGAACAAATTAAATAAATTTAAGTGGGCGGGGTCCTCTCCGATAATCTGCTTGAGTAGAAGAACCCAGGCAGGGTTGTCCGCTTTCCCCTTTGTTGTTTGCATTATATTTCAGAACCATTGGCAAAGAAAATAAGGGACTCAGAAAGGATATAATTGGTATGGTAGTCAGGAAAAGCTGGCTCTATTTGCAGATGATAATATTTTATGCATGACAAAACAAGAAAGGGACATTACAGTGTTGTGAAACATTTAAGACAGTTTCAGATCTTCTCGGGATAAAAAAGCAATAGCGATAAATTATGTACCCACACACAAATTGGTCCAGTGATATCCATATTTATGGGGACATGATAAAATGAAATATTTAGGAGTATGGATTAGAAATGACTCTGGTGGCAGCTAAGCATATGTGGGAAGAGACTAAATAGAAGATAATACAAAAATTGAAAGTGAAAAATTGAAGTTTTATCTGGATATGGATATTAAGATACAAGCCATTAAAATGCTTTAGTCCCTTTTGTCATATACACAGGTCAGGCATACTTTTATTAACTAGAGGATAATTTGTGGATAGCAATTAAAAAAGAGTTGAAGGATTTTATCTGGGAAGGGAAAACAGCAAGGGTCACGTGGGATAAGCTGATTCTACCAATAGAACAAGGTGGACTAGGATTACCTAATTTGAGGGGATATTTTAGAGCAACACAGTTAAGGCTCTTATACATACCACAAGCAGAAAACTGTAATTCGTAGTGGAAAGGAATGATGCTGACACAGGGAGGAAGCTCAAGAAATAAGGAGAGATTGGGATTTTGGATGTAGACTCTTAAGGAGAGCAACCAAAATTATACAAAGTATTATATTCATAAAATAGCAGGCAGTATTCTAAGAACCAAACCAGCACGAGAATGGAGAAAAGAGGTTTTGCCAATAAGGTTGACTATGGTCAGAGATGCAGATAATAGGCAAGAGGGGGCTGGAATTTATTGGAGAAAACTGGCAAAGGAAACAAGGTATTATGAGCAAATAACTAGAAAGGGAAAGGTAATAGAATGGAAAGAGGCCAAGAATTTATTTGGACTGCAAGTTAGAGATTTCCTTCGATATCAATGATTGATAGGCAAAGAGAAAGAAGTAGGGGGCTCATGAAAGACCAGCACTGGTAGAGTTTTTAATAGAATCTAGAACAGAAGCTGCCATTAAAAAAGGAATAATTAGTATAGCACATAATATATTGCATGATAATTATAAGAATCAATCAGAGGAACTTAGAAAGGATTGAGAAGAGAGATTGGATAAGCAATTCACAAAGAGACTATGGGGGGTATATGTAGATCTCTCAAATATGCAACAAAGTCAAGAAGATTTAGGATCTTTGTCTGAAAGTGTTTACCTAGATATTTTTATACCCTAAGTAGACTCCAAAGAATTTTTCCTCAGGTGGGATAGCAAATGCTATGACAGGCAAAAAGAGGTAGCTGAGAACATATTTGTTGGAAGTGTGATGAGCTGGCACACTTTTGGGATTCCCTGCAGACCCCTCTGTTGGAGATGTTGGGTGAGCAGATTGGGCTGACTGGGGAGATTTTTTGAGTTATGCTACAAAATCAGAAATGCCTAGACATAGTAAAGCCTTGCTGAGTCTAATTATGGTGGCCGCCAAAACAGCAATTACTAGAAAATGGAAATTAAAGTTTAGACCAACTTTACTAGAAGTAGTGAATATAATAACAGAGATAAAACAACTGGAACTGGGATCTTTAGAAAAGAGAAGGAGCAAACTACATAGGAAAAAATGGGAATTGTGGGGACAATATATGCAGAGCAGGAATGAGGTTTAAGAGGCAGGATTTGAATGAGCTATATAATGCTTAACTGACAGTGACTGGATGGTTTATAAGTGATGTGTGATGTTTACAACTACATTTGTTCCAGTGGGGTCTGTGATATAAATTGTAATTAAAGTGATATAATTTTGTATGTTTTTCATTTATATAAATGTAAGATTGCTTTTTTCATGTGTAAAGTTAATAAAGATGTTTGAAAAAAAAAAAAGACTATTTGAATGACTTGTCATTACATGGAACGTTTTCATTAGAAACATGACATATTTTTACTAGGGAAAAGGGGCATTGTGGTAGGGCAGATTCAGCAATGAGCTGCATTAAAATCCATAATGGTAGAGTGGCACCCTTGAGTGCATTCTATACTCCTGTCCTTCATAAATCTATGAATGTTTTAAGAACTTTTAAAAAGAAAGCCAGTGTGTGTGGAGTTTTATACATGGATCCCAAATGTAGGGTTTTGCAATCATTACTTTTCTATTCTGGTATGTTATATTATACTTTTTACCCCTAAAGCCATGTATATGAATTCTTTTTGGGGTGAGGAAAGCAGCACACACACAAAATGTGTTTGCACTAAGTTCTCATTATGTCATAGTATTAATCGTGTATATACTTCTCCAGAAAAGGCATTTTTTTCTGTAGGTAGCAGTATATATTTTGAACAAAACTTTATACTAAGGGGAGCAGGCAGATGGGTCAGATTTATTACTAAACTACACTGCAGTCCCTAAGGGCGGAGTGGCATTCTTGAGCATTCTTTATTGATGAATGTCCACATGAAAGTCCTTCAGACGTTTAAAGTTGTAAAGGAGGAATTGAGAAACTACCTTTTATATGTGGGCATGAACACTAATTTCATTTTAACAGTCTGACATGTGCTGTACTCTATTTCCAGAAGGGTGGTTATGTGACTTTATCTGATAGTGAAGAAGGCAGCATATGTTCAGAATGCATACATACTGAGCTGTCATTGAATCAGAAGCCAACAATTGTATTTTTTCCAGAAAAGGCAACTTCTATCCTTCAGTAGATACCATGATCAAACTTCCATGTAGTGAAGGGGACAGTTTTATACAATTTTTTCATGTAAGGTAGGGAATGTAGCACATTTCCAGAAAATGTCTGTATTGAGCTATCATTAAACATGCGTATGTATATATATATATATATATATATATATATATATATATACACACACACACATGTATGTGTAGATACACACACACACACACACACATATATATATATATATATATATATATATATATATATATGGTTTACTGTTGAAATGCCACCGTGCAATTACATGGCTATGAAGTATTCGAACAACAGACGTTCGAGTACTTCATATGTGTGCAGATTACAAGAGCGAACGCCATATTTGTGAATGGACTGTGCATTCGCAAATATAACTCATGTAAAGGGATCGTGGTGCAGTGCGGTTAGGGAAATACATACCTTTCCTCACTGTAGTGTGATTTTGGAGTTGGAATATTAAGTTAGGGGTGGGGGGGTGCAGGGGGCTTGCCCCCCTTACATAAACAGGATGTTAGGTGTAGGGATTAGGAAGGAAGTTAAGGCAAGGGTGGCATTGTTGTTAATGCCGGAAAATGTTGTTGTCGATAGGGCCACCGGTTAGTTGTAGTTTCGGTGAAACACGTCGGTTATTAGTACCGTTTTTATTTTAATTTTTGAGATATTGAAAGTAATCCTATATATGTATGTATGTGTGTGTATATATATGCTAATGATTGGCAGTAGATTTTTACATGCTGGCTATGCAAAAAGCTTTTCTTTACTTTAGTAATACAGTAGTATCTGATATTCTTTGAAGGCAATGGTACACTTATCAATGTTTTACATTCAGTGAGTTTCACATTGGGTGAATGAGTTCTCTACTTGAATTTAAAGGAATGGTTTTCAGTTATAACAGAGTATCTGAAGTAGTTAACTTTATTTGATCAGCAACCTGTGGGTATCGGATCCGACCTGGATCCGAGCCGGCAGTTTTCCAAGCTAAAGATCCGTGCTCCAAGCTCCTCCCCTTACCCATAACACCCTGCTACCTCCTTCCAGCCCTCAGATCTTGTTTGCCGCGGCTTTAACCAGCACGAGTTACGAGCTCTTGGCGGTTAGGTAGTGAGTAATGTGTAATTTCTTGAATTTTTTGCAATAATTTTGAGAGGTGTGTGTGTTTGTGATTGTTTAAACCCATTAGCCTAGCTTAGTTTTAGTATATTCCCTTCCCCTTATTCTTGTGTGTAAGTGTGTGTGTGTGGTTGTAGTTGGTATGGCTGAAGGCCTTAAGGCCATTTTCTCTAAGTGCTCTGAGTGTGGCCATAAGCTCTCCCCAGCCGATGGCCACACTCAGTGCGTTCTTTGCCTGGGGGGTAGCACATTTATCTCCGGGCTGCTATATTTGCACAGCCTTTAACCCCTGGGCTCTGAGGGATAGGAGGAACAAGCTGATCCTGTTGGGTCTTATACCCACCGATTCTGCTTCTTCCTCCTCTCCCTCAAGTTCAGCCAGCTGTGCTATCTCCTCTGGCTGGGACTCAACCTCCCACCATTTCCCAAGGAGAGAAGGACTCCAAGAGAAAAGAGAGGAGAGAGAGAGAGAGGGATGGAGGGATAGAGAGAAGCATAGGAGCCACAAGCGGCGGGCCTACTCAGCCCCCTCGGCCCCGCCGGCTAAACAGCTCTCTTCTCCTCTGAAGATTCCCGGGTCCTCCCTGTCTCGGCTCTGTTCTCCACGTTTCTCCCTGGAGCCGGAGGAGGAGCCCCAGCCATCTTCGAGGTCATTGCAGCGGCCTTCCCGCCCAACTTCGGCGGCCTCTTCTAAGTCGACACGAAGCCTTTCAGACACTGACATGGACTGGATGATGCATCGCTTTCTCCAAACCCAGATGCAGATGGGAGTGCTCCTGCCTCTCCACCCACCGGGGGGGGGGGAGCACAGCCCTTTTTTTTGCCCCCATAGCTCCTTATCCAGTCCATTATCAGGTTTCGGAGCCGTTGGATCCGAGCAGTCTCGGAGTCAGGGAGTCGGCGCCGATAGTAGTTGCTACTTCGCCGCTGGCCATGCCCTCGAGTTTGTGGGATCCCTTTTTGTATCCGAGGTCTCTGGGCCGAGAGCCGTGTATCGGATCCGAGGTGGTAAGTGTGTCTTCGGCTCCATTGCGGTTGGAGCACACTTCCCTTTCGGGTCCAATCGCTTTGGCTCTGATGCCGATCCCCACATTGGATCCTAGGGCGTTGCTCATGGAGCCCAGAGAGAGCGGCTCACCTTTGGCGTTTGACGTGGTGGAGAGGGTTCTCTTGAGAGGTTAGAGACCCCCTGCTCGTGCTACAGATCCAGCCAACATTCCCTCGCAGACGGGCTTGTCTTCCATCATCCTGCCCCAGGGACAGCCTGCGTCGACACCCCACCCAGTTCCACTGGAGGAACATGACCCTGTTGGTGAGCCCTCCTCGGACAGTCCCACCGAGGAGGTCCCTCACAAACGCACTTGGACTCCCCCGAGTCTCTCACGAATGACACCGATTTAGAGGAAGGGGAAGGTTCCCCCAGGTCACCCCCCCCCGAGGACGTCTCCTTGGGAGACATTATGGAAATGCTACGCCTAAAAGGTGGGTGGTCAGCTCAAAAGCATTCCTCGGATGAGTCCGTGTTTCTGGAGGTGTTTGACTCAGGCCCGTCTACCTCTTGGGTGTTCCCTCCGGCCAACCCCCTGGTAGACCTCATTACTACCAGGGTGTGGAAGGAGCCGGACACTGTAGAGCCAATCCCCAGGAGACCAGATAATATCCTTATTCCCCCTGTGGATAGGACAGTGTGGAGTAAAGGTTCCCCGGTAGATGCCATGGTGGTGGCGGCTGCCACCAAGAAGGAACTGGCACAGGATAGTTCCTGATCAGGAGTCTCTGATGATGGATCGTATCGGAAAGCAGATGTTTGGTTCGGCTACCTTTTCCATAAGGGCGCTGAATTACTTGGCCCATGTGATTAGGCTTCAGCGGGATCTGGTGAAAGAATATGCTGAGTCTCCCCCTGAGTCCATGACGGCCGAGGACAAACGGACCTTCTCGACTTGCATGGCCACTCTAAAATCGGTATCAAACACGTCTATGCCGCTACTCTCCCATGCCATGGAGGGGGCCACTAGAGCCAGCGGATCAGGCATCGCCTTATGGCTTCACGCCTGGCTCCGACTTTGTGACTTTGGGGACCCCTTCACGAATGCTCCTTTCGATGGTTCTACCCTGTTTGGCAAGACCGTCCACGATGCATTGGTCCAGAGCGAGAAAGATGGGAAGATGCTGTCGGAATCCGCTTCTCGACTCCTCAAAGATCCTTTTCCAGGAACCAGCGAGGACAAAAGAAGACGTGGTTCCGGAAGTCTCAGCAGTCCCGTTACGCTCTGGACCCTTCGTCCTTCAGAGGCAGAGGGGGACAAGGTGGACGCCGGCCAAGAGGCAGAGGGGGGGGGCGAAGAATTTTGGGTCGCGGGAACCCTTTTCCGATCAACCCACGCAGCAGCCCTGAGGGGTTGCCTGACTGCTGCGCTCTGGAGGCAGTCGGGGGGGGGGGGGCATTTTTCAAAGCACCTGGCACAATGGGAGTCCATCACGACAGATCGCTGGGTGCTTCGAATAATATCCAGAGGCTACTCTATTCCCTTCATAAATCTTCCTCCTCAATCGAGGTGCCTCCCCGATGTTCCACCCAGTCAGAGGGAGGCTGCAGCTTTAGAAATAAAGAAGCTGCTAAAAAAAAGAGCCATCCAGCATGTCCCCCCAGACCAGTCAGGGTTAGGCAATTACTCCAGGTTCTTTTTGGTGCCAAAAAAGACGGGGGACTTGAGACCAATTCTCGACCTTTCTGCAGTGAACCTCTTCGTTGCCAAGGAGAAATTCCGGATGGTCACTTTTCAATCCATTCTCCCCTGTTGCAGGAGAACGACTGGATGTGCTCCATAGACCTCAAGGATGCGTACTACCACATTCTCATGGACAGGTGATCCAGGAGGTTTCTCCGCTTTTGGTTGGGGGACAGTCCTTACCAGTTCAGGGTCCTACCATTCGGCCTCACCACAGCCCCCAGGGTGTTCACCAAGGTCATGGCAGTTGTAACGGCCCACCTGAGACTTCAGGGAATACAGGTTTTTCCTTACCTGGATGACTGGCTCCTTGCCGCCTCCACCAGGCATCTACTCTGCTCAGCCAGGGATTGCTTCCTGCTTAGCCTCCCAATTGAGGATCACTATAAATCACAAGAAATCATCCCTTCAACCAGTTCAAGTCCTGGACTTCATAGGGGCCAGAATAGACACGCTTCAGACCAAGGCCTTCTTGACATCGGACAGACATCGCAGCTTAACCCTTCACGTTCTAGCACTCCTTCAATCTCCAGCCCCATCAGCGGCATTAGTCCTGAGAGCCTTAGTGTCCATGGCAGCAGCAATCAACCTTTCGCCTTTAGCTCGCTTGCACATGAGGGTTCTCCAGTGGACCTTGCAGGTCCAGTGGTCCATCCTTCAACACCTGTTGGACTCTCCAGTCCCCCTCAGCAGAGTTTGTAGAAATTCCCTCATATGGTGGCTCCAATCTCGAGAGCTTCAGGAAGGATGACCATTCATAATGCCACAACCCCAAGCCACGGTAACAATGGACGCTTCTCGCCTTGGGTGGGGAGGGGGGGGCATTGCATGGGCAAAACTGTCCAAGGTACATGGACTCAGACAGAGACCATTCTGCATATCAATGTTCTGGAGATGAGAGTGGTGCTTCTAGTGTTGCAAGCTCTTCATACCTTTCTCCCTCCAGGGACTATTGCAATTCAGACAGACATGTCAGTGGTCTGGTACATCAACAAACAGGGATGGACCAGGTCTTACCCTCTTTGCCGAGAGGCCATGAGAGTTTGGGATTGGGTGATATCCACCAACCGTTTTCTGTTAGCAAAGCACATTCCGGGTCGGTGTTACATCCAAGCGGACAAGCTGAGTCGAACTATCCTCTCGCCTTACGAGTGGTGTCTGAACCCCTTAGTAGCGAAACTGATGTTCCGCAAGTGGGCTCAGCCTTGCTGTGATCTCTTCGCATCTCCTTCAAATGCGAAGTGCAGCGAGTTTTTCAATCTAATCCCCCCCCCCCGTGGGAAAGCCCCAGAGATGCTCTAGTCCATGTTTGGCCATCCGGTCTTCTTTATGCTTATCCTCCTCTTCCGTTAATGACAACATTTTTACAGAAAGCTCGTCGGTTGGGGAACAAGATTATTCTCATAGCCCCATTCTAGCCTTGTCAAACCTGGTTCCCGTACCTATGGTCATATCTTGTAGCTCCTCTCTGGATCTTGGATCCCATCCTGGATCTGATTTCTCATCCTTCGGGATTAGAAACTCTGAATCTGGATGACCTCAAGCTCTCAGCTTGGTTGATCCAGTTCCATTAGTTTCCAGGACTCCGGTATCTCGTCTGCAGTTAGATCCATCCTGGTAGCGGCGCATAAGCCTTCTACCAGGAAGGTTTACAACAGCAAATGGAAATGGTTTTCCATTTGGGCCTCGCATAGGAATTTGGATCCTTTCACTGCTCCCATTCCAGCAGTGCTTGATTTCCTATCTCATATTTTTCAGCAAGGGGGCCAGTTCTTCTACTGTAAAGGTTCAGATGGCTGCCATTTCTCATTTTCACATTGGAGACAATCTTAGTCCTTTAGCTTCCACTAAGATTTGTAAGGTCTTCCTGAAAGGCACCTTCCTTTTGAGACCTCCTACTAGGAACGCTGTTCCCCCATGGGACCTAACTTTGGTCCTTCAGGCTCTGACTGGACCACCCTTTGAGCCTGCAGCTTCTGTTGATTTAAAATTCTTATGTTGGAAAACTGCTTTCTTAATAGCTATTACCTCAGGTAGAAGGGTGTCAGAGCTCCAGGCCCCTTGTACTAAACCTCCATATCTTGTTTTCCATAAGGACAGAGTCTCTCTCAGGACTAACCCTTCCTTCTTACCTAAAGTGGCTTCAGAGGCGAACATCAATCAATCCATTAATCTACCTGTTTTCTTCCCTAACTATCAGAATAAAGGGGAATACAAACTTCATTTGTTAGATGTTCATAGACAATTGCGTTTTTACCTGCACAGAACAGCTGCCTTTCGCAAGTCAGAGCAGCTCTTTGTATCCTTTGCGAAGCCCTTCTTGGACAAGCCAGTGTCAAAGGTGACTTTAGCTAGATGGATTTCTCGATGCATTTTGCTCACATACAAGATAACTGGTCTGCCAGAGTCCTTAGGGGTTCATGCTCATTCTACCCCTTCTATGGCTACTTCTGCTGCGTTCTGGTCAAGAGTGCCCTTGGATGACATTTGTTCTGCGGCTACTTGGGCTTCCTCTCATACCTTTATATCTCATTATAAATTGGATTTAATATCCAGAGGAAGGACAGCTTTTGGCTCTGCAATGCTCCGGAATACCCTTCCTTAAGGACCTCCCAAGTGTTTGGTAGCTGGGGACTCTGTCACACAGGCTGCTGATCAAATGAAGTTAACTACTTCATATAAAGAAGTTATGTACTCACCATAATGTTCCATTTGAGTAGGTAACTTCATTTGTCAGCAACCGACACCCCCCCCCCCTCCTTCCACCTAACCTGGTTCTTTGGTTATCTGAATCCTACAATGATTCAGCCTTTGGTATTCACTAGGTTAGGATGGTTTTTTTTAGGTTGTTGTTTTGTCTTGGTGAAATTGTATAATTGGGCAAACGTGATCTGAGGGCTGGAAGGAGGTAGCAGGGTGTTATGGGTAAGGGGAGGAGCTTGGAGCTCAGATCTTTAGCTTGGAAAGCTGCCGGCTTCGGATCCAGGTCAGATTCGATACCCACAGGTTGCTGACAAATGAAGTTACCTACTCAGATGGAACGTTATGGTGAGTACATAACTTTTTGTGTGCTGATATCAAAAATGTGTCTGCTGGATCACAAGATGAGCAGTGGGGACAAATTTGAGATTTGTGGACTGTAGTGTGCTACAATATAAGATATTTTATGCTTTAGCTGTTAATATACTCATTAGGTGTTAGCTCTCTTTGTAGCAGTGTAGCATAGTTGTAATGTATACAATTTTGTTTGCCTCCCTTAATAGCAGGAGTCAGATTTTGCTGTTTCTTCATTTATGAGTACACCAGCTGCTTTACCCAGCCTTACATAGAGGTGCCATCTTGGGGCTTGACATATCCCTTTCTCACTAATCAGTCCTGTTTGTCTTTTGTAAAAGAAATATGCTGGTGTTTATGATGGTGAAGTATTCACTATGCCAGTGAACCGCAACTGTTCTCTTGCCTTTTTTTTTTTTTTTTTTTTCATCTTCATATAATATGTTGTACCTGCATTAAAAATGTGTCAGTGCTGATTCCTGGTAGTAAAGGTATATTTTAATATTATCTATAATAAATGTCAGTTTTAATATTCTTGAGGCATATGCATCTGTCACTGCTCAGAATGCATAGATCTGTGCCTTGGAGAAGGCAGTGCATTTATATTTTCATTCATTTTGTGCTTTTTTTTCCCCCAGATTTATGTCCGGACAGGAATCTACCATGGTGGTGAACCTCTTTGTGATATTGTCAATACTTCACGAGTACCTTGCTCAAATCCCAGGTAGACATCTGAGCTGGAGAGCTGGCCAGCTTGCATTTCAAAATTTTGCAAAGTCATTCAGAGTTGCATGTCTGTCTAAGCTGGAAAGAGCACTGGCAGCAATTGTTTGTATTTTTTGGGTATGCAACATATAGTAAGTGGCTGTTGAATGAATAAGGTAGTCACATGATGCATGTTGCCATTTTTTTTAATGATATGTTCAGACAGCTGATTTTTATACTGAGAAGGGAAAAGTACCACATGACATATGCAAATTCCCTTAACTTGCTTTAAAGCCACAAGTGTTGTGTTCGTGTTGTAGTTTCTGTGATTCCACTTCTGACACTATGTAGTATTTGGTGAGTGAATAAGTAAGCCAGAAACGTGTCCCATAACT